>NC_135232.1:371191716-371812133 GCF_051348905.1 Ranitomeya variabilis
CTGCTTCACTATGCTTCGGCAGTTTGGCTTTATTTGCTCCATGATGGGCAGCAGTCAGCCCTCTTCAAGTCAATTTCTTCTTAACAACCCGCAATACTTTTCAATGGTGAAAATAGAGCTATTCCTTGTAAGTCAAAAATCAATATCCTATAGCCCTTAGAAAATGCTAAACAAGCAGTATTGGCAATCCACTTGGTACTAGAGGGTATCAGATATAAAGCAAATCCATACCGCCTCCCTCCTTCAAGTTATTACAGTTTGCTAAAAGGATTCTAATGCCATTTATCATCATTCGCCATCGACTGCTGCATCCACAATTATGACATCCTATCAGGCTGCCGAGCCCTTTCATGTCTGCTCAATTAATATTTCAGCAGCACTTCAAAATGGCTGTTGCCCAGGTCTGGCAATAAAATTTACATGGCAAGTGCAACAGATTCATTTGCAATCGGCACGGCTGATTTTAACCCCTCGCGCTCAGCCGCAAGGCTCGAACCGCAGTCATATTAAAACTGGAAAAAAAAACAGGGGGGGTGCGACCAGCACCTATCTGGGCAGCAGCAGTAAATAACCCGAAAAAGATACTGTGTATCTACAATTTCCATGCATTTACCATCCAGGCTCCAGCTATTTACTCAGTTTCCAAAACTTAAATTAATTATGTTCTCAAACATAATTGTTAAAAATTGGCAACATTACACAGGCTTAATTAAGATTAAATCCAATTTACTAAATGTACTTTAATTGGTACTAATTGCATTAGCTTTCCTTTCAGAATGACAAATTCCCCATAGGTTTCGCTTTAATAGTCTTCTATCAAAATCAACACTGGATGACTGATGATGAGCATCAAAAACACAAGGGGGGGAGGGGGGCTCAAAAACCATCGACCCCACATAGTAACAGCCGGGTGTTTATCCTTTCATCAATTTGGGATAGCAGAACTGAAAATGAAGCTTTGGCAAGGTATAAAGAAAAAAAAAAAAATCCGCGAAGAGGAAGGGGGGCTCGAGAGGGGCCGCGAAAAACAAAATTCTCAAAGAAATAAAAGTCATAGGTTTAAAATAGCAGGGTCACCAATTACTAGGGGGGGACTTTCATGGTCTCTGGAGAACCCTGCTCTTGAACCCTGAGAGACATAAATCTAATAAGCCTGGCCCGATCTGTAGCACGCTGTCCAATTATGCCGCAGGGCAACTTCACAGAATTCTAACCTGCTTTCTATTACAAGGGGATGGAGCAAGTACATCTGGATGAGTGCCTGAGAGGAACCAAGGCCGTCTGTCTAGTGGAGGAAAACAAAGACAGATCTCGCCCCCTCCCTTCCCTCTACAAAGAGGAGGAAGCAGAGATTAAAAAGGAATATAGTAAGTAGGTGGTTTTGTGGGGCTGTCTGTAGTTCTTAATGCGATAAACAGCCTGCAGGATTTGGTGGAAGATTGCATTCAAGGAAGGCTGTATAAAGATCAATTTTGGAGTAGAAGGGAGATTATCAAGCTTCTCTTTTAAGCTTTAAAAAAAAATGAAAATTATATATTATGGTGGAAATATGACAGCATAATTGTCTTCGTAAAATTCTGCAAATTCCCTCATAAAGGGGGAAAAAAATAAATAAATACAAATGGTATGGTGAGAAATAAATATAAGGAAAGGATGTCGCACCATGTATTAAAAACATATTTGTAAAAACAAGATTCAACATGACATTAGCCACTAAATCTTAAATCATTAAACTCTTTAAAGCGACTAATTAATTTCCCGGCTGCAAACAGTGACATTGAAAATTTAGAGCGGGTATCACAGTTAAACGCTGATAATTACTAAGCAGGTCTGATGCAGCAATTCACTGGGGCCATCAGGAATTGATGAAGTCCGTAAGTATCACCGCGTTGTTTACATTACTAATTTGTACAAAAACGACAGTAATGGAAAATTATATTCTAATTAAACTTAATCCTCGCTAATCCTCCATTCCAATCATAATTACACATACAACTTCCCCATTAAAGTGGAAGCGCAACCCTTAACATAATTGTTCTTACAATGTTTGGAATTAAAATGTCATTTATCGCTGGAATTTAGAATCAACAATGGGCTTTGATTGCTTTGATTTTAGCACAATTAGTCCTTTAAGCGATGGATTTCTAGTTCCGTCCCTTAAAAACACATGCACTCGCTTTTGTTTTTTGTCTTTCCCCATCACAAAACACTTCTTCCCCAGCTGTCGGTACACAGGAACATAACGGAGGCACATCACAACTCTCCCAAATATACACACGTCAATGAGGAAGACCGGTCACATCAGCTCCACATGTCCATCGCACAAACGGAACGCCAGCTAAAATACCCATTGCAGAAAGACCCCATAAGTGCAATCTCTGAACAACCATCATATTGAAGCAGGAAGCCCTCCAGGCAGAGAAAGATTACAGTTTTTTTTTTCTTTTCTAGAAATTCTTAACATTATTGACTAAATCCACAAAAAATGCAGAGAGCGGAGGAAGAATGCGCGGGGCATCGAGTCACAGAGAAAGGAAGTAGATCGACTTACCTGTTTATGCATCTCAATATTCAGCCCGTACGACATCTCATAATACTACAGGGGGAGAGAAGAAAAACGAAGAAGAGCCCATTAGATAGCCTTGGAGCGACGGCTGCTACTTACAAGTGCTGGAATATGACAGAGGACCACACTGAATATCCTAGAATCCAGCTCTTGCCTCCAGCTACACAAGTCTGGTATGTAAAAAGCTAGAAAAAGGAAAGATTCCTCCTTACCATCACATAATGCCGCTGCATCTCTGTCTTCTCGCTGGCCAGTTTTTCACATTCCAGCTTCAAGCTGCACAAAAGCAATGACAAAAATGGTCAAATCTACACGGACTATCTATTTTTTTATCATCATGCAGAACTGCATCTGAGGTCTTCATGAAATTAACTCTTTCCTGATTGAGGCACCCAATTCCCAAATTGCACACATCAATAGGGGCAGAGTGTACAAGATCAAAGTGACCCGCATTGTCCTTAGTGGTTGACAACCCTCCCATCATTACCAACCACTTAAGAGTTCCTCTTGAACCGTTGCATCCTTGAAGATGGCTCTACTATTAGGGTAATGAAACCTCTAGATTATATGCAGACATCTCCAAATAGAAACCCATACGGCTCTATATTTATCACAAGGGAGCGTCTTACCGGCACGTCCCAATTCCTTTAATCCTTTCACTACTGCGGTGGCATGTATTGCATGTTACCCAAATGAAGGGGGATTAAACAATGTAATCCAACGTTGGAAACAGAAGCAGGAATGAAAGATTCACTGATTGTAGCAGTCCTCTTTCTAGTGCTGGACCCCCACCCTTTCCAATCTACAACCCCGGAGTGTCTTGGAAGCCCCAGATGCACCATCTATGATGGGCTCTCCAGGAGATCATGGCCAGGAAGGAGACCCCAGACTTGTAGGTTTCTACAGCGTATTACACCGGGCCATCGGAGGCGTGGAATAACATCAAAGTAATTAACATCACTTTGTGTGTGTGGGGGAGATTACCATGACAAGCGCTGTACAATCTAATGCCTGCCCCCCACTGCTGGTGGTTACTTTGAGGTTAATCGTTGGCGTCATTTGACAAGTGTAATAGGCCGGGTTCCCATGTAGCCATTTCCTCAGTGATCTGTCAGATTAGAGAGATAAATGATCAGATTCAATCATCATTTGACCTACATCTCAGATGCCCCCAATCTGTCCTCCTTCGTCAGTAGACATGGAGGGGGATCTATTAAGACATTTTTTTTTTTATAAATTTTGTACAAAAACCTTCTAGTGTTGAATTATATTAAACGTCACTTAGTGTGAACGTAGAAGGTTTCCATCTCCAAATTATATATATATATATATATATATATATATATATATATATATATATATATATATATATATATATATATATATATATATATATATATCTCATCTATTAATTCCAGTTACTGAAGCCACGTTTTGGGGGGTTTTCTGTGCAACGGGATATCAACTGCATCCCACTTTTGCGTTGCCAAAGGCTGCTTTTATCGTGTTTACCCTGTACCGCCAGAAAGCCTTTTCCAGCGCTCCCCTCTGATCTTAAGCACTGGAGGAGGTAATCCGCACAGGTGAGATCACCTCCAGGTAAACTTCAGCAGGGCAGGCCTACCATTGTTGGCTGGGTTCAGCACTTTATAATAGCACATGCTTGTAATCGGAGATAATAGGGATACTCTGCCACATATTTGGCTTTGAGGAGAAGGTGTTTTAACTCGTATTTCCTATAGGAAAAGGCCAAGCCCTTTCAATGGTTAACGCCTTAAGTACACACACACAGGGGAAAAAAAACAAACTGACAACAAGGGCTAAGCAAATACAAGGATCAGCTAAAGTAAACAGTATTACCTGTGGTACTGAGCCTGTAAAAACTGAAACTCCTCCTTAATCCGATCACACGATTCGGATATGGTGAATTTGAAGGGCTGAGCTGGCTGATGCGGAGCCTAAAACAAGAAATATTAATTATGAAATGATCAGGCTAGGCGTGAGTCGGCCCTATAAAGAGGAGAGGACGACAATCCGTGCACAAAAGCAAAGTCCAAGAACGGGAAAGAGATTACAAGCAGAACGCTATAATAAATGAATAAAAGGCCATCTGGAAAACACAGACCAAAAATTAGGTTTGAATGACCTTTATCATATTTGCCGCCCGGCACTGATACAGTATGGGCAAGGTCTAGAAGACACAACGTATCTAAAAGAAGAAGAATAGTAAATATTGACTTAGAGGCGAAAAACAAAGAGCAGACTCCACAATGCTCAGGATTTATTGGTATCGTGTGAATATAAATTGCATTGTATGAATGGTAGAGGTGCAAGGTGTGTCATCCCTATGTCAACAATCCAAGGGCCGCGCCATCAAGGTCCGCCACCGTGCAGCCCGCTGGTAAATCAAACCCACAGGCAATAAGGAAATAAACCAGAAGGGGAAAAGATGTTCCCGAGTCTCCGATTTCAACTACTCTACAGATTATCGAAGAAAATGGCTACAACACGGCATCTTTTTTTGCCTTTTCTAAGGTCATTTGCCGGAGAGAGGAGAACATCAGATCATTTGGGCGGAGGAAAGTCAATCTCCTATCAGCCTCCCCTGTCCACACAATAGCGTCTTAAAGGATCACTGTATGTTTCAATTACATTGGACTTAATAGCCGGAAATGCGAGGAGCCAACTCGTTAGGACACGGCCTCCATGGTGATTATTACACTGAGCGCATTCATTAGGGACGTCTGTAGGAAGAAGAAAAACAACCAGAACCGCTCTCAGCTTTCTTCTTCTTCTTCTTCGCCCGGGAATGATAGGACCAACATCTTTATTTTTGGAGGGTGGGGGAGGTTACTTTTGCTTCTACTGCTTTGTTTTGTTTGGACAGGTTTTTCTTCCTTTCGGGGCACGTTTTCCATCCCTAGCATTAGTTCTCTGGCTTTGGATGCTTTAGGTCACATTTCGGGGCATGTGGCAGGTATCCAACATTACATTGTTTAGGGGACGGGAGGTTTTCCGTCACTTTTGGTGCTCGTCTGGGGTCTATAGCATGATTTGGGGTTTCTTCGGGTTGTCTTACGTCATTTTTGGTGCATGTTGAGGGTCCATCGTATCCTGATTGTTTCCAGTCTGTAGCATGATTTGTGTTTGGGATGTTATACATCACTTTTGGTGCTCGTTTTGGGGCCATAGAACTATTTGTGCCTTTTACGTCGCAGAATTTTTTTTTGCTTAATACCCATTCTCTATAGTTTAAAAAAAACCACAAAAAACAAAACATTGAATAAAAGGAGTACATGAGAAATTTGTATTTAAACAAGCCAGGAAGAAAACAACAAAGTGTGTGCATGAAGGAGGGGGTCTTGGCCACATCTCCCGTCACCTGTCAGGGGGGGGTAGACTAAGATAAACCAGGGAGCATTCTACACAAATGTCCATCTCCACAGAGCCCCCCATTAGGGTCAAGGATGAGAAGCCCCCCTACTCCTTGTGTATCATGTGAGGAGGAAAGCACACAGTCCAAGATAAGCAGAGCAGGCAGGGAGGAGGGGGCAGCACCGGCCAGTGGAAGCTGCAGGGAGGAGGGGGCAGCACCGGCCAGTGGAAGCTGCAGGGAGGAGGGGGCAGCACCGGCCAGTGGAAGCTGCAGGGAGGAGGGGGCAGCACCGGCCAGTGGAAGCTGCAGGGAGGAGGGGGCGACACCAAATGTTCCAGCTCACTGCTCCATGTGGGGGGCATAATGGCTTCTGTGCCTCCACTGTCGGGGAGGGGGCTGAGGAATGCACCGAGGAGCACGGGAGGGAACAAAGGCTGCGCCTACTCACCGGGTGCCTGGACTGGGGGTACATCTTGCTCAGGTCGCGAATCATCCACGCTTCTGGTGGGCGCCTCTCCCAGGGCCAGGAGGGTCACGCACTGACTGCCCCCGCTAATGGCAGCGCTGCCCCCGGAGGGAGCGCCGATCAGCCCGCTCGCATTGTCCGCACACACCGGATCCCCCCGCGCCTCTCTCGGACACAAGTTTGCGCACTCGGCAGCGAGCTGTCCCCGACCTCCGCCGCCGACCAAGTTGTCTGATGGAGCGATCTCCTCTCTTCCGCTCTCGCCAGCCCTTAGATCCCAGTTGTATGCAATCTCCCTCGTCCGTACTCTCTCCCGAGCGATCAGCCACACACACTTCAGCAGATGAGGCGGAACAAGAAGAAATGGTGCTAGTAACGCTCCGTCCCCACACAAGCCAGGCTGCCGCGCTCAGCCGCTCCAACAACACGCTCTGTGTAGGTGACTTATATGACCAAATTTAGCAGCAGCAAATCATTAACATTCTGATACATATTCACAACATTGAGGCGAGACTCGCGATTCTGCTGGGAGTTGTAGTCCACAACCTTGGCATTCCGCCTTGGCTATTATGTGTGTTATGCTGGTCAAAAACCACAACTCCCAAGATTCATTGCAGAAGTTAGTCCCGCCCCAGGAGCCCAGCGCTGGCTCTGCCTGACCTATCAGAAGCATAGGAACGTTAATCGTCGCTCTCCAATGACTGCCTATCATTTCCTAGCTGGCCAATAGTAGAAGAGTGAGGAGCAGCTGTCAGTGGCTTACCCCCACGTGGGATACAGACCAATCAGATTCAGTCCTCACCCCTCTGTCATCCAATAAGCTTCCGAGTCTGTCATATGCCCCGCCCTGGGCGGTGTGATAAGTGGGACGAGGGTTGGCCCTTCTCATAACGAGCGCTCGAACAGGGGAAACATTTGTCCGGCTGTCAATCAAAGTAACGTGGGCCGCTCGCTCGCTGCCTGTGTGTGGATGAGCTGCTGCTGCTCTGTGTGGCAATCTGTGGTGAAAACAAGCATGGAGGCATGAGGAGAGGAGGGGTGCGCGTCCTCCTCCATTACCGGCCGCACGGCCTCCTCCCTTGTCCTCTGTTAGCTATCACCCACATCAAGGAATGCTGGCTAATTAGAGGCCGGTGTCTCCTTAAAGAGACAGGACCAGCCTTGTGCAGCGTGCTGACAAATCCCCGCTAAGTGCGCGCACCGCTCCGGTAGAAGCCACTTCCCTCGGCTCACACCAATTTTCCGCGCCACTGGAGCTGGCATAATTTCCCTGTGAAGAAGAGGGGGGAGGGCGAAGCGGCTGTGTGCTATTTCCAGCCCCGACAAGCTGCTCGGATGGCTGCGCCCCTAACCCGCCCGAGGGGGGCTCCATTGGCTGCCTGTGCGATGCTCTGCACGGGGGAGCTCTGCGCGCATGACTAGCGGGGGGGCGGACATGGCGACCACAGCTCTGCACACTGGGGAATGGGGTCGGGACCTCTACTGCGGCTCCAGTCATGTGACCCATCACGAGACCCCGCTTTCTAGGCATTCCGTGTGAGGGGCTTGTTTCCTCATGTAAACAATAAACCGTGAACGCGTGTGGAGTTCACGTGTGCTGACACCTAGTGGCCATACGGCCTGAACTGCAAGCTGAGCGCGTTGGGAAAGCATTGTTCTCTTCCCAAGCCGCTGATTGGATAACTAATCTAAGGGTCTGTTCACACAGACCGACCTCCGGCACTAAATCAGTAAATGACTGATGATCAGCAGTGGCAGACCAAAGTAAACAATGCACAGGGAGTGATCTATACCAGGCAACAGCGCGTAGCAACCAAAGTGAAGGATGCACAGGGAGCGATCTATACTGGGCGACTGCGCGTAGGAACCAAAGTGAAGGATGCACAGGGAGCGATCTATACTGGGCGACTGCGCGTAGGAACCAAAGTGAACGATGCACAGGGAGCGCTCTACACCAGGCAACAGCGCGTAGGAACCAAAGTGAACGATGCACAGGGAGCGATCTATACTAGGCGACTGCGCGTAGGAACCAAAGTGAACGATGCACAGGGAGCGATCTATACTGGGCGACTGCGCGTAGGAACCAAAGTGAACGATGCACAGGGAGCGCTCTACACCAGGCAACAGCGCGTAGGAACCAAAGTGAACGATGCACAGGGAGCGATCTATACTAGGCGACTGCGCGTAGGAACCAAAGTGAACGATGCACAGGGAGCGATCTATACCAGGCGACTGCGCGTAGGAACCAAAGTGAACGATGCACAGGGAGCGCTCCACACCAGGCAACAGCGCGTAGGAACCAAAGTGAACGATGCACAGGGAGCGATCTATACTGGGCGACTGCGCGTAGGAACCAAAGTGAAGGATGCACAGGGAGCGATCTATACTGGGCGACTGCGCGTAGGAACCAAAGTGAACGATGCACAGGGAGCGCTCTACACCAGGCAACAGCGCGTAGGAACCAAAGTGAACGATGCACAGGGAGCGATCTATACTAGGCGACTGCGCGTAGGAACCAAAGTGAACGATGCACAGGGAGCGATCTATACCAGGCGACTGCGCGTAGGAACCAAAGTGAACGATGCACAGGGAGCGCTCTACACCAGGCAACAGCGCGTAGGAACCAAAGTGAACGATGCACAGGGAGCGATCTATACTAGGCGACTGCGCGTAGGAACCAAAGTGAACGATGCACAGGGAGCGCTCTACACCAGGCAACAGCGCGTAGGAACCAAAGTGAACGATGCACAGGGAGCGATCTATACTAGGCGACTGCGCGTAGGAACCAAAGTGAACGATGCACAGGGAGCGATCTATACCAGGCGACTGCGCGTAGGAACCAAAGTGAACGATGCACAGGGAGCGCTCCACACCAGGCAACAGCGCGTAGGAACCAAAGTGAACGATGCACAGGGAGCGATCTATACTGGGCGACTGCGCGTAGGAACCAAAGTGAAGGATGCACAGGGAGCGATCTATACTGGGCGACTGCGCGTAGGAACCAAAGTGAACGATGCACAGGGAGCGCTCTACACCAGGCAACAGCGCGTAGGAACCAAAGTGAACGATGCACAGGGAGCGATCTATACTAGGCGACTGCGCGTAGGAACCAAAGTGAACGATGCACAGGGAGCGATCTATACCAGGCGACTGCGCGTAGGAACCAAAGTGAACGATGCACAGGGAGCGCTCCACACCAGGCAACAGCGCGTAGGAACCAAAGTGAACGATGCACAGGGAGCGATCTATACCAGGCGACTGCGCATAGGAACCAAAGTGAAGGATGCACAGGGAGAGATCTATACCAGGCAACTGCGCATAGGAACCAAAGTGGAGGATGCACAGGGAGAGATCTATACTAGGCAACTGCGCGTAGGAACCAAAGTGAAGGATGCACAGGGAGCGATCTATACCAGGCAACAGCGCGTAGGAACCAAAGTGAACGATGCACAGGGAGCGATCTATACTGGGCGACTGCGCGTAGGAACCAAAGTGAAGGATGCACAGGGAGCGATCTATACTGGGCGACTGCGCGTAGGAACCAAAGTGAACGATGCACAGGGAGCGCTCTACACCAGGCAACAGCGCGTAGGAACCAAAGTGAAC
The DNA here is from genome assembly GCF_051348905.1 of Ranitomeya variabilis. Lineage (NCBI taxonomy): Eukaryota > Metazoa > Chordata > Amphibia > Anura > Dendrobatidae > Ranitomeya > Ranitomeya variabilis. The sequence goes on from NC_135232.1 coordinate 371,201,731, forward strand.
GATGCACAGGGAGCGATCTATACTAGGCGACTGCGCGTAGGAACCAAAGTGAACGATGCACAGGGAGCGATCTATACTGGGCGACTGCGCGTAGGAACCAAAGTGAACGATGCACAGGGAGCGCTCTACACCAGGCAACAGCGCGTAGGAACCAAAGTGAACGATGCACAGGGAGCGATCTATACTAGGCGACTGCGCGTAGGAACCAAAGTGAACGATGCACAGGGAGCGATCTATACCAGGCGACTGCGCGTAGGAACCAAAGTGAACGATGCACAGGGAGCGCTCCACACCAGGCAACAGCGCGTAGGAACCAAAGTGAACGATGCACAGGGAGCGATCTATACTGGGCGACTGCGCGTAGGAACCAAAGTGAAGGATGCACAGGGAGCGATCTATACTGGGCGACTGCGCGTAGGAACCAAAGTGAACGATGCACAGGGAGCGCTCTACACCAGGCAACAGCGCGTAGGAACCAAAGTGAACGATGCACAGGGAGCGATCTATACTAGGCGACTGCGCGTAGGAACCAAAGTGAACGATGCACAGGGAGCGATCTATACCAGGCGACTGCGCGTAGGAACCAAAGTGAACGATGCACAGGGAGCGCTCTACACCAGGCAACAGCGCGTAGGAACCAAAGTGAACGATGCACAGGGAGCGATCTATACTAGGCGACTGCGCGTAGGAACCAAAGTGAACGATGCACAGGGAGCGCTCTACACCAGGCAACAGCGCGTAGGAACCAAAGTGAACGATGCACAGGGAGCGATCTATACTAGGCGACTGCGCGTAGGAACCAAAGTGAACGATGCACAGGGAGCGATCTATACCAGGCGACTGCGCGTAGGAACCAAAGTGAACGATGCACAGGGAGCGCTCCACACCAGGCAACAGCGCGTAGGAACCAAAGTGAACGATGCACAGGGAGCGATCTATACTGGGCGACTGCGCGTAGGAACCAAAGTGAAGGATGCACAGGGAGCGATCTATACTGGGCGACTGCGCGTAGGAACCAAAGTGAACGATGCACAGGGAGCGCTCTACACCAGGCAACAGCGCGTAGGAACCAAAGTGAACGATGCACAGGGAGCGATCTATACTAGGCGACTGCGCGTAGGAACCAAAGTGAACGATGCACAGGGAGCGATCTATACCAGGCGACTGCGCGTAGGAACCAAAGTGAACGATGCACAGGGAGCGCTCCACACCAGGCAACAGCGCGTAGGAACCAAAGTGAACGATGCACAGGGAGCGATCTATACCAGGCGACTGCGCATAGGAACCAAAGTGAAGGATGCACAGGGAGAGATCTATACCAGGCAACTGCGCATAGGAACCAAAGTGGAGGATGCACAGGGAGAGATCTATACTAGGCAACTGCGCGTAGGAACCAAAGTGAAGGATGCACAGGGAGCGATCTATACCAGGCAACAGCGCGTAGGAACCAAAGTGAAGGATGCACAGGGAGAGATCTATACTAGGCAACTGCGCGTAGGAACCAAAGTGAAGGATGCACAGGGAGCGATCTATACTAGGCGACTGCGCGTAGGAACCAAAGTGAAGGATGCACAGGGAGTGATCTATACTAGGCAACTGCGCGTAGGAACCAAAGTGAAGGATGCACAGGGAGCGATCTATACCAGGCGACTGCGCGTAGGAACCAAAGTGAACGATGCACAGGGAGCGCTCTACACCAGGCAACAGCGCGTAGGAACCAAAGTGAACGATGCACAGGGAGCGATCTATACCAGGCGACTGCGCGTAGGAACCAAAGTGAAGGATGCACAGGGAGAGATCTATACCAGGCAACTGCGCATAGGAACCAAAGTGAAGGATGCACAGGGAGAGATCTATACTAGGCAACCGCGTAGGAACCAAAGTGAAGGATGCACAGGGAGCGATCTATACCAGGCAACAGCGCGTAGGAACCAAAGTGAAGGATGCACAGGGAGAGATCTATACCAGGCAACTGCGCGTAGGAACCAAAGTGAAGGATGCACAGGGAGAGATCTATACCAGGCAACTGCGCATAGGAACCAAAGTGAAGGATGCACAGGGAGAGATCTATACTAGGCAACTGCGCGTAGGAACCAAAGTGAAGGATGCACAGGGAGCGATCTATACCAGGCAACAGCGCGTAGGAACCAAAGTGAAGGATGCACAGGGAGAGATCTATACCAGGCAACTGCGCGTAGGAACCAAAGTGAAGGATGCACAGGGAGAGATCTATACTAGGCAACTGCGCGTAGGAACCAAAGTGAAGGATGCACAGGGAGCGATCTATACTAGGCGACTGCGCGTAGGAACCAAAGTGAAGGATGCACAGGGAGTGATCTATACTAGGCAACTGCGCGTAGGAACCAAAGTGAAGGATGCACAGGGAGCGATCTATACTAGGCGACTGCGCGTAGGAACCAAAGTGAACGATGCACAGGGAGCGCTCTACACCAGGCAACAGCGCGTAGCAACCAAAGTGAAGGATGCACAGGGAGAGATCTATACCAGGCAACTGCGCGTAGGAACCAAAGTGAAGGATGCACAGGGAGAGATCTATACTAGGCAACTGCGCGTAGGAACCAAAGTGAAGGATGCACAGGGAGCGATCTATACTAGGCGACTGCGCGTAGGAACCAAAGTGAAGGATGCACAGGGAGTGATCTATACTAGGCAACTGCGCGTAGGAGCCAAAGTGAAGGATGCACAGGGAGCGATCTATACTAGGCGACTGCGCGTAGGAACCAAAGTGAACGATGCACAGGGAGCGCTCTACACCAGGCAACAGTGCGTAGCAACCAAAGTGAAGGATGCACAGGGAGAGATCTATACCAGGCAACTGCGCGTAGGAACCAAAGTGAAGGATGCACAGGGAGAGATCTATACTAGGCAACTGCGCGTAGGAACCAAAGTGAAGGATGCACAGGGAGCGATCTATACTAGGCGACTGCGCGTAGGAACCAAAGTGAAGGATGCACAGGGAGTGATCTATACTAGGCAACTGCGCGTAGGAACCAAAGTGAAGGATGCACAGGGAGCGATCTATACTAGGCGACTGCGCGTAGGAACCAAAGTGAACGATGCACAGGGAGCGCTCTACACCAGGCAACAGCGCGTAGGAACCAAAGTGAACGATGCACAGGGAGCGATCTATACCAGGCGACTGCGCGTAGGAACCAAAGTGAAGGATGCACAGGGAGCGATCTATACTAGGCGACTGCGCGTAAGAACCAAAGTGAACGATGCACAGGGAGCAATCTATACTAGGCAACTGCGTGTAGGAACCAAAGTGAAGGATGCACAGGGAGCGATCTATACTAGGCGACTGCGCGTAGGAACCAAAGTGAACGATGCACAGGGAGCGATCTATACTAGGCAACTGCGTGTAGGAACCAAAGTGAAGGATGCACAGGGAGCGATCTATACTAGGCGACTGCGCGTAGGAACCAAAGTGAACGATGCACAGGGAGCGCTCTACACCAGGCAACAGCGCGTAGGAACCAAAGTGAACGATGCACAGGGAGCGATCTATACCAGGCGACTGCGCGTAGGAACCAAAGTGAACGATGCACAGGGAGCGCTCTATACCAGGCAACAGCGCGTAGGAACCAAAGTGAAGGATGCACAGGGAGAGATCTATACCAGGCAACTGCGCGTAGGAACCAAAGTGAAGGATGCACAGGGAGAGATCTATACTAGGCAACTGCGCGTAGGAACCAAAGTGAAGGATGCACAGGGAGCGATCTATACCAGGCAACAGCGCGTAGGAACCAAAGTGAAGGATGCACAGGGAGAGATCTATACCAGGCAACTGCGCGTAGGAACCAAAGTGAAGGATGCACAGGGAGAGATCTATACTAGGCAACTGCGCGTAGGAACCAAAGTGAAGGATGCACAGGGAGCGATCTATACTAGGCGACTGCGCGTAGGAACCAAAGTGAAGGATGCACAGGGAGTGATCTATACTAGGCAACTGCGCGTAGGAACCAAAGTGAAGGATGCACAGGGAGCGATCTATACTAGGCGACTGCGCGTAGGAACCAAAGTGAACGATGCACAGGGAGCGCTCTACACCAGGCAACAGCGCGTAGGAACCAAAGTGAAGGATGCACAGGGAGAGGTCTATACCAGGCAACTGCGCATAGGAACCAAAGTGAAGGATGCACAGGGAGAGATCTATACTAGGCAACTGCGCGTAGGAACCAAAGTGAAGGATGCACAGGGAGCGATCTATACTAGGCGACTGCGCGTAGGAACCAAAGTGAAGGATGCACAGGGAGTGATCTATACTAGGCAACTGCGCGTAGGAACCAAAGTGAAGGATGCACAGGGAGCGATCTATACTAGGCGACTGCGCGTAGGAACCAAAGTGAACGATGCACAGGGAGCGCTCTACACCAGGCAACAGCACATAGGAACCAAAGTGAACGATGCACAGGGAGCGATCTATACCAGGCGACTGCGCGTAGGAACCAAAGTGAAGGATGCACAGGGAGAGATCTATACTAGGCAACTGCGCGTAGGAACCAAAGTGAAGGATGCACAGGGAGCGATCTATACTAGGCGACTGCGCATAGGAACCAAAGTGAACGATGCACAGGGAGCGCTCTACACCAGGCAACAGCGCGTAGGAACCAAAGTGAACGATGCACAGGGAGCGATCTATACCAGGCGACTGCGCGTAGGAACCAAAGTGAACGATGCACAGGGAGCGCTCTATACCAGGCAACAGCGCGTAGGAATCAAAGTGAAGGATGCACAGGGAGCGCTCTATACCAGGCGACTGCGCGTAGGAACCAAAGTGAACGATGCACAGGGAGCGCTCTATACCAGGCAACAGCGCGTAGGAACCAAAGTGAAAGATGCACAGGGAGCGATCTATTCCAGGCAACTGCGCGTAGGAACCAAAGTGAAAGATGCACAGGGAGCGATCTATACCAGGCGACTGCGCATAGGAACCAAAGTGAACGATGCACAGGGAGCGATCTATACCAGGCGACTGCGCGTAGGAACCAAAGTGAACGATGCACAGGGAGCGCTCTACACCAGGCAACAGCGCGTAGGAACCAAAGTGAACGATGCACAGGGAGCGATCTATACCAGGCGACTGCGCGTAGGAACCAAAGTGAAGGATGCACAGGGAGCGATCTATACTAGGCGACTGCGCGTAAGAACCAAAGTGAACGATGCACAGGGAGCAATCTATACTAGGCAACTGCGTGTAGGAACCAAAGTGAAGGATGCACAGGGAGCGATCTATTCTAGGCGACTGCGCGTAGGAACCAAAGTGAACGATGCACAGGGAGCGATCTATACTAGGCAACTGCGTGTAGGAACCAAAGTGAAGGATGCACAGGGAGCGATCTATACTAGGCGACTGCGCGTAGGAACCAAAGTGAACGATGCACAGGGAGCGCTCTACACCAGGCAACAGCGCGTAGGAACCAAAGTGAACGATGCACAGGGAGCGATCTATACCAGGCGACTGCGCGTAGGAACCAAAGTGAACGATGCACAGGGAGCGCTCTATACCAGGCAACAGCGCGTAGGAACCAAAGTGAAGGATGCACAGGGAGAGATCTATACCAGGCAACTGCGCGTAGGAACCAAAGTGAAGGATGCACAGGGAGAGATCTATACTAGGCAACTGCGCGTAGGAACCAAAGTGAAGGATGCACAGGGAGCGATCTATACCAGGCAACAGCGCGTAGGAACCAAAGTGAAGGATGCACAGGGAGAGATCTATACCAGGCAACTGCGCGTAGGAACCAAAGTGAAGGATGCACAGGGAGAGATCTATACTAGGCAACTGCGCGTAGGAACCAAAGTGAAGGATGCACAGGGAGCGATCTATACTAGGCGACTGCGCGTAGGAACCAAAGTGAAGGATGCACAGGGAGTGATCTATACTAGGCAACTGCGCGTAGGAACCAAAGTGAAGGATGCACAGGGAGCGATCTATACTAGGCGACTGCGCGTAGGAACCAAAGTGAACGATGCACAGGGAGCGCTCTACACCAGGCAACAGCGCGTAGGAACCAAAGTGAAGGATGCACAGGGAGAGGTCTATACCAGGCAACTGCGCATAGGAACCAAAGTGAAGGATGCACAGGGAGAGATCTATACTAGGCAACTGCGCGTAGGAACCAAAGTGAAGGATGCACAGGGAGCGATCTATACTAGGCGACTGCGCGTAGGAACCAAAGTGAAGGATGCACAGGGAGTGATCTATACTAGGCAACTGCGCGTAGGAACCAAAGTGAAGGATGCACAGGGAGCGATCTATACTAGGCGACTGCGCGTAGGAACCAAAGTGAACGATGCACAGGGAGCGCTCTACACCAGGCAACAGCACATAGGAACCAAAGTGAACGATGCACAGGGAGCGATCTATACCAGGCGACTGCGCGTAGGAACCAAAGTGAAGGATGCACAGGGAGAGATCTATACTAGGCAACTGCGCGTAGGAACCAAAGTGAAGGATGCACAGGGAGCGATCTATACTAGGCGACTGCGCATAGGAACCAAAGTGAACGATGCACAGGGAGCGCTCTACACCAGGCAACAGCGCGTAGGAACCAAAGTGAACGATGCACAGGGAGCGATCTATACCAGGCGACTGCGCGTAGGAACCAAAGTGAACGATGCACAGGGAGCGCTCTATACCAGGCAACAGCGCGTAGGAATCAAAGTGAAGGATGCACAGGGAGCGCTCTATACCAGGCGACTGCGCGTAGGAACCAAAGTGAACGATGCACAGGGAGCGCTCTATACCAGGCAACAGCGCGTAGGAACCAAAGTGAAAGATGCACAGGGAGCGATCTATTCCAGGCAACTGCGCGTAGGAACCAAAGTGAAAGATGCACAGGGAGCGATCTATACCAGGCGACTGCGCATAGGAACCAAAGTGAACGATGCACAGGGAGCGATCTATACCAGGCGACTGCGCATAGGAACCAAAGTGAACGATGCACAGGGAGCAATCTATACCAGGCGACTGCACGTAGGAACCAAAGTGAAAGATGCACAGGGAGCGATCTATACCAGGCGACTGCGCATAGGAACCAAAGTGAACGATGCACAGGGAGCGATCTATACCAGGCGACTGCGCATAGGAACCAAAGTGAACGATGCACAGGGAGCGATCTATACCAGGCGACTGCACGTAGGAACCAAAGTGAACGATGCACAGGGAGCGATCTGTACCAGGCAACTGCGCGTAGGAACCGAAGTGAACGATGCACAGGGAGCGATCTATACCAGGCGACTGCACGTAGGAACCAAAGTGAAAGATGCACAGGGAGCGATCTGTACCAGGCAACTGCGCGTAGGAACCAAAGTGAAAGATGCACAGGGAGCGATCTATACCAGCCGACTGCGCATAGGAACCAAAGTGAAAGATGCACAGAGAGCGATCTATACCAAGCAATTGCGCGTAGGAACCAAAGTGAAAGATGCACAGGGAGCGATCTATACCAGGCAACTGCGCGTAGGAACCAAAGTGAACGATGCACATGGAGCGATCTGTACCAGGCAACTGCGCGTAGGAACCAAAGTGAAAGATGCACAGGGATCGATCTATACCAGCCAACTGCGCATAGGAACCAAAGTGAACGATGCACAGGGAGCGATCTATACAAGGCGACTGCGCGTAGGAACCAAAGTGAACGATGCACAGGGAGCGATCTATACCAGCGACTGCGCATAGGAACCAAAGTGAACGATGCACAGGGAGCGATCTATACCAGCGACTGTGCATAGGAACCAAAGTGAATGATGCACAGGGAGCGATCTATCCCAGGTGACTGCGCGTAGGAACCAAAGTGAACAATGCACAGGGAGCGATCTTTACCAGGCGACTGCACGTAAGAGCCAAAGTGAAAGATGCACAGGGAGCGATCTATTCTAGGCGACTGCACGTAGGAGCCAAAGTGAACGATGCACAGGGAGCGATCTATACGAGGCGACTGCGCATAGGAACCAAAGTGAACGATGCACAGGGAGCGATCTATACCAGGCGACTGCGCGTAGGTACCAAAGTGAACGATGCACAGGGAGCAGTCTATACCAGGCGACTGCGCGTAGGTACCAAAGTGAACGATGCACAGGGAGTGATCTATATCAGGCGACTGCGTGTAGGAACCAAAGTGATCGATGCACAGGGAGCGATCTATACCAGGCGACTGCGCGTAGGAACCAAAGTGAACAATGCACAGGGAGCGCTCTATTCTAGGCAACTGCGCGTAAGAGCCAAAGTGAACGATGCACAGGGAGCGATCTATTCTAGGCGACTGCACGTAGGAGCCAAAGTGAAAGATCCACAGGGAGCGATCTATACCAGGCGACTGCGCGTAGGAACCAAAGTGAACGATGCACAGGGAGCGATCTATACAAGGCGACTGCGCGTAGAAGCCAAAGTGAACAATGCACAGGGAGCGCTCTCTACCAGGCAACTGCGCGTAGGAACCAAAGTGAAAGATGCACAGGGAGCGATTTATACCAGGCGACTGCGCTTAGGAACCAACGTGAATGATGCACAGGGAGCGATCTATACCAGACGACTGCGCGTAGGAACCAAAGTGAACAATGCACAGGGAGCGCTCTATACCAGGCGACTGTGCGTAAGAACCAAAGTGAACGATGCACAGGGAACAATCTATACCAGGTGACTGCACATAGGTTGTCGTCCTTGGCAGCACCAGTCCTACTTACACTGGACCATGAACGATGATGGTTTATGCGGGATAAAAAACATTTTGTTCCACAACAGAGTGTTTTTCCCGATCGTCGTCAGATTGCCAGCCTCTTTCTACAGCAAGATAATCATTAAAAACTAGATGGTGGCCCGATTCTAATGCATCGGGTATTCTAGAATATGCATGTCCACGTAGTATATTGCCCAGTTACGTAGTATATTGCCCAGTCACGTAGTATATTGCCCAGTCATGTAGTATATTGCCCAGCCACGTATATTGCCCAGCCAGTGTTTAGTATATTGCCCAGCGACGTAGTATATTGGCCAGCGACGTAGTATATTGCCCAGTTACGTAGTATATTGCCCAGCGACGTAGTATATTGCCCAGTTACGTAGTATATTGCCCAGCGACGTAGTATATTGCCCAGTCACGTAGTATATTGCCCAGTTGCGTAGTATATTGCCCAGCCACGTAGTATATTGCCCAGCCACGTAGTATATTGCCCAGTCACGTAGTATATTGCCCAGTCACGTAGTATATTGCCGAGCCACGTAGTATATTGCCCAGCCACGTAGTATATTGCCCAGCCACGTAGTATATTGCTCAGCGCTGTAGTATATTGCCCAGGGACGTAGTATATTGCCCAGCGACGTAGTGTATTGCCCAGTTACGTAGTATATTGCTCAGTGACATAGTACACGTACTATATTGCCCAGGGACATAGTATATTGCCCAGGGACGTAGTATATTGCCCAGTGACGTAGTATACAGCACAGAGCCACGTAGTATATTGCACAGCGAAGTAGTATAGAGCACAGAGCCACGTAGTATATTAGCCAGTCACGTAGTATATTGCCCTGCCACGTTTGTCACAGGTTAAAAAATAAAAAATAAACATATACTCACCTTTCCGAGGGCCCCTTGTAGTCCACGGCAGCTTCCGGTCCCAGGGTTGGTCTGAGCGCAGGTCCTTGCCACGCAGGCCTTGTGATGACGTCGCGGTCACATGACCGTGACGTCATGGCAGGTTCTGCTGCCATACCATCTTTGCCACCGCAAGCTGCAACGGAAGATGGCGGGCGGAGCGAGCGGCTCAGCGGACTACAGAGGGTGAGTATAGCAGGTTTGTTTTTTTTTATTTATTATTTTTAACATTACATTTTGTACTATTGATGCCGCATAGGCAGCGTCAATAGTACAAAGTTGGGGACACACAGGGTTAATAGCGGCGGTAACGCAGTGCGTTACCCGCGGCATAACGCGGTCCGTTACCGCCGGCATTAACCCTGTGTGAGCGGTGTTTGCGGGCGCCGGGCAGTGAGTGCGGGGAGTAAGGAGCGGCCATTTTTTTCTGGACTGTGCGCGTCGCTGATTGGTCGCAGCAGCCATGACAGGCAGCTGCCGAGACCAATCAGCGAACAAATAACCGTGACAGAAGGACAGAAAGACGAAAGTACCCTTAGGCAATTATATAGTAGATGAGCACTCACGATTCTCGTCCAGTGTAAATGCCCTTTTATTTGGGAAAGATTAACCCCTTAATGACAGCCGATACACATTAAAACGGCCTCTAAGAAACCTTATTCCTTCATTGCCATTTTATAATAAGGGTATAAGGCCCTCCAGAGTCCAAAATTCTCCTGGGTTTCAGCTACCAGGGGTAGCCAAGACCCAGGAGAATATGATCAAGGCCGGATGTTCCAATCACTTGACTGCCGTTATTTAATGAATAAAGGCAATCGCGTAAAAATGTGTGGTCCGCTATTAAAATAATTTCTAGCTCTTCTGACATGGTATGCATGTCAGAGGAGAGATAATTGATGACCCCAAGTCCCTCCCCCCGGTACCTAACCATCCCCCACTACATCCTGCCCCATCCCCCGGCCCTCCACCTCCTCTTTCTGAAAAAAATGGCGGGTGCATGCGCAGTGCGCCCTCCGAGATCTGCAGGCCAGCAGCAGCAGGGATTTTTCCTATTGGTTAGCCATAATCACTGTGTTAGACCTTATCACGTTGATCAAAACACAATAATATCAGGAACACCGCACTGCACTTGCTCACTGAGTCAGTGTGCGTGTACTGAGTAAGGCAGACTGAACTCAGAGATACCTGTGGAGCTGGGCAAAGGCTGACGCGAAGCTGATGTGAAATTAACGTTGGGGCAACGGTGCCGTCCTGTTCTGACGCCAGCATCTGGGTAAGAGTACGGGGATGGGATTGACTGCATGAATAATGAATGTACGAGCCTGTGTACAGGGCTAACTGCACTTTTTTATGCGGCCCCATATGATCCTCGACTCAGTGCCCGTTCTATCTTTTGCATTACGCACGTGACTTTTGTATATATGGCATCAGTTATGGACAGCACCGTTTTTTTGGTCTGTGCTACCTACCTCTGTCTGAATTCTTATGTACATTTTCTAAAGTAATGTGATATATGTTTTTTGTCATTCGTTAATTGAATAAAATTTGATATAAGTATTTTTCTGGACGTGTACTCCAATTTTTTCTGTTTTTCATTGTTAGAGTTGGGCTCATTGTTAGGGTTGGGCCCATTGTTAGGGTTGGGCTCATTGTTAAGGTTAGGCTCATTGGTAGGGTTGGGCTTATTGTTAAGGTTGGGATCATTGTTAGGGTTGGACTTATTGTTAGGGTTGGGCTCATTGTTAGGGTTGGGCTCATTGTTAAGGTTAGGCTCATTGGTAGGGTTGGGCTTATTGTTAAGGTTGGAATCATTATTAGGATTGGACTTATTGTTAGGGTTGGGCTCATTGTTAAGGTTGGGCTTTTTGTTAGGGTTGGGGATTTGGTTTTGTTTTCCAAAGTAAAAAAAATGATGACGATATGACGACTAGTGTTGAGGGCAAGTGCTCGCTACTTGAGTTTGCACTGGGTGCTCTGTTAGGCACTGAGTATTACAGGTGCCAGTCCGTCAAAAAAAACATGCGGGGGATGCCATACACAGGCAATCACCACATTTTTTTGGGGTGTCTAATATCTGCAAAACGTGGGGCAGGGATTCGAGCATGTCACTTGAGCACTGGTGATACTCGGTGCATACCTGAGCACCCAATGCAAACTCAGCGAGCATTTGCCCTCAACACTAATGACGACGTATTCAATATGACGACCTAATATTATCAAGTTCTGTGTAGTACCTTTTTGGTTGAAAATCCTCATTATACTCCTGGATAAAATCCTTGAGGAATGTAGTTTCCAAAATAGGGTCACTTGTGGGGAGTTTCCACTTTTCAGGCACTTCAGGATGTTAGGGCTTGCGGAACGCACCAAATAATTAGAAAGATAGTGTAAGGTGCGTTCGCAGCCCGGGGTCCACCGTGCAGAGATGGAACCTGCTGCTAAGCAATGACTGACTATATGGCGGTATAATATGGATTCACTCATGGGTTACCTTCACCCAGTATGAAGAAAGCGAACCCTGTTGCATCACAGGGCCGTGGTACCGCACAAAGAGCGCAAGCAAGGAGTCACAGAACTCAACCCCAAGACTCGGGATAGAGTACAACTAGACATCTTGCGCTCGACACCGCAACTGGGGTGTCAGAGTAACAGAAATAATAATTAAGATGCACTAAAGTGCGTGCGGTGCCGCACTGGTGTGATAGAAATATATATATCATGTAGATCTCACTTGCATGTATACTCCTCTATAATCATATATACTCTTATACTCACAGCTAATATATACATTATAATCAATGGTTTAAAATGGCTGACACGAACTGATATAGGCCAGACAGATTGTATGGGGTTTTCCATCCCAAAAGCGGAACAACACCAGATGTATTAAGTGCTGATCAAATGTCTCAACTTTGTCCTAGATACAGAGCTACATTTTAGTTGCTTGGTCAGCAGTCATATGAGCATTAATCACAATATTCCATATATGTTTAGATAACCAATGACAGAGGAGCTAGACAATATGGTAATTAACTCACCACCCCTAACAACCCCTAACCACTCCTTTCTATATGCTATCATAAAAACTATGTATGTACAATAAAGTATCAGTATTGATGGAATGTTATTGACACAACATGGTGTGCAGTCTCATTCCTTGAGCGCTCAAAATACTCAGTCTTATTGGGAGCGGCCACAGCACACACAGGGATAAATTTATCCAACCCAAATTTCCGTATCAAATGGCGCCCAACGTGGGGCTTGAACCCTGGACCCTGAGATTAAGGATCTCATGCTCTACCGACTGAGCAAGGGGGAGACATCCTCACATATAAAGGCAACTTCTAAGTCCAATACCAGCCAGTGTATGACCCCAGTACACGCTGTCACAACTATTCCTCTGATGAAGATGAAGTGGGAACATCATACATGCTGTCCAGTACTAGAAAAAGAAACCCACAGGCACCAAGAATGCACGGACAGATAGAGGCACCACCATTACACTATGTGCACTCCACCCCAAGTCAGGTGACAATCTTCCAGACCCAGGGATGCATCCCATGCCATTTTACAGAAGAATGTAGCAGAACCAGCGAACATATGCAGCCACCTGGAATGATCTCTGGGCCATAAATGAAAATAGAAGCAGGTGATGCACTCTGGCCTATCATGAAGGAACAATTCAAACTTCCAGCAGAATTAGATGTACACGCTTGGGAGTCAGTGCCACAGCTAATTGAACAGCTCAGAGAGTGGGCCGAGGGCAGATTGGCAGGATAAGCCATCGGCTTACAGGACATGAGCCAAGAAAAGACAGCATCTGTAAAGAAGTTTCATGGCAGAGTAACGCAAGTGTTCCAAGACTTGGGCTTCACCATTCATGACCAGATACACAGGCAAATGTTGGTACAGGCCTTTGTGCATGGACTGAGACAGCCAATCAGGAAACCACTGATAGTGGCTTGGCCTGAGAACAGGTCAATAGCAGTGGACTGACCCAGCAAAATGTTTTATGTGCGCCGCCATTATAGCACCACAAAGAGCGCAAAGAAGGAAATGGGTGCCGTGCAGCTGAGAACGCCAGAAGGGGAGCCAGAGGTGAAGACGCTGCAAAGTGCTGATCGACACACCGGAAGAACCGCTGCAGACTCCGGAGAGGAGACACCGACCTCAATAAGGTTAGCAAAGGGGAGAAGCTATGTCAGACAGGGGTAAGAAGCGATGGCAGATGCAGCCGCAGCCCCTGTAATGCCCCAAGACCTTGGGTTGGATGCAGCCGCCGGTCTCATGGCACCCCCGGGCCTCGCCACGAATGCACCTGCAGACCCCATCTTACCACCGCAGCTTGAATCAGCAGGTCGGACCCCGCTGCTGCTGTAGTACCCATCATGCCGTTGTCCAAAGTAGCCAAATGGATTGAGTCCCAATCAGGGGTGCAGAAGACAGCCCCTCTCATGGTGACCACTGACCTGGAAGCGCAACCACCCTACAAAGACAGAAGAAGTGTCAAGTGTTACATCTGTGGCAAGTTTGGCCATTACCAGAACCAGTGCAAAGCACCCACGCCCCCGAAGAGACTGGAGCCATGCAATCCAAGAGTTGGTCCAGAGAAACAGGTCAAGGAAGAAGTGCAGAAAGCAGTGAAGTACCCCGTCCATAGGACAGAGGCAAGCAAGCCAGGCCCGCAAGACACTATGCTCCTGACGTGTAAAACTTCATCTGCAGGACCAATACCTCAAATTACCCTTAAGGCCTTGTTCACACTATCCTTTTTTTGCTGCGGATTTTTCAGCTGCGGATTTGGAAAAACCGCGGTGGTTTTCACTGCGGTTTTTTGTGCGGTTTCTACTGCGGATTCCACTGCGGGTTTCCAACTGCACTTTCCTATTGGTGCAGGTGGAAAACCATTGCGGAATCCGCAGAAAGAATTGACATGCTACTTCTTTTTTTCCGCAGAAAATCCGCGCTGATTTTCAAGCGGAAAAACGCAAAGTGGGCACAGCGGTTTTTGTTTTCCATAGGGTAACATTGTACTGTACCCTGCATGGAAAACGGCTGCGGATCCGCAGCTGCAAGTCCGCTGCGGATCCGCAGCAAAAACCGCAAAGTGTGAACATAGCCTAAAGTGGATGGCGTTGTCAGATCCAACGTGGTGCAGCCAGAAGTGTAATGACACCTGTGGAACTCGCTGATCCCAACCTGCTTATCAGAATCCTATGTGTCTCACATGGGCATTGATGGTCAAGTCAGACATTCTCAGCTTACAAAGCCACTGAGCGTGTGCACTCAGCCAGGACACTCTATCCTGTTCCAGTTTGTGGTGTCAAGGAACTTCCACTCAACCTGCTGGGAGCGAACCTACTGCAGAAGCTGAAGGCAACCACAGTGTTCCAGGAAAATGGGTCCGTGACACTTTCTTCATCCCTGACCCAAGAAGAGTCATGCTGGCGGCCCTACAAGAACATTAAACAACCGATGAGGCCTACCCAAGGAGGTACTGGATGTAGTACCAGAAAGTCTATGGTTTAAGGGACCTCAGCACGTGAGAAAACCTCAAGTTGCCCCAGTACGGGTATCACTCAAGCCAGATACCCTGTACCCTCGTAAGGCCCAGACCAGGCCTAGAGTCAAGCTGCCTCTGACCAACTGAAGGTCTACCTGGAAATAGGAATCATTGTTCCTTGCACATCGCCTTGCAATACCCCGCTTTTTCCGGTCAAGAAAAAGACTGTAAAATGAGAGCCAGCCAAGTTCAGAATGGTACATGACCTGAGAGCTGTGAATGACGTCACAGTGTTTGAAACTCCAATTGTGCCGAATCTGCACACTCTGCTCTCAAATGTGCCTGCCACAGCAAAAGTGTTCACAGTGACCGACCTGGCTAATGTTTTCATCAGTGTTCCCCTTCATCTGGAAGACCAGTTCCTGTTTGCCTTAATGCACCAGGGGGGACACCACACATGGACAGTGATGCCACAGTGGGCCCAGAACAGCCCTTCACAGTTCACCAAAGCAATGTCCACAGTCCTCACCAACTGGGTCACAGAACATGCAGAAGTAACCCTGCTACAATACATGGACGATCTACTCCTTTGTGCAATTAACTTTGACACGTGTAAAGCCCATTCCTTTTTCCTCCTACTCTACCTGGCGGAGGAGCACTGCAAGATCTCTAAGAACAAAGTCCAGTGGTGTCTGAAGCAAGTTACGTTCCAGAGACACTGTATTGCTCACCAGGCGAAACACCTGACATAACAAACCGATGACCGGAAGACCCCAGTGGAGAAGATGGTTCCTCCAGCAACTCCAAAGGTGCTACAGGCCTTTCTTGGTCTAGTTTCGTATTGCAGAGCCTGGATCCCTGGTGCCTCAGTCCTAATGCAGCCTCTGTGTGAATACGTCAGCGTGACCCCGTTCCTCCAGACAGATGTGGCCTTCAGTTCGTTCAAGAAGTTAAAAGGCTCTGTAGTCTCAGCGCCAGCACTAGGCCTATCTGACTACGAGAAGCCATTCCGTCTCTACTTAATGAGAAAAGAAAGCCTTGCTACTGGAGACCTGACGCAGCTTCAGGGGGGAAAGCAGAGACTTTTGGACTACTTTTCAGCTCGCCTGGATCCAGTTGCAAGGGGAGCCTCTTCCTCCCACTTGAGAGCAGCAGTTGCAGCACACGCCCTCCTGGACAGGACTACTGACATCAGTGGAAAAAACATTGGAAATCCTTGCTCTGTATGACATCTCAGCAATCCTCAACCAAACCCAGCCAAAACATCTCTCCACCGCCAGGCATCTTCGCCTCCAGTGCTCTCTACTCCTGCCCAACAATGTCACCATCTCCAGATGCACAGTCCTCAACCCGTCCACTCTACTCCCACTCCCAAGGGGGGATACAGATATGGGCCCTCAGATAAAAAGTCTGCATGGGATCTGAATTTGCTCCGGACGGATGACCATGATTGCTTCAGCATCATGCAACAGGAAACAGCAGGACTACCCAAGGTGGCAGAAGAGCCACTGACCAACCCAGAGTTGATCCTCTATGTGGATGGCTCCAGATTTGCAGATGATGAAGGAAGATTCTACACGGGATGTGCAGTGACCAGCAATCAAGAGATCCTGTGGTCCAGAAGTCTGCCGCCCAGTCTGTCAGCCCAGGAAGCAGAACTGATAGCGCTGATCTGGCCTACCAGATGGCAGAAGACAAGACTGAGAAAATGTATACCGATTCAAGGTACTCGCATGGCATAGCACACGACTTCGGACCCATCTGGGCTGCAAGGGACTTCATCACAGCAAGCGGAACAACCGTGAAGCATCATGGAGCCATTAAGGACCTGCTGAACACACTTCAACTTCCAAAAGTGGTGGCAGTACTAAAAGTCAAAGCGCATGGAAAACTAAACACAGTAGAGGCACGGGGCAACAACATGGTGGATATGGCAGCCAAAGAAGCAGTCAAAGGAAGACAATATGGAAAAGTGGGAGAGGTCGTAGAGCCGGACGGCTACTACATGACGACTGAAGACAAGAAACCTGACCAAATGACGTCCTGTGATCTGCTCAAAAAGCTGCAAGAGCAAGCCCCAAAGGACAAGAAGGAATGCTGGATGCAGAAGTGAGCAACACATGAAGAAGGAAGGGTATACTCAATGGACTACAAACCCTGTTTACCCCGAAGCATGTACCCTATGGTGGTCCAGTGGGCACATGGGCCCACACACAGATTAGAGACACAGATGAATGATCTGATTGGTGCTTACTGGTTCGCCCCAGGGATCCCCACCCTAACAGCCAAGTTCACTAGCAGCTGCCTGACCTGCGGCAAATGCAACCCTGGAAGAATGGAGGAAGTTCCCACACATCGTCTTGCCAGACCACTGTACCCATTCCAGAGGATCCAGATAGACCACATCCAGATGCCGCCAATTGGAGGTTTCGAATATGCCCTTGTGGTCGTGGACATGTTCTCAGGATGGCCAGAAGCTTTCCCAGTGAGGAACCAGTCAGCAAAGACTACTGCAAAGAAGCTACTCTCAGAGACGAGATGTGCAGCTATGGGGGCCTAGAAGTGATAGAGAGTGACCAGGGACCCGCATTCACAGCAAATCTCACACGGAGAGATCTGGTCAGCAGTAGGGTCAGACTTAGGCCTACACACTCCCAATCACACTACTCAGTGTTAGGCACACTCCCAGAGGCCCAGAAAAGCTGTTACCATATGAAATTTTGTTTGGGTCTAGTCCCAGGTTAGGGGTATCCTTTCCCTCAGCAGCTGATTATGCAATATGATACTTTGTCTGCTTATGTAAATTGAACTCACCAAGAAACTTGCTAACATCCATTCTCGAGTTTTTTTCTTCATTGCCAGATCCAGATTCAGTGTCCGGTATGCACTCCTAGAAGCCAGGAAACTGGGTGTTGGTGAAAAAGTTTGTAAGGAGAACACCACTCGATCCCAGATTTGATGGTCCTGTTCAAGTGCTGCTGATGACACCAACCTCTGTTGTGAAACTGGAGGGAAGACCCGCTTGGATCCACTCATCGCATTGCAAGAAAGCTCCCCTACCAGAAGATGACACCCAAGCCAGAATGATGTTGTGGATGCCCTGCCTGACCGAATAGATGACCTACCTGATAAAGACTACACATCGCTCACTACACATGCTGTTGACTAAGAGACTGATTGCAACGAACCCCCGTTAGGGACAGATCTCCTGACCGCCCATTTGCGAAAAGTCTGTACGGAGTGGGGCACAGGCGTTAGGCTTGTGTCAGTTCACCGACAGCACAAAAGAGTTGCAGCGCTTTGGGACAGGAGGCTAGGATTAGGGCAAGTGATATCTAAGGGGGGCTTGTGATAGAAATATATATATCATGTAGATCTCACTTGCATGTATACTCCTCTATAATCATATATACTCTTATACTCACAGCTAATATATACATTATAATCAATGGTTTAAAATGGCTGACACGAACTGATATAGGCCAGACAGATTGTATGGGGTTTTCCATCCCAAAAGCGGAACAACACCAGATGCATTAAGTGCTGGTCAAATGTCTCAACTTTGTCCTAGATACAGAGCTACATTTTAGTTGCTTGGTCAGCAGTCATATGAGCATTAATCACAATATTCCATATATGTTTAGATAACCAATGACAGAGGAGCTAGACAATATGGTAATTAACTCACCACCCCTAACAACCCCTAACCACTCCTTTCTATATGCTATCATAAAAACTATGTATGTACAATAAAGTATCAGTATTGATGGAATGTTATTGACACAACATGGTGTGCAGTCTCATTCCTTGAGCGCTCAAAATACTCAGTCTTTTTGGGAGCGGCCACAGCACACACAGGGATAAATTTATCCAACCCAAATTTCCATATCAAAGGTGGATGCCACTAACCACCCAGACTTGGGTTAGGAAAGCACTGTGATAGCGCACGCTGCCACACTGGCGGTCACAGCAAATAGACGCTGTTTCGTGTGTTCTAGTGCTGATAAGTCGGGCGCTAGATAGCAATCATCCACCTTTCGCGAGCAGTCAAACCCAAGGGAGGGGATAATTAACCCCTTGACGACATGCGCCGTACTATTACTGCGCATGTCGTGTCTCCCCCTTTGAAAGGCTCCGGCGGTGAGCCCACATCAAAGTCGCGACATGTCAGCTGTTTTGTACAGCTGACATGTGCGCGCAATAGCGGCGGGTGAAATCGCGATTCACCCGCCGCTATTAACCTGTTAAATGCCGCAGTCAAACGCAGACAGCGGCATTTAACCGGCGCTTCCAGCCGGGCGGCCGGAAATGACCTCATCGCCGACCCCCGTCACATGATCGGGGGTCGGCGATGCATCAGGATGGTAACCATAGAGGTCCTTGAGACCTCTATGGTTACTAATGCTGGCCTGCTGTGAGCGCCCCCCCTGTGGTCGGCGCTCACAGCACACCTGCATTTCTGCTACATAGCAGCGAACATCAGATCGCTGCTATGAAGCAGAGCCGATCGAGTGGTGCCAGCTTCTAGCCTTCATGGAGGCTATTGAAGCATGGCAAAAGTAAAAAAAAAATGTTTTTAAAAATATGAAAAAAATAAAAAAAATATGAAAGTTTAAATCACCCCCCTTTCGCCCCATCCAAAATAAAACAATAAAAAAAAATCAAATCTACACATATTTGGTATCACCGCATTCAGAATCGCCCGATCTATCAACAAAAAAAGCATTAACCTGATCGCTAAACAGCGTAGCGAGAAAAAAATTCAAAACGCCAGAATTACGTTTTTTGGTTGCAATAACGGGTGATCAAAAGAACATATCTGCACAAATGTGGTATCATTAAAAACGTCAGCTCGGCTCGCAAAAAATAAGCCCTCACTCGACCCCAGATCACGAAAAATGGAGACGCTATGGATATCAGAAAATGGCACATTTTTTTTTTTATTTTTTTTTTAGCAAAGTTTGGAATTTTTTTTCACCACTTAGATAAAAAATAACCTAGACATGTTTGGTGTCTATGAACTCGTAATGACATGGAGAATCATAACGGCAGGTCAGTTTTAGCATTTAGTGAATCTAGCAAAAAAGCCAAACAAAAAACAAGTGTGGGATTGCACTTTTTTTGCAATTTCACCACACTTGGAATTTTTTTCCCATTTTCTAGTACAAGACATGGTAAAACCAATGATGACTTTCAAAAGTACAACTCGTCCCGCAAAAAACAAGCCCTCACATGGCCATATTGATGGAAAAATAAAAAAGTTATGGCTCTGGGAAGGAGGGGAGCGAAAAACGAAAACACAAAAACGAAAAAGGGCCGCGGCATGAAGAGCGACTTTCTCTCATCAACACACACGCGTTCAGAAGTGTACACTAGCGCATGGCCGGGTGGCCATGCGAACCTTTTATAGCGGCAGTGCTACAAGACCTTCCAGATGGTCCAATAGGACCTGCAACAGGACCTGAGCATGTGACCCCCGACCTCCAATTGGAGATCGTTCCGTGGGCATGCTCAGTAAGGGAAAAGCCGGACTTAGTCCCAGAAAGACCTGCTCACTGCTGATCAGCGCTGGCCACAAAGGCCGAACCTGGAAGGGCAGTAGTAACTAGTTGCCCAGTATCAGCTTGAGGGCTCATTTCCACTGGCGAGGAAAACAGACGAGTGCAATCCGATAAAAAATCGGATTGCACTCGGACCAATGTTATTCAATAGGTGTCTTTTCATTTGCGATTTTTTTCTCAGCCGAAATCGGACTGAGAAAAAAATCGCAGCATGCTGCGATTTGCTGCGAGTCTCGGACGAGACTCGCCAATGCAAGTCAATGGGTGCGAAAAAAAAAACGGACGGAATACGGACCATCCGTATTCCGTCTGTTTTTTACGGATATATCACCATTCTGTGGCCTAGAACACTGTCCATGGTCCTGTAAATGACTGTAGAAAAATAGTTGCAGAGAAATAAAACGGATTGCATACGGATGTCATACGGATGTAAAACGGATGGTGCGATTAAAAATCGCATTGCACTCGCATTACACTCGCATGACAATCGCATACGCTACATCCCTTTTTTCGGTCCAGATTATGGACCGATTTGTCTCTCGCCAGTGGAAATGAGCCCTGAGCCAGACACTGGGACCAATGTCTCCGCTGAGCAGGCTCCACTGCGGCTGGAGAAGAATGGGAGACTGCAGCAGAGACAGTCTGAGATTCCCCCTGTGCAGCGGTGGGAACTTGACACCTAACACAGGGGCACTCCAAATGCGACGTGGCATCTGCTCTAGGTTTCAGCTATTTTTGCGTTCAAAAAGTGAAAAGGTGCTCTGCCCATTCTGATCCCTGCCGTGCGCCTGAACAGTAGTTCTCTCCCACAAATGGGGCATCGCCGTACTTAGGAGAAGTTGCACAACAAATTTTGGGGTCCATTTTCTCCTGTTACCCTTGCGAAAATAAAAAGTTTGGGCTAAAGGCAAATGTTTGTGAAAAAAAGTAAAATGTTCATTTTTTTCCTTCCACATTCGATTAATTACTGTTAAGCACCTGAAGGGTTAATAAACTTCTTCAGTGTGGTCTTGAGAACTTTGACACATGTAGTTTTTTAGAATTATGTCACTTTTGGGTATTTTCTGGCATATAGACCCCTCAAAGTCACTTGAAATGTGATGTGGTCCCTAAAAGAAAAAAATGGATTTGTAAATTTTGTTGGAAAAATTGGAAATCGTTGGTCAATTATAAACCCTGCTAACTTCCTAAAAAAAATTGTTTAAAAAAATTGTGCTGATGTAAATTTGACATGTGGGAAATGTTATTTATTAACTATCTTGTGATTTTCAATTTTTTTTGTTAAATTTCTATATATTCATAAATATATGCAAATCTTATCAGCCAAAATAGCTTCATGCTAACATGAAGTACAATATGTCACGAAAAAAACAATCTTAGAATAATTGGTATCCGTTGGAGTGCTCTAGAGTTATCACGTAAAGTGACACTGGTCAGATTTAGGCTGTGCGCACACGTAGCAGATTTTTCATGTTTTTTTCGCGTTTTTTCACTATAAAAACACGAAAAAAGCACATACATTATGCATCCCATCATTTAGAATGCATTACGCAATTTTTGTGCACATAATGTGTTTTTTTTCTGCGAAAAAAAAGGCATCGCGGTAAAAAAAGCAGCATGTTCATTAATTTTGCGGATTTTTTGCGGATTTCTCCACTATATAATTGCATTGGGAACCTCCGGAAAAATCCGCAAAAAAACGCACCAAAAACACACCAAAAACGCGGTAAAAACGCATGCGGATTTCTTGCAGAAAATGTCCTGTTTTGCTCAGGAAATTTCTGCAAGAAATCCTGAACGTGTTCACATAGCCTTAAAAAATTTGGCTTGGTCATTGAAGGGGTTGTCCACTACTAGGACAATCTCTTGTTGATCAAAATGTTTGGCCCCAATAAAATAATAAAGCTCATGCTCGCCTCCTGTTTCGGTGCTGTTCCCCTGTTGTCTTCAGTTGTGGTCTCGGGGCCCTCTTGCGGTGTTGTGACATGTGGCGCCAGTGACCAATCAGCGCTGGAATCACTGTCTAAGCCTTCAGACTAATCGAACATGTAGAGGAAATCTGGGCTGCAGCTGATCTCGGAGTTCCTTTTTCTGCTCAGTTTGACAGGAGGGGACAGTGCTGATTAGACGCCAGCTTCACATGTCACAACAACAGCATGGGAGCCCCAGAAGAAAGAGTGCCGACACAGCGGGAATAGCACCAGCTGAAGAGGTGAGCATAGGATTTATTATTTTATTGGGGCCAAGGGAGGGTTATGAGAAGTGGACAACTTTAACTCCTTGACGACCGCCAATATGCATTAAAACGTCAGTCATTAAGGAGCCTTATTCCCTCATTGCCATTTTAAAACAGCGATGGCGAATAAGGGAATAGATGGAGACCACCAGAGCAGGTGCCAAATGGAGTACAGAGTGTCTCCATCTGCTTCATGGTGGGTGGTTCCATTGGGGGTTTCATCCGAATCGCATTTTTGTTGGATTTACTCGGAAACCCCGACATAAGTGCTCAGCGTAAAACACAAGAATGTGATCCCAGCCTTATACTGGAAGCGATCGAAAAATATTATGTACCCCAAAATGTTACCAATAAAAACCCTAATTTATCCTGCACAAAACCAGACCCCCCTCAGCTCCGTCATCTGTCACTGGAACTATAGGGGTTCTCACGTTACTGGTAGAACAATGACTCTGGAAAAGCGACATGGCTTCCACAACCGCAAATAAAATCCAGTAAATTCCGAACTCCCAAATCCAAATGCACCCCACCCTCTGAGCCCCATTGTGCCTAAACCACAGTAAACGGCCACATGTTTGGCGTTATTGTAATGGAGAGAATACACTTAACAATTTATGGGTGTGTATTGCCATAAGCACAAGATGGACACAATGTATGGGAGCGCTACAATATATGGGGGCTCTACACTATATGGGGACACTATGTATGGGTACTAGACTACCAGATTTGCAGTTCTTCTGAAAAATAAGCCTGGCATGCATGTTACAAAATAGTCACTGCAGCCGTAGATGAATTCATTGAGAAGTGCAGTTTCTACAATGGGGTCACTTTTGGGGGTTTTCTGCTTTTCTGGCACTTTTGGGGCTCCTCAAATGTCACCCGTAAACTATTCTACCTAAATCTGTGCTGCAAAAGCCAAATAGTGCTCCTTCCTTTTCAGCCCTGACATGTGGCCTAACAGTAATATCTGACAACATATGGGGCAGCACGGTGAGTTCGGGAGAAATTGCATAATAAATTGTGGGGTCTAGTTTCACCTATAACCCTTGTGTACCTGACAAATTTGCAGCAAATACAAAAATTACATTTTTACCACTAAATTGTCATATTTCCAAGTCTCAATGTAAAATTCTATGAAGCATGTATGGGTTCAAAATGCTTACTACACCCCTAGATAAATTCCTTGAGGGGCTTAGTTTCCAAAATGGGGTCACTTGAGGGGGGTTCTGCTGTTTTCATATGTCAAGGGCTCTTAAAATGACCTCTGGACCTTGGGAAAATGAACTAATTTTCGCATGCTCCAGCGTTCAGCACAGCTTAAGTGACGGCACCGCTAGTCCCTGAAGCTGCGCTGGCAGCATCTCCTCATTCACCAGTAGTTTTCAGCCGGGGCAGTCGCATCTTGGCACCGTCCTGGTTAAAAACTGTATTTACCCCAGATATGGATTACAGCGTGGGACAAAACGACAGACAGGTATGGGTATTGTTAGGGGTCGAGTTCCTGCCTCTGCACAGGGGGAATCTCAGGCCATCTTCGCTGCGGTCTCCCATTCTTCTCCTGCCGCAGTGGAGCCTGCTCAGCGGAGACGTCAGTCCCAGCGTCTCGCTCAGTCTGACTCTGTACAAAGGGTTACTGCTGCTTTTCCAGCTTCTTCCATTGAAGCCAGTGCTGGGCAGCAGCGAGCAGACGTTTCCGGGACTAAGTCCTGCTTTTCTCATTCTGAGTATGCCCAGAGTAAGATCTCTCAGTGGAGATCGAGGGTCACATGTTCAGACACTGCAGCTAAATCCATTGGTCCTCCAGGAAGGACCTGAAGGTGCTCAGGCTCTTTAGCAGCCTCTCATTGGTCCTTCTAGGAAGGTCCTGTACTTGCTGCAGCTATTTAAGGCTCTCATGACCGCACGTGTTGTGAATTCCATTCTCGGGCTCCCTCCTGTGGTCATGAGTGGTACTTTGTGAGTTCTGTTCTTGGGCTCCCTCTGGTGGCTTTGAGTGTCGGCTGGTCTGTAGCTGGACTCCAGCTGCCTCGTTTCCTGCTAGGCTTGCTGCCTATTTAACTCCACCTGGACCTTTACTTGCTGCCTGCTGTCGTTGTATTCAGTACTGGTTCAGATCTCTCTGGGACTTCCCTTGTGACCTGTCTCCTCGTGGATAAGCTAAGTTCATGCTAGTCTATTTTTGCTCATGGCTATTTGAAAATGTTTCTCAGTATATGATGAGTTCAGTCCAGCTTGCTTATATGCTATTTTGATTGCTAGCTGGAGGCTCTGGGGTGCGGAGTTGCGCATCGTGAGTCGTTGTGGGGGTCATTTTGTATTCTCTGCGTGGATAATTTTTGTAGTATTTTATACTGACCGCACAGATTCCTTGCTATCCTCTGACTATTTAGTTATTAGCGGGCCTCATTTGCTAAAACCTATTTTCATTTCTATGTTTGTGTTTTCCTCTTAACTCACCGTCATTATTTGTGGGGGCTGCTCTCACTTTGGGGAAAATTTCTCTGAGGCAAGTGAGGCTTTGTTTCTCTCTAGGAGTAGCTAGTTTCTCAGGCTGTGCAGAGGTGTCTAGGCCGAGTTAGGAACGCTACACGGCTGCCTATAGTGTGTGTTGATAGGATCAGGATTGCGGTCAGTAAAGTTCCCACACTCCCAGAGCTTGTCCTATTTTTTGGTTTACCTATCAGGTCAGTTCATGTGTTCTTACCACCAGAACCATAACACGGCCATGCGCTAGTATTGAATCATTTATGTGCATGCGCCAGTGTGGTCACATTTATGTGTGTTCAGGGACTTGGCTGAAATAAGCCCCTAGAATGCTGGCACCTCCGGCGAGGAGATTGTGTGGGTTGAATTAGGGCCCTGGCTGAAATAAGTCCCTTGAATACCGGCTCCTCTGGTGAGGAGATTGTATGTTTGTGTTGCCACACACTGCCATCAGCTCGGCAGTTGCTGGATACTCCTGTGAAGTCAACAGGGTTCCGTGTTTCTTAGTTGCCTAGGTCTCAGCTGCTGACTCGGGGCGTCCTCAGGCGCGGGCTCAAAAGCCACCGAGGGTCAGAGTGAGATCTGGCACAGCGTCTCTGTGAAGTAACAGAGTTCGCTTCTGCCGCCATTTGCCAGCAGCAGGTCCTTTCCTGCACGGTGGACCCCGGGCTGCGAACGCACCAAATAAAATCTCTCAATTGAGTCGGTGCGTTCCGCCAACCCTAACAGGTATATTGTTTTATTATTTTACTTTTATTACAGGAGATCGAGGGCATCGCATGGATTAGCTGGATAATAAAGATGGTAAACTGTGTTTAGTGTTTTTTCATTAAAATACTTTATTCTGGCTGTGTCTTTATTTAACATGTACCAACTATAGGATTAGTAATGCATAGGTGTCTTATTGATACCTCTCCTTTACTAACTCAGGCATGATGTCACCTTTCAATTCAAAGGTGACATTAACCCCACAACTATTACCCCACTTGCCACCACTACATGGCAAGTGGGAAGAGCGAGGCTAAGTGCCGGAATTGGCCCCTTCCTAGGCTATTAAAATCAGCCCGCAGCTATCTGCATAGCCTTTGCACGTCATTTTGTTTGGGGTCCCACATTTTAATAGCTAGTAAAGGCTAAGGATACAGCTGTGAGCTGATAATAATAGCCTGGGAAGCTCCATGGGTATTAATCCCTTCCCAGGCTACAAACATCTGCTCCCAGTCGCTGGCTATGACTCTGCTGGTTTTGAAACTTGCGCAGGAACCAACACAATCTTTTTCTAATAAATATTGTTTATTAACTTAATGCATGTCCAGTAATTTGCATCCATTCTATCCTATGCTAACCTGTCAGTGTGATTTTACTGTACGCGCACAGGAATTGCTGGCTTTTCTTTTATCTATCTATCTATCTATCTATCTATCTATCTATCTATCTATCTATCTATCTATCTATCTATCTATTCACAAAACAGGAACAGCACAATAATCTTTCAACTTATCTCTGGGTGCAAGTCCTCCAGGCAACCTGTTCATTGGTTATCTTGAATACATAAAGTTCAAAAAAGAAGGCTGCACTCCAGAGTTTAATCAGACCCACATGTCTGGTACGACGTTTCAGCTCAAATGAGCCTTTCTCAAGGCTTGAGAAAGGCTCATTTGAGCCGAAACGTCGTACCAGACATGTGGGTCTGATTAAACTCTGCACAGTTTTTTGAACAATGGAGTGCTGCCTTCTTTTTTGAACTTTATCTATCTATCTATCTATCTATCTATCTATCTATCTATCTATCTATCTATATATAAACTGCTCAAAAAAATAAAGGGAAAACTAAAATCCCACAACCTAGATATCACTGATTCAAATATTGCAGTTGCAAATCTTTATTCATTACAGTGGAATACGTTGAGAAGAATAAAACATAAAAATGATCAATGTAAATCAAAATTAATATCCCATGGAGGTCTGAATTTGGAATGATACTCAAAATAAAAGTGGAAAATCAAATTACAGGCTGATCCAACTTCAGTGCAAATGCCTCAAGACAAGGAAATGATGCTCAGTAGTGTGTGTGGCCACCAAGTGCCTGTATGACCTTCCTGCAACCCCTGGGCATGCTCCTGATGAGGCGGCAGATGGACTCTTGAGGGATATCCTCCCAGACCTGGACTAAAGCATCTGCCAACTGATGGACAGTCTGTGGTGCAACGTGACGTTGGTGGATGGTGCGAGACATGATGTCCCAGATGTGTTCAATCTAATTCAGGTCTGGGGAACGGGTGGGCCAGTCCATAGCTTCAATGCCTTTACGAGGTATCTTGCAGGAACTGCTGACACACTCCAGCCACATGAGGTCTGGCACTGTCCTGCATTAGGAGGAACCCAGGGCCAACCACATCAACATATGGTCTCACAAGGGGTCTAAAGATCTCATCTCGGTACCTAATGGCAGTGAGGCTACCTGTGGCGAGCACATGGAGAGCTGTGCGGCCCTCCAAATAAATGCCACCCAACACCATTACTGCCCCACTGCCAAACCGGTCATGCTGAAGGCTGTTGCAGGTAGCAGATCGCTCTCCACGGCATCTCCAGACTCTGTCACATCTGTCACATGTGCTTAGTGTGAACCTGCTTTCATCTGTGAAGAGCACAGGGCGCCAGTGGCGAATTTGCCAATCCTGATGTTCTGTGGCAAATGCCAAGCGTCCTGCGCAGTGTTGGGCTGTGAGCCCCCATCTGTGGATGTCGGGCACTCAGACCATCCTCATGGAGTCGGTTTCTAACAATTTGTGCAGACACATGCACATTTGTGGCCTGCTGGAGGTCATTTTGCAGGGGTCTGACAGTGCTCCTCCTGTTCCACCTTGCACAAAGGCTGAGGTAGCGGTCCTGCTGCTAGGTTGTTGCCCACCTATGGCCCCCTCCACATCTCCCGATGTACTGGCCTATCTCCTGTTAGCGAGTCCAGCCTCTGGACACTACGCTGTCAGACACAGCAAACCTTCTTGACACAGCTCGCATTGATGTGTCATCCTGGATGAGCTGCACTTCCTGAGCCACTTGTGTGGGTTGTAGAGTCTGCCTCATGCTACTATGAGTGTGAAATCACAACCAACATTCAAAAGTGACCAAAACATCAGCCAGAAAGCATTGGTACTGAGATGTGGTCTGTGGTCGCCACCTGCCGAACCACTCCTTTATTGAGTGTGTCTTAATAATTGCCAATAATTTCCATCTGTTGTCTATTCCATTTGCACAGCAGCATGGGAAATTGATTTTTTAACCCCTTCCCGACATTTGACGTACTATCCCGTCGAGGTGGGGTGGGCCCGTATGACCGCCGACGGGATAGTACGTCATCACCGATCAGCGGCGCTCACGGGGGGAGCGCGGCCGATCGCGGCCGGGTGTCAGCTGCATATCGCAGCTGACATCCGGCACTATGTGCCAGGAGCGGTCACGGACCGCCCCCGGCACAATAACCCCCGGCACACCGCGATCAAACATGATCGCAGTGTACCGGCGGTATAGGGAAGCATCGCGCAGGGAGGGGGCTCCCTGCGGGCTTCCCTGAGACCCCCGGAGCAACGCGATGTGATCGCGTTGCTGCGAGGGTCTCCTACCTCCTTCCTGGCTGCAGGTCCCGGATCCAAGATGGCCGCGGCATCCGGGTCCTGCAGGGAAGGAGGTGGCTTACCGAGTGTCTGCTCAGAGCAGACACTTGGTAAGCCTGCAGCCCTGCACAGCAGATCGTCGATCTGGCAGAGTGCTGTGCACACTGCCAGATCAATGATCTGTGATGTCCCCCCCTGGGACAAAGTAAAAAAGTTAAAAAAAAATTTTTCCACATGTGTAAAAAAAAAAAAAAAAAAAAATCCTAAATAAATAATAATAAAAAAAAATATATTATTCCCATAAATACATTTCTTTATCTAAATAAAAAAAACAAAACAATAAAAGTACACATATTTAGTATCGCCGCGTCCGTAACGACCCAACCTATAAAACTGCCCCACTAGTTAACCCCTTCAGTAAACACCGTAAGAAAAAAAAAAAAAAAACGAGGCAAAAAACAACGCTTTATTACCATACCGCCGAACAAAAAGTGGAATAACACGCGATCAAAAAGACTGATATAAATATCCATGGTACCGCTGAAAACGTCATCTTGTCCCGCAAAAAACAAGCCGCCATACAACATTATCAGCAAAAAAATAAAAAAGTTATAGTCCTGAGAATAAAGCGATACGAAAATAATTATTTTTTCTATATTTTAGTTTTTATCGTATAAAAGCGCCAAAACATAAAAAAATGATATAAATGAGGTATCGCTGTAATCGTACTGACCCGAAGAATAAAACTGCTTTATCAATTTTACCAAACGCGGAACGGTATAAACGCCTCCCCCAAAAGAAATTCATGAATAGCTGGTTTTTGGTCATTCTGCCTCACAAAAATCGGAATAAAAAGCGATCAAAAACGGTCACGTGTCCGAAAATGTTACCAATAAAAACGTCAACTCGTCCCGCAAAAAACAAGACCTCACATGACTCTGTGGAGCAAAATGTGGAAAAATTATAGGTCTCAAAATGTGGAGACGCAAAAACTTTTTTGCTATAAAAAGCGTCGCTGGTTTCACACTTGCGTTTTTGTCTGCAGCGTTTTTTGCACAAAAAACGCATGCATTTTTTCCCTATATTTAACATTGAAAACGCATGCGGTTTTTTTGTACGCGTTTGGTCGCGTTTTCAAACGCATGCGTTTTTTTTCTGCATGCGTTCATTTTCAGAAATACAACCTGCAGTATTTTCTTGCGTTTTTAAGCACATGCGTTTGTTTGCGTTAAAAACGCATGCATTTAAACACACTGAAAAGCCACCCACCACCATCAAGGTGATAAAGGGATCCAAACCCTAACCCTAACTCTACCCCTAACCTCACCCCTAACCGTTTAATGAACATTTTCTGACAGTCATAGTGCCACGTATTTCAGTGCCACGTATTTCAGTGCCACGTATTTCAGTGCCACGTGTTTCAGTGCCACGTATTTCAGTGCCACGTATCACATATTTCAGTGCCACGTATCACGTATTTCAGTGCCACGTATCACGTATTTCAGTGCCACATATTTTAGTACCACGTATTTCAGTGCCACGTATTTCAGTGCCACGTATTTCAGTGCCACGTATTTCAGTGCCACGTATTTCAGTGCCACGTATTTCAGTGCCACGTATTTGTGCCACGTATTTCAGTGCCACGTATTTCAGTGCCACGTATTTCAATGCCACGTATTTCAGTGCCACGTATCACGTATTTCAGTGCCACGTGTTTCAGTGCCACGTATTTAAGTGCCACGTATCACGTATTTCAGTGCCACGTATTTCAGTGCCACGTATTTCAGTGCCACGTATTTCAGTGCCACGTATTTCAGTGCCACGTATTTCAGTGCCACGTATTTCAGTGCCACGTATCAGTGCCACGTATCAGTGCCACGTATCACATATTTCAGTGCCACGTATTTCAGTGCCACGTATTTCAGTGCCACGTATTTCAGTGCCACGTATTTCAGTGCCACGTATTTCAGTGCCACGTATTTCAGTGCCACGTATTTCAGTGCCACGTATTTCAGTCACGTTTAGGGTTAGGGTTAGGGGTAGGGTTAGGGTTAGGGTTAGGGCTAGGGTTGGAGGTAAAGTTAGGGTTGGGGCTAAAGTTAGGGTTGGGGCTAAAGTTAGGGTTAGGGTTTGGATTACATTTACGTTTGGATTAGGGTTGGGATTAGAATTATGGGTGTGTCAGGGCTAGGGGTGTGGTTAGGGTTACCGTTGGGATTAGGGTTAGGGGTGTGTTTGGGTTAGGGTTTCAGGTAGAATTGGGGAGTTTCCACTGTCCAGGCACATCAGGGGCTCTACAAGCGCGACATGGCGTCCAATCTCAATTCCAGCCAATTCTGTGTTGAAAAAGTAAAACAGTGCTCCTTCCCTTCCGAGCTCTCCCGTGCGCCCAAAAAGGGGTTTACCCCAACATATGTGTTATCAGCGTACTCGGGACAAATTGAACAACAACTTCTGGGGTCCAAGTTCTCTTGTTATCCTTAGGAAAATAAAAATTTGGGGGGCTAAAAATCATTTTTGTGGGAAAAAAAAGATGTTTTATTTTCACGGCTCTGCGTTATAAACTGTAGTGAAACACTTGGGGGTTCAAAGTTCTCACAACACATCTAGATAAGTTCCTTGGGAGGTCTAGTTTCCAATATGGGGTCACTTGTGGGGGGTTTGTACTGTTTGGGTACATCAGGGGCTCTGCAAATGCAACGTGACGCCTGCAGACCAATCCATTTAAGGCTGCATTCCAAATGGCGCTCCTTCCCTTCCGAGCTCTGTCATGCACCCAAACAGTGGTTCCCCCCCACATATGGGGTATCAGCGTACTCAGGACAAATTGGACAACAACTTTTGGGGTCTAATTTATCCTGTTACCCTTGTGAAAATACAAAACTGGGGGCTAAAAAATCATTTTTGTGAAAAAAAAAAAGAATTTTTATTTTCACGGCTTTGCGCTATAAACTTTAGTGAAACACTTGGGGGTTCAAAGTTCTCAAAACACATCTAGATAAGTTCTTTGGGAGGTCTAGTTTCCAATATGGGGTCACTTGTGGGGGGTTTGTACTGTTTGGGTACATCAGGGGCTCTGCAAATGCAACGTGACGGCTGCTGACCAATCCATTTAAGTCTGCATTCCAAATGGCGCTCCTTCCCTTCCGAGCTCTGTCATGCGCCCAAACAGTGGTTCCCCCCCACATATGGGGTATCAGCGTACTCAGGACAAATTGGAAAACAAATTTTGGGGTCCAATTTATTCTGTTACCCTTGTAAAAATACAAAGCTGGGTGCTAAAAAATCATTTTTGAGAAAAAAAATAAAAATTATTTTCACGGCTCTGCGTTATAATCTGTAGTGAAACACTTGGGGGTTCAAAGCTCTCAAAACACATCTAGATAAGTTCCTTAGGGGGTCTACTTTCCAAAATGGTGTCACTTGTAGGGAGTTTCAATGTTTAGGCACATCAGGGGCTCTCCAAACGCAACATGGCGTCCCATCTCAATTCCAGTCAATTTTGCATTGAAAAGTCAAATGGCGCTCCTTCCCTTCCAAGCTCTGCCATGCGCCCAAACAATGGTTTACATCCACATATGGGGTATCAGCGTACTCAGGACAAATTGCACAACATTTTTTGGGGTCCAATTTCTTCTCTTACCCTTGGGAAAATAAAAAATTGGGGGCGAAAAGATCATTTTTGTGAAAAAATATGATTTTTTATTTTTACGGCTCTGCATTATAAACTTCTGTGAAGCACTTGGTGGGTCAAAGTGCTCACCACACATCAAGATAAGTTCCTTAGGGGGTCTACTTTCCAAAATGGTGTCACTTGTAGGGGGTTTCAGTGTTTAGGCACATCAGGGGCTCTCCAAACGCAACATGGCGTCCCATCTCAATTCCAGTCAATTTTGCATTGAAAAGTCAAATGGCGCTCCTTCCCTTCCAAGCTCTGCCATGCGCCCAAACAATGGTTTACACCCACATATGGGGTATCAGCGTACTCAGGACAAATTGCACAACATTTTTTGGGGTCCAATTTCTTCTCTTACCCTTGGGAAAATAAAAAATTGGGGGCAAAAAGATCATTTTTGTGAAAAAATATGATTTTTTATTTTTACGGCTCTGCATTATAAACTTCTGTGAAGCACTTGGTGGGTCAAAGTGCTCACCACACATCTAGATAAGTTCCTTAGGGGGTCTACTTTCCAAAATGGTGTCACTTGTAGGGAGTTTCAATGTTTAGGCACATCAGGGGCTCTCCAAACGCAACATGGCGTCCCATCTCAATTCCAGTCAATTTTGCATTGAAAAGTCAAATGGCGCTCCTTCCCTTCCAAGCTCTGCCATGCGCCCAAACAATGGTTTACACCCACATATGGGGTATCAGCGTACTCAGGACAAATTGCACAACATTTTTTGGGGTCCAATTTCTTCTCTTACCCTTGGGAAAATAAAAAATTGGGGGCGAAAAGATCATTTTTGTGAAAAAATATGATTTTTTATTTTTACGGCTCTGCATTATAAACTTCTGTGAAGCACTTGGTGGGTCAAAGTGCTCACCACACATCAAGATAAGTTCCTTAGGGGGTCTACTTTCCAAAATGGTGTCACTTGTAGGGGGTTTCAGTGTTTAGGCACATCAGGGGCTCTCCAAACGCAACATGGCGTCCCATCTCAATTCCAGTCAATTTTGCATTGAAAAGTCAAATGGCGCTCCTTCCCTTCCAAGCTCTGCCATGCGCCCAAACAATGGTTTACACCCACATATGGGGTATCAGCGTACTCAGGACAAATTGCACAACATTTTTTGGGGTCCAATTTCTTCTCTTACCCTTGGGAAAATAAAAAATTGGGGGCGAAAAGATCATTTTTGTGAAAAAATATGATTTTTTATTTTTACGGCTCTGCATTATAAACTTCTGTGAAGCACTTGGTGGGTCAAAGTGCTCACCACACATCTAGATAAGTTCCTTAGGGGGTCTACTTTCCAAAATGGTGTCACTTGTAGGGAGTTTCAATGTTTAGGCACATCAGGGGCTCTCCAAACGCAACATGGCGTCCCATCTCAATTCCAGTCAATTTTGCATTGAAAAGTCAAATGGCGCTCCTTCCCTTCCAAGCTCTGCCATGCGCCCAAACAATGGTTTACACCCACATATGGGGTATCATCGTACTCAGGACAAATTGCACAACATTTTTTGGGGTCCAATTTCTTCTCTTACCCTTGGGAAAATAAAAAATTGGGGGCAAAAAGATCATTTTTGTGAAAAAATATGATTTTTTATTTTTACGGCTCTGCATTATAAACTTCTGTGAAGCACTTGGTGGGTCAAAGTGCTCACCACACATCAAGATAAGTTCCTTAGGGGGTCTACTTTCCAAAATGGTGTCACTTGTAGGGGGTTTCAGTGTTTAGGCACATCAGGGGCTCTCCAAACGCAACATGGCGTCCCATCTCAATTCCAGTCAATTTTGCATTGAAAAGTCAAATGGCGCTCCTTTCCTTCCGAGCTCTGCCATACGCCCAAACAGTGGTTTACCCTCACATATGGGGTATCAGCGTACTCAGGACAAATTGTACAACAACTTTGGGGGTCCATTTTCTCCTGTTACCCTTGGTAAAATAAAACAAATTGGAGCTGAAATAAATTGTGTGTGAAAAAAAGTTAAATGCTCATTTTTATTTAAACATTCAAAAAATTCCTGTGAAACACCTGAAGGGTTAATAAACTTCTTGAATGTGGTTTTGAGCACCTTGAGGGGTGCAGTTTTTAGAATGGTGTCACACTTGAGTATTTTCTATCATATAGACCCCTCAAAATGACTTCAAATGAGATGTGGTCCCTAAAAAAAAATGGTGTTGTAAAAATGAGAAATTGCTGGTCAACTTTTAACCCTTATAACTCCGTCACAAAAAAAAATTTTGGTTCCAAAATTGTACTGATGTAAAGTAGACATGTGGGAAATGTTACTTATTAAGTATTTTGCGTGACATATGTCTGTGATTTAAGGGCATAAAAATTCAAAGTTGGAAAATTGCGAAATTTTCAAAATTTTCGCCAAATATTCGTTTTTTTCACAAATAAATGCAAGTTATATCGAATAAATTTTACCACTAACATGAAGTACAATATGTCACGAGAAAACAATGTCAGAATCGCCAAGATCCGTCAAAGCGTTCCAGAGTTATAGCCTCATAAAGGGACAGTGGTCAGAATTGTAAAAATTGGCCCGGTCATTAACGTGCAAACCACCCTTGGGGGTGAAGGGGTTAAACAGTGCAACTTCTTAAGTGGACAGTTTGATCTCACAGAGGTTTGATTTTACATGGAGTTACATTCTGTTGTTTAATTGCCCCCTTTATTTTTTTAAGCAGTGTATAGGCATATAATATATATATATATATATATATATATATGTATATATATATATATATATATATATACACTCACCGGCCACTTTATTAGGTACACCTGTCCAACTTCTTGTTAACACTTAATTTCTAATCAGCCAATCACATGGCGGCAACTCAGTGCATTTAGGCATGTAGACATGGTCAAGACAATCTCCTGCAGTTCAAACCGAGCATCAGTATGGGGAAGAAAGGTGATTTGAGTACCTTTGAACGTGGCATGGTTGTTGGTGCCAGAAGGGCTGGTCTGAGTATTTCAGAAACTGCTGATCTACTGGGATTTTCACGCACAACCATCTCTAGGGTTTACAGAGAATGGTCCGAAAAAGAAAAAAAATCCAGTGAGCGGCAGTTCTGTGGGCGGAAATGCCTTGTTGATGCCAGAGGTCAGAGGAGAATGGGCAGACTGGTTCGAGCTGATAGAAAGGCAACAGTGACTCAAATCGCCACCCGTTACAACCAAGGTAGGCCTAAGAGCATCTCTGAACGCACAGTGCGTCGAACTTTGAGGCAGATGGGCTACAGCAGCAGAAGACCACACCGGGTACCACTCCTTTCAGCTAAGAACAGGAAACTGAGGCTACAATTTGCACAAGCTCATCGAAATTGGACAGTAGAAGATTGGAAAAACGTTGCTTGGTCTGATGAGTCTCGATTTCTGCTGCGACATTCGGATGGTAGGGTCAGAATTTGGCGTAAAGAACATGAAAGCATGGATCCATCCTGCCTTGTATGGAGCATCTTTGGGATGTGCAGCCGACAAATCTGCGGCAACTGTGTGATGCCATCATGTCAATATGGACCAAAATCTCTGAGGAATGCTTCCAGCACCTTGTTGAATCTATGCCACGAAGAATTGAGGCAGTTCTGAAGGCAAAAGGGGGTCCAACCCGTTACTAGCATGGTGTACCTAATAAAGTGGCCGGTGAGTGTATATATATATATATATATATATATATATATATATATACAGCTCTCAAATAATGCAAAGAAAACAAGTTCATAATTATTTAGAAAGAACAATACTAATGTTTTAACTCAGGAAAAGTTCAGAAATCATTATTTTGTGGAATAACTATGATTTTTAACCACAGCTTTCATGCGTCTTGGCATTCTTTCCACCAGTCTTTCACACTGCTCCTGGTACAAAAATGTAAGCAGTTCTTCTTTGTTTGATGGCTTGTGACTATCCATCATCCTCTTGATTACATTCCAGAGGTTTTCAATGGGGTTCAGGTCTGGAGATTGGGCTGCCCATGACAGGGTTTTGATGTAGTGCTAGAGCTGTATGTGTTTTGACTAATATTTCCTTTGAAAACGATGTGTAAATGACAGAGAATTGCTCTATGTAAAAGTGCATGTTAAAATCGCATTGCAATCGGATAGCAATCACAATGCACTCGGATGTAAATCAGATGCTAGGTGTGAAAATCGCATTGTACTCGCATGACACTCGCATGTCACTCGTCCGTTTTTTCGGTCCAGATAACGGACTTCTTTTTTCTCACATATAGGTATGAGCCCTAAGATTATATATCTGTCTTTCAATGGAACCAGCACATCCCATTGGACTGGTATTTACTACAGTGATGGACTTTGTACCGATAATTGGGAGCAAGATTTGTTTACACTGATTATTTTATATAATAATTTTTGCCTTGAGGGCGACTATGATATGGATTTTTTCTTTTTTCTTTTTTCCATATTTTTGGGAAATTTTACACAATATATTTTATGATATGTGTGTATTTAGTAATCATTGTGGGTATTTTATTCATGCTTTTCCTTCGCATCAGTCACTTTATCAAAGTGAAATGCTTACATTTATTTTATGTTATATTTTTCTTTTTCGTAACACTATACTCATGTCCCTATTGCTGCCATCATTATCATTCACTATAATAATTTATTACACTTATTTAATACAGTGGTATTTAATATTGTAGATTAATTTTGAAAAATAATTAGAGTACTACTAATAAATACATTTATTGTCATAAATGAATTAGATTTTAGATTTAATTTACATACGGTAAATATCCAGTCTTTTTCCTATTCATGTCTGATGGTCACTTTGCACTTTTCACCTTTATTATATTGCCTACTAGATGCCGGCCCGATTCTAACGCATCGGGTATTATAGAATGTGCATGTCCACGTAGTATATTGCACAGTCCACGTAGTATATTGGTTAGACACGTAGTATATTGCCCAGCCACGTAGTATATTGCCCAGCCACGTAGTCTATTGCCCAGCCACGTAGTATGTTGCCCAGCGACGTAGTATATTGCCCAGCTATGTAGTATATTGCCCAGCCACGTAGTATATTGCCCAATGATGTAGTATATTTCCCAGCGACGTAGTATATTGCCCAGCCATGTAGTATATTGCCCAGTGGCGTAGTATATTGCCCAGCGACGTAGTATATTGGCCAGCCATGTAGTATATTGCCCAGTGACGTAGTATATTGCCCAATGGTGTAGTATATTTCCCAGCGACGTAGTATATTGCTCAGCCATGTAGTATATTGCCTAGTGGCGTAGTATATTGCCCAGCGAAGTAGTATATTGCCTAGCCATGTAGTATATTGCCCAGCCATGTAGTATATTGCCCAGCCACGTAGTATATTGCACAGTGATGTAGTATACAGCACAGAGCCACGCAGTATATTGCACAGCGATGCAGTGTACAGCACAGAGCCACGTAGTATACATGACCGTGACGTCATGGCAGGTCCTGCTAGCCCAGGCGCGCAGGGCCTGTGATGACGTTGCGGTCACATGACCGTGACGTCACGGCAGGTCCTGCTCGCGCAGGCGCGCAGGGCCAGTGATGACGTCGCGGTCACATGACCGTGACGTCACGGCAGGTCCTTCTGCCAGACCATCCGTGGCAACGGAACGTGGCCGTTGCATCGCGAGGAGCGGGAAAGGCGGCGTAGGTGAGTATATAATAATTTTTTATTTTTTAAATTATTTTTAACATTAGATGTTTTTACTATTGGCGCTGCATAGGCTGCGTCAATAGTAAAAAACTTGGTCACACAGGGTTAATAGCAGCGGTAACGGAGTGCGTTACCCGCGGCATAATGCGGTCCATTACCGCCGGCATTAACCCTGTGTGAGCGGTGAGCGGAGGGGTGTATGCGGGCGCCGGGCAGTGAGTGCGGGGAGTAAGGAGCGGCCATTTTCTTCCGGACTGTGCGCGTCGCTGATTGGTCGCGGCAGCCATGACAGGCCGCTGCCGAGACCAATCAGCGAATGAATAACCGTGACAGACAGAAAGACGGAAGTGACCCTTAGACAATTATATAGCAGATTATGCTTTTTGGAACGTCGTTTCTTTCCTTTTCTGGCCCTTATTCACATGTATTGATATCTAGTATGATTAGGGCACTAATTTGATAACCATATTTTGGATTATTCTCCATATGGTTTTCACTCAACAATATGTGTAGTCGCTATGCACTTTATGATACCGTTCACATGCATCATTTTCTTTTTCTTTTTATTTCACCATTTCTACTGTATTTGAATTTTTTTTCTGTATACACGTCACTCATTCAAAATTCACCTTCTTTATTTTATTGTAATCACATAATCGTCATTCAAGGCCTGCTTTCATTTTATTTATCCTAATCCATTTTCTTTGGGCAATCATTTATTTATTTCTACACTTAAGTCACTTGCGTCCTTATTAAATACCATGTATGATTCCCCTTAGGTGGTATTGGCTGGAATCTGTGCAGTTTGCACAGGCATTTCCCCAGCTTTTGGTGTGTTACATCATCATTCTCCCCCTTATAGCATGCATGCTCGTGCCCTGGTGCTCCCTTCAATTCTGGGAGTGCTCCACATCCGGACTGCATGCGTTCTTCTGTGTGGTCCAAAGGAGCATGTCTTTGGAAGTGACCTTCATTACAGCCGCACAGCGAGCCTCATGCGGCAGGAATATCCCCGGAGAGAATGGGATTAATCACTCTTCCTCTTTGTAATACTCACGTGATTGGTGCTATTAGGTATATAACATCTTACCACCCCGTCCCAGACAGGTTCCCAGAAGAAGCGATGGCGAAACATGCATTGGGGTGAGGGGGTTATGCCATCCATCCAACTGTGCTCCTGTGAAAGGTATATACAGGTGCTTCTCACAAAATTAGAATATAATCAAGAAGCTAATTTATTTCAGTTCTGCTATATAAAAAGTGAAACTCATATATTATATAGAGTCATTAAAAGCAGAGTGATCTATTTCAAGTGTTTATTTCTGTTAAGTTGATGATTATGGCTTACAGCCAATGAAAACCCAAAAGTCATTATCTCAGTAAATTAGAATAGCTAACAAAAAACACTTGAAAAGGCTTCCTAAGCGTTTGGAAAGGTCCCTTAGTCTGTTTTAGTAGGTTTCAAAATTATAGGACTGCTGACTTGACAGATGTCCATAAGGCAGTCATCGACACACTCTACAAGGAGGGTAAGCCACAAAATGTCATTGCTAAACAAGCTGGCTGTTAACAGAGAGTTGTATCAAAGCATATTAATGGGAAGTTGAGTGGAAGGAAAAAGTGTGGCAGAAAGAGGTGCACAAGCAACCAGGATAACTGCAGCCTTGAAAGGGTTGTTAAGAAAAGGCCATTCAAAAATTTGGGGGAGATTCACAAGGAGAGGACTGCTGCTGGAGTCATTGCTTCAAAAGTTACCATACACAGACATATCTAGGACATGGGCTACAAGTGTCACATTCCTTGTGTCAAGCCACTCATGAGCAATAGATAACGCCAGATGCATCTTACCTGCCCCAAAGAGAAAAAGAACTGGACTTTTGCTCAGTGGTCCAAGGTGTTTTTTTCAGATGAAAGTAAATTGTGCATTTCATTTGGATATCAAGGTCCCAGAGTCTGGAGGAAGAATGGAGAGGCCACAATCCAAGCTGCTTGAGGTCTCGTGTGAAGTTTCCACAATCAGTGATGGTTTGGGGAGCCATGTCTCCTGCTGGTGTAGGTCCACTGTGTTTTATCAAGACCAAGGTTAGCTCAGGAAATTTTAGAGCCCTTTATGCTTTCCTCTGCAGACAAGCTTTTTGGAGATTTAAATTTCATTCTCATTGCTCCTGTCTACACTGCCAAAAGTACCAATACCTGGTTTAAAAACAACAGTATAACTGTGCTGGATTGGCCAGAAAACTCGCCTGACCTTAACCCCATAGGGAATCAATGATGTATTGTCAAGAGGAAGATGAGAGACACCAGACCCAACAATGCAGATGAGCTGAAGGCTGCTGATAAAGAAACTTGGGATTCCTCACCTGTAGTGCTACAGCTGATGGCCTCCATGCCACGCCGCATTGATGCAGTAATTAATGCAAAAAGAGCCCTGACCAAGTATTGAGTGCATTTACAGAAGAAACATTTCAGTAGGCCAAACATTTTGGACTTTAAAATCATTTTCAACCTGTTTTTATAAAGTATTCTAATTTACTGAGATAATGACTTTTGGGTTGTCATTGGCTGTAAGCCATAATCATCAACATTAACAGAAATAAACACATGAAATAGATCACTCTGTTTGTAATGACTCTATACAATATATGAGTTTCACCTTTTGTATTGAAGAACTGAAATAAATTAACTTTTTGATGATACTCTAATTTTGTGAGAAGCACCTGTACATTTACCCTTAATCTTACACTACTTGCTTTTTACTATGTCTGATTCCTATTTGCTGATGCTCTATTACTCTGCCTGTTTTCAGTGATATTTGAGCCCTCTACATACATACATACAACGTACTATATACATACATACATACTACATACATACTACATACAACATACTACATACATACAACATACATACTATATACATACATACTACATACATACATACATACTACATAAAACATACTACATACATACAACATACATACTACATACATACAACATACATACTACATACATACATATTATATACATACATACATACTACATACATACTACATACATACATACATACTACATACATACTACATACATACTATATACATACATACTACATACATACAACATATATACTACATACATACTACATACATAAAACATACATACAACATACTACATACATACTACATACATACTACATACATACTACATACATACAACATACTACATACATACAACATACTACATGCATACTACATACTGCACATACATACTACATACATACATACTACATACATACAACATACATACTACATGCATACTACATGCATACTACATACATACTACATACATACATACATACTACATACATACAACATACATACAACATACATACTACATACAATACATTCATACATTACATACAATACATACATATAGACATACAGTACATCTAACATAGAGTACATACTCACCATCACTTGTCACTTTGTTCCCTGAAGCCAGTGTCATCTAAAAAATATTAAAATAACAAACAACCAAAATACTCCCTGATCCGCAGAAATCCACGAGTGTCCCACGACGATCTCCCGTGGAGAACGGCAGCATCAGCTGATGCGACCGCTCTCTAGGGGCTCCAGGAATACAATGATGGGAGGAAGATATCTTTCAGCACTGTATTTCACCACCACTGTAAAAAAATAGTCCCTAGTCTCACTTTTGGCATTGCTGTGTGAGAAATTTCCCACGCAGCAATTGCCATAAAGTGAGACTCTGAACTATAGTAACCTCTCAGTGATGCACTGCAGGAGCCATTGTCTCCTGTCAGTGTGTCACTGAAGGTCCTATAGAGCAGTGACATCACCCGATGTCACTGTTCTATAGGGGAGATCGTCGTGGGACACTCGTTATTAATTGGACTATGGCGGACAGGTAGTATACGGTTTATTATTTTACGTTTTTTGCAGGCGCTGAAGTATGGTAAGTATGGTTAAATGAAGAATATTAAAATACTTTTTTCTTGCTGTGTCTTTATTTTTTTTAACCCTTTCACTTCACTAGGATTAACAATGGATAGGCATCTTATTGACGCCTCTCCATTATTAACCCGGCTTAATGTCACCTTACAATAGCAAGGTGGCATTAACCCCTTATTACCCCATATCCCACCCCTACACGGGAGTGGGAAGAGAGGGGCTAAGTGCTGGAATTGGTGCATCTTACCGATGCGCCATTTCTGGGGTGGCTGCGGACTGGTATTTGTAGCCGGGGGGAGGGGGCAATATCCATGGCCCCTCTCTAGGCTATGAATATCAGCAAAGATTATCATTATTATTATTAGTGATGAGCGAGTGTATTAGTTGCTCAGGTTTTCCCGAGCACGCTCAGGTGACCGAGTATTTATGACTGCTCGGATATTTAGATTTCATCCTGGCAGCTGAATGATTTACAGTTACTAGCCTGCTTGATTACATGTGGGGATTCCCTAGCAACCAGGCAACCCCCACATGTACTCAGCCTGGCTTGTAGCTGTGACATCTGGGCCAGAAAGGTAGATCTGAGTGTCATCAGCATAAATGTGGTACTGGAATCTATGAGACTTTATGAGTTGTTCGAAGCCAAGTGTGTAGATTGAGAAGAGTAGGGGTCCTAGAACAGAGCCTTGGGGGACTCGAACAGAGAGAGGGTAGGATGAGGAGGTAGTGTGGGAGTGGGAGACGCTGAATTTGCGGTTGGAGAGGTTTGAGGAGATCCAGGATAGGGCGAGGTCTTTGGCACATTTTGTTTGTATTTTAGGTAACAAAAAAATTATTTCTTGTTTGAGGAATTTCATGTGAGGACCCATGAGAGGTTTTCTTCTGATGACTTGAAGGCCATATTTGTGCAGGTGTCTCTGAACAGTAGTACAATGTACCACAACTCCAGAGTCTGCTAAATCTTTCTGAAGGTATTTTGCAGTTAAGTGGGGTTTTAGTTTTTTTTCTCTAGCAATCCTATGAGCAGCTCTCACTTAAATTTGTATTGGTGTTTCAGACCTTATTTTGACCTCTACTGTTAACTGCCATTTCTTAATTACATTTCGAACTGAGGAAAGGGCAACTTGAAAACGCTTTGTTATCTTCTCCTGGGCCTCCACCATTTTAATTTTCAGAGTCGGAGGAGGCTGGGTTTTTATAAAGCTGGGAAATTTGCATCACCTCTCCTTTCCTAACGATGATAGTGAACAAGCCATAACCCTAACAGGCTAATTAAGATCTTGTAATTCTTAAAATGTAAAAGATTAATTTTTTTTTGCCTAAAATACAAAGCAAATGTGTCATCTTTAACTTTAGACCTTTTAGAGATCATTTCATCTTCAACTTGCCTAACTGTTCACAATAACAGCAATTTTGACCAGGGAAGCCTAAACTTTTACACGCAATTGTAAATGAACAAGTCAATCCAGTCACGTTTCATTTGAGTCTGCCCTCTTATTTGAAGATTCCTCATGCTTTTTATATCCCCTCTCAATAAATTCTCTTCTATATTCAAGTCATCTCCTTTTCCTACCACTGATCTTGACATGTAGTATTAAGTTAAGCAAATTCTGGACTGGGAAAAGGCTTGTATAAATCTTTTCTACTCAAACAGAGATTCTGGGTTCCTAGAAAGGACATTAATGCACCAACTTTACTCAAAAAGCTTTATGCCAAAAATCCTCTTTTTTTCTTTGATGAACTGTCTTGTGATTTCCCTAAAATCGTAGTTACTGTTACTCACTTGTCACGGCTCCAACCCCAGGCATTGCTTCCTTCTTTACCAGCAGCCAGCTTCCTTTATACTAGTGCATGTCAGGTTTCCTATGGTTACCTGGCCACTAGGGTTGAGCGACTTTCATTTTTTTAAGATCGAGTCTGGTTTTGTGAAACCCGATTTAGTCCAGAGTCGAGTCGAGTGAAGTCGGCCGATTATCGCTAAAAGTCGGGGATCGACCGAAACACGAAACCCAATGCAAGTCAATGGGGAAGCATAGCCGGCAGTGAGTGGAGGCCAGGAAAACACCTACAGTGCACA
Source organism: Ranitomeya variabilis (assembly GCF_051348905.1). NCBI lineage: Eukaryota > Metazoa > Chordata > Amphibia > Anura > Dendrobatidae > Ranitomeya > Ranitomeya variabilis. Next base: position 371,246,128 of record NC_135232.1, read on the forward strand.
TTTTACTGCCAAAAACATCCATTCTTGTTTTCTGAAGCTTGTCAATCTTAATTAACTTTATAATAATAGTTGGGCACTGGAAATTGGGGGTCATTTGGCAAAAGTTGTGGGGGTAGGGCTGGTTCAAGGTTTTAGTGGGCCCAGGAAACATGGACTACGTCATGGCGGTGGAGCAGGGAGAGGTAAGTATTTCAACGTTGCAAGTGCTGTGATCCTGAGCAAGCAGGGGGGGCCCACTCGTTCGCATTGGCACTGGCACAGGGCCCCTCAAAGTACGGCGGTGTGTTTGCATGGCGGGGGCGCCTCCCACCAGCAGCGACACTTTTGCGTACTCTGAGTGGCCCTGTGCCAGTGACGTCGCCAACGAGTATGCCCCCCCACCTGATGAAGGAACCTGCACTTTCATCTGCACCTTCCTCTTTGTCCCTGTGTAAGGTGGTATAATATGCGGGAAGGGGAACCTTACTTTCAGCAGGGTCAGATTCTGGCTGTGTAGAGTACAAGGGGAATGTAGTGGTCTAGGTCAATGTACCAGCAGACTCATCTATCAGTGGCTGGGCAATGGGCAGGATGATGAGGAAACAGATATAGGGCCAAAGAATAAAGTAGGCTAAATGCAGATCAAAATTGGTAACAGGACTAAACAGGCGGCATTGCTTTGTTCAGTGGAGTAGCAAACCCAAGAGCAGCAGACACTGTTTCAAGGGCCTAACCACACTAGTAGGCCAAATGCAGTTTAATATCTGATAGTATAGGCCGAAAGCCAGAATGTGGAAGCTCAGCTTTGTTCAGTTGAGGACAACACCAGGGAGGGGCAGACACCGTTAGTAGGCCCTAACCACCATTTTGTTTTTTAAAAAACACTTAATGAGAGCCAGAAGGTTGAAGCTCAGCTTTATTCAGTTGAGGGCAACACCAGGGAGGGGCAGACACCGTTAGTAGGCCCTAAACACCATTTTGTTTTTTAAAAAACACTTAATGAGAGCCAGAAGGTAGAAGCTCAGCTTTATTCAGTTGAGGGCAACACCAGGCAGGGGCAGACACCGTTAGTAGGCCGGAACCACCATTTTGTTTTTTAAAAAACACTTAATGAGAGCCAGAAGGTTGAAGCTCAGCTTTATTCAGTTGAGGGCAACACCAGGCAGGGGCAGACACCGTTAGTAGGCCGGAACCAGCAATGTGTTTAAAAACAGCAGTTAATCAGAGCCGGAAGGTAGAAGCTCAGCTTTATTCAGTTGAGGGCAACACCAGGGAGGGGCAGACACCGTTAGTAGGCCGGAACCAGCAATGTGTTTAAAAACAGCAGTTAATCAGAGCCAGAAGGTTGAAGCTCAGCTTTATTCAGTTGAGGGCAACACCAGGCAGGGGCAGACACCGTTAGTAGGCCGGAACCAGCAATGTGTTTAAAAACAGCAGTTAATCAGAGCCGGAAGGTAGAAGCTCAGCTTTATTCAGTTGAGGGCAACACCAGGGAGGGGCAGAAGCCGTTAGTAGGCCCTAACCACCATTTTGTTTTTTAAAAAACACTTAATGAGAGCCAGAAGGTTGAAGCTCAGCTTTATTCAGTTGAGGGCAACACCAGGCAGGGGCAGACACCGTTAGTAGGCCGGAACCAGCAATGTGTTTAAAAACAGCAGTTAATCAGAGCCGGAAGGTAGAAGCTCAGCTTTATTCAGTTGAGGGCAACACCAGGGAGGGGCAGACACCGTTAGTAGGCCGGAACCATCAATGTGTTTAAAAACAGCAGTTAATCAGAGCCAGAAGGTTGAAGCTCAGCTTTATTCAGTTGAGGGCAACACCAGGGAGGGGCAGACACCGTTAGTAGGCCGGAACCAGCAATGTGTTTAAAAACAGCAGTTAATCAGAGCCGGAAGGTAGAAGCTCAGCTTTATTCAGTTGAGGGCAACACCAGGGAGGGGCAGACACCGTTAGTAGGCCGGAACCAGCAATGTGTTTAAAAACAGCAGTTAATCAGAGCCAGAAGGTTGAAGCTCAGCTTTATTCAGTTGAGGGCAACACCAGGCAGGGGCAGACACCGTTAGTAGGCCGGAACCAGCAATGTGTTTAAAAACAGCAGTTAATCAGAGCCGGAAGGTAGAAGCTCAGCTTTATTCAGTTGAGGGCAACACCAGGGAGGGGCAGACACCGTTAGTAGGCCGGAACCAGCAATGTGTTTAAAAACAGCAGTTAATCAGAGCCAGAAGGTTGAAGCTCAGCTTTATTCAGTTGAGGGCAACACCAGGCAGGGGCAGACACCGTTAGTAGGCCGGAACCAGCAATGTGTTTAAAAACAGCAGTTAATCAGAGCCGGAAGGTAGAAGCTCAGCTTTATTCAGTTGAGGGCAACACCAGGGAGGGGCAGAAGCCGTTAGTAGGCCCTAACCACCATTTTGTTTTTTAAAAAACACTTAATGAGAGCCAGAAGGTTGAAGCTCAGCTTTATTCAGTTGAGGGCAACACCAGGCAGGGGCAGACACCGTTAGTAGGCCGGAACCAGCAATGTGTTTAAAAACAGCAGTTAATCAGAGCCGGAAGGTAGAAGCTCAGCTTTATTCAGTTGAGGGCAACACCAGGGAGGGGCAGACACCGTTAGTAGGCCGGAACCAGCAATGTGTTTAAAAACAGCAGTTAATCAGAGCCAGAAGGTTGAAGCTCAGCTTTATTCAGTTGAGGGCAACACCAGGCAGGGGCAGACACCGTTAGTAGGCCAGAACCAGCAATGTGTTTAAAAACAGCAGTTAATCAGAGCCGGAAGTTAGAAGCTCAGCTTTATTCAGTTGAGGGCAACACCAGGGAGGGGCAGAAGCCGTTAGTAGGCCCTAACCACCATTTTGTTTTTTAAAAAACACTTATTGAGAGCCAGAAGGTTGAAGCTCAGCTTTATTCAGTTGAGGGCAACACCAGGCAGGGGCAGACACCGTTAGTAGGCCGGAACCAGCAATGTGTTTAAAAACAGCAGTTAATCAGAGCCAGAAGGTTGAAGCTCAGCTTTATTCAGTTGAGGGCAACACCAGCCAGGGGCAGACACCGTTAGTAGGCCGGAACCAGCAATGTGTTTAAAAACAGCAGTTAATCAGAGCCGGAAGGTAGAAGCTCAGCTTTATTCAGTTGAGGGCAACACCAGGGAGGGGCAGACACCGTTAGTAGGCCGGAACCAGCAATGTGTTTAAAAACAGCAGTTAATCAGAGCCGGAAGGTAGAAGCTCAGCTTTATTCAGTTGAGGGCAACACCAGGGAGGGGCAGACACCGTTAGTAGGCCGGAACCAGCAATGTGTTTAAAAACAGCAGTTAATCAGAGCCGGAAGGTAGAAGCTCAGCTTTATTCAGTTGAGGGCAACACCAGGGAGGGGCAGACACCGTTAGTAGGCCGGAACCAGCAATGTGTTTAAAAACAGCAGTTAATCAGAGCCAGAAGGTAGAAGCTCAGCTTTATTCAGTTGAGGGCAACACCAGGGAGGGGCAGACACCGTTAGTAGGCCGGAACCAGCAATGTGTTTAAAAACAGCAGTTAATCAGAGCCAGAAGGTTGAAGCTCAGCTTTATTCAGTTGAGGGCAACACCAGGCAGGGGCAGACACCGTTAGTAGGCCGGAACCAGCAATGTGTTTAAAAACAGCAGTTAATCAGAGCCGGAAGGTAGAAGCTCAGCTTTATTCAGTTGAGGGCAACACCAGGGAGGGGCAGACACCGTTAGTAGGCCGGAACCAGCAATGTGTTTAAAAACAGCAGTTAATCAGAGCCAGAAGGTTGAAGCTCAGCTTTATTCAGTTGAGGGCAACACCAGGCAGGGGCAGACACCGTTAGTAGGCCGGAACCAGCAATGTGTTTAAAAACAGCAGTTAATCAGAGCCGGAAGGTAGAAGCTCAGCTTTATTCAGTTGAGGGCAACACCAGGGAGGGGCAGACACCGTTAGTAGGCCGGAACCAGCAATGTGTTTAAAAACAGCAGTTAATCAGAGCCGGAAGGTAGAAGCTCAGCTTTATTCAGTTGAGGGCAACACCAGGGAGGGGCAGAAGCCGTTAGTAGGCCCTAACCACCATTTTGTTTTTTAAAAAACACTTAATGAGAGCCAGAAGGTAGAAGCTCAGCTTTATTCAGTTGAGGACAACTTGAATTAGGGACTGCATACAGACTTAGCAGGCTGTCCCCTGTGTGGACCATGCATCCAATACATTAACCCATTGAGCCACAAAGGACACGTAACCTTCCGTGGCCATGCCTACAGGTCCATGTGTCTGTTGTCAGGTGTACCTTTGTCAGTGTAGGCCTATTGGAAGGAGGGACCGCAGACAGGCTTCGAAGGCCTAACACAATAAAATTGGCTGGCTGTAGGCACTTTAAAATTGGTTCCAGGGGTACACGGGCAGCAGTGGTCTGGTCAGTGGAGGCCTAGTGGAAGGAGGGACCGCAGACAGGCTTCGAAGGCCTAAAATAACAAACAATAGGCTCATGGCAGTTTTACAGCGGTTACATGGATACACGGGCAGGCAGCTTGGTGGTGAGTGGAGGAGTATTTAAAGTAGGGACCGCAGACAGGCTATCAAAGGCCTAAAATAACAAACAATAGGCTCATGGCAGTTTTACAGCGGTTACATGGATACACGGGCAGGCAGCTTGGTGGTGAGTGGAGGAGTATTTAAAGTAGGGACCGCAGACAGGCTATCAAAGGCCTAAAATAACAAACAATAGGCTCATGGCAGTTTTACAGCGGTTACATGGATACACGGGCAGGCAGCTTGGTGGTGAGTGGAGGAGTATTTAAAGTAGGGACCGCAGACAGGCTATCAAAGGCCTAAAATAACAAACAATAGGCTCATGGCAGTTTTACAGCGGTTACATGGATACACGGGCAGGCAGCTTGGTGGTGAGTGGAGGAGTATTTAAAGTAGGGACCGCAGACAGGCTATCAAAGGCCTAAAATAACAAACAATAGGCTCATGGCAGTTTTACAGCGGTTACATGGATACACGGGCAGGCAGCTTGGTGGTGAGTGGAGGAGTATTTAAAGTAGGGACCGCAGACAGGCTATCAAAGGCCTAAAATAACAAACAATAGGCTCATGGCAGTTTTACAGCGGTTACATGGATACACGGGCAGGCAGCTTGGTGGTGAGTGGAGGAGTATTTAAAGTAGGGACCGCAGACAGGCTATCAAAGGCCTAAAATAACAAACAATAGGCTCATGGCAGCTTTACAGCGGTTACATGGATACACAGGCAGCTTGGTGGTGAGTGGAGGAGTAGTGCAAGGAGTGTCTGTCCCAGTACTCCCAAAATATAAATAGATGTTAATGTCTCGCAAAACAACCAAAACAAAAAAAAAGGTGGCATACTTAGGTACAGGGGTGGGCTCATCTACTGAGTTTCTGACATTGTAATTTGGCAGTAACTATTTAATGGTGCCAATATAGGACACAGACACAGAGTACTTTAAGTTGCATCATAGATGTCTACAAATTTGTATTGTCAGTGCCAGACATTGAATGATGTCAGCGAATAGACTAAAGATTGGTGGAGCTGTGCGACATAATTTTGCACGTGGTAGAGCACATTTTGAGCTGGGGTAGGGGGGAACTCTCTTGAGGCCGGCGGGACCACCCCAGGGCCCCTCATGTTACAACGGTGTGTCTGACGTTGGGTGCGCACCACCACCGCCAGAGACACTACATTGTACTATGAGGGACCCAGTAGCAATGCCGTCAACCAAAAGCGAGCACACCCACCTCTTCAGACAAACAGCAGTCTCACGGGTGCTTGCGCCAAGTCGCGATACCACGGCCCCGTGTGGGGAGTTTTGCCATTTAGGGAGGTGTAAACATGTCGTATGCTGTACAATCAGCTGCAGCAAATTAGACATTAGAAAAGTAATTCACAGGCAAGAGCTTTTCATAGGAAAGCTAGGTGTCGGCCGGGCAAGGTGGGGCAAAAGATTTCGAAATCCAGTTGTGGTTCATTTTAATGAATGTTAGATCGTCAACATTTTGGGTAGCCAGACGAGTCCTTTTTTCGGTTAATATTGAACCTGCAGCACTGAATACTCTTTCTGATAGGACACTTGCTGCCGGGCAAGCAAGCTCCTGCAATGCATATTCTGCCAATTCTGGCCAGGTGTCTAATTTGGAGGCCCAGTAATCAAATGGGAATGACGGTTGAGGGAGAACATCGATAAGGGATGAAAAATAGTTAGTAACCATACTGGACAAATGTTGTCTCCTGTCACTTTCAATTGATGCAGCAGTACCTGTCCTGTCTGCGGTCATAGCAAAATCACTCCACAACCTGGTCAGAAAACCCCTCTGTCCAACGCCACTTCTGATGTGTGCACCCCTAACACTCCTAGTCTGCTGCCCCCTGGAGCTCGTGTGAGAACGATCACGTGCGCTGTGTGCTGGGAATGCCTGAAGCAAACGGTCAACAAGAGTTGATTGTTTGGTTGCTAATATTAGTTCCAAGTTCTCATGTGGCATAATATTTTGCAATTTGCCTTTATAGCGTGGATCAAGGAGGCAGGCCAACCAGTAATCGTCATCGTTCATCATTTTCGTAATGCGTGTGTCCCTTTTTAGGATACGTAAGGCATAATCCGCCATGTGGGCCAAAGTTCCAGTTGTCAAATCTCCGGTTGTGATTGGTTGAGGGGCAGTTGCAGGCAAATCTACGTCACTTGTGTCCCTCAAAAAACCAGAACCCGGCCGTGACACGCAACCAATTTCCTGTGCCCCCGGGAAAGGTTCGGCATTAAAAATATACTCATCCCCATCATCCTCCTCGTCCTCCACCTCCTCTTCGCCCGCTACCTCGTCCTGTACACTGCCCTGACCAGACAATGGCTGACTGTCATCAAGGCTTTCCTCTTCCTCTGGTGCAGACGCCTGCTCCTTTATGTGCGTCAAACTTTGCATCAGCAGACGCATTAGGGGGATGCTCATGCTTATTACGGCGTTGTCTGCACTAACTAGCCGTGTGCATTCCTCAAAACACTGAAGGACTTGACACATGTCTTGTATCTTAGACCACTGCACACCTGACAACTCCATGTCTGCCATCCTACTGCCTGCCCGTGTATCCTCCCACAAATAAATAACAGCACGCCTCTGTTCGCACAGTCTCTGAAGCATGTGCAGTGTTGAGTTCCACCTTGTTGCAACGTCTATGATTAGGCGATGCTGGGGAAGGTTCAAAGACCGCTGATAGGTCTGCATACGGCTGGCGTGTACAGGCGAACGTCGGATATGTGAGCAAAGTGCACGCACTTTGAGGAGCAGGTCGGAGAACCCAGGATAAGTTTTCAATAAGCACTGCACCACCAGGTTTAAGGTGTGAGCCAGGCAAGGAATGTGTTTCAGTTGGGAAAGGGAGATGGCAGCCATGAAATTCCTTCCGTTATCACTCACTACCTTGCCTGCCTCAAGATCTACTGTGCCCAGCCACGACTGCGTTTCTTGTTGCAAGAACTCGGACAGAACTTCCGCGGTGTGTCTGTTGTCGCCCAAACACTTCATAGCCAATACAGCCTGCTGACGCTTGGCAGTAGCTGGCCCATAATGGGACAACTGGTGTGCAACAGTGTCATCTGCCGATGGAGTGGTTGGCAGACTGCGTTCTGTGGAAGAGCTGTAGCTTCTGCAGGAGGACGAGGAGGAGGAGGAGGAGGGGGTGCGAACGCCTACAGCCAACTGTTTCCTAGACCGTGGGCTAGGCACAACTGTCCCTAAATTGATGTCGCCTGTGGACCCTGCATCCACCACATTCACCCAGTGTGCCGTGATGGACACATAACGTCCCTGGCCATGCCTACTGGTCCATGCATCTGTAGTCAGGTGCACCTTTGTACTCACAGATTGCCTGAGTGCATGGACGATGCGCTGTTTAACATGCTGGTGCAGGGCTGGGATGGCTTTTCTGGAAAAAAAGTGTCGACTGGGTAGCTCGTATCGTGGTTCAGCGTACTCCATCAGGGCTTTGAAAGCTTCGCTTTCAACTAACCGGTAGGGCATCATCTCTAACGAGATTAGTCTAGCTATGTGGGCGTTAAAACCCTGTGTACGCGGATGCGAGGATAAGTACTTCCTTTTTCTAACCAGAGTCTCATGTAGGGTGAGCTGGACTGGAGAGCTGGAGATCGTGGAACTTTCGGGTGTGCCGGTGTACATGGCAGACTGAGAGACGGTTGGAGACGGTATTGTTTCCGCCGGTGCCCTAGATGCAATATTTCCTCCTACAAAACTGGTGGTTCCCTGACCCTGACTGCTTTTGGCTGGCAAAGAAACCTGCACAGATACTGCCGGTGGTGCGGAAAATGGTGGCCTTACAGTGACGGAAGGGATGTTGCGTTGCTGACTAGCTTCATTGGCCGAGGGTGCTACAACCTTAAGGGACGTTTGGTAGTTAGTCCAGGCTTGACAATGCATGGTGGTTAAGTGTCTATACATGCAACTAGTATTTAGACTTTTCAGATTCTGACCTCTGCTTAAGCTAGTTGAACATTTTTGACAGATGACTTTGCGCTGATCAGTTGGATGTTGTTTAAAAAAATGCCAGACTGCACTCTTCCTAGACTCGGATCCCTTTTCAGGGATTGCAGACTGAGCTTTAACCGGATGGCCACGCTGTCCTCCAACAGGTTTTTTTGGCTTTGACACGCGTTTTGGGCCAGATACGGGCCCGGCAGATGGAACCTGTTGCGATGTTGATGCCTGCTGCGGCCCCTCCTCCACCTCCGCTTCTGAACTACTGCCGCCTGCACCCTGTTCCCCCAATGGCTGCCAATCGGGGTCAATAACTGGGTCATCTATTTCCTCCTCTTCGAGCTCGTGTGCAACTTCGTCTGTGTCACTGTGTCGGTCGGTGGTATAGCGTTCGTGGCGGGGCAACATAGTCTCATCAGGGTCTGATTGTGGATCTGTACCCTGAGAGGGCAATGTGGTGGTCTGAGTCAAAGGAGCAGCATAGTACTCTGGCTGTGGCTGTGCATCAGTGCACTCCATGTCAGAATCTACTTGTAATGGGCATGGCCTGTTAAATGTTTCACTTTCTAAGCCAGGGACGGTATGTGTAAAGAGCTCCATGGAGTGACCCGTTGTGTCGCCTGCTGCATCCTTCTCTCTTGTTGTAGTTTTTGCTGAGGAGGACAAGGAAGCAACTTGTCCCTGACCGTGAACATCCACAAGCGACGCGCTGCTTTTACATTTACCAGTTTCGGAAGAGGAGGCAAAAGAGCTAGAGGCTGAGTCTGCAATGTAAGCCAAAACTTGCTGTTGCTGCTCCGCCTTTAAAAGCGGTTTTCCTACTCCCAGAAAAGAGAGCGTTCGAGGCCTTGTGTAGCCTGACGACGAAACTGGCTCCACAGCTCCAGACTTAGGTGGAATATTTTTATCCCCACGACCACCTGATGCTCCACTACCACTACCATCATTACCAGCTGACAATGAACGCCCACGACGACCTCTTGCACCAGACTTCCTCATTGTTTTAAAATCTTAACCAAAGTAACTTTATTTGTTGCTGTCAAACAACTTACACGGTGAGCTATAACTTCAGTATGATTTCAATATCCCTTAACAGGTTGGTGAGACCACAAGGAAAATCAGGCACAATGTTACACACTCTGTTTTCTGTGGCACAAAATCACAGAGATGACACACACGCAGGACTGTCACTCAAGCACTAATGTCAATATTAATCTCCCACCTAATTTATTTATTTTTTTTTCTCAGGGAGACTTTAGAAACCAAATAATATTAAAAAAAACAAAAAAATAAAAAGCCTTTCTATGGCCCACTGAATGAGAGAGAGAGGTGGCACACCCAGGAGTCAAGACTGGCACACAAGCTGAAAGGGCAATATTACTCTCCCACTGTTTTTTTATGTATTTTTTGTTTTTTAAGGGAGACTTTAGAAACCAAATAATATTAAAAAAAAAAACAAAAAAAAAAAGGCTTTCTATGGCCCACAATTAGAGAGAGAGGTGGCACACCCAGGAGTCAAGACTGGCACACAAGCTGAAAGGGCAATATTACTCTCCCACTGTTTTTTTATTTATTTTTTTTTTTTTCAGGGAGACTTTAGAAACCAGATAATAAGAAAAAAAATAAATAAATAAATAGGCTTTCTATAGCCCACTGAATAAGAGATAGCACACACAGCAGTGGCACACAAGCCCTGACTGAGGCCAATATTTTTCTACCACTGATTGATGTAGTGTTTTTGTGTTGAGGTAGAATTTAGAACACAAATCACGGAAAAAATAAATAGGCTTTCTATGGCCCACTCAGTGAGAGATGGCACACACAGGGATGGCACTGTAGCAGAAATGCCAATCTTAATCTCCCACAAAAAAAAAAACAAAAAAATAAAAAACAGGGACTGTCCTACAATTACTATCTCCCTGCAGTAATCTAAGCCAGGTATGGCAGGCAGCAATAGGAGTGGACTGATGCACAAATTAAATAAAAAGTGTGGACAAACAAAAAAGATAGCTGTGCAGAAAGGAACAAGAGGATATGTGCTTTGAAAAAAGCAGTTGGTTTCCACAGTGGCGTACACACAGCAATACAGCTATCACGGAGCCTTCTAGGGCAGCCCAATGAGCTACAGCGCTGAGGAAAAAAAAAAAAAATAGCTTCCACTGTTCCTGCACACCGAAGGTGGTGTTGGACAGTGGAAATCGCTACAGCACAAGCGGTTTGGTGGTTAGTGGACCCTGCCTAACGCTCTCCCTGCTTCTGACGAAGCGGCAGCAACCTCTCCCTAAGCTCAGATCAGCAGCAGTAAGATGGCGGTCGGCGGGAACGCCCCTTTATAGCCCCTGTGACGCCGCAGACAGCAAGCCAATCACTGCAATGCCCTTCTCTAAGATGGTGGGGACCAGGATCTATGTCATCACGCTGCCCACACTCTGCGTTCACCTTCATTGGCTGAGAAATGGCGCTTTTCGCGTCATTGAAACGCGACTTTGGAGCGAAAGTCGCGTACCGCATGGCCGACAAGCACAGGGGTCGGATCGGGTTTCATGAGACGCCGACTTAGCCAAAAGTCGGCGACTTTTGAAAATGATCGACCCGTTTCGCTCAACCCTACTGGCCACACCTCATCCTAGGCCTTTTAAGGTAGAGCTCAGGCGGCTGCATGCCCCCTGAGTATTTATGTAGCACATGTACTCTAACAAAAGCTTTTCAGGTGTGTAGCCACATTTTCCACCTGAGATAAGTCAATAGGGTCCAAGTCAGCACTGCTAAAGGTACCGTCACACTCAGCGACGCTGCAGCGATATAGACAACGAGCCGATCGCTGCAGCGTCGCTGTTTAGGTCGCTGTAGAGATGTCAAACACAGCAGCTCCACAACGATGCAGGAGCGATCCTGTGACGTAGCGGTGGCTCACTTATCGTTCTCACAGGTCGTTAGCTCCATGTAAAACATTGCTGGCATCGTTGCTTTTGCTGTCAAACACGACGATAAACGCCGATCTGACGACCAAATAAAGTTCTGGACTTCTAGCTCCGACCAGCGATATCACAGCGGGATCCAGATCGCTGCTGCATGTCAAACTCAACGAGATCGCTATCCAGGACGCTGCAACGTCACGGATCGTTGTCGTTCTCGTTGTAAAGTTGTTTAGTGTGAAGGTACCTTTACTCTTTTCTTAATCAGAGCAGTAAAGTAATGCACATTAGCATTGATCATGGAAATTTCAGTGGAGTTCAGCAAACACACATTAACATCTTTAATAGAAAATAAGTTGCAACACTTACAAATAAAATGTTATCTTAATTTTAAGATGCATAAGCAGGACAGCATGCAGTTTATAGCTGTTTCTTGTAATCATTCACACATTTTAGGGGGGACTCTATGTCTACTCAGCTGATTCTAAATGCTATCTGCTCTTGCAGCTCTTCTCGTGCCAGGTAGCCCTTTGTTTATTCAGCTCTGCAGTTATTGAGTACTTACAGTTAGGTCCATATATATTTGGACAGAGACAACCTTTTTCTAATTTTGGTTATAGACATTACCACAATGAATTTTAAACAAAACAATTCAGATGCAGTTGAAGTTCAGACTTTCAGCTTTCATTTGAGGGTATCCACATTAAAATTGGATGAAGGGTTTAGGAGCTTCCGCTCCTTAACATGTGCCACCCTGTTTTTAAAGGGACCAAAAGTAATTGGACAATTGACTCCAAGGCTATTTCATGGACAGTTGTGGGCAATCCCTTCATTATGTCATTCTGAATTAAGCAGATAAAAGGCCTGGAGTTGATTTGAGGTGTGGTGCTTGCGTTTGGAAGGTTTTGCTGTGAAGTAAACATGCGGTCAAAGGAGCTCTCCATGCAGGTGAAACAAGCCTTCCTTAAGCTGCAAAAACAGAAAAAAAAACATCTGAAAAATTGCTACAATATTAGGAGTGGCAAAATCTACAGTTTGGTACATCCTGAGAAAGAAAGAAAGCACTGGTGAACTCATCAATGCAAAAAGACCTGGGTGCCCACGGAAGACAACAGTGGTGGATGATCGCAGAATAATCTCCATGGTGAAGAGAAACCTCTTCACAACAGCCAACCAAGTGAACAGCACTCTCCAGGAGGTCGGCGTATCAATATCCAAATCTACCATAAAGAGAAGACTGCATGAAAGTAAATACAGAGGGTTCACTGCACGGTGCAAGCCACTCATAAGCATCAAGAATAAAAAGGCTATACTGGACTTTGCTAAAAAACATCTAAAAAAGCCAGCACAGTTCTGGAAGAACATTCTTTGGACAGATGAAACCAAGATCAACCTCTACCAGAATGATGGAAAGAGAAAAGTATGGCGAAGGCGTGGTACAGCTCATGATCCAAAGCATACCACATCATCTGTAAAACACTGCAGAGGCAATGTGATGGCTTGGGCATGCATGGCTGCCAGTGGCACTGGGTCACTAGTGTTTATTGATGATGTGACACAGGACAGAAGCAGCCGAATGAATTCTGAAGTATTCAGAGCCATACTGTGTGCTCAGATCCAGCCAAATGCAGCCAAACTGGTTGGTTGTCGTTTCATACTACAGATGGACAATGACCCAAAACATAAAGCCAAAGCAACTCAGGAGTTTATTAAAGCAAAGAAGTGGAATATTCTTGAATGGCCAAGTCAGTCACCTGATCTGAACCCAATTGAGCATGCATTTCACTTGTTATAGACTAAACTTCAGACAGAAAGGCCCATAAACAAACAGCAACTGAAAACCACTGCAGTGAAGGCCTGGCAGAGCATCAAAAAGGAGGAAACACAGCGTCTGGTGATGTCCATGAGTTCAAGACTTCAGGCAGTCATTGCCAACAAAGGATTTTCAACCAAGTACTAGAAATGAACATTTTATTTACAATTATTTAATCTGTCCAATTACTTTTGGTCCCTTTAAAAACAGGGTGGCACATACTAAGGAGCTGAAACTCCTAAACCCTTCATCCAATTTTAATGTGGATACCCTCAAATGAAAGCTGAAAGTCTGAACTTCAACTGCATCTGAATCGTTTTGTTTAAAATTTATTGTGGAAATGTCTAGAACCAAAATTAGAATAATGTTGTCTCTGTCCAAATATATATGGACCTAACTGTATCTCTACATCCAGCTCTGCTAGTATAAGGTGTCTGATTGACTGTTTATCTCCGCTGTTCCTGAGGGGTATCTGCACAAACAGTATTCTTACAGGTAGATGCCTAATTATATACTCAGATCTGCTGTTCTTAAGTGCTTCCTTTGCATCCAGTTCTGCTACAAAAGGCTGCCTGACTGGTTTCTCATCTTAAGGAGCACTCTGGTGCATCAAAGTACCTGCCTCCCAACTTGTCTCTACCAATTGAAGTTGTTTTACACACACCTTACTTCATTAAGCTGCTGTCTGCACACTTGGATCTGCTGAATCTACCATGTCCAGCTCTGCTGATCCATGTGCCATCTTGCCTATCAGGTTCTACTGATTTTTACTTTTCCACGTGCCATCTGGGTGGTCCAGCTTCTTCTTTTTTATGTCTCGGATCCGTGTTGGTTAACCTGAAAACTTGAAACTTGTATAGACTAATGTTACAGGTGATCACTGAGTGCAGTCACCATGACAGTGTCATAATTGCTAAAGTATTTGGGTATTTGTCTATGAAAGTTAGAAAATGGATACTTGTAGTAGTTGTCATAACTATTGCTTACTTTGCATAGAAAAATACAAATGGCCAATGTAAATGCGACAAAGCGTGTTGCTAATCCCAGGAAATGCCATATATTTCAATATATATACTGCAGTCATGACCATGATAAATGGAAATATGTGGATTTGTTCTTGCTGATGCAATGAAAAGTAAATGCACATATTTCAGTATTGTTTGCCAGGGTATTCACCTTAGCATTTGTAAAGCTAAGTTTTTACTTACAGTCCACATGCCGTAATATAAAATATGCTAGTAGAAATGTAATTGCAGCAGCTGTGTCATTTGAGGAAAGTCCAGGCTTATCATAAATGACCTCAGATTAGCTGAACTTTTATTCAAGTGGTTTTACTATCAAATGTCACCCTGAAAATCCACAATGTATGGTTTTATTTTTAAAAATAAAACATTTATTCTACTGCATTTATATGTTTTTCTCATGAGTTCTCTGTATTCCTAAAGGGAATGTGTCATAACAAAATTAAGAATTGTTTCAATTAAGATATTATGTTAAACTTATTTTTCAAGTTTTTTGGTGATTTAATTATTATATTTACCAGCAGCCATCTCATGATCACTGATCATCTTATCATCACTGGTAGGATTATAATGAAAGATTCTACCTATTCGTAGGTAATAGATATACCATATCTACTTGAGTATAAGCTGAGATTTTCAGCCCATTTTTTAAGCTGAAAGTGCCCCTCTTGGCTTATACTCATTGTCCCAGGGGGTCGGCGGGGAAGGGGGCAGTGGCAGGAGTGGCGGCTGTCACATCATACTCACCCCCTCCAGGCGCGGTCTCTGCACGTCCCTGCTTCTCAGATGGTCTCAGCTCCGACAGCTCTTCCTGTGTTCAGCGGTCACGTGGTACCACTCATTAAAGTAATGAATATGGACGCGCCTCCATTCCCATAGGTGTGGAGCGCATATTCATTACTTTAATGAGCGGTACCATGTGATCGCTGAACACAGGAAGAGCTGCCGGCACCGAGACCATCTGAGAAGCAGGGACGTGCAGAGACCACGTCGGGAGGGGGTGAGTATGATGGGGAGGTTGAGCCATGCGATATTCACCTGTCCCCCTTCCACCGCCACACGCCACTGTGTCTTCCGCTTCCTCTGGCTGTGATGTTCAGCCAGAGGGCGCGATGATGTGTTTAATGCGCGCCCTATGCCTGAACAGTCACAGCCAGAGGACCTGGAAGACACAATGGCATGTGGCGGTGGAACGGGGACAGGTGAATATCACAAGTGCTGGGGGCCTAAGCCAGCAGCGACTCTGGCACCTGGCCCCCAGCGATGAGAGGTGAGTATGTCATTTTTTTTTAAATTGCAGCAGCAGCATATGGGGTTATATTATTCTATGGAGCATCTTATGGGGCCATCAACTTTTATGGAGCATTATATGGGGCATATTATTCTATGGAGCATCTTATGGGGCCATAAACCTTTATGGAGCAGCATATGGGGCATATTATTCTATGGAGCATCTTATGGGGCCATCAACTTTTATGGAGCATTATATTTGGCATATTATTCTATGGAGCATCTTATGGGGCCATCAACCTTTATGGAGCAGCATATAGGGCATATTATTCTATGGAGCATCTTATGGGGCCATCAACTTTTATGGAGCATTATATGGGGCATATTATTCTATGGAGCATCTTATGGGGCCATCATTAACCTTTTATGCAGCATTATATGGGGCATATTTTAATATGGAGCATCTTATGGGGCCCATCATGAACTTTATGGAACATTACATGGGGCGCATTTTGTATGGAGCATCTTATGGGGCCCATCATGAACTGTATGGAGCATTATATGAGGCTCCTGATTCAATATGGATATTCAAAAACACTTAACCTACTGATGTCTCAATTAATTTTACTTTTATTGGTATCTATTTTTATTTTTTAAATTTATCAGTAGCTGCTGCATTTCCCACCCTAGTCTTATACTCAAGTCATTAAGTTTTCCCTGTTTTTGTGGCAAAATTAGGGGTTTCGGCTTATACTCTGGTCGGCTTATACTGGAGTATATACGGTAGATATAATCTATCATGCACAATAAGTGATGATCACAGCTCATCGGTTCCTTCTCCCAGCACAAAATGCTTCTGTAGAAGGCAGTTAAAATCTCTATGCTATTATTGCCTATGGTCCATGTGGCAGCTGTAAAGCATATCTCTGAATGTTGTTAACAGCAGCTTAAACAAAATGGATGCACCCATAATCATAATTAGTAAAAGAGAGGATAATTCATTCCTTTTAAGACTAGGGATCCATGGCAACTTTTGATCTTTTTTCTTTATGGGTGTTGCTACCCTTGGTCTTTGTCATCGTCTCGTATGACCAGCTCCTTCTGTGGTCAGCCAGCAACTCTGATATTTTCATTCAATGCCTTTAAATAGGACTTCTCACCAGTTTTAGCATGTTAAACTGGCCACATTGTGGAATAGTGGCTGCAGAGGTGAAAAAATATAGAATTTTTATTTTTTAATTTCTAATTTCCATTGTGGAGATATTAGCTTGTAGAGTTTAAGTTATAATTTATGAAAGGTCCAAAGGGTTAGTGTGAGGGACAGGAATACAGCAGATCTGAGTCTGATTACAAACACTTTCATCTTTCACCTCACTGCAGTTTACTGTGTGGTGAGTGGGGGGAGGGTGAAGACAACAGACCTGAGCGTGATTACAACACCTTCAGCTTTCACCTCACTGCAGTTTATTGTGTGGTGAAAGGCAGTAGAGCTGAACTGAGTTATTATAAACATACAGATGCTTCTCACAAAATTAGCATATCATCAAGAAGTTAATTTATTTCAGTTCTTCAATACAAAAAGTGAAACTTATATATTATATAGAGTCATTTCAAACAGAGTTATCTATTTCAAGTGTTTATTTCTGTTAATGTTGATGATTATGGCTTACAGCCAATGATAACCCAAAAGTCATTATCTCAGTAACTTAGTATAATTAACAAAAAACACTTGAAAAGGCTTCCTAAGCATGCAAAAAGGCCCCTTAGTCTGTTTCAGTAGGCTCCACAATCATGGGGAAGACTTCTGACTTCACAGATGTCCAGAAGGCAGTCATTGACACACTCCACAAAGAAAGTACATTTTGCATTTCCTTTGGAAATCAAGGTCTCAGAGTCTGGAGGAAGAGTGGAGAGGCACACAATCCAAGCTGCTTGATGTCTATTATGAAGTTTCCATAATCAGTGATGGTTTGGGGAGCCATGTCATCTGCTGGTGTATGTCCACTGTGGTTTATTAAGATCAAAGTCAGCGCAGCCGTCTACCAGGAAATTTAAGAGCACTTCATGCTTCCCTCTGCCAGCAAGCTTATCGGAGATGGAAATTTCATTCTCCAGCAGGACTTGGCACCTGTCCACACTGCCCAAAGTACCGATACCTGGTTTAAAAACAACAGTATCACTGTACTTGATTGGCCAGCAAACTCGCCTGACCTTAACTCCATAGAGAATCTATGGGGTATTGTCAAGAGGAAGATAAGAGACACCAGACCCAACAATGCAGACGAGCTGAAGGCTGCTGTCAAAGCAACCTGGGCTTCCATAGCACCTCAGCAGTACCACAGGCTGATCGTCTCTATGCCACACCACATTGATACAGTAATATGGACCATTCTGACCACATTTTTCTAAGATATAAAGGGGAGCCTGTGACTTGTGATAGGTACTCTTTAAGTTTCCCTTTTTAGGTGCTGTTATCTGCACTTACTTAATCTGTCTTGACTTTTTATTCTGAAAAACGTACGCTTAACGGAATCAGGCAGTTCTTTCAAGAAATGTCTTTCATTCTGTTATATTTTTGAATGTCAAAGGTCAACATTTTCTAGCTAAATTAACACAGAATTAATTCATTATTAAATGTCAAAGTTACCTAATCCAATTAGTTTCCAATCACTCCAATTAGTTTCCAATCAACCTTACTTATGTAGTACAGTTTTGTCTTCTATTTTAATGGAGTTTTCTGGTTTTTGAAAACTCCTGTTCCCTGGCTGCAGTCTACTTAAGAAAATTGTGCTTCACTCACCCTTTCTGAATCCAGCGCTGAGACTCTGCCACTGCTCAATTAGAAAAAAATGGTGGTTTACAGATCCGGATAAAAAACAAGTCCTGGGGAGAAAGTGGAGGCCGAAAAAATATTTGATAAACTGTCTTTGTGTTACAACTACTGTTTAAGGCTAAAGAGTGCATCCAAAAATGTAATCAAAGCTGCATTGTATATACAAATACTGCCTAGTGCCTAAATTTTTGTGGAACAAGATTTTTGGTTTGCCTCTTAATACCTTTAGACTTTTTTTTTAAATCTTCTTCTCACCATTTTACAGTATGCTTATAGAATAAAAATATAGAAGAAGTAATAAGTACTTTTGTTATCTCAGTAGTAGGCCTAAACTGACATCCGCTAATCCAGCCACACACCCGGCTTCCCATTGCAGTGGTGGCATCTTCTATCTGCAGCTGTCCGCTCTTCTGCCCAGCTGCTTATCAGAGTCAATTATCTAGGACAGTTAACATTCCTGAATGATGCTGGTGTATTTACAAAGGATTCAGGCCTATCCCGCTTGCCTGTATATCCAGGTCAAATTTTTTATTTTCCTTGCTCCTGCTGCTTATTAACTTGATCTTGATCCTGACCTTCAGATTATTTGCTTGGTTTGGTCCGCAGCCTGTCCTTTGGTTTATCACAGTCATGGTGACAATTATTGCTTCCTTTTCTTACTATGCTACTGCTCCATCTGTGCCACTGCCACCAATCCATCACCATTCTTGGGTCTTCTTTCTGCAGCAAAGTCCATACATTTTTCTTAGCTTAAGGGTAAAGACCAGGGAATCCGTTACACTCACCATCCAAATCAAGTTTGCCACAAAATAGATTTTGACTCTTCAAAAAATCCACATCTTCATTACATCTCTACTGAAAGGACTTTGTTATGATTTATTTATATTATATGGTCCTCATATATGGTACATTTAAAATATTGCAGGATTTAGTGTTAAAATCTCCCAGCAATCCTTACTTGTTGGATATCTAGCCAGAGCTACCACTTGTGGTTTGCTTTTTGGGAAGGGCAGCATTTACCTGAGCTTTTGTATGGTAATATATAAAAAAACAGTCTTACAGCGATATTCTGGAGATTGTAAAATATTCCAATGACAATTATCAGATTTGTGAATGCAGGTCTGCGCTAGGGGGACTTTTTCCACAGTGGATTTCCATGCTGAACATTCCCTTCATTACAGTAGCAGTCCGAAATGTCATTTACACTCTTCGCAGACAGTAGACAGTACATTGGCTGGTGCTGGTGACATCGCCATTTGGAACACACCTATAACTGATGTTTTCACCAAAGAAGAAAAATGTTACATTGTAGTAAACTTGATTAACCAGTTCAAGACTAGTCCATTTACCCCAGTTGCTGACCAGTCATATTTTTCTCATTCAGATTGTCAAACAATTTTTGCATCTTTTTTACATGAGTCTGACAGATGTAGCCTAATTTATGTTGTTTTCATTTTTTGTTGATATTGAGCACAATCAGTGGAATAATAAAGTAAAAAAGTATTTTTGCACATTTTATAAATCTTTTTGACCACAAAGGATCACTGAAATACATTTTAAAATGTGTTCTTCATTTCATACCAATTCTTTTTATATATTGGACACATTTCTTTTTTTGGTGCAGCTCTAGTAAGAGTGATATATAGTTTTTCTTTTGTTCATATGTATTTATTTTCATTTTTTTGCATATCGCACCCATATAAATTCATACAAGACCTCGGAGAGACATTTCAGCATTTACAGAATACAGAATATAATGTGGATTACCCAGATTTTTCTAGTCTATGGGCAGTCCAGAAGTTGTTAAATAATGTGGCTTAAAAACGACATTTTTTTAGCCATGCAGCAGTGATACATGTGACTGGCTGTAACTGACAGGATATGTACAGTACATGTCAGACAAAGTATTTTTCTGCTGTTTACATCTATGCACACACAGCTTATGGGCATAACATTTACGTCCTTATATTGGCATTAACATCATTCACAACAGGGCTGGGGGTTTTTTTTAGAATATGACGATTGTATTACCTTTCTCTTTACTCATAAATTTTCATAATAGTCTGTGACTCAGCAGTTTTACTATTTTGAACTAGTTTTAAAACCATTCATTTTACACTAATTTTTACAATACTCAGTTAATTTTTTTTAACATTTTACAGTTGTAAATTTAAAAGATTCTTGATTGTCTTTACTATTTCAGAGTCGCTTATTTTCCTATCACAAAGTTGAGGATTGTTCATAATCCCTGTGTATAGTTTGTGGGAAGTTGTATTGTACCTTTGTCACATAGTATTATAATCTTTATTGTGGCATGGTAAGAATCTGGTACATCCTTCTATATATACATATTCATGAGTGACTTTTCTGGGGTGGCTGGGGGCAGATGTTTGTAGCCAGGGGGGGCCAATAACCATGGTCCCTCTCCTGGCTATTAATATCTGCCCTCAGTCACTGGCTTTACCACTCTGGCGGAGAAAATTGCGCGGGAGCCCACGCCAATTTTTTCCGCCATTTAACCCTTTATTTTAGCAGCTACAGCGCCCAAATTTTGCACATACACACTACTAACATTAGTAGTGTGGAATATGCAAAAAAAAGGGGGTATGAGATGGTTTACTGTATGTAAACCATGTCTCATATCCTGTCGGGTTTGGGAAGGAGAAATGAAAAGCCGGCAATTGAATTACCGACTTTTCACTAACACCGCTGCGTATTTCTCGCAGGTCACACAGCTGGTCCGTGTGGAATCCGTATTTTTCTCGCCCCCATAGACTTTCATTGGCGATTTCTTTGTGCAATACGGTGACAAACGCAGCATGCTGCGATTTTCTACGGCCGTACAAGACCGTATATTACGGATGCGTAATATACGGCAGATATGAGCTGGGCCATAGAGATTCATTGGGCCGTGTGTAATGCGAATTTTACGGACGTAGTTTATGCGCTCATACGTCCGTAAAACTCGCTAGTGTGAGGCCGGCCTAAAAGCAAAATGTTCATATAAACAGTTTGGGGGGAAGGGAGGTAGGTTATTCCAACAGAATCCTTTTCAAGGAAAGCTATCATTAAAAATCTATTGTTTAAATCAGGTTTTTGTGTTACATGTATTTTTACAAATTTTGGTCAATATTTTTTTTTTCATTTCACAACCTGTATTAAAAAAGCAGTAATCTTGCAATTTTCACACTGGCCACTGGGGTATTTTTAAACTCTAACTGCTTGTTATTTCAGGAAACAACACATGTACAAAGCCGCAATGTACAGACAACTAACACATCTTTTGTATTAGGATTATTGTATTATTGTCCATTTCATCACCTCCATCATCTCCTCCATCATTGCCTACCCCACCACCATCATTGCCCATCACCTCCATCATTGCCCATCACCTTAATCATTTCCTCCCCCCACCACCATTGCCCATTTCATCACCTCCATCATTGCCTCCCACCACCACCATTGCCCATCACCTCCATCATTGCCCCCCCACCACCATCATTGCCCATCACCTCCATCATTGCCTCCCCACCATCATTGCCTATCACCTCCATCATTGCCTCCCATACCATGATTACCTATCACCTCCATCATTGCCTCCCCACCATCATTGCCCATCACTTCCATCATTGCCTCCCCTCACTCTCATTGCCCATCACCTCCATCATTCCCTCCCTCACCATGATTGCCCATCACCTCCATCATTGTCTCCCCCACCATCATTGCCCATCACTTCCATCATTGCCTCCCCTCACCTCCATCATTGCCTCCCCACCACCACCATCATTGCCCATCACTTCCATCATTGTCTCCCCCCACCAATATCATTGTCCTTCACCACACACACACAGCTCACCGCAGCAGCAGCTCATCACACACACACACGCAGGCACACATACATGCAGGCACGCAGCACAGCTCACCTCCCTGCAGCAGCAGCACATCCCAGCAGCCTCTTCCTCGCTGGATTCCTGGAAGCTTTCTGACTGAGACAGCAGCACGGTGGATGATGACGTCATCCAGCTGGGCTGTCTCAGACAGGAAGGCGTGGGGAAGCATGAATATTCATTTTGCTTTAGCAGTGGGGACAGGATCCTGTCTCCAGCTGCTGCTACTGGCACAGGTCGGTCCCCCTTGCCTCAGGGGCCCTATAGCCACTGGCAAGGGGCCCCTGGAGTAGTGGGGGCCCTAGGCAGCTGCTGGCCAGTATGCCAGCAGGTGTCAGTGCCTGGGCCCACCGGAGAATCCTCCGGTTCTCCGGTGGGCCAGTACAAGCCTGGTGATAATCATCATTGATAAAACACTGATTGTATTGAAACATTCACACACAGCCTAGAAAAGTGACACATTGCTATAATCAGGCTCTCAGCCTCTTGATCATGCTAGAGTACAATGACATGTAACTAACACGGAACAGCAGAACTGAATTTTGTCTTCTTACCAACACATTTTTTGCAGCTCTCAGAGCTCTGCTATATTGTAACAATATTGTAACCATGTCTGCCTGTGAAATGGAAGCTGAAGCTGAGAGGAACCTGCAGATGTGTCAGTTATAGTCACACTTAGCTCTGCAGTGAGATCAGGATAGCAGGGAGCTGCCATTACACATCACACTGGTAACTCCCCTTTCCTGTAAAATAATTCCTTGGGGCAGATTCTCGGGGAGATCTGTGTCCCACCCATAGATCTAAACAGCTTATTTACATATAATAAAAACATGAATTTCTCTAGAATAAGACACCGGATCGCGGATATTGAGGTATCATGTTATTCAGCTTCCTATGACCTACATGTCGGCTTAGGAGAGTTGATCCTACTTAATGATGCCCTTCAAGGGGTAACTAGTTTGTCTTTTTTTTCAAAGTTAACATTTTTTTTTTCCATAAGCTTTATAATGATGGTAAATTTCTGTACCAATATTTGTGCAGTCTTATTAAATGTAAGTTTTGATTTTAGTGTTCTGCGATTGTGAACCACTCAAAAACCGCACATTACATGCGGAGAGACATGTGGGATTCTATTAATATGTGCCTGCATAGTTATGGTTGCACAGCATTCTTTCACAGAGCCTCTTCAGAGGGGACAGGGACATGTTCGTTGATCAGGACTGATGCCCAGTACTATCCACTTCACATTGAATTGCCACTCCTATCCATTCCTTCAACATAATGAACACTTGGTTTCTGTTTATTTTGAAACAACGCTTTGTGTGTAGATAATATGGCTATATTGTTTTTACAGACACAGTGTTAATGTTGACATTGTTATACACAGCATAGGAAATGAAGAGTCAACTCTTTTTTGTGTCTGCTGCTAGGTCTTCAGGCGCAGTGCAGAAGGTCACAGGTAGAAGTTAGTTCTGGCTGACAGAACAAGCACCGTCTGTCATCAGCCTCTTTTACATAACATAGCTGCAAGCTTTCACAAACTTTCTCAAGCTGCAGGCCTTGTCACTGCTGTGACTGAATGTACACTGAAAAAGTCAATAGGGTAACGTATTTAGGTAAATAGAGACGGAGGATTAATTGTGTGCTGTTCTACAATAGTTTGCTTTTCTCAGGTCATGTGATTTAACTGCCATCATTTTTACGTCCAATATCATTTCTACACTCTCGCATCTAAATGATGCCAGTTTTTTCGTTTTTCCAACTAAAGACTCAGTTCACAAATTGCTGAATAGAGGAACATGGTAAATTTCACCTGTAAATGTACATTTATTAGTGTGTCGATATTTTAATAAAGATATCATAAATAATATGATATTTTAATAAAGATATCATAAATAATATTAAAATAGTTTACATTTGAAATTATGGCACAAGAGATTTGAATCAGATTTTAATATTCTTAGCATACCCTAAAATCTCCAGTTTTTACTGCATACAATGGTATCTATCAGGGGCTGTTAGAAAACAGATCACAATGTGACTGTCATATCCAAAACTAGAAACCATTTATTTTAAAGGGAAACTGTCAGGTCACCCGTGTCCCCAGAAGCACCAGCAGTTGTGTCTGCCTAACAGTCCCTGAATTACATTACACACATAAACGGATCTTTAGAATACGTTTTTCTAAAGTCCGCTTATGATACAGTGGGTACAGAAAGTATTCAGATCCCTTTAAATTTTTCACTCTTTGTTTCATTGAAATATCACATCGTCATAAGTATTTAGACCCTTTGCTCTGACACTGATATTTAAAGGTACCGTCACATTAAGCGACGCTGCAGCGATAGCGACAACGATGCCGATCGCTGCAGCGTCGCTGTTTGATCGCTGGAGAGCTGTCATACAGACCGCTCTCCAGCGACCAACGATGCCGAGGTCCCCGGGTAACCAGGGTAAACATCGGGTTGCTAAGCGCAGGGCCGCGCTTAGTAACCCGATGTTTACCCTGGTTACCAGCGTAAAAGTAAAAAAAACAAACAGTACATACTCACCCAGCGTCCCCCAGCTTCTGCTTCCTGACACTGACTGAGCTCCGGCCCTAACAGCACAGCGGCTTTCACTTTCACTTTAGGGCCGGCGCTCAGTCAGTGTCAGGAAGCAGACGCTGGGGGAGGTATGACGCTGGGTGAGTATGTACTGTTTGTTTTTTTTACTTTTACGCTGGTAACCAGGGTAAACATCGGGTTACTAAGCGCGGCCCTGCGCTTGGTAACCCGATGTTTACCCTGGTTACCAGTGTAAAACATCGCTGGTATCGTTGCTTTTGGTGTCAAACACAACGATACACGGCGATCGGACGACCAAATAAAGTTCTGGACTTTATTCAGCGACCAGCGACATCACAGCAGGATCCTGATCGCTGCTGCGTGTCAAACTAAACGATATCGCTAGCCAGGACGCTGCAACGTCACGGATCGCTAGCGATATCGTTTAGTGTGACGGTACCTTAAGTCACATGCTGTCCATTTCCTTGTTATCCTCTTTAAGATTCTTCTACTCCTTCATTAGAGTCCAGCTGTGTTTAACTAAACTGATAGGACTTGATTTGGAAAGGCACACACCTGTCTATATAAAACCTCACAACTCACAGTGCATGTCAGACCAAATGAGAATCATGAGGTCAATGGCACTGGCCAAGGAGCTCAAAAACAGAATTGTACCAAGGCACAGATCTGGCCAAGGTTACAACAGAATTTCTGCAGTACTTAAGGTTCCTAAGAGCACATTAGCCTCCATAATCCTTAAATGGATGAAGTTTGGGACCACCAGAAGTCTTCCTAGACCTGGTCGTCCAGCGAAACTGAGCAATTGTGGGAGAGGAGCCTTGGTGAGAGAGGTAAAGAAGAACTCCAAGATCACTGTGGCTGAGCTCCAGAGATGCAGTAGGGAGATGGGAGAAGGTTCCACAAAGTCAACTATCACTGCAGTCCCCCACCAGTCAGGCCTTTATGGCAGAGTGCCCAATGGAAGCCTCTCTTCAGTGCATGACATTTGAAAGCCCACATAGAGTTTGCTAAAACACATGAAGGACTCCCAGACTATGAGAAATAAAATTCTCTGGTCTGAGATGAAGATAGACCTTTTTGGTGATAATTCTAAGTGGTATGTGTGGAGAAAACCAGGCACTGCTCATCACCAATACAATCCCAACAGTAAAACATGGTGGTGGCAGCATCATGCAATGGGGGTGTTTTTCAGCTGCAGGGACAGGATCACTGGTTGCCATTGAAGGAAACATGAATGTGGCCAAGTACAGAGATATGCTGGATGAAAATCTCTTCCAGAGTGCTCTGGACCTCAGACAATGACCCTAAACACACAACTAACAAAGCAGTAGCTTCTGAACAACTCTGTGACCATTCTTGACTGGCTTAGCCAGAGCCCTGACCTAAACCCAATTGAGCATCTCTGGAGAGACCTGAAAATGGCTGTCCACCAACGTTCGCTATCCAACCTGACAGAACTGGAAAGGATCTGCAAGGAAGAATGGCAGAGGATCCCCAAATCCTGGTGTGAAAAACTTGTTGCATTATTCCCAAGAAGACTCATGGCTGTACTAGCTCGAAAGGGTGCTTCTACTCAATACTGAGCAAAGAGTCTGAGTACTTATGACCATGTGATATTTCAATTTTTATTTTTTAAAAAATTTGCAAAAATTACTACATTTTTGTTTTTTTTTCAGTCAAGATGGGGTGCAGAGTGTACATCATTAAAAAAAAGAACTTTTTTGAATTTACCAAAAGGCTGCAATGAAACAAAGTGATAAATTTTAAGGAGTCTGAGTGTTATTTATTAACTATTTTGTGTGACATACAGGTGCTTCTCACAAAATTGGAATCTCATCAAAAAGTTCATTTATTTCAGTTCTTCAGTACAAAAACTGAAACTCAAAAATTATAGAGTCATTACAAAGAGAGTGATCTATTTCAAGTGTTTATTTCTGTTGATGATTATGGCTTACAAACAATGAAAACCTAAAAGTGATTATCTCAGTAAATTAAAAAAATTAATAAAAAACACCCGTAAAGGCTTCCTAAGTGTGTCAAAAGTTCCCTTAGGGTACTGTCACACAGTGCCATTTTCATCGCTACGACGGCACGATCCGTGACGTCGCAGCGTCGTATGATTATCGCTCCAGCGTCGTAGACTGCGGTCACACTTTGCAACCACGGCGCTGGAGCGATGCCGAAGTCCCTGGGTAACCAGGGTAAACATCGGGTTACTAAGCGCAGGGCCGCGCTTAGTAACCCGATGTTTACCCTGGTTACCAGCGTAAACGTAAAAAAAACAAACAGTACATACTTACATTCCGGTGTCTGTCCCCCGGCGTTCTGCTTCTCTGCACTGTGTAAGCACCATAGCCGGAAAGCAGAGCGGTGACGTCAGACGTCACCGCTGTGCTCGCTTTCTGGCCGGCAGGCGCTCACAGTGCAGAGAAGCTGAGACGCCGGAGGACAGACACCGGAATGTGAGTATGTACTGTTTGTTTTTTTTACGTTTACGCTCGTACCGTCGTAGCGATGAAAATGGCACTGTGTGACAGTACCCTTAGTCTGTTTCAGTAGTCTCTACAATCATGAAGAAGATTGCTGACTTGACAGATGTCCAAAAGGCAGTCATTGACACACTCCACAAGGAGGGTAAGCCACAAAAGGTCATTGCTAAATAAGCTGGCTGTTCACAGAGTGCTGTATCCAAGCATATTAATGGAAAGTTGAGTGGAAGGAAAAAATGTGGTAGAAAAAGGTGCACAAGCAACCGGGATAACCGCAGCTTTGAAAGGATTGTTAAGAAAAGGCCATTCAAAAATTTTGGGGAAATTCACAAGGAGTGGACTGCTGCTGGATTCATTGCTTCAAGAGCCACCACATACAGACGCATCCAGGCCATGGGCTACAAGTGTCGCATTCCTTGTGTCAAGGCACTCATGACCAACAGACAACACCAGAAGCGTCTTACCTGGGCCAAGGAGAAAAAGAACTGGACTGTTGCTCATTGGTTCAATGTGTTGTTTTCAGATTAAAGTAAATTTTGCATTTCATTTGGAAATCAAAGTCCCAGAGTCTGGAGAAAGAGTGGGGAGGCCCACAATCCAAGCTGTTGAGGTTTAGTGTGAAGTTTCCACAATCAGTGATGGTTTGGGGAGTCATGTCATTTGCTGGTGTAGGTCCACAGTGTTTTTACAAGACCAAAGTCAGCGCAGCCATCTACCAGGAAATTATAGAGAAAGAAATTTGGAGATGGAAATTTCATTCTCCAGTGGGAATTGGTACGTTTCTACACTGCCAAAAGTATCAATACCTGGTTTAAAAACAACAGTATCACTGTGCTTGATTGGCAAGCAAACTCGCCTGACCTTTATTGTCAAGAGGAAGATGAGAGACACCAGACCCAACAATGCAGACGAGTTGAAGGCTGCTATCAAATCAACCTGAGCTTCCATAACACTTCAGCAGTACCACAGGCTGATCGCCTCCATGCCACGCCGCTTTGATACAGTAGTTGATGCAAAAGGAGCCCCGACCAAGTATTAAGTGCATCTACTGAACATACATTTCAGTAGGCCAACATTTCAGATTTTAAAATAATTTTTCATGCTGGTGTTATAAAGTATTGTAATATACTGAGGTAATGACTTTGGAGTTTGTATTGGTTGTTGTAAGCCATAATCGTCAACATTAACAGTAGTAAACACTTGAAATAGATCACTCTGTTTGTAATGACTCTATATGATATATAGGTGAATCTCACAAAATTAGAATACAGTGCCTTGCGAAAGTATTCGGATCCCTGGAACTTTTCAACCTTTTCCCACATATCATGCTTCAAACATAAAGATACCAAATGTAAATTTTTGGTGAAGAATCAACAACAAGTGGAACACAATTGTGGAGTTGAACAAAATTTATTGGTTATTTTACATTTTTTGGGAAATTCAAAAACTGAAAAGTGGGGCGTGCAATATTATTTGATGATAAATATAATCCACCTGTGTGTAATCAAGTCTCTGTATACATGCACCTGCTCTGTGATAGTCTCAGGGTTCTGTTTGAAGCACAGAAAGCATCATGAAGACAAAGGAACACAACAGGCAGGTCCGTGATACTGTTGTGGAGAAGTTTGAAGCCGGATTTGGATATAAAATGTTTTCCAAAACTTTTAAAAATCCCAAGGAGCACCGTGCAAGCGATCATATTGAAATGGAAAGAGTATCATACCACTGCAAATCTACGAAGACCCGGCCGTCCCTCTAATCTTTCATCTCAAACATGGAGAAGACTGATCAGAGATGCAGCCAAGAGTCCTATGATCACTCTGAATGAACTGCAGAGATCTACAGCTGAAGTCTACAGTCTGTCTACAATCTACAGTCTGTCCATAGGACAACAGTCAGTCGTACACTGCACAAATCTGGCCTTTATGGAAGAGTGGCAAGAAGAAAGCCATTTCTCAAAGATATCCATAAAAAGTGTTGTTTAAAGTTTGCAACAAGCCACCTGGGAGACACACTAAACATGTGGAAGAAGGTGCTCTGGTCAGATGAAACCAAAATCGAACTTTTTGGCAACAATGCCAAACCATTTGTTTGGCGTAAAGGCAACACAGCTCATCACCCTGAACACACCATCCCCACTGTCAGAAATGGTGGTGGCAGCATCATGGTTTGGGCCTGCTTTTCTTCAGCAGGGAGAGGGAAGATGGTTAAAATTGATGGGAAGATGGATGGAGCCAAATACAGGACCATTCTTGAAGAAAACTTGTTGGAACTTGCAAAAGACCTGAAACTGGGACGGAGATTTGTCTTCCAACAAGACAATGATCCCAAACATAAAGCAAAATCTACAATGGAATGGTTCACAAATAAACTTATCCTGGTGTTAGAATGGCCAAGTCAAAGTCCAGACCTCAATCCAATCGAGAATCTGTGGAAAGAGCTGAAAACTGCTGTTCACAAACGATATCCATCAAACCTCACTGAGCTCGAGCTGTTTGCCAAGGAAGAATGGGCAAGAATTTCAGTCTCTCAATGTACAAAACTGATAGAGACATACTCCAAGCGACTTGCAGCTGTAATCGCAGCAAAAGGTGGTGCAACAAAGCATTACGTTAAAGGGGCCGAATAATATTGCACGCCCCTTTTTAGTTTTTGAATTTCCACAAAAATTTAAAATAACCAACAAATTTCGTTCAACTTCACAATTGTGTTCCACTTGTTGTTGATTCTTCACCAAAAATTTACATTTGGTATGTTTATGTTTGGAGCATGATATGTGGAAAAAGGTTGAAAAGTTCCAGGGGGCCGAATACTTTCACAAGGCACTGTATGTATCATCCTCCAAAACTTTGAGGACTCCACCAAGATGGTGAGCAGTGATTACACCATAATTACCATCACCATCCCACTTCTCTGTGTTCTGAAACCCTCTCTGCTCACAATCAGAGGATGCATTTCAGGCGGAGCATGGAGAGATGGAGCAAGGAACTATACAGGGTGATTACACACAGCCCAGCCTCATCTCATCACAACGTGGATTGGGTGACAATGAGGAAGAGAAGGAGGAAGAACTGGAGGTAGTTTCATGTGCTATAGACGGTACTACATACACAGCTGTCATACCGTCTGTTCAGCGTGGATGGCCTGAGAACAAGGAGGAGGAGGAGGACATGGTCAGTCGTCATCTTGGTGAGGACATGGACGTCTTGTCTGTTAGCAGTTTAGCACGCATGGCTGAGTTAAGGTTATGCTGCCTTTCCCGTGAACCTCGCATTCTCAAAATTTTGGGTGACAGTTATTTCTGGTTGGTGACACCTTTAGACCCACGCTACAAGGTGAACTTTCTATCTCTTATTTCTGAGGTGGACAGGTCTACTAAAATGGGGCAGTACCAGAAAGCTCATGTTGCGGAATTATTAAAAAATTCCCATCTGAAAATGCTGGCGGCAGAGGTCACAGTTCGCTAGACGACCAAGGAGTACAGGCGAGAGAGACACAACTCCAATCCAGCAGAGGCAGGGGAACACTGTCAAAGTTCTGGGAGAGTTTTCTCAGACCCTCCTATTGCACAGGCCATGAGGCATGGGGTTCTCTCACAAGGAGTGCAAAGTTTGGGAAGATGCTGAGGGAGTACCTTGCTGACTGTACCAGCCACCTGTCAACTGAAAATACTGACAGGGTGACTCTTATAAAAAGGTACAAGGGCTGGATTGGGCCAGACTTCTCAACACCACCGAATGATAGCAGTGTAACATAAACTAGAATCCAGTGTCTTTTTTTGGGAGGTCTATTCCAATGCACCTCTTCACACCCACACATGGGTATACGCTTCCTGATTTTGGCTATTTGCAGTTGTCCTTCTCCTCATCCTCCATCATATATCACCAGGGTGACCGTCCGTGATGCAAAATCCACATAATTTTTTTATAGGGTGTTTATGATGCCCATAAAAAAAATTGGTGAACAGTATGTTCATGTATACCCCCCAGGGGTAAATGTTTGTCAGCCCATACACTTAGTGCATTTGCATTACAAGTCTAGGAGACCTGCTCCTTTCTAATGGGAACATTTTTTTAGGAAGCCCTCCACGTCTCTTCCAAGGGGCATTGGAGTGCCTCCAAATTTTTGGCAGCCCTTGCATTCACTGCATAGGCAAACACTATGGAAGACCCACATCTTAATAATGGAAACATTGTTTTCAGGAGGCCCTCCTGTATGTCTCTTCAAAGGGGTACTGGGGTGCGTCCAAATATTGGGCAGCCCTTCCACTCACTGCATACACAATAACAGTGCAGGAGACCAACTGTTTAATAATGGGAACAACAAAACATAGCCTGCTGATGGCTCTCTAAGAATAATGAGGGCCAACTGCTGGCTCTTTAAGAATAGTAAAAGCCGCCTGGTGGCCCTATAAAAATAGGCTTTGTGACTTTCAGAGTCCCTCCTTCATAAATGAAACAGGATGTGTCTGATGATGTGTCACACACCACATGGCCAGATAAGGTTGTAAAATGTTAAAATGACATTTCCCAGTGAATGCTTTTGTCTTGGTGGAAAGCAATGCTAAAGTTCAAAAACGCTACGTGTGAACATAGCCCAAGCGGTGGAGGAGCATTTTTGGTTTTGGTTAATTATTTTGCCTTTTATACAAGTCATTATCCTGGAAAGAATGTTCCTTAACATATTTCCCAGGAAAATCCATTTTGGTTTCTTTTTTGTATGTTTTATTGTGAGTCAGTAAAAGTGGCGTAAGAGCAGTGTCGGACTGGTGTGACAAGGGCCCACCAATAACATTGACTTTGGGGGGCCCACTTTTCACCTGCATGCAAATATTATACTACTTTCGTTTACAAATTTACCTATATCTCTATATAATTACTGGGTAGCGTGGTTAATGAATGATGAGATGCTGCTTTTTTCTGTACAGAGTGAATTAAGTGATTTATGCCAAGTACTGCCCATACAGTGGGGTGGGCCCAGATCTACACAGGAGCCCACCGGGGGATTCCCCTGTTACCCTGTGGGCCAGTCCGAACCTGCGTAAGACTCTGACAACGTTGTTCGCAGCAGTGACCTGGGAGTCAGAAATGCTTCCAGAGGTCTTCCCCATGCTGTTCCCATGTCATTCGAGCACTGTTCCCATCGATTTTTGCAAATTATAGACCCTCCGCAGACCGCCAGGGGCTGCCAGAAAAATGCTTGAGTTTCCCATAGACGTACATTTTGCCCATTACTCAGGTCGAGCACCCGAGAATTCCAATTTGCTCAACCCGAGCAACCAGGACTTTTTTCATGCAATATATTTTGATTTGTAAGTATTATAGGCATTGTGAACCCCTAAGAGCATTTTTAATCCTCAGCTCATCTATACTTTGCCAACTATTTTTCTGTAAATAAATCAAATTATCCACTACTTTAATACCCCTTTTTTAATGGAATAAAGTTTTGACTCTTTCCCTGGAGGAAGCTAGGGTTATCCCATAAGGTTAAATTCTTGGAACCTGATAAGGAAAACCACATTTTTTATGCAGCATTTTTTTGGTGACTATGGTATCCCTCATCAGTACTGATTGGTTAATATGAATGGGGATAGAAAACTTGGAGTGAAGAATCACCACCAAGTTATAAGAATGTGCTAAACATTTCTCAGGTTCTAAACTCAAGCAATGGCTTAATTCATTAACCCAGTCAATAATGTGTCTAAACAAACAGGAAATATTAAGCCCCCTAATGTCTGGAAAGTTCACTTCTCTTGCCTCTTTATGTAACAATAAGGGCTATTCTTTGTTTTACACCTTACCATATAAAATGAGAAACATAAGGTTGAGTTAGGGATTTAATTTCTGCATATTTCAAAAGTATTTGAATGGTTTGCATTGGATAAAGTAGTTTTGAGGTACTCATCATCTTTCTGAGATGGCATCTACCCAAAAGTAGTAATAGTAGTGAGTGCATTCTAGAGAGTTATGTTGTCATAGCTCAGTTTGGGGATTCGATCCAGTGACATGTTGCTGCATGGTCTGTTCAGGTATTGTTCTTTCTTTCCTGTCCAAATGCTGATGGTTTCTATTGTTTTGGTTTTCCTTTCTTGGTTTGCTGCTCTTCGGGTGTTTCTCATTTTCCTGTTTTGGTTAGCCCTATCACATTCCAGGTGGGGTTTTATATATTCACCCTTCACTGCACTACCTTGCTGGCTATACCTATTGGTGGATGTGTGTTCCTGAGTTCCAGCCTTTCAACTAAAGGGTTTACCTGGCTTAATAACTCCAATTGTATTATTGCAGTGAGTGAGTTTGCTTTACCTCCCAGCACCTTTTCCTTTTACCACCTTTCATTTTTGATTCTCATTAGCTTTACCTCTCTACCCTATATGAATGTGTTTTAGTTTGTCACCC
The DNA here is from genome assembly GCF_051348905.1 of Ranitomeya variabilis. Classification (NCBI taxonomy): domain Eukaryota; kingdom Metazoa; phylum Chordata; class Amphibia; order Anura; family Dendrobatidae; genus Ranitomeya; species Ranitomeya variabilis. The sequence goes on from NC_135232.1 coordinate 371,279,746, forward strand.
CGGGTTTTTGTATCTTACTTCACACTTTCCTTTCACCTCAATGGCCTTTTATGTTTAATACATTTCGGAGGCTGTAATGGCACAGCAAATATAAAAAATGTCATGCCTTGGCATGGTGGGGTGGCTCAAAGAATTGATCAATTGTTTGCTAAATGTCTCATTTTGAAATACAGTTAGAAATCAATATGTGCATGTGCACTTTATGTATTGCGTTCTGACCATAAGCAGCGCTGGCTTCTCCCCTTTTTTGTTTATCTTTTCCTATTGGTTCATTTTGATCACTGTGATAGACCCTATCACAGTGATCAAAATAAAAAAATAGTAAATCAAACCCCCCTTTTTCACCCTCTTAATTAGGGAAAAATAATAAAATTAAAAAAATGTATTTATTTCCATTTTCCCATTAGGGTTAGAGTTGGGCTAAAGTGAGTTGGGCTAAAGTTAGGGTTATGGTTGGAGCTAAAGTTAGGATTGGGGCTAAAGTTAGGGTTGTGGTTAAAGTTAGTGTTAGGGTTGGGGCTAAAGTTAGGGATAGGTTTGTGGCTAAAGTTAGGGTTAGGGTTGAGGTTAAGTTAGGGTTAGGGTTGGGGCTAAATTTAGGGTTAAGTTTGTGGTTAGGGTTATGGTTAGGGTTGGAATTAGGGTTAGGGGTGTGTTGGGGTTAGGGTTGGAGTTAGAATTGGGGGGTTTCCACTGTTTAGGCACATCAGGGGCTCTCCAAATGCGACATGGCGTCCGGTCTCAATTCCAGCCAATTTGAAAAAGTCAAATGGTGCTCCTTCCCTTCCAAGCTCTGCTGTACACCCAAACAGTGATTTACCCCCACATATGGGGTATTGGTGTATAGGGTTGAGCGACTTTTATTTTTATAGGATCGGGTCGGGTTTCACGAAACCCGACTTTCTCAAAAGTCGGGTCGAGTGAAATCGGCCGATCCTATAAAAAAGTCGGGGTCGGGGTCGGCTGAAACGCGAAACCCAATGCAGTGCAATGGGATACTATGGTTCCCAGGGTCTGAAGGAGAGGAAACTCTCCTTCAGGCCCTGGGATCCATATTTAAGTGTAAAATAAAGAATTAAAATAAAAAATATTGATATACTCACCCTCTGACGCGCCCTGGTAGTAATTGGCATCTTCCGTTCCTAAGAATGGCGCTTGAAAGACCTTTCGATGACGTCACGGCTTGTGATTGGTCGCGGCGGCCCACGTGACCGCTGAGCGACCAATCACAACAAGCCGTGACGTAATTCTCAGGTCCTAAATTCCTCATTCTAGGAATTTAGGCCATGAGAATTACGTCACGGCTTGTTGTGATTGGTCGCTGAGCGGTCACGTGGGCCGCCGCGACCAATCACAAGCCGTGACGTCATCGAAAGGTCTTTCAAGCGCCATTCTTAGGAACGGAAGATGCCGGTTACCAGCGGCGATGTCCAGGCTGCGTCGGACAGGTGAGTATATCAATATTTTTTATTTTAATACTTTATTTTACACTTAAATGTGGATTCCGATACCGAGTTCCGATATCGCAAACATATCGGAACTCGGTATCGGAATTCCGATACCAGATTCAGAAGATCGCCGACCTCATGGCCGACCCCACACAGGGGTCGGGTCGGGTTTCATGAAACCCGACTTTGCCAAAAGTCGGCGACTTCTGAAAATGGCCGACCCGTTTCGCTCAACCCTATTGGTGTACTCAGGAAAAATTGGACAACTTTTGGGGTCCAATTTCTCCTGTTACCCTTCAGAAAATAAAAATTTGTTGGTGATCCAGACCGGGTTTTGAGTCCGGTTTTCCTTTTTTCCCGGTCTGGTCTTGTCTAGCGTTAACCGTTCCCAGCCTCAGTCTGTGCTCAGGTTGGCTATTTATCACTGTTGCTTCCTGCAGGTGATATCAGTTATAGTTTTTGCCTAGGGCTGCTGTAGCTGACACCTATTGCTCTGATTTGTCCTGCTGTATTTGCTGTCTGAACCTGTGTCTCTGTTTTCCCCTATTCCCGTCTTGACTCAATGTTTCCCTTTAGTGTGCCGACTCCCCGGTTTTGACTTGGCATGTATCCTGACCTGCTTCTGTTTTTTGTCTTTTGGCTTATCCGCTCCTTACCGTTACTGATTCCCTGGCTTTTCTCTGACCACGAGTTTGCTTATTCCATTGGTACTGCGCTACAGCCTAAGATCTGACCTGGTTTGTTTGACTGTTCTGCTGCCTCTTGTGGTAGCCTCACTGCTGCACTGCAGGCCAGCTCTGTTTAGGTGCAGTCCTGCTTCCACTCTATTGGTGCCTGCACCTACCTGCATTGCAGCAGCTTGACAATATGATTTTTTATTTTTACAGCTCTACGTTATAAACTTCTGTGAAGCACATGGGGGTTCAAAGTGCTCACCACACATCTAGATAAGTTCCTTAGGGGTCTACTCTCCATAATGGTGTCACTTGTGGGGGGTTCCACTGTTTAGGCACATCAGGGGCTCTCCAAACACGACATAGAGTCCGATCTTAATTCCAGCCAATTTTGCATTGAGAAAGTAAAACAGCGCTCCTTCCCTTCTGAGCTCTGTCATGCCCCCAAACAGTCTTTTACCCCCACATATGGCGTTTCAGGATACTCTTGACAAATTGCACATCTAGATAAGGTCCTTAGGAGTCTACTTTCCAAAAGGGTGTCACTTGTGCTCTGTCATGCGCCCAAACAGTGGTTTACCTGCATATATGGGGTATCAGCGTACTCAGGATAAATTGTACAACTTTTGGGGTCCAATTTCTCCTGTTACCATTAGTTAAAATAAAAAAAAAATTTGGATCTGAAGTAAATTTTTTGTGAAAAACGGTTAAATGTTCATTTTTTTTTAAACATTCCGAAAATTCACGTGAAGCACCTGAAGGGTTAATAAACTTCTTGAATGTGGTTTTGATCACCTTGAGGAGTGCAGTTTTAAGACCCCTCTTAAGACATATAGACCCCTCAAAGTGACTTCAAATGTGATGTGGTCTTTAAAAAAAAAATGATGTAAAAATGAGAAATTACTGTTTAACTTTTAACCCTTATAGCTACCTAACAAAAAAATTTGGTTCCAAAACTTTGCTGACGTAACATGTGGGAAATGTTACTTATTAAGTATTTTGTGTAACATATCTCTGTGATTTAAGGGCATGAAAATTCAGTCGGAAAATTGCTAAATTTTCAAAACTTTTGCCAAATTTCCTTTTATTTTTTTTACAAGTAAACTCAAGTCATATCAAAGAAATGTTACCACAATCATGAAGTACAATATGTCACAAGAAAAACTGTCAGAATCATTTCGATCCATGGAAGCGTTCCAGAGTTATTACTTCATAAAGGGACAGTAGTCAGAATTGTAAAAATTGGCCTGGTCATTAACATGCAAACCGCTCTTTGCAGTAAAGGAGTTAAAGAGCTAGAGTTTCACTTTGACAATGTTGATGTTGAACTGTGTGCAAAACCACCAAGACTGTTCCAAAATTAGTTCCGTCTGCTTTGCGCTTTATAATATTTAATTAACATATCAGCGTTCTGAAAACATTTGGACCTATCAGTGATTTCCATATCACTTGCACTATAAACATAGATTAAATTTGATTTTTATAGATAGATTTTTACAGAATCTGATTATTACAATAAAATATGGCAGAATTATTATGAAGTGATAGAAGGAAGCTGGTGATCTTGTAGTTCTCAAATGGAAGAAGTTTGCTAAAAACGCGTTGAAACAGTAATAATCATCTTCTATACCATCTTCTGGATTTTTATTGGAATTATGGAACCAGCAGCGCACAGTATAGTGTAATTGAGATTATTAAAGGAGTCAGTCTTTTTTTCAATAAAAGGACTTTATTTTGGGTGTCTGTATCTCCTTACAATGTGACTATGGTGTTAGTAATTACTAACCTCGGGGCTTGATGTCACCTGACAATACAAAAATGACATCAACCCCCTCAACTATCACCCCACTTGCCACCACTACAGAGCAAGTGGGAAGAGCAGGGCAAAGCACCAGAATTGATGCATCTAATAGATGCACCTTTTCTGGGCAGCTGCTGACTGCTATTTTTAGGCTGGGGGGACCATATCCATGGCCCCTTACCTGCCTGAGAATACCAGCCCCCAGCTGTCTGCTTTAGCAAGGCTGGTTGTCAAAAATGGGGGGGGGGACCCCACACCGTTTTTTAAAATTATTTATTTAAATAATTAAAAAAATACGTCGTGAGGACACCTCAATTCTTGATAACTAGCCTTGCTGAAGCTGACAACTGAGGGTTGCAGCCCCCAGCTGTGAGTTTTGCCTATCTGGTTATCAAAAATACAGGGGAACCCATGCCGTTTTTTATTATTATTTATTTACAGGGCAGGAGCGGCTGATGAATACTCCCATCCACTTCTCCTGCTCTCGCTGTTATTAGCAGCAGGTGTTGGATGATGGGATCAGTAGTCCCATCAGCTGATACCAGTGACCAGAGGTAAACTCTATACCTCCGATCACAGATGAGCGCTCACGCTGTCTTTTGACAGCGTGGGAACCGCGGCTCTCTGACCAGTTACCTATTATAGGGGATAACTCAGGAGACTCTTTGCATGGAACAAGACAACTACAGGACACATTTTTTTAAGTGGTAAAGTATATTATCACACGGTGATTCAAACAGGTGCAGAGAAAAACTCAAGTCCTCAAAACATGGTGTAAATATTAAACGCAGCTTAGCAGTCTATAGGAAACTTCAGAGGAAAATGCAATCATGCAAAAAGTCTATGAAGCATAATTATTCTTGAGGATACTTGACACAAATAAGTCCTTGCTTAGTCCAAAACACAGATAGATATGCTTATAAGGCAGTTCAAATAATATCTTAGCTCAACCAGGGAGGCCTGTTTAATAGTCTCAGGTTCTTGCAGAGCAGCAACAGCTTACATGTCCAGCAAATGCAGATGGAAGTAAACATGAGCAGCAGATGAAGGAGGATTACTGGAACTGGAACTCAGCGCAGAGTAGCAGGATCACCACACAGGTTCACAGGAGCAGGTATATAGCCAGGGAGTCACCAGAGGTCAGGAGCTGGATGCAAGGCAGAATACTCTAGCACAGACTGAAGGCTGGGGTGGAGTTTTATAGCAGGAAGACACAGTGCACATGAGACCAAAGATGCCATCTTGGAAAAGGGCAGTAATGCACAAAAAGGTAATAAAAAATGTTCAGGAGTTTTATAGCAGGAAGACACAGTGCACATGAGACCAAAGATGCCATCTTGGAAAAGGGCAGTAATGCACAAAAAGGTAATAAAAAATGTTCAGAGTCCTGACACCAGCGGGGATGGTTTCACCGCCGATCAGAAGCATGGTTTTCCACGCTATAATGAACACGACAGTGCAGCAAACACTGGATGTTCGGGGCCCCTATTCAAGTGAATGGGATCCAGGTTCGGGTTCGGGTCTGGGTACTGCTCTGGCAACCTAACCCAAACTTTTTGTAACTGTTCGACCGAAACCGGCCGACCCAAACATCCAGGTGTCTATTCATCTCTATTAAAGATTTGTTTGAGAGCCAGATGCAGCCATCAAAAGAGCCACATATGGCTCGCAGGCCATAGATTACCGGCCCTTGCGATATAATATATGTTTCACTTTTTTGTATTGAAGAACTGAAATAAATTCACTTTTTGATGATATTCTAATTTTGTAAGAAGCACTTGTACATATATGAAAATCCCTATACTTTACTGCTCACCTTTTCGTTCCTCACCATCACCCATCTGGTCCTCTCCATACCTTATCACCACGATCACTGACTTCTGGCTCTGATGAGGCCCAGGAGGGTTCTGAGCAGGCACATGAAAGGTCAAAATGTTATGAAATCACAATGTGCACCATGACATTGCGCGCACATAAACAGACCTATCCCTGGCATGTGGAGGAGTGCAGTCTTTTTTACTACTTAAAGGGAACCTGTCACCAGAAATAATGCTGTTAACTTGCAGATATGCGCTTAATCTGCAGGTTAACAGCATTGTTATGCTGTCTGACACCTGTACGCCGCCAAATGCAGCAGGGGAGAAAATGATCTTTATTCTCGCTCCAGCATTCTGTATTCAGCCATGGAGGCGGGGTGCCTCCGGTTCAGTCACTGTTCTGAGTATACAGAGTGGCCGCTGACGGAAAGTCGGCCTCAATATAGAGGTAGTGTCAGTCAGGGTCTTCACAGATAGGTAATAACTTATAGATTGGTGGGGATCCAACTGCTGCGACAACCACAGATTTGCAGAATCGGGGACTTTGATCCCTATTGGAATGGAGTGGCATTGTGCATGCTCGACTGTAATTACATTCATTCTCCAATGTGCCCAGCTTTTTTCGGCAGCCCCCATAGAGAATGAATGGAGTTGCATTCGAGCATGCACACTGTCACGCCATGCTAACAAGGCTAAAAATGCCACTTTTTCGCACCAGTAGAGGACACAAACAGACCAGGGCACCTGTACAGGAATAATATTTGGGTTCATAGTAATCCAATATCTCATCATAGCACACAATTCCAACTGCATTGGAGCAGTTAATGGGCCCCTTAACATCTTGGCCACTTGTGCAGCTGAAAAGGTTGCACCAATGGTATATTTGCCCCTGTTCTGCCAATTGAAGGGGTCCCAGTGGTTGAAACCTTGCTGACCTGTCATTTATCACCAATCTTACCCCCATATTTTGTCTTGGCATTCACTGTGAAAATAGGTTTTAACAATAAATATTTGCTTTTGCTTCCTGTCCATGAAAACTTTTGGACAATGTAAATAATAATATAATGCTAGATGGAAAAATATACAGATAATTATTTTAGATTTGCAAATATATAAATGTGACATTCTACAATGAGTATAAAATTGTAGTGAAATCATAGTTGAAAGTGATGTGAGTGGTGAAGTCTCTAATATATCAAAGGATAAAAGAATAAAAAGCGCCTTGTACTTTTGTTGTAAAAATGCCTTTATGAGTGTCTTGACAGCCTAGGCTTGCTAAATGCTCTGTTCAATGATTGGTTTTAATGCTGCATCTTTGCATTACAACACTCCATTTGGACATTATCATATTTACAAGCTTTATAAACAGAGACTGTAAATGATTAAAGTACTCCAAGCAAATAAACACTGTGCTGCTTGCTACAGTGATTTGGCATTAACTTGACGTTTAGCCTTAAGATCCTGCTACAGGGAATATTTAGATTAGTATATAATTAGAAACTGTTTTAATCTCCCTTTATTTATTAAACATAAAATAGATACTAGCTGACGCATGTAGACAATAATTGTCATGTCACCTAGATGGCACATTAATACTGTACGGTCTGCTGTACACAAAGGGAGGTTTTATTGAGAAGGGTGGGTGAAATCTACAACATGAACCTTGTTCTGATGGACTTCCGAAAGGTAAAAACTGAAAACAGTGTCCTTATGAGGCCATACACATTCATTAGCAGTTGACTGAGAAAATGTGAAACCGCTGAAAAACAGGTGGTCATATCATTTGAGAACAAAGGATCTGGCATGTTGAAATCCAACATGCCCCTATCCATTTTTTTCCATACAGGTGCCAAACTAGTTTTCATTAAACAACTATTGTGTCATGACACAGCTGTCGGGTGACCCAGGACCAGGGGTTCCTTCCTTGTCCCTAACACTAGGGGGTGCCATAGCTCGCCCTACTCCCCAGGATACTTCAGATGGCAAAGATGCCGGGGCCTCCACCCTTGCCTTATCTCCTAAGCTAGCCCTCCTTCTGTTCTCCCCCACCCAGGGAAGAGGGGGCACTACTGTGCACCGCGGTGCAACAACCCGACAAAAAAAGCAACAAGGACAAGGGTTAACAGAAAACTCCAGGCATACAAAATATTCACTCACATGTAACAGAGGAATGCATCGGGGTGTGAAGGTAGGGGAATAAACATATCCACCTGACTTCCCGCTATTCTTGAGCCTCTGCTCTCTGCCAAGCCCTTCACTGGCTTCCTATTGTCCAGAGGCTCCAGTTCAAAACCCTAACTATGACATACAAAGCCATCCACAACCTGTCTCCTCCATACATCTGTGACATGGTCTCCCGGTACTTACAGTACCTATACGCAACCTTCGATCCTCTCAAGATCTCCTTCTCTACTCCCCTGTTATCTCTTCTTCCCAGAACTGCATACAAGACTTCACCCATGCTTCCCCCATACTCTAGAACTCTCTACCCCAATACATCAGACTCTCGCCTACCACGGAAACCTTCAAAAAGAACCTGAAGACCCACCTCTTCTGACAAGCCTACAACCTGCAGTGATCCTCAGTCTACTGAACCACCGCACGAACAACTCTACCCTCACCTAGTATATCCTCACCCATCCCCTGTAGACTGTGAGCCCTCGTGGGCAGGGTCCTCCCTCCTTCTGTACTTGTGTGTGCCTTGTATTGCTCATTTTTATTGTACTTGTCTATGTATGCCAATTTTTTCACATGTAAAACGCCATGGAATAAATGGTGCTATAAAAATGAACAATAATAATAATAAACAAAAACAGAGAAGGAGAAGGAATTACCACACATACAAACCAAGCAACAACTCCTCCAACTCTCCTCATATGTTCTCCTCTCCCACTGTTGGCCATGCAGCAAATGATAGCTCTGACGAGGATTATTAATGGAGCCCAGATTATAAAGGGAAAATGAGTGGCTAACCAAACACAGCTGTGCACACTTACCCTGATGAAGACGCTCGTGTAGCGTCGATACGCGTGGGGCTTCTTCTCCCACCAGCACTAGCACCTTATCTTGTACTGCTGCATTTATGCTTAGTCCTTCCCTGATTTTGGGATTTTGGACTGCGGTACTTGCTAAGTTCCCTGGTCTTTGATGAAACGTTTCACCATCTTGCAACCTCCATCCCTGTATGGTAATGCCTGGCAGACATGCCAGGGGTGAGGGTCTGATATTTGATCTGTGCTATTTGATATAATTTGCACGAGACTTGTGGAAACATTGCCGATGGTGAACGGGCATTTATTACTATATATGTTGTCGAGGGTACATCTTTCCTCCTGTTGATATATTGGGTACTAAGGGATGTTTAGCAGGTGTCGAAACCGTTATTGGTGTTTATACACTCATACAGTATAATTGGTAGCAGATATATGTGTAGTATTCTGTGCATATATGTATTTTTGTACTTTTTCTATGGTTAACACACTTTATATATGTAAGATAAACTTGTTGTAAGGTGCTTGTGGGTATTTGGTTCCATTTTGTCTGGGGGGTTGCACATAGCCTACTAGCTCTGTGTATGCCTTTTGGTTTTTAACCCCTTAGTGACAGAGCCAATTTGGTACTTAATGACCGAGCCAATTTTTACAATTCTGACCAGTGTCACTTTATGAGGTTATAACTCTGGAACGCTTTATCGGATCCCGCTGATTCTGAGATTGTTTTTTCGTGACATGTTGTACTTCAAGTTAGTGGTAACATTTCTTCGATATTACTTGCGATTATTTATGAAAAAAATGGAAATATGGCGAAAATTTTTAAAATTTTGCAATTTTCAAACTTTGTATTTTTATGCCCTTAAATCAGAGAGATATGTCACAAAAAATAGTTAATAAATAACATTTCTCACATGTCTACTTTACATCAGCACAATTTTGGAAACAATTTTTTTTTTTGTTAGGGAGTTATAAGGGTTAAAAGTTGACCAGCAATTTCTCATTTTTACAACACCATGTTTTTTTTAGGGACCACATCACCTTTGAAGTGATTTTGAGGGGTCTATATGATAGAAAATAACCAAGTGTGACACCATTCTAAAAACTGCACCGCTCAAGCTGCTCAAAACCACATTCAAGAAGTTTATTAACCCTTTACGTACTTCACAGGAACTAAAACAATGTGGAAGAAAAAAATGAACATTTTACTTTTTTTTGCAAACATTTTACTTCAGAACCATTTTTTTTAATTTTCACAAGTGTAAAAACAGAAATTTAACCACAAATTTTGTTGTGCAATTTTTCCTGAGTACGCCGATACCCCATATGTGGAGGTAAACCACTGTTTGGGCGCACCGCAGAGCTTGGAAGTGAAGGAGCACCGTTTGACTGTTTCAATGCAGAATTGGCTGGAATTGAGATCGGACGCCATGTCGCGTTTGGAGAGCCCCTAATGTGCCTAAACAGTGGAAACCCCCCACAAGTGACACCATTTTGGAAACTAGACCCCCCAAGGAACTTATCTAGATGTGTGGTGAGCACTTTGAACCCCCAAGTGCTTCACAGAAGTTTATAACGTAGAGCCGTGAAAATAAAAAATCGCATTTGTTTTCACAAAAATGATTTTTTCGCCCACAAATTCTTATTTTCACAAGGGTAACAGGAGAAATTAGACCACAAAAGTTGTTGTGCAATTTCTCCTGAGTACGTCGATACCCCATATGTGGAGGTAAACCACTGTTTGGGCGCACCGCAGAGCTTGGAAGTGAAGGAGCACCGTTTGACTTTTTCAATGCAGAATTGGCTGGAATTGAGATCGGATGCCATGTCGCGTTTGGAGAGTCCCTGATGTGCCTAAACAGTGGAAACCCCCCACAAGTGATACCATTTTGGAAACTAGACCCCCAAAGGAACTTATCTAGATGTGTGGTGAGCACTTTGAACCCCCAAGTGCTTCACAGAAGTTTATAACGTAGAGCCGTGAAAATAAAAAATCTCATTTTTTCTACAAAAATGATCTTTTTGCCCCCAAATTTTTATTTTCACAAGGGTAACAGGAGAAATTAGACCACAAAAGTTGTTGTGCAATTTCTCCTGAGTACGTCGATACCCCATATATGGGGGTAAACCACTGTTTGGGCGCACCGCAGAGCTTGGAAGAGAAGGAGTGTCGTTTTACTTTTTCAATGTAGAATTGGCTGGAATTGAGATCGGACGCCATGTCACGTTTGGAGAGCCGCTGATGTGCCTAAACAGTAGAGACCCCCCACATATGACACCATTTTGGAAACTAGACCCCTTAAGGAACTTATCTAGATGTGTGGTGAGCACTTTAAACCCCCAGGTGCTTCACAGAAGTTTATAACGTAGAGCCGTGAAAATAAAAAAATCGCATTTTTTCTACAAAAATGATCTTTTTGCCTCCAAATTTTTATTTTACCAAGGGTAACAGGAGAAAATGGACCCCAGAAGCTGTTGTACAATTTGTCTTGAGTACGCCGACACCCCATATGTGGGGGTAAACCACTGTTTGGGCGCATGGCTGAGCTCGGAAGCAAAGGAGCGCCATTTGACTTTTCAATGCAAAATTGACTGGAATTGAGATCGGACGCCATGTCGCGTTTGGAGAGCCCCTGATGTGCCTAAACAGCAGAAACCCCCCAAAAGTGACCCCATTTTGGAAACTAGACCCCCCATGGAACTTATCTAGATGTGTAGTGAGAACTTTGAATGCCCAAGTGCATCACAGAAGTTTATAATGCAGAGTCGTGAAAATAAAAAATATATATTTTTTAACAATAAAGATTTTTTAGCCCCCAAGTTTTTATTTTCACAAGGGTAACAAGAGAAATTGGACCCCAAAAGTTGTTGTCCAATTTGTCCTGAGTATGCTGGTACCCCATATGTGGGGGTAAACCACTGTTTGGGCGCATGGCAGAGCTCGGAAGGGAAGGAGTGCCATTTTGGAATGCAGACTTTGATAGAATTGTCTGCGGGCGTTATGTTGCCTTTGCAGACCCCTAATGTACCTAAACAGTAGAAACCCCCAACAAGTGACCCCATTTTGGAAAATAGACCCCCCAAGGAACTTATCTAGATATGTGGTGAGAACTTTGAATGCCCAAGTGCTTCACAGAAGTTTATAATGCAGAGTAGTGAAAATAAAAAATATTTTTTTTCCCACAAAAAAGATTTTTTTAGCCCCCAAATTTTTATTTTCACAAGGGTAACAAGAGAAATTGGACCCCAAAAGTTGTTGTCCAATTTGTCCTGAGTATGCTGGTACCCCATATGTGGGGGTAAACCACTGTTTGGGCGCACGGCAGAGCTCGGAAGGGAAGGAGCGCCATTTTGCAATGCAGACTTTGATAGAATTGTCTGCGGGCGTTATGTTGCGTTTGCAGACCCCTAATGTACCTAAACAGTAGAAACCCCCACAAGTGACCAAATTTTGGAAACTAGACCCCCTAATGAACTTATCTAGATATGTGGTGAGAACTTTGAAAGCTCAAGTGCTTCACAGAAATTTATAATGCAGAGTAGTGAAAATAAAAAAATACATTTTTTTCCAACAAAAAAGATTTTTAGCCCCCAAGTTTTTATTTTCACAAGGGTAACAGGAGAAATTGGACCCCAAAAGTTGTTGTCCAATTTATCCCGAGTACGCTGATGCCCCATATGTGGGGGTAAACCACTGTTTGGGCGCACGGCAGAGCTCAGAAGGGAGGGAGTACCATTTTACTTTTCTAGCGCAAAATTGGCTGTCGTGTTTGGAGACCCCCTGATGTACCTAAACAGTGGAAACCCCCCAATTCTAACTCCAACCCTAACCCCAACACAGCCCTAACCCTAATCTCAACCCGATCCATAATCCTAATCACAACCCTAACGATAATCACAACCCTAACCCCAAAACAGCCCTAATCTCAACCCTAACCATAACCCTAATCAAAACCCTAAATCCAACACACCCCTAACCCTAATCCCAACCCTAACCCTAATCCCAACCCTAATCCCAAACGTAACACTAATCCCAACCCTAATCCAAACCCTAACCCTAATCCCAACTCTAACCCTAACTTTAGCCCCAACCCTAACTTTAGCCCCAACCCTAACCATAACTTTAGCCCCCGTCGTCACAAAAAAAGTTCAATGTAACCTTTTTTTTGTACGTCGCGTCCGCCATTTCCGCGGATGCGTGGCCGTAACTCTGCCCCCTCCTCCCCAGGACATAGACTGGGCAGCGGATGCGTTGAAAAACTGCATCCGCTGCCCACGTTGTGCACAATTTTCACAACGTGCGTCGGTACATCGGGCCGACGCATTGCGACCGCCCCGTACCGACGCAAGTGTGAAAGAAGCCTTAGGCTACTTTCAGACATAGCGCATTTTTGAGTGCTATTTTGCGGGCGCTTTTCAAAAATGCGCAATGTCATTTTCGTCTGCCGGCAAAGTGAATGAGAAATTCACTTTGCCGTTCAGACACACCGCAAAAAAACGCGGCGCTTTTGTCTGCAAACACGCCGGCGTAAAAAGAATTGACATGTCAATTCTTTACGCAGCGGCGTGTCTGCGTATCCCCCTAGGGCCCCATATTACCTTCCACACACAGCGCCTTTGTCCTGGGTGTCGGCGTCTTTGTACGGAGGGGTTGACACCCAGGACCGGACGTGACGTCGGACAGGAAGAGGGAAGCCCCCGCCCCCCAGTGAAGCAGCATGGAGTCCTTCTGTGTGTGTGTGTGTGCGTGTGTGTGCGTGTGTGTGCGTGTGTGTGTCCCCATGCGACGCTAGTGCCACCATTGTGCTAAGTCGCCGTATGGGACTACTACTCCCATCCGGTATTAGGATGGGAGAGTTGTCCCTGTGTCTGGCGACTTAGCACAATTGTAAAGTTACACAAAACACCTACACACAATACACATACATGACACACAGTACATACAACATATAACACAGAGTATATACTCACCAACAGCACACTTGTAGGCGAAGCCCTCGATCCTCCAGGAAAAAATCCAAAAATAATAAACCAAATTCATACTCCCTGTCCGCAGAATCCATAAAACGAGTGTCCCACGCCGATCGGCTGCTCTCCGGCGATACACTGCCAGGAGCGAAGCTCCTAGCAGTGTATCGCGTACTGTTCCGGAGTTCAATGACTCCGGCGTCTCGGTTAACAGCAGTACAGCTGCGTTGAACTTTCCCACGCAGCACTGCCGTTAAGCGAGAGTGCCGGGGTCAATGACCGCCAGTAAACTCGCTCGCGCATGCGCAGTGACACACCGACAGGAACTATGGCTCCTGTCAGTGTGTTGCTGCAGCCGTGGAGAGCAGACATATCTCTGGATGTGTCTGTTCTCCATGGAAAATCTTGATACGTGGCACTTAAATATGTGGCAATTAAATATGTGACACGTGGCACTTATATGTGATACGTGTCACTTAAATACGTGGCACTGAAATACGTGATACGTGGCACTTTGATACGTGGCACGTGTCACTTAAATACGTGGCACTGAAATATGTGGCACGTGGCACTTTGATACGTGGCACGTGTCTCTTAAATACGTGGCACGTGGCACTGAAAGATGTGGCACGTGGCACTTTGATACGTGGCACGTGGCACTTTGATACGTGGCACGTGGCACTGAAATATGTGGCACTTTGATACGTGGCACGTGGCACTTTGATACGTGGCACGTGGCACTTTGATACGTGGCACGTGGCACTTTGATACGTGGCACTGAAATATGTGGCACGTGGCACTTTGATACGTGGCACGTGTCACTTAAATACGTGGCACGTGGCACTGAAATATGTGGGACACGTCGCACAAAAAAGTTACATGTAGTTTTTTTTGTGTCGACGGTCCGCCGAAGCACGACGCATCCGTCGCACGACGGATGCGACATGTGGCAATCCGTCGCAATGCGTCGCTAATGCAAGCCAATGGAGAAAAAACGCATCCTGCAAGCACTTTTGCAGGATGCGTTTTTTCTCCAACGACGCATTGCGACGGAAGCCAAAAAACGCTAGTGTGAAAGTAGCCTAACCCTAACCCTAGCCCTAACCCTAACCCTAAATTTAGCCCCAACCCTAACCCTAACTCTAACCCTAACCCTAACCCTAACTCTAACCCTAACCCTAACCCTAACCCTAATTTTAGCCCCAACTTGTCTTCTCCTGCCGGCCGGCAGATGGCAGCAGATGGCGGGCGCACTGCGCATGCGCCCGCCATGATGAAAAAGCCGGCTGGCAGGAGAAGACAGAAGAGGACCCAGGGACCCCGGGTGAGTATGATAGGGTCCCCGAATCCCCCTATTTCTCTGTCCTCTGATGTGCGATCACATCAGAGGACAGAGAAATAACTGATCGCTTTTTTTTTTTTTTTTTTTTTTTTTTTGCGGTCGCCGGTAAACTGTTAATTACCGGCGATCGCAAAGCAGGGGTCGGTGCAAATCGACCCCGATCATGTTCTTTGGGGTCTCGGCTACCCCCGGCAGCCGAGACCCCAAAGAACATCCGGGTGCCGGGCGGCGGGCGCACTGCGCGTGCGCCCGCCATTTTTTCCCGGAAAAAAGATGGCGGCGCCCATGGGGAGACACGAGGAGCACCGGGGGAGGTAGGTAAGTATTGGGGGGCTATTGGGGGCCATCGGGGACCACATTTCTCTGTCCTCCGATGTGCGATCACATCGGAGGACAGAGAAATTAAACGGCAAATCGCGTTTTTTTTTTTTTGTTGCGACCGCCGGTAAACGGTTAATTACCGGCGATCGCAACTCGGGGGTCGGTAAAAACCCCCCGAATCATGTTCTCTGGGGTCTCGGCTACCCTCGGCAACCGAGACCCCAGAGAAAATCCGACTCTGGGGGGCGCTATTCACTTTTTCCACAGCGCCGTTAATTAACGGCGCTGTGGTTTAAGTACCCTTAGCGGCCGCCGTTAAAAGGCGTATCGGCGGTCGTTAAGGGGTTAAATGTTTTTAATGTATGTCTCACCTTGCTGTGTGTATAAATAAAGTAAATATATTTTTTCATGGTGATCCCATTGATATGCATATCTTTTTTCTTGTTCAAATTCAATTGCTTTTTATATGCATGTGGCTGATCCCTGACTAAAATTGTTTCTGTGGTGCCCGCCATTTTCTTTGTACACCAAACACAGCTGTGAGCACAGAGATTTTCAACATGGCGATTAACCCCTGTTCTGCCAGAAGAAATAAACCCATTTAAAAAGGAGAAGTGCTTCTTCTCAGCACCGGAGTAGGAGCAATCAGATGCTGCGGTCTTCTGACTCCACCCTGTCACAGTAACCCCATGACATATTGTATATTATATGGTTGGTTGATCCCCCAGAAACTCAACGACCTTAGTCTTTGTTTTTATAAATATTGAATCATATGAAATAAAATTAGCTAGATTTAAATATAGACCAACAAGAGGGAACTATAATAAGCTTTGTCAGTATTATTAAAAGGGTTGTCTAGACTTGTAGTTCTTTCACTCCATATGAATGCAGACTTGTGAACCCTCAGAGAGCACAATGTATGCACTGACTGGACTCTCTGCCAAAACAAGGAGCATACAGACCCGTGGAAGCGCAGTGAGAGCACGAAACGGCCATCGTCTTCACACTGCTCACAGGAGCTCCTTGTTTACTCTCCCGGCCATGATGTTTTAATGAACATTTAATAAAGCAAAGTCAAGCTTCAGATCGGTGAGTGCCCTCCTTCCTTTCTTATGCAGTGCATTGATTTTCATATGATTTCCGGAGGAGCACCTGGTAGCTTGTAGTGGAATTTGGACTGCTTTTCTGCATGAAAGCACTTGATGTGCACAGAGGCTGAAGGTCTCCAAGTGGAAGGTAGTGCCGTCCCCTTTTTTTTCTTTCTTTTTTTTTTTCTTTTTCTTTTGTCAAAACAAGGAGCATGCCTGCAAGTATGCGATTTGCGGTCATTTGCCAACTAGACATGCACAGCCTTGCTCAATACAAGTGATCTTAGCGACGTCTAACAAGTCTAGTTGGAATGTAGCCAGAAGTATGCAAATCACATACTTGCGGTCACATGTCGCCCACTCCCAGCGCCGCCACCTAGGAATCCTGACAGTGTGCTCTGTGAGGATTCACAAGTCAGTAGTCAGATGGAGTGACTCCACACTTGAACAAGCCTGGACAAACTATTTAATAATACTGACAAAGCTTATCATAGTTCCCTCCTATTGGCTTTTTATAGGTCTATATCTAAATCTAGGTTAATTTTATTTCATATCATTCAATATTTATGCTAAAATAAGCCCTAAAGCCACTGTATTGTGACTACATCTACTAATAATTAACTGACGTAAGTAGAGGCTATATGACAGCCTTTATTTATCTCCTGTGTGTAAGCCGCATACCACGATGGCTATTCAGCTCCGGCAGTACAGCTGCTATAATAAACATGATAATAACCAGTCTTGGCGAGACTTTCAGTCAACATTATAGTATAAGTGGAATGAGAGAAGAAGCAGCGCCACATAAGTGTACCTAATAAATAAAAGACCTCAACGCACAAAAAAAGGTTTATACCATAAGTCTTGTTATGACTGGATGATAGCCTTATTCAATAAATGGCACAATAGATCGCTCAGCACAGACTGGTCACTGCCCGCAGGGCACGATGACTATCTCTCTTTATCTAAGGGAAGATGAGCGTGTGCAGAATGCTCAATCCCCATGATTAACTCACAAGTCATGGCGCTTAGGCTATGTGAAACCCGTAAAGAGGAACTGTCACCAGGTCAAAAGTGCCCAGTTTTATCATATTTTATTCCCATTTCTCACCTGTGTATTCCATTTCTTTTTCTTTTTTAAATCCGCTGTATGTGCTCCAGAGATATGGACCTTTTTATTTAATTTTTAGGGTCTTTATCTTGGGGTCAATGTTCACAGGATTCTCTGGTAGCGTATCATTGGGCTTCTATTCACAATCTCCCTGTCAACCATGGCGGCTTGTAAATACTAAAACTATTGAAACCAAATAAAAAGTCTCATAACTCTGGGAGCCTTTGGCGGTTTTAAAAAAGGAATAAAAAAAAGTCATACTCAGGGGAGCAGCGAAAATAAAACAGGAGCAAAAGCTGGCCATTTCTGACACTCCTTTTAGTGGTGAGGTTTTTTACAGTATTTACTGTTCTCGTCTGAGATATTTGTTGGGAAATTCTCTTGAATGCTGTATGAATGCTCCCCAATATACCTGCAGGAAGGAGGTAAATGATGCAGAAGAGCAGAGGGCAGCCACGTTTTGTGTATGTGTATCAGGTATCTGCAGATCAGTATGTACAGCTTTATCTGCAGTCAGCCTCATTTTACCATTTATCCATTACTTTATGTTTGGGGATACAGAAGGAGCGCCAGTGACAGGGAATGATGATGGTTCGGCAATTATTACAGAATGATCTTGGCAAATTACTGGGAATTATGGTAACCCTGATTATTTATGGAATAAATTGGGGAGACTGTATCTTAGCAGGGTGGTAAGGCAGCATTTCTCCATCAATTGTGAACAATTTCATACCAACAGATGTATTATATGTAGGTGTATGGTGAAGAAATATCTTTTTCATTTCTAGCAATATATATGTGTATATTGCTGGCTACATTCAGAAAAGTGGAGAATAGTGGACATGGCATCACTGCATGGAGCCATTTACATTTAAAAATGATAATATTTTTATAATTAAAGAGGACCTGTCACTTGCTCCCAAAAAATTGTGGTAAATATCTTGTAAAATTTCCCAAGCTTCCTTGACCGTGCCACTTTTTCGATTTTGCGCACCTCTCCATTGCAGAAATGTTCACATTTGATGCTCTTGTAACACATTATCCAATTGGGCATTCTTTCAGAGTCTTCTTTGGGGGGGGAGGTGTCCCCCCTCCATCACAGATGCTGCCAATCAGTATAGTCTAGCAATCTTAGACTACGCTGAGTTATGATTGGAAGCCTTTGGGAGGGATGGATGAAAGAACATGCCCCTCTGCCCTGAGAGAAGACTGTAAAAAAAACAATTAGTTGGACTGCAAGGAAAAATTTCACATACTGCGCTATGCGCAAAATGGAAAATTGCAGCAGAATCAAGGGGACAAAGGGTATTTACAAGGTATTTCAGGTCTGCTTTAAATTAGTATACAACATTGTATATTTAACTGCAGTGCTAATGTGAAGGTTAACATTCTTTTTCCATATTTCACAAGGTGAAATGACTTTCCATTATGAAGATGCTTCATTATGCTCCCATTTATCTATGAGAGAATGCTTTAAATGATCTATTCAATTACCCTTCTATTAATACCATTGGAATTTTGTTAGGATCTACCTTAATCATTCATGAGATCATCCATCCAAATGGTTAGCAATTTCGGATACAGGAAATGATGTTGAGATACATGAAACTATGCTCGGTTATGAAGTTCTTAATACTCGGGTGATTGAAAGTGAATCTGTCAGCTTGAAAATACTATAACATCTCTATGGAGCATGTAATGGAGCAAGAGGAGCTGAGCAGATGGATTCACTAAATAGATTCATCAGTGTATTTATCAAATTTATGTTCGGTGCAAGTGTACGTACAAAGAAACTTGACAATCACTGATTATGAACACCCAGTTGACTTTTAAGAGCAAGTTATACAGAAAAAATTACTACAAAACCAAGAGTATAAAATAGGTCAGCTTGTCCTATTTTATAGCTTGCTGCCTAAATTTCACACTGTATCTTCAGTGTGACAGCTTCACCTAGATTTTCTGACGATGATACGCTATGTCTGATATAACTGACAGTCATTGAGTTTTTTTATTGAATTTTTGTTGCATCCAGTCATGACCAAGGACCAAAGGTAAAGTATGGTAGGGCCTATGCCGTCCATGACTGTCGGACATCAATGAGCTAATATCTATGGGATAGACACTGGAATGTACATGGTCAGGACCTTGCATTGACGTTCTGAAGCAGTTGACATACAGTCTCTCATGACGTCAATATATCTATATGAAAAACGTTGTTTTAAGCTTGGTTGCGAGTGATAGGACACATGCAAATAGATGATCTTTGGACTGTTTGCACACGCGGAGTGTAAACTGTTTGTTCTCTGTGGCAACTTCTGGTTTCTTTTCACGTAGAAATAGATTGAGCAGCTGCAACAAGTCAGGCTCAGCCTGGAGGAGCATGTACATCTAAAAACAAGTTTTCAAAATGCCTATACCTAAAGGGGGGTGGCCACTGTATATTCAGTGTAACAGATATGTTGTGGGCATGATTTTGTGCGAATTGCTAACCTATTCTTGTTAGTACATGTTTCTGCACAGATTGTCCACAAAATGCCTGCTGGTCTCTGTGTGTATGTATGTGTGTATATGTGTGTGTGTGTGTGTGTGTGTGTGTGTGGAGGGGGGGGATGACCAGACCTGTCCAATTGAATATCACATCATATTGAGAAGCTGTTATTCATTAGGTGGAGGCCATTGGGCTGGTCACAAGCCTCTACATTAACTGCCATTGTTGTGCTGTACAGTTAGTGAAAACGGCTGTATTAACTAGAAAAGAAGGAGTTTATATAACACTAATAATAAATAATAATAATTTTATTTCTATAGTGCCACCATATTCCACAGCATGTTACAGTTCAGCATGGACATGTACAGACAATAGCGACATTAAAAAGTAACACATAGATCAACAGTTACAGGAGTAGTGAGGGCCTTGCTCACAAGCTTACAATCTATATGGTAATAGTTGGCACAATAGGTAAAAAGTGCTTGTAAAGTATGGTCCAGCCATCATTATAGTAAATAGGGCATTTCAAACAATGCTGTGTAACACCCCAGGTAACCGGTTGCTACAGTGATGTTGCCTTCCATTTGGGGAGGGCAATGTGCTTGGAGGCTAGGAGAATTCTCTTTACCAGGTAGCGCACATACATACAACACATTCTAAATCCAGGCCAGAAGGGGGAGCTCAGAACCCAGATTCAGGAGAGCTTCCCCAGCTTTAAGTGTTCTGGTCTGGAGGAGTAGTTAGTTCAGTCTGGAGCAGACAGTGAAGGGAGAGGAGTGGAGAGCAGACAGTGGGGCCATGCAGCCAGGACTGAGCTGCAGCTCAAGGAAAGGAAGTGAACCCGAGGGGTTGAATGTAGTGAAGCATCAGAGGAAAGAAGCGCAGTAGAAGGAAAGGAACTCAGAGGGGAACTGTGACCGGGCACCCTCAGAGCTGAAACACAGGAACTGGGCACCAGGAGCCCGAGGCTGTGTTGTAATCCAGGTCGCACGGCGGAACCAGAGGGCATAGGACTTTATGTAATTTGTCCGCTCCCACACCTGGAGGTGCAGCAGAACACTAAGAGCCTGGGTCGTGATAGAGACCCTATAAAAAGGCTCACACTGCCCATCATACAGGTAACTGTCAAAGCACAGGAGAGAGAGGACTTTGTACGGAAGCCACAGGCAGCAAGGACCTAGCATACGAGTGCGAGTAGGAAGGCTTACAGACCTCACCTGGGAGAGGGATCTACCTTTGCCTCCAGGCCGGCCGGACCACATCACCACCTGTTCCTGGTACCCTGGACTGTGGACTGCTACCATCAGTAAACCAGGTAAAGATGTTACAACTCTGTGTCCTCCACTTCTTTGCCGGCATTCACCATCTCTGCCCAGCACATCGGGAGCCCTGGGGACCCCACTTCACCTGTGGGAAGCGTCACCATCTATGCTGCAGCAACATCACCCCAGAGGACCCCTTTAAGCAGTGTCGGTCCCTACTGACCGAGAACCACAGGTGGCATCATGAACACAAACTTTATTATAATTCCCTTTAAAGACTATTCCCCTTTAATTGGGCACCCAGGGACATGGACCGGGTCGCAGCCACCATGACATCTCTTTTAAGTGCGAAAGGACCTGGTACCAAGTACCCCACTGCCCAGGCGGGCGACTCACCTGCAAAAGCCGGTATCTGTCTAGGTGCAGTTACCAAGAGGATGTGGAGACAGATGAATAGGAGAGACCAGATTCTTAGAAAAAATTATAAAGGGGAGCAAGGGAGAGTTAGATTAGTGAAGTGATATGACCTGGCCTATTAAAGATATGTGTTTTTAAAGCTTACTTAAAAATGTGGGGCTAGGTATAAACCTCTTCACCACCCAAACCTGGTTTCACCTTCACGACCAGGCCAAATTTTACAATTCTGACCAGTGTCACTTTACACTCCCTGACAGAAGTTATGTCGCTTATCCATGTTATGTAAATAAAAGGTTATAACCTGACGTTAAATTCATCCATTAGTTGTATAAATTATTCTTTTGAAAGCTGAAACCCTCCGAAATGTGGTTTCGGTTAAGAAAATAAGTTGGCATCAATGCAGAAATATTGATCAGTTAATGGACACCGAATGGGCAGATTTTGGCAAGACGAAAGTTTTGTCGCCTGGTCATATAATGCACCCAGTCCTAGTTTACATCCTCACCTGTGCTCTGTAAATGATCGGTTAATCAGTGTCAAGCACAAAGAATTAAATAAAGATTTGAAGAGACTGGAGATGTGTTTCACAAGCCCAGGTCTGGCAGACCCCGCAAGACAACTGCTCAGGAGGAACGTTTGTTGGTGAGAAAATCCATAGCAAGCACTCTTCCACTGCAACAGAGCTCCAACAGGCCTGGTCACCTCAAGTTCCTGTGTCAACTAGAACAGATTGTAGGATTCTGTCTCGAAATGGCCTCCATGGTAGAATCAGTGCCCAGAAGCCAGCACTAAACAAAAGGCAAATAAAAATCCTTGTGGCATTCGCAAAGTCCCACAGCATGCTAAACAGGTGGACCCTGGAAAAGTGGCAGAAGGTGGATTTCTCTGATGAATCTTCAGTAGAATTACACCACACCCACCGCAAATACTGAAGGAGACCTACTGGAGCCCGTATGGATCCAAAATACACCCAGAAAACAGTTACATTTGGTGATGGAAAGATCATGATCTGGGGTTACATTTAGTATGGGGGTGTGCAAAACATTTGCAAGGTGGAAGGCAATATCAATAGCCTAAAATATCAAGAAGTATTAGCTACCTCTTATATTCCAAATCATAAAAGGGGTCAAATTCTGCAGCAGGATGGTGCTCCATCTCATACATCCATCTCTACAACAAAGTTTTTCCAGGCAAAAAAGATCAAGGTGCGCAAGGACTGGCCAGCCCAGTCAGCAGACATGAATATCTTTGAGCATGTTTGGGGTAGGATGTAAGTGGAAGCTTGGAAGACAAAACCAAAGAGTCTAGATGAACTCTGGAAGGCATGTAAGACTGCATTCTTTGCTATTCCTGATGACTTCATTAATAAATTGTATGAATCATTGTTGAACCGCATGGATGCAGTCCTTCAAGCTCATGGAAGTCACACAAAATATTAAATATGACTCTAATAGCACCACAACTTCATTCACCAATGTTATGCAACATATATTTGTATTTTAAGTTAATTATTTATTTGAATATCACATTACTTTCTGTGGGTGACAAAACTTTTGTCTTGCCAAAATCTGACCATTTTATGTCCTTAACTGATCAATATTTCTGCATTGATGCCAATTTATTTTCTTAACCTACACCACATTTCGGAGGGTTTCAGCTTTCAAAAGAATAATTTATACAACCAATGGATGAATTTAATGTCAGGTTATAAGCTTTTATTTACATAACATGGATAAGCGACATAACTTCTGTAACGCTTCAACGGTTCCCACTAATTCTGACAATGTTGTTTCATGACATATTGTACTTCATCATAGTGGTAAAATTTGCTTATATGCCTTGTGTTTATTGGTGAAAAAAACGGAAATTTGGCAAAAAAGTAGAAAATTTAGCAATTTTCAAACTTTCAATTTTTATGCCCTTAAACCAGTCTAGTTTAGATGAGCACAATTTTTGAAACATAATTTTTTTTCTAGTTAGGAAATTAGAAGGATTAGGCTATGTGCACACTTTGCGGTGTGCTCTGGGGGTTCTCCCGCAGCGGATTTGATAAATCTGCAGGGCAAAACCGCTGCGGTTATCCCTGTAGATTTATCGCGGTTTGTTCCGCGGTTTCCGCTGCGGGTTTACTCCTATACTATTGATGCTGCATATGCAGCAATATGCAGCATCAATAGTAATGTTAAAAATAATAAAAACTGGTTATATACTCACCCTCTGACGTCTCGATCTCCTCGGCGCTGCACGCGGCGGTCCGGTTCCAAAGATGCTGTGCGAGAAGGACCTTCGTGACGTCACGGTCATGTGACCGCGACGTCATCTCAGAACCTGCTCGCACAGCAACTGAGACGGGACGGCCGCGTGCAGCGCTGAGAGGTGAGTATAGCATTATTTTTTATTTTAATTCTTTTTTTTACCCCAAATATGGTTCCCAGGGCCTGGAGGAGAGTCTCCTCTCCTCCACCCCGGGTAGCAACCGCACATTATTCGCTTACTTCCCGCATCGTGGGCACAGCCCCATGCGGGAAGTTAGCGGATCAATGCATCTCTATGGGTGCAGAATCGCTGCGATTCTGCACAAAGAAGTAATGAAAACAAAAAGAGGTGCACCCTGGCTGTAGGTTAAATAAATATGGGGGTGCAATGCCTAGTCCAATATTGTATTAGCCAAAAAGGAAGAGAAAGAATGGACTAATAACGGCTTGCACACCACCAAATATAGAAAAGTAACAAACTTTATTAAACACCACAAAAAACATAAAAACACTTAAAATACCACAATCATGTGTAGAACACCCCTATATAAACATAATATGTCTGCCAGAGCAATATGAAAACAGGCTCCCATGCATAAATGTTATAAGTAACGTGGCTCAGTAGATCCTAAATGGTAGAACAATGGAGTCCTGGTGAGATAAAGACCTCACTTGTGGGATAGAGTTAAGTGACGATCAGTCACATTACCCTCACATTGTGCTCCCGGATGGACAATGGGATGTAAAGTAAATTCTAGTCTCTATGAATGGGTTACACATTTTGGTACCATGGACTGATCTACCATCAAGATGGAGTAATTTCCTACTTCCTTGGTTCGCAGCAAAGAGGGATGTGACTATCGGCCATACTATATCTTGGTCTATACACCCCGAGGGAACACGGAGTGTGAACTATACCACAGTATTCAGTGAATGGGGGATACATGTTCTCCTTATATATTTTTATATATATATATATATATATATATATATATATATATATATATATATATATATATATATATACACTCACCGGCCACTTTATTAGGTACACCATGCTAGTAACGGGTTGGACCCCCTTTTGCCTTCAGAACTGCCTCAATTCTTCGTGGCATAGATTCAACAAGGTGCTGGAAGCATTCCTCAGAGATTTTGGTCCATATTGACATGATGGCATCACACAGTTGCCGCAGATTTGTCGGCTGCACATCCCAAAGATGCTCCATACAAGGCAGGATGGATCCATGCTTTCATGTTGTTTACGCCAAATTCTGACCCTACCATCCGAATGTCGCAGCAGAAATCGAGACTCATCAGACCAAGCAACGTTTTTCCAATCTTCTACTGTCCAATTTCGATGAGCTTGTACAAATTGTAGCCTCAGTTTCCTGTTCTTAGCTGAAAGGAGTGGTACCCGGTGTGGTCTTCTGCTGCTGTAGCCCATCTGCCTCAAAGTTCGACGCACTGTGCGTTCAGAGATGCTCTTAGGCCTACCTTGGTTGTAACGGGTGGCGATTTGAGTCACTGTTGCCTTTCTATCAGCTCGAACCAGTCTGCCCATTCTCCTCTGACCTCTGGCATCAACAAGGCATTTCCGCCCACAGAACTGCCGCTCACTGGATTTTTTTTCTTTTTCGGACCATTCTCTGTAAACCCTAGAGATGGTTGTGCGTGAAAATCCCAGTAGATCAGCAGTTTCTGAAATACTCAGACCAGCCCTTCTGGCACCAACAACCATGCCACGTTCAAAGGCACTCAAATCACCTTTCTTCCCCATACTGATGCTCGGTTTGAACTGCAGGAGATTGTCTTGACCATGTCTACATGCCTAAATGCACTGAGTTGCCGCCATGTGATTGGCTGATTAGAAATTAAGTGTTAACAAGAAGTTGGACAGGTGTACCTAATAAAGTGGCCGGTGAGTGTATATATATATATATATTTATTTTTTTTATAAGAAATTTTTTTTTATTTTTTTAATTTTTTTTTGTTTGTTTTTTTGTTTTTTCTATATGCACTATTTGTCTGGCAAGAAGACTATATTTTTGTGCATACTGTGGATAGAACTCCTGTGTCAGTCCAGCAACGGGGACTATATATTACCTTAATTCTTATGTCTTTGTGGCCCTTTGATACGGTCGCTGCATAACACTACTGTTATATGTATACCTGCTCGTGTTATGTATACTAATTATACTAACCCATTTGCTTTGAACAGGTATTGATGCTGTATATTAATATTTATATTTCTTGTGTTCTTCAGTCTTTTGCATTTATTGCTAGTGGCATTTATACACTTATTCTGTATATAAAACAAACCCCCCTCCCTTTTTTTTTTTTTTCTTCATTCTTCATTCATCTAGCCATTTGCTTAATATCATTCTTTCTAATAGGCTAACCGCAATGGTACCTTTCTCTACATAGCCACCTCTGGTGCATTTTTGCCCCTGCTATACTGCACATCGGCCACTTCTTCTTTTATTATTCTCTATTTCCGACGCATGCACAATGCGGCTCAAATTATCTGAACCGCGATTGCGCATGCGCAAACCTTCTCCATGGAGACGCCGCACACTTCTACTTCATCTTCTCTGAATGACGCCCGGCCGTTCCTCCGGTACACGCCCCCCTCTCCTGCGGCAACACAGTGGTATGCATTTTACTTGATTATGACTGATACTTAAACTCATACTACTCACCATATCGTCACTTCCCCTGACGAAGCTGCTGCGGCAGCGATACGCGTGGGGTCTCTCTCCCAGCACCCCTTCATCTTCCTATGCCGGCCACTTATGGCTTGTGGGTCTGCCTGGCTATTTTAGCCAAGAAAAGTTGCAACTCTCACTACTTTTATCTCTCTGGGTTCTGATTCAGTTGAGTATTCATGTCATTATGTTTTAGTCGCTGACTCCTCAGGAGCCCTGTTTTTTCATCTCATGAGTGGTTCTTTCAGCTAATCCTGCATGCTTTTTTATATTTTATGACATGTTTCTGCATTACCATCTTGCATGCACCTCTGCATAGGTGGCTTAGGGATTAACTCTATCCCACCAGTGAGGTCTTTATCTCACCAGGACTCCATTGTTCTACCATTTAGGATCTACTGAGCCACGTTACTTATAACATTTAAATATAGAAAAACTGACTGAACAGCCATCTAGTCTGAACTGGTGCATAACCAAAAAGTCTTACATAGCAAATAGATAATGGCTGCACTCAAGTTTATTGTGCTAAAGCAAGGAAATGTGCAGTACATGAAATGTGAACAGCATAATGGCTTGTGAAATTTATGAAAAAACACATGAGATTTTTAGCACAAAATTTGGCCAAATATTGTGAGCCCATTCACCAAACGTCAAGGTAATCTCAGATCGAATGGGTAACTAACCTGTCTGCCTAGTGTGAACACTTACCTATGGCTAATAAAATGGTAAAGCCTGTATTTATAGAGGAGGTTAGAACCAACTGTGTTTGGATGTAGTTAAAATCACAGCATGGTGAAGGGCGGGCTTATAACATTTATGCATGGGAGCCTGTTTTCATATTGCTCTGGCAGACATATTATGTTTATATAGGGGTGTTCTACACATGATTGTGGTATTTTAAGTGTTTTTATGTTTTTTGTGGTGTTTAGTAAAGTTTGTTACTTTTCTATATTTGGTGGTGTGCAAGCCGTTATTAGTCCATTCTTTCTCTGCACAAAGAAGTGACATGCTGCGGGTTGTAGATCGCTGCGTTTCTGCGCGGTTTTTCCCGCAGCATGTGCACAGCGTTTTGCGGTTTCCATAGGGTTTACATGTAAATGTAAATGCTATGGAAACTGCTGCGGACCCGCAGCATCAAAATCCCGCGGATCTGCGGGAAAACCCACAAAGTGTGCACATAGCCTTAAAAGTTGACCAGCAATTTCTCTTTTTTCCAACAAAATTTACAAAATATTTTTTTAGGGATATGAGGCAGTGACCGGTATTATATGCGAGGGTCGCAATGTGTCCCCCAGGATGTGAAAAGAACCATATGGAGGCCAGGAGGCCATGGGAGTGCATTGCAGTCACAGGCATAGCTGTGATTGCAATGCAGAATAGACGTAAGTGTTGATCTTGGGCAAGCTATTTGTCCAAAGCAGATTGCAGGAAACCTGCTCTGGGCTTTTTTTTTTAAACAGACTACAGGATAGTAGTGGGGCAGTCCATATCCTCCCCGGTGCTGGGTTTTCCATGTAGCCGATGGCCAAAGGTTCTTTTGTAAAAAACCCTGCATTATAGGGTTGGGTGTGTCAGTTTTGGTCTTGCAAGCAGGCAGAGCAGAAGGCTCTGCAGAGCTCAACCTGTTTTAGTTAAAACAGGGCCAAGCAGAGTCAAAAAGCCTGGCACTCTCAGGGTACATGGTGGTGCAGCCACCCACGTCAAATGGTCACAGACTGTCTTTGTTTTCCAGGCTATGATCCGGAGGATACTGCGTGCTGTGCACTGTGTGAGTTTGGACATTAAACATGTTTAGCTGTGAAATTTCCTGTGGTCACTACCTGTCTGTCACACTGCTCAAACCTCACTGCACTACAGGACCACATCACATTTGAAGTGACTTAGAGTGGTCAATATGTCAGAAAATACCCAAAAGTGACACCATTGTAAAAACTGCACCCCCACAAGTGACCCAATCTTGGAAACTAGACACCACAAAGAATTTATCTAGATGTGTGGTGAGCACTTTGAATCCTCTGGTGCTTCACAGAAATTGATAACGTTGATTCGTGAAAATAAAAAACACACCTTTTGTTCATTATTTTGGCTTCTTTTTTTTTATTTTCACAAGGGTAACAGGATAAAATGGACCCCAAAATTTGTTGTGCAATTTCTCTTGATTTTGCTGATACACCTTATGTGGGGAAATACTACTGTTGGGGTGCAAGTCTCGGAAGAGAAGTAGTGACGTTTTGGAATGCAGACTTTGATGGAATGGCATGTGAATGTCACGTTAGGAGAGCCACTGATGTGCATAAACAGTGGAAATCCTCCCAAGTGACACTATATATTAATTTATCTAGTGTTTCCTGATATGTGAATTGTGGAGAAATGGGGGGTCTACTGGAGCCCTGGTCCGCTAGCCAAAACCGCATGGATCAGGGATCGTCCCGCTGAACGCCCACTCTCCCTTTAACGAGGGCATAACTGTACTCAGACAACACAGGGTGAGGGTAAAACAGTTTGGCAATGCTTTATTAAACCACAAAACAGGCAGATAACATGTAGAACAGTCCCAGGAAAATACCCCAAGATGGTGCACATTAGAGTCTCATCCTTCTACTGACTCGCCGGGATAAGAGCAGCTGTGATTTCAGAGCTTCCAGGGTCAACTACCACCTGTAACATGCACACAGAAAGGAGGTAAGGACAAGCATAGGATGATGACAGTCCATTCAGGTACAAGGCCAGTTGACCGGAGGGTCACAAATGGCTTCTCCGAATATATCCATGGTGCCAGGTGAACAGATGGTCCCAGTCTGGTTTCTGCAAATGTATCCATAGGTGCCAGGTAACTGGAGGGTCCCAACCTGGTGTCTCCAAATATATCCATAGGTGCTAGGTGAACGGATGATCCCAACCTGGGTTTCACAAACGTATCCATGATTCAGCAATGTTCAATGGAGCAGATCTGTATTCTTCCAGCCGGGGCTGAAATCCCCTAAGCTGGCATCCTGTAGAATAATAAATCTGTGTCCCTCTTCATGGAGCCATGATGTCTTGGATACTGTCCTGTCTCTTGTCCTTTGGATATCTGGATGTCTTAGCTGAATCTCTGGCTCTCTCTATCTTTCTGTATCGAGGCAGATAGCCTCTTTTTATAATTAACAAATGTCCTTCATTCAGTATTTACATAAAGGGTAAGAATGGAGATGAGATCAAGTAGCATTACTTGATTAGTTAATCTATTTACATAGTTTTTCCTCCTCTGTTTTCAAAGTAAACAAACTATCTGGCCTAAACAATGCATAATTAGCATATCAGTAAACATCACTAGTCATCAAGGATAAGAGCACAATATGTTATATCAAATGTCAACTTACTGTTAGGGCTAGCGGAACGCACCGAGTAAATATAAATGTTTTATTGAAACAGATGCATTCGCAGCCCGGGGTCCACCGTGCAGGAGAACCTGGTGCTAGGAAACAGCGGCACTATATGGCGGTATGAACCAGCTCTGTTAGCTTCACAGAGCAGCCGAGAAAGCAAAGCTCTGTGCCCTGTTAACTTTCACAGAGGCAGAGGCTAACTACCCAAATTAGAGCAGTCAGTGGTCATGCATGCATACAAAACTCCTCGCCGGAGGTGCCAGCATTCTAGGGGCTTATTTCAGCCAGGTCCCTGAATACATTCAAACACAATCTCCTCGCCGGAGGTGCCAGCATTCTAGGGGCTTATTTCAGCCGGGTCCCTGAACACATACAACCACATGACCACACTGGCGCAAAGCACATAACTTGAAAAGACACTAGCGCATGGCCGTGTGGCCATGCGAGCCTTAAATAGATGCAGCACGTACAGGACCTTCCTAGAAGGACCAATGAGAGGCTGCTACAGAGCCTGCGCACCTACAGGACCTTCCTAGAAGGACCAATAGAATTGACAGCAGTATCTGAACATGTGACCCTCGATCTCCACTGAGAGATCTTACTCTGGGCATGCTCAGAACGAGGAAAGCAGGACTTGCTCGCCGCTGCCCAACACTGGCCTCAATGGCAGAAGCAGGAAAGGCAGCAGCATCTCTTTGCACAGAGTCAGCATGAGCGAGACGCTGGGACTGAAGTCTCCGCTGAGCAGGCTCCACTGTGGCAGGAGAAGAATGGGATACCGAAGCGGAGATGGCCCGAGATTCCCCCTTTGCAGAGGCGGGAACTCGATCCCTAACATTACCCCCCTCCTAGGGCCCCCCTCCTTGGACCTCGCTACGCTCGAATGCAGCAATGAGCTGCAGAGCCCGAATGGGTTCAGCAGGCTCCCAGGACCTGTTCTCAGGACCATAACCCTTCCAGTCCACCAAATAAAATTTTTTGCAACGTACCACCTTGTACCCCAAAATAGCGTTCACCTCGTAATCGTCCGTAGACAAACCCAATGTCCCGGCAGATGACTCGGAAAACCGGGACATGTATACGGGCTTCAAGAGGGACACATGAAAGGTGTCGGTGATACCCAGGCGTGGCGCAAGGGCTAAACGATAGACCACAGGGTTAACCTGCTCGAGGACCTTGAAAGGACCTAAGTAGCGAGGTGCAAACTTAGTGGACTCAACTCGCAGCCTGATGTTATGGGCGGAGAGCCACACCAAGTCGCCAGGAGCAAAGGTCGGAGCGCGGGTGCCAATGTGCATCGGCGGAGGACCTCATTCTCTCCTTGGAAGCCCGAATGGCATCCTGAGTGCGGTCCCAAATAACCCGTGCCTACACAGCCCAGTCTGCCACCCTGGAGTCGGCGGAAGACACGGGCATAGGCACAGGTACCCACGGATGCGGACCATAATTGAGGAGGAATGGGGTTTGTCCAGTGGAGTCGGCTACGGCATTGTTCAGCGCAAACTCTGCCCATGATAGCAAGGATGCCCAGTCATCCTGCCTGACTGAGACAAAATGTCGCAAATATGTGACCAAGGTCTGGTTGGCTCTCTCTACCAACCCATTCGTCTCGGGATGATATGCGGAGGAGAGATTTAACTCAATGCTGAGAAGACGACAAAGCTCCCTCCAGAACCGAGACGCAAACTGGGGACACCGATCACTGACAATTTTGTCCGGCATACCGTGTAGGCGGAAGACGTGTTTTATGAACAATGCTGCCAAGGCCCGTGCAGAAGGTAACCGTGGTAGCGGCACCAAATACACCATTTTCGAGAAATGATCAGTGATGACCCAAATGATGGTACAGCCACGAGACTTGGGCAAACCCACTACAAAGTCCATCCCGACCATCTCCCAAGGCCTGTCTGCCACCGGCAAGGGATAGAGTAACCCAGCTGGCCATTGTCGAGGAGACTTATTTTTGGCGCGGGAGACACACGCCTGAATATAATCTCTGACATCTCGAACCATATGTGGCCACCAGTACATCCTCGCCAGCAGTTCAGATGTCCTCTTTGTCCCAAAGTGTCCACCCACCTTGGACGAATGAGCCCAAGAGAGAACCTCCGGTCTCAAATTAAAGGGCACAAAAGTCTTGCCCGGAGCCACAGACTCTAGCGAAACCGGAGCTATGGTTCTCAGGCTCTCCGAAGGCACAATAAGCCGAGGCTCTCCTTCCTCCTCCTCAGATGACACAACAGAGCGAGAGAGGGCATCAGCACGAATGTTCTTCTCCCCAGCGAGATAATGGAGGGTAAAGTGGAACCGGGAGAAGAACAAGGACCATCTGGCCTGGCGAGAATTTAGCCGCTGGGCTGTTTGTAAATATAACAAGTTTTTGTGGTCCGTGAAGACTTGAAAGGGAAAACGAGCCCCCTCCAAGAGATGTCTCCACTCAGAGGAAGCCAACTTCATCGCCAGCAACTCCCTGTCCCCAATGGAATAATTCCTCTCCACAGGTGTGAAGGTCTTGGAGAAGAAGAAGCACGGATGCTTCCGACCTTGAGCATCCTTTTGAAAGAGGACTGCTCCTGCACCAACAGAAGAGGCATCCACCTCCATTATGAATGACTTATCAACATCGGGACGATGTAGGATGGGAGCGCAAGCAAAATGAGACTTAATAGCAGAAAAGGCCCTGGAGACCTCTTCAGACCACAATTTGGGATTTGCTCCCTTCTTGGTGAGGGCTACCAAGGGAGCTACCAAAGTTGAGAAGTGGGGAATGAACTGGCAATAGTAATTTATGAACCCCATAAAGCACTGCACCGCTTTAAGAGAATGGGGTTCTTGCCAGTCCATCACAGCCTGTAGTTTGGCAGGATCCATAGCCAATCCCTGGGCTGAGATGATATAGCCCAGGAAAGGTAGAGACTCCTGCTCAAACATACACTTCTCCAACTTTGCATAAAGAGAATTTGCCCGTAAGAGGTCGAAGACTCTGCCAACATCTCTCCGGTGGGAGTCAATATCTGGAGAGAAGATGAGAATATCATCCAGATAGACTACGACCGAGGTGGAGACCATATCCTGGAAGATGTCGTTGACAAAGTCTTGGAAGACGGCTGGGGCATTACAGAGCCCGAAGGGCATCACCAGATACTCATAGTGCCCATCTCTGGTGTTAAACGCCATCTTCCATTCATCCCCTCACGGATGCAAATCAGGTTATAAGCACCCCGCAGATCTAATTTGGTAAATACCCTTGCTCCCCGAAGCCTATCAAAAAGCTCAGAAATCAGGGGCAGCGGGTACTTATTTTTAATGGTGATGGCATTAAGACCCCTGTAATCTATGCAAGGACGTAACTCTCCATTCTTCTTCTGCACTAAGAAGAACCCCGCCCCTGCTGGTGACACTGACTTCCTAATGAACCCTCTTGCCAAATTCTCCTGGATGTATTGGGACATAGCCTCCGTCTCCGGGAGAGAGAGGGGATAGACACGTCCCCGAGGAGGTTCTGCTCCAGGCAAGAGATCTATAGGGCAGTCATAAGGACGGTGAGGCGGAAGGGTCTCCGCAGCCTTTTTGGAGAAGACGTCAGCATAGGACCAATAGCATTTGGGAAGAGAAGAGAGATCTGCGGGTATCTCAGTGGTGGAAACCTGAACGCACGCTTTCACACATCTGCCCTTACAAGCATCACTCCAACCCAATATCCTCCCAGAGGTCCACTCAATATGTGGGGAGTGGAAACGGAGCCAGGGTATCCCTAACAGAATCTCATCCATTCCCTCGGGAAGGACAAGAAGGGAAATAATCTCCTGGTGGGATGGGGACATGGCTAAGGTGAAAGGGACAGTCTGATGTGTGATCTGTATTGGAAGTGTTGACCCATTCACCACTCTAACAGTTACTCGATTGGGTAGCATTACCAGAGGTATTGTGTAGCGCAAAGCAAAAGCAGAGGACATGAAATTCCCCTCTGCTCCTGAATCAACACAAAGCTCAACTGTATGAGTGGATGAGCCTAAGAGGATTGTCCCTTTAAAGGACAACTTGGGGGAAAATGCCGCTGAGTCTAGTGAACCCCCTCCTGTGGTCACTAGACGCGATTTTTTCTCTGACCGCCGTGGACATTGATTTGCACAATGTCCCAGTTGTTGGCAATTTTTACACACCATGGGTATTCGAGCGGACTGAGACCTAGGTCCCGCTCAAGAAACCTCTATGGCCTCATGGGAGTCGGATGCCTGTACAGGAGACTCTAGAGGTTTGGCAAAGGTGGGAGCCAGCCGAAACCTCTGCCTACAGTGGGTCCGCTCCAAGCTCGTTAAAACGGAGATCGATGCGGGTAGAAATGGAAATGAGCTCCTCCAGTGTGGCAGGAATCTCCCTGGTGGCTAAGGCGTCCTTTACATGATCTGCCAGTCCTTTCCAGAACACCGGAATAAGAACTTTATCTGGCCATTCTAGCTCAGAGGCAAGAGTCCGGAATTGGATGGCAAACTGGCTGACCATGGATGAACCCTGAGTATTTGCCAACAATTGGAGCGCGGTATCGTGGGTAACACGTGGTCCCAAAAAAACCTGCCTCAGAGCGTCCAAGAAGAGAGGACCACTCTGTACCACACGGTCATCATGCTTCCAAAGCGGCGTTGCCCACTCCAACGCCCTGCCCGACAAAAGAGAAATAATGAATGCCAATTTCGCCCGTTCCGTAGGAAAATGTGTAGCCAGGAGCTCGAGGTGTATAGAGCACTGGCTCACGAATCCCCGACACAGTTTACTATCACCAGCAAACTTGTCTGGAAGCGGGAGACGGGGTATAGTCGGAGCAGGGGTGGCAGCGGACAGACTGACTACAGCTACACTTGCAGCCTGAACAGCGACAGCGGTGACGTCCACAGCTGAGGTTGTACGCTCTAGAGCCGCCAACCTACCCTCCAGCTGCTGGATGTACCACTGTAGACGCTGATTGTCCGCCATTTTCTAGCCAGACCCTGGTGCTAGTGTACTGTTAGGGCTAGCGGAACGCACCGAGTAAATATAAATGTTTTATTGAAACAGATGCGTTCGCAGCCCAGGGTCCACCGTGCAGGAGAACCTGCTGCTAGGAAACGGCGGCACTATATGGCGGTATGAACCAGCTCTGTTAGCTTCACAGAGCAGCCGAGAAAGCAAAGCTCTATACCCTGTTAACTTTCACAGAGGCACAGGCTAACTACCCAAATTAGATGTCATATCGGACGCTGTTCAGACCAGGTCGTTCGACAGACAGCGGTAATTCCGCTTTTGACCACTATTTGCTCATTGGCGTCGGCTAGATTCTATCTAGCTGTTCCGGGGTTAATTTACCTGATCCTCGGATTGGAAGCTGGGCCATGCCCATTGCCTTTAAATAGCTCTCCTGATCATTGGGCGTCGCCGATTATAGCTTCTGTCTTGTGCGTTGTTATCTCGGTCTGGAGTGGAGCTGGTTGCTGGAGAGTCGTTGCTGGTGGTGTATTTCCCTTTGTCTTATTTACTCCTTCCTATATTTGTATTTATTTTGCCCTGCACATTTATAGTCTATTCCTGAGTGTCTGTGGCGTGGTGTATATTTTCCTTTATCCTTGTCTGTGCTAACTGTGGGTATTGGTGAATTACATCTTCACTGGGTGGTGGGCGGAGGTTTTCAGCCTAGGGTTGGAACAGGAGACAGGGCGAGGGTCGAGGCCTGGACATGCACACCATCAGTGTAAAGTCCAGGTAGAGGGTCAGTCAGGATTTCCCTAGTCTGAGGGATATTGCAGGAGCCCGGATTATTAGCTCTCGCTCACCTAGTCTCCCCGTGACATTAGAGCAGTCAGTGGTCATGCATGCATACAAAACCCCTCACCGGAGTTGCCAGTGCAGCGCCCCAGAGTCCTGGTCGTTGCAGTACTGTGGCTCCGCCACTATGGGGAGCCATGGTGCGTCCGATGGCACTGAAGGAGTTCATCTGATCAGGTATCACAGACACTAATACATTTCACAGCCGGGCCTCCGGGGGGAGCTAAGGGTTCTATTCATTAGGCCACTCCCCACCATAGTGGGTAAACTGGGGGTCAGGCAGGAAGTTAGATGAGAAAGCTGACTGGATTGGACGAAGCAACACCTAGTGGCAGAGGGTGTTGTGGAGGAAGAGACAGTAGGGTCTCTGTCAGGGGTGGGATCCTGACAGAGGCTTGGCATTGAAAAGAACGTAACGGGTCCGCGCCAGCTCCGGGAAGCGGCGGGACCCAAGAAGGGACTAGAAGCGAGATAGATTGTGCTGAGTGAGAAACGAGATCAAGCAATAGGAGAATTCCAGTAGGGGTCGTGCTGTAAGACCGGAGCAACACCCTACTGAGGCGCACTACCGGTGGCCGGAACGCCGAGGGAGTATTATAACATTCAGCTTCAAGCAATACTCTAAACAGCGGCAGGACAGTCAGTTTAAGGCGGGCTGTCTAACACATATCACCTATGAAGTCTTGGGAGGCAATTGCGGGAGAGGGGCGTCTCTAGGGTCCCGGAAGAACTCCAGGCCTATCCGACAAACGGGTGCCGTTCTAACTGTAACATCAGGAAGGGACGGAAGATTAGAAGAACATCATTTAATCGAGTTGTGAGGGAACTTAAGAAACAGACACAACGGTTGTGGGGTACTTTCCGTAAGCACAGCAGGGAAGGACTACAACACATAGCGCTAAGAAGGAAGGCACCGATTTCCACCTGTGAAGTGAACTCTGGAGGTGCCATTGGACCGGCCGGACTTGCGCAGCCTGGTGAACCGTATTCTGGACTGAGGACTCAGAGATCTCCAGTAAAGAGGTAAAGAGACTGCAACCTGGTGTCCTCGTTATTTACCGCGACCTTCACCCCACAACTGCACCGTTACAACACCACTTATTGCACTGGACGTCCCCCACTGACAGACAGGGCCACGGACCGGGTCTAGCCACCGTGACAACCCCAGAGCAGAGACCCAGAGGCCCGGCTCCGGGTACCCCTCGGCCCTGCGGTGGTGTGGAGGCGCTCCACCAGCATTCTAGGGGCTTATTTCAGCCGGGTCCCTGAACACATACAACCACATGACCACACTGGCGCAAAGCACATAACTTGAAAAGACACTAGCGCATGGAAGTGCGAGCCTTAAATAGATGCAGCACATACAGGACCTTCCTAGAAGGACCAATGAGAGGCTGCTACAGAGCCTGCACACCTACAGGACCTTCCTAGAAGGACCAATAGAATTGACAGCAGTATCTGAACATGTGACCCTCGATCTCCACTGAGAGATCTTACTCTGGGCATGCTCAGAATGAGGAAAGCAGGACTTAGTCCCAGCAGCATCTGCTCGCCGCTGCCCAACACTGGCCTCAATGGCAGAAGCAGGAAAGGCAGCAGCAACTCTTTGCACAGAGTCAGCATGAGCGAGACGCTGGGACAAACATCTCCGCTGAGCAGGCTCCACTGCGGCAGGAGAAGAATCGGAAACCGCAGCGGAGATGGCCCGAGATTCCCCCTGTGCAGAGGCAGGAACTCGACCCCTAACACTTACAAGTCAATATTACAGGCTTACATAAGCAAAAGTCTTTTTTCTTGACCAACCAGAAAGAAATATATAAATTCCAAAGTCAACATGTAGGTAACAGTCTATTATTTCTGGCTTGCTAAAAATAAGCGTCTTGTTAATTAAGATACAATGCTGTGTATCCACATGAATTTTATAATGTACAATGTGTTCCAAATTATTATGCAAATTGGATTTAAGTGTCATAAAGATTTAATTGTTTTGTTTTTCAAATAAACTCATGGATGGTATTGTGTCTCAGGGCTCAATGGATCACTGAAATCAATCTTAAATACATGTGATAATTAGTTTTCCAGGTGATTCTAATTAAAGGAAAACTACTTAAAAATTATGTTCCACATTATTAAACAGGCCACAGGTTTCAAGCAATATGGGAAATAAAAAGGATCTCTCTGCTGCTGAAAAGTGTTAAATAGTGCAATGCCTTGGACAAGGTTTGAAAACATTAGATATTTCCCGAAAACTTAGAAGTGATCATCATACTATGAAGAGAGTTATGACTGAAACAGAGTTCATGCAGATAAAGGCATATTGAGGAAGGTTTCTGCCAGACAAATTCATTGAATTAAGAGAGCAGCTGCCAAAATACCATTACAAAGCAGCAAAAAGTTATTTGAAGTTGCTGGTGCCTCTGGAGTCCCTCAAACCTCAAGGTGTAGGATCCTTCAAAGGCTTGCTTTGGTGCATAAACCTACTATTCGGCCACCCCTAAACAGTGATCACAAGCAGAAATGGTTGCAGTGGGCCCAGACATACATGAAGACTATTTTTCAAGCAGTCTTGTTTACTGATGAGTGTCAAGCAACCCTGGATGGTCCAGATGGATGGAGTAGTGGATGGTCACCGTGTCCCAACAAGGCTGCGACGTCAGCAAGGAGGTTGAGGAGTCATGCTTTGGTCCAGAACAGCTGGTAGGGCCCTTTAAGGTTCCTGAAGGTGTGAAAATAACCTCTGCAAAGTGTATAGAGTTTTTGACTGACAACTTTCTTCCATGGTATAAAAAGCAGAAACGTGCCTTCAGGAGCAAAATCATCTTCATGCTGACAATGCACCATCTCATGCTGCAAAGAATACCTCTGAGTCATTGGCTGCTATGGGCATAAAAGGAGATAAACTCATGGTGTGGCCACCATCTTCCCCTGACCTCAACCCTATAGAGAACCTTTGGAGTATCATCAAGCAAAAGATCTATGAGGGTGGGAGGCCGTTCACATCAAAACAGCAGCTCTGGGAGGCTATTCCAACTTCATGCAAAGAAATACATGCAGAAACTCTCCAAAAATTCACAAGTTCAATGGATGCAAGAATTGTGAGGGTGATATCAAAGAAGGGTCCTATGTTAACATGTAACTTGGCCTGTTAGGATGTTTTGGAGTTAAATAGCTTTTTTGTTCAGTGAATGTGACCTCCTAATGCTGCAAATTCTTCAAATGAGCATTTTCAGTTCTTTAAAACATATCAAATGTTTAGAAATTCTACTGTACCTAATAATTTGGAACAGTGCATTTTGAGTTTTTATTCATTTTAGAGATTATACTGTTATCATTGGGAGGTTTCTTCAATAAAATTCAATGTATACGCTAATGGGTAATGACTTTTATTAGACTGACTGTCATTTGCACCAACCATTTAGGACAATCAGAGAAAAATGTCATTTGCATAATAATTTGGAACATAGTGTAGTAGCATACATGAGTAGTAAAGAGTGCATGTGATTGGCATACATGAGTTGTGTAGCGTGCATCAGGCTGGCATACGTGAGTTGTGTAGAGTGCATCAAGTTGGCATATGTGAGTAGTGTAGTGTATGTCATATAGATGCTGTAGTCATTATTGACAGCAGCATTTAAGGGGTTAAACTACTATAATATGTACCAAAACCAATTGTGGTTGATGCAGGAAGTTGTCAGCTATATTGTAAAGCTGATAGCTACAGTATTATCACCCATCAGGGGATGCTAGTCTTTTTTTCCACTTTACTATAAGACACTAACCCAGACCAAATTCAGTAAAAAAAATACTGTAGTAGACGTTGATAAGTTCAGTATATTTTTATTGTTCCTAATCTGATCCTATCAACTAATCTAAATTATCTTTTTTGCTTCCTTTTTTCCGCTTTGCTATCCAACACTAACCCAGACTAAATTCAGCAAAAAATACTGCAGTAAGAGCTGATTACTACAAGATATTTTTACAGTCATTTAGTCTACGTTCACATTTGCGGTGTGCGCCGCAGCGTCGTCGCCGCAACGCACAACGCAACAAAAACGCAGTACAAACGCATGGTTTTTCGACGCATGCGTTCAACGCATGCATCGAAAAACGCAGCGTTTTTTGGAAACGCAGTTGCGTTTTGACCAAAAAACGCAGCGTTTTTCGACGCATGCGTTTTTCTACAGTGAGTCATTCTTCACACCCCCCCCCCCAAAAAAAAAAGTGTCTACACAATAGATAAGGACCACCAATGGGTAGAAGAGGGTTGGTGTTATGTAATTGTGTATATATACCCTGGCAGAGATGAATTCCTCCCATTTTGCTGGTATTCATGATGGAGCGTCCCATGGACAGTATCTACATGGATATGGAGATGGAATTTTCCTTGGCTAAGGCCGGGGTCACACTAGACCGTAATACGGACGAGTGCTATGCGATAAAAAATCGCATAGCACTCGGCCCAATGTTAATCTATGGTGCAGCTCCCATCATCCGATATTTTCTCCACCGTATTTCGGATCCGAGGGAACTCGCAGCAGGCTGCGATTGTCAGCGTATCTCGGCCGAGACTCGCCAATGCAAGTCTATGGGTGCGAGAAAAAATCGGATTACACACGGACCATGCGTGTGCATTGCGAGAAATACGCAGCGGTGTTCTATAGAAAAGCCGGTAATTCAATTGCCGGCTTTGCATTTCTCCTTCACAAACCCGACAGGATATGAGACATGGTTTACATACAGTAAACCATCTCATATCCCCTTTTTTTTGCATATTCCACACTACTAATGTTAGTAGTGTGTATGTGCAAAATTTGGCCGCTGTAGCTGCTCAAATAAAGGGTTAAATGGCGGACAAAATTGGCGTGGGCTCCCGCGCAATTTTCTCCGCCAGAGCGGTAAAGCCAGTGACTGAGGGCAGATATTAATAGCCAGGAGAGGGTCCATGGTTCTTGGCCCCCCCGTGGCTAAAAACATCTGCCCCCAGCCACCCCAGAAAAGGCACATCTGGAAGATGCGCCTATTCTGGCACTTGGCCACTCTCTTCCCACTCCCTGTAGCGGTGGGATATGGGGTAATGAAGGGTTAATGCCACCTTGCTATTGTAAGGTGACATTAAGCCAGATTAATAATGGAGAGGCGTCAATTATGACACCTATCCATTATTAATCCAATTGTTTGAAAGGGTTAAAAAACACACACACACATGATTTAAAAGTATTTTAATGAAATAAACACAGCGGTTGTTTTAATATTTTATTGCTCTCTCAATCCATTTTCAGACCCTCGCTTGGCAAAACAATAAACACACAATATACATACCCTCTCTGATGAACTGTCACGTCCCACGAAGTAATCCATCTGAAGGGGTTAACTAATATTACAGGCAGAGCTGCGATAATCCACTCGCTCGTGCCTGTAATCCC
The DNA here is from genome assembly GCF_051348905.1 of Ranitomeya variabilis. Lineage (NCBI taxonomy): Eukaryota > Metazoa > Chordata > Amphibia > Anura > Dendrobatidae > Ranitomeya > Ranitomeya variabilis. The sequence goes on from NC_135232.1 coordinate 371,321,017, forward strand.
CGGGTGCTGAAAGGAAAGCAGTGATGTGTACTTACATTCAGTCGCGGTGATGCGCCCCTGCTGGATGTTCTCATGAACTGCAGCCTGGGAACTTTTCCCCAGGCTCCAGGTCATATGAGGACATCCACCAGGGGGCGCATCACCGCGACTGAAGGAAATGTAGGTCAATGACCTATAGTTACCTTCAGTCGCGGTGATGCGCCCCCTGGTGGATGTCCTCATATGACCTGGAGCGTGGGAAAAAGTTCCCAGGCTGCAGTTCATGAGAACATCCAGCAGGGGCGCATCATCGCGACTGAATGTAAGTACACATCACTGCTTTCCTTTCAGCACCCGGGGATTATAGGCACGAGCGAGTGGATTATCGCACCTCTGCCTGTAATATTAGTTAACCCCTTCAGATGGATTACTTCGTGGGACGTGACAGTTCATCAGAGAGGGTATGTATATTGTGTGTTTATTGTTTTGCCAAGCGAGGGTCTGAAAATGGAATGAGAGAGCAATAAAATATTAAAACAACCGCTGTGTTTATTTCATTAAAATACTTTTTAATCATGTGTGTGTGTGTTTTTTAACCCTTTCAAACAATTGGATTAATAATGGATAGGTGACATAATTGACGCCTCTCCATTATTAATCTGGCTTAATGTCACCTTACAATAGCAAGGTGGCATTAACCCTTCATTACCCCATATCCCACCGCTACAGGGAGTGGGAAGAGAGTGGCCAAGTGCCAGAATAGGCGCATCTTCCAGATGTGCCTTTTCTGGGGTGGCTGGGGGCAGATGTTTGTAGCCAGGGGGGGCCAATAACCATGGACCCTCTCCTGGCTATTAATATCTGCCCTCAGTCACTGGCTTTACCACTCTGGCGGAGAAAATTGCGCGGGAGCCCACGCCAATTTTTTCCGCCATTTAACCCTTTATTTGAGCAGCTACAGCGGCCAAATTTTGCACATACACACTACTAACATTAGTAGTGTGGAATATGCAAAAAAATGGGAATATGAGATGGTTTACTGTATGAAAACCATGTCTCATATCCTGTCGGGTTTGTGAAGGAGAAATGCAAAGCCGGCAATTGAATTACCGGCTTTTCACAGATATCGCGCTGAATGAAATATAAATACAGAATATATATATATGTGTCTCAATGACATATATATATATATATATATATATATATATATATATATATATATATATACTGTATATATGTTTTCCCGAACATTTGAGCACATAAATCCATTAGATGTCGGTTTTGCAAGCTTGCGAGAAAATCTCGGCATACGGATGCCATACGGATGTCACACGGATGTCACACGGATCATTTGATGCGAGGAAATTGCATCCTCGCACTGCACACGGATCACTGTTTTTGAAACATTTGTGCGATTCTCGGCCGTGAAAAACGGACCGTTTTTTTATACGTTAAGTGTGTCCCCGGCCTAATGCCTATGCTCTTGCCTGTTTTCATGAAAGGGAAAGGGAAAAACGGAGATGGAGTCGTCGCCGCTTTTGGATACACCCTATCTTGGAAGTCCGGGAGAGCCGTGGAGCATACCATTGTTTGTTTGGCGAACTCAATGACAACCTGGAGAAATATTTCGAATATACCAGGATGTCTCAAGACAGCTTCCGCTATCTTCTGCGTCGGGTGGAAGGAGCCATTAGCAGGCAGGACACGCAGCTCCGGAGATCTATTTCCGCAGAGGAACGGCTGCTGGTGACTCTACGGTACGTAGCTGTTTGAATGACTGTGATGTTTTTTTTTGTTTGTTTTTTTTTACATTTTTGGGGGGTTTGGTATGGTCAATGTACTTTTATAAATTGCAATGTACTTTAATGTAATTTCTTTATCTTCTTGGCAGTTTCCTGGCTACCGGAGAGACCTTGAGATCCCTTCATTTTCAATTCCGGATTGGAGTCTCCACTCTTTCCGGAATTATTGCTGACACCTGCCGCGCTTTGTGGGATAATCTCCGGGAGGAATTTTTACCCGTCCCTACTAGTGAAATCTGGGAGGCCAACGCACAGAAATTTGAGCAAGTGTGTTCTTTTCCAAACTGTATTGGCGCAGTGGATGGAAAGCACATTCGGATTACCAAGCCTGCCAAAAGTGGATCCCTTTTCTACAATTACAAAAAATACTTTTCAACCGTGCTCATGGCAATTGCCGGTGCAGACTGCCGTTTTCTCGCAGTGGACATTGGTGCGTTTGGCCGTGCAAATGACTCACGCACATTTAAAGAGTCGGATATGGGCCAAAAATTATATGGCAACAATTTTAATTTCCCACAGCCACGACCTCTTCCCCACACCGAAGGCCCTGCGATGCCCTTGGTTGTGGTTGGGGATGAGGCATTCCAAATGTCTGCCAACCTATTGAAACCCTACTCCAGTCGGGGCTTGGACCATACAAAAAGGGTTTTCAATTACAGACTGTCCAGGGCCAGAAGGACTGTGGAGTGCGCCTTTGGCATCCTTGTCTCCAAATGGCGTATATTAGGATCCGCCATTAATCTTAAAATTGAAACAGTGGATGAGGTGGTGAAGGCTTGTGTGGTTCTCCACAATTACATTATGGCCAAAGAGAGACTGAATGTGGAACTCGATGAACCCATAGCCAACCCATTGCCCGATTACCATGATCATCCTCTGAGGACAAGTGTGGAAATTGCGCAGATGAGGGATCGTTTTGCGGCCTATTTTGTGTCAGATGTTGGCCGTGTGTCATGGCAAGATCAAATGGTGTAGTAATAATGTTACTGTTGGACTGTATTCTGGTTTTAACTACACCAATAAATACCTCTACTGTGACTGTGCTACAAATATAATATAATAATAAAGTAATTCTCCAGTAAATGTGCAATAAATGTAATCCGTTTTGGTTGGTTTGGTTATGTCAAATTTGGCATCTACCTATACTTCACAAATGTAATGTGCCTTATCTAAAAAATTGGAACCCTTTGTTTTTAAAATGTTGTTGTTTAATAAAAATTTTTTCAAAGTTTTCTACCCTGCTTCAAAGAACAAATTTATACCATACCATATAACATATTTATTTGTTTGTCAGATCGCCGTGTATCGTTGTGTTTGACAGCAAAAGCAACGATACCAGCGATGTTTTACAATGGTAACCAGGGTAAATATCGGGTTACTAAGCGTAGGGCGGCGCTTAGTAACCTGATATTTACCCTGGTTACCAGTGTTAAATGTAAAAAAAAAAAAACAGTACATATACTCATCTTCGCGTCCCCCGGCGTCCGCTTCCTGCACTGACTGAGCGCCGGCCGTAAAGTGAATGCACAGCACAGCGGTGATGTGACCGCTCTGCTGTTAGGGCCGTCACTCAGTCAGTGCAGGGAAGCGGACGCCAGAGGACGCGATTGTGAGTATATGTACTGTTGTTTTTTTTACATTTAACACTGGTAACCAGGGTAAACATCGGAAGCACGGCCCTGCGCTTAGCAACCCGATGTTTACCCTGGTTACCCGGGGACCTCGGCATCGTTGGTCGCTAGAGAGCTGTCACACAGACAGCTCTCCAGCGACCAAATAGCGATGCTGCAGTGATCTGCATCATTGTCTGTTTCGCTGCAGCGTTGCTTAAGTGTGAAGGTACCTTTAGGGTATGTGTTCACGTTCAGGATTGCATCAGGATTTTGTCAGGATTTTCCATCAGTATTTGTAAGCCAAAACCAGGAGTGGAAAAATTAGAGGAAAAGTAGAATAGAAACATATGCTCCACTTCTATATTTGTCACCCACTCCTGGTTTTGGCTTACAAATACTGAATCCTGACCAAATCCTGATGCAATCCTGAGCGTGGACACATACCCTTAGTGTTTGAAAACACCTCATACACTTTAGTGTTTGTAAACACCTCATACAGCAATGAGAGACACCCAAAAAAAGGCAAAATAAAAATTGTAAAAATACTGTCTGACATTGCATATATGAGGTGTTTGAAGCACAAAATATGTGTAGATGGCGCACGGCGTGAATTGCCGAGAAGTATACTGGAAAATAAGAACAAATATTGTTTTAAATCAAACAATTTTTATTGGGGGGAAACAGAAAAAAAAAGGGGAAAGAAACTTAGGGGGTATCAACCTCCGCTACCAGCGGTGAATGGTAAGTCTCTGGTGTTTGGGAATGGGGAGAGGAAGAGGATGCTGAGTCAGAGTCCAGGAGGCTAGATGGCAGGTCCAAACCCTCTGCTGGGTATACTGGTGATGAAACCGCCACATCTGTAGGGGAGGGAGGAGGCAACACAAGCCTTTGCCAGGTTCTTGGTTGGCCCTGGCTGCTCCTGCTGCGGCTAGAGCCCCGACGCGCACTTGGTGTCTGTATTGGAGCAGCCAGAGCCTCCATGTGTGTCCTCCTTCATTTCCTTTTTCTCTTCTCTCCCGTGGCAGCTCCCCCAGAATGACGGCTACGGGAGGATGAGGGCCTGGCAGGAGCAGGAGTCGGCGGCACAATGCTATGGTGCCTGTGGTGGCTTCGCTCGGCACGTGGACCTCGGTGGGGTGGCTGGAGTGGCTCTGCAGCAGGAGTCGGAGTCATGCTAGCCAGCGACGGCACTACGGGCATTGTCGCTGACTGCATGACCCGAGCCTGCTGCAGAGCCCTCACGTAGGCAGTGTTGCAGGCCTGCATCACTGAAATCTGGAGTTCCGGCGTAAGGTGTTCCACCATGCCCTTAGCAATGGTACTAAAAAAATGTTTGGCCGGACTCGAGAGCTCGGATTCCATAGTTTCAAGGCGCCGGTCGATTTTGGACAGACGAGTGTCCATTTTATCGCTCAACGCCTTGAAACAGTTCTGGAAAACCGTGCTCAAATGCAAAAATTCGGGCATGGCTGGCCTGTCCGAGGCCCGCTGGCGCTGTCGAGAATTCCCGAACGAAGGAGCGCCAGAGGCCTCGGGCAGGGGAACACCTGATGGACCGGCTGCTGGTTCTCCAGATGGTGGTGCAAGCCTGCTGTCGCTGTGGGAGGGCTGTGACGGGTCAGATGGCGATTCATGAAGGTCCGCTCCTGCGGGGCGAGCTCGCTCGAGGGTGCTGCTGTGTGTCCTGTGAAAAGATAAGGGAAAAATCAGTCTTCAATTAATAACCTATCACATACGCCAACTCCTGTAATAAAATTAACATTACATTACACAACAATACAAATCCTCTGTCTCTCAGTCTGTGTGGCCTATAATAAATTGCTGATTGTTATCGCCAGCTGACCGTTATGGCTGACGATAACAATCATGGACATACCAACGGCAGAAAATGACTGTTCATTTTGACCGCATACCACTGTCATTGGTAAAAAAATTTTTTGTCTAAAACTCTTTCTTGACGCTGCCTATGCCGCAAAAATAGTATAAAATTTAAAGTCAAGATAAAAATTTAAAAAAAAACAAAAACAGTGACTTTGCTGATCTGATCGCAGGAACGGCCATGACGTTAGGATCATGTGATCGAGACGTCATCATTATTCCTGCAATCAGAACTACCCTGACTCAGAACGTAACCTGTCATGGACTACAAGGACTCACGCTTAACCAAAAAAAATTACTAATGGGCTATATACCATTCCACTAGGGAAAAAGTTACGTGGATGGCCAATATGCTACGCTGACTACATGGATGGCCAATACACTATGTGCCTGGAAAATATACTATGTGGATATGTGGCTAGAACGTGTACTATGTGGCTGCGATACAGTGGCCTGGCAATATACTATGTGGATGCACAATGTACGTGGCTGGGCAATGTACTATGTGGCTGTGCAATATGCTATGTGGCTGGGCAATGTACAATGTGGCTGTGCAATATGGTATGTGGACAAAATACTTACTGTCGGCGGCCAAGGACCGGTCTTAAGAACTGTAATGCCCTGTTGTATTTGTAGGGCACAGACTTGGCCGCAGCAGCACCACTCCGAGCTTGCTCCTCCGCAGCACGGATCCCCTTACTGAAACGGTCCTTCATGGATCGCCATCTGGTCCTCAACTTTTTAACTGTGAATGCAAAGAAAAAAAAAAAGGTTACATATTTAGCATTTTAAAAGGATAAAACAACCGTGTGCGATGCAAAGTTTAGGCGTTGATCGCATCACACACGGTTGTGTTTATCCTGGCAAGATGGGTCATAGCAGCGTATCAGCAGGGCGTATCAGCAATACTCACCAAAGTTGCTTTTGTCACTGCTTGAAGCTCTTTCAAAGCCATCCCACAGCGACTTTGCCACCTCAACCCACAAACGCCTCAACACCACCTGGTCCATGTGCCGGGGGTCACGGCTGTCCCACAACGGGCCACGCTCCTGGATGCTGGAGATCAGGAGGTCCGCATCTATCCCACCATCTCCTTGGTCCCGTTGTGAAACCTAGAAAAATTAGAAAACATTAAGGTTACAAATATGCAAATATTAACAACCACCAGCACCTGTCATGATATGTACCTTTGCCCTATCCTGTCTGTATGTATATTTCTGGTTTCTACACCTGTATTTAGGAATGTTTTTGTGCAGGGAGTTCAACTATATGTTACCTTCCCCCAATACTTGCTGCCCTTAAAAACTATAATGTAATTAAGCTTAGTAAACATCCCTAGTGAAAGCAGGATGCTACTCAAATGTAATGTTCCTCACAGCAGGATGCTAGGCAAGAAAAAAAAAATAAAATACTCACTCGCCGTCCTGACGCCACACCTTGGCCCCGAGCTCTCTGCTCCCGCTGACTGCCTTCCCCCTCACTTGAAGAAGCCTGTAAAAATTGTATACAAAAATTATTGCCAATGCTACAAATGGCTGCGAATAATAAGCAACTGGCCATAATTACTCACCGCACTCCCCCGCGCCGATTGGCTATGTTCAGAGTCACTCGCCATTCTTGCAAGTTTGTTCTGCAATGAAAAAATGAGCAAAAAATCACATACAAAGCAACATTGCCACATACAATAAAATAGCCCCCCCCAAAAAAAAAAAACCACAATTGACTGTTGACTGATAGGACAATGCAAACTCAACAAGCGACACCACAACGCCATACATTGCAAGAGAATACAATAGAAGATACAACACAAGAATAGACCCAAACAAAATAGACACCTATGTCCACATTTTTTAAAATAAAAAGTTACAAAAAAACCTCTTTATTTTATACAGGAAAAAAAAAGGCACAATGAAATAGCAAACTAATGAACGCCATACTTTACAATTACAACAAGACATGATCCAAAACAACACCATCTGGTGACTTATAACCACAGAAATACATCAGAAAAAGGCGATAAATACCATTCTAGATAATAAGCAATAAACATTACTGGACAACCGCTGTTACAATATACAGCAACCCAAAAGATAAACCATAGTCAAATAGAAAAAAAACCCCATGAAACTAAAAAAAAAGGGCCCCACCAAAAAAAACAAAAAAAAAACACTTCCATTATACTACACACTTGGCAATGCAAACAGTCAAGGAAGGAGATATATGCCATACGGAAAACGACGTTAAACCATCAGAGATAAAAATAAAAATAAAATAAATAAAAAATGGAAATAGAATGGCATATAGCCGCACGGAACAATACATGAAACATCATAAATGTAGCCCCCCCACCAGCAAGAAAAGACACTCAAGGAAAGAAAAAAAAATGCCAACAGCATAATAAAACACAGCAAGACATGAGCCAAGAAAACGCCATACGGTTACCCCCAACAATAGAAACCAGAAAAAGACATGCACCAGAAATTTAACAAGAAAAAATCAGCCAAAAAAAAGACATTGAACAACCACATGACACCAGAACAACCCAAAATCCATTAAAACCAATCCAAAACCAAGCAAGGCCGAAGACAATAAACGCCATCATATAACGCCAGAAGTACATCATAACCAGATTAAAAAAAACAATTTTTCAATAACAACCCACAGTGCCATAACCGTACAATAGCACAGACCAAACATTGCACAAATTAAATAAAAATCAAGAAATAAAACACAGAATAAAAAATATGCAAAGAGAAATATATACTTACAGGTTTGGAAAGCAGATTCCCTTCAGTCAGTCTTCTCTGTAGATAGCCGTGTGAAAGACAATGCCAAACCCCTTTTTTTTTTTTTTTATATATATAGTGTTTTTTTAGTGTCTAGACAAAGTCTAGACAATATTTAGCATTTTTTATTGGAAAACGCATGCGTCGTACAACGCACCACGACGCAAGTACATGCGTCGTCTGCGTTGTCAATACAAGTCAATGGGGAAAAAGGCGCATCGACGACGCAAACACGACGCAAACACGACGCAAACACGACGCATGCGTTTTTTAAAAGGTCGGCGCCGCCCGAAAAATGCAACATGTTGCGTTTGCCGCGCCCTGACAGGTGCGCCCTAACGCCGCATGCGGCGTACAACGCAACACAACGCATGACAACGCATGTACATGCGTCCCCATGCGGCGCCAATGTTAAAGATAGGGCCGCACGACACATGCGTTTTGTTGCGGCGACGACGCTGCGGCACACACCGCAAATGTGAACGTAGCCTAATCTAGGTCTCTCAACTAATCTACATTGTTTTTTATTTAGTTCTTTTTTTCACACAATAAAAAACCATCAACAATCGGAGGCCGATCAGTGATGTTCGTCACTTACTAGCGCTAAACGGCTGAAGAGATGTGGTGCAAAAAGGGGACAGGAATAAAGTTCTTGTCAAAAGTGAGCACGGGTGCAAAACAGTGATGTGTGTCTGATCAGTGTCTTGGTGGCTGTAGGATGCACGCACAGAGGTGTTGCAAAGGGGGGAATAGACAGGGACAAAAAGTCCTGGAAAACAGCGAACACGGATGTTGATCAGTTCTTTGAGTCACTAATCAGCACTAAGTGGCTGCAGGATACACAAACAAAATAATCTGGCAAAAATTGAGCAATCAAGTACTGATCAGTGCTCGGTGTCAGAAGAGGGTGCATTGGAGGGGATTAGGAAACATCAAGGATTAGGAACTTTTTCTTTCTTCATACAGAAATCTCAGGAACACCAGCAGCAGTGATGGCACTGGCTTCAAAAAGTCTGTGGCACTACAACACCTAGCACAGCATGACTGATCAGCACTATGACTACTCTGTACACGTCCGAAGCTACACTTCCTGACAGAAGTTATGTCGCTTATCCATATTATGTAAATAAAATCTTATAACCTGACATTAAATTCATCCATTGGTTGTATGAATTATTCTTTTGAAAGCTGAAACCCTCCAAAATGTGGTTTAGGTTAAGAAAATAAATTGGCATCAATGCAGAAATATTGATCAGTTAATGGACATAGAACAGTCAGATTTTGTCAAGACAAAAGTTTTGTCGCCCACAGAAAGTAATGTGATATTCAAATAAATAATTAACTTAAAATACAAATATATGTTGCATAACATTGGTGAATGAAGTTGTGGTGCTATTAGAGTCATATTTAATATTTTGTGTGACTTCCATGAGCTTTAAAGACTGCATCCATGCGGTTCAACAATGATTCATACAATTTATTAATGAAGTCATCAGGAATAGCAAAGAATGCAGTCTTACATGCCTTCCAGAGTTCATCTAGATTCTTTGGTTTTGTCTTCCAAGCTTCCTCTTACATCCTACCCCAAACATGCTCACTGATGTTCAAATCTGGTGACTGGGCTAGCCAGTCCTTGAGCACCTTGATCTTTTTTGCCTGGAGGAACTTTGCTGTAGAGATGGATGTATGAGATGGAGCACCATCCTTCTGCAGAATTTGACCCCTATTATGATTTGGAATATAAGAGGTAGCTAATACTTCTTGATATTTTAGGCTATTGATATTGCCTTCCACCTTGCAAATGTTTCGCACACCCCCATACTGAATGTAACCCCAGACCATGATCTTTCCATCACCAAATTTAACTGTTTTCTGGGTGTATTTTGGATCCATACGGGCTCCAGTAGGTCTCCTTCAGTATTTGCGGCTGTGGTGTAATTCTACTGAAGATTCATCAGAGAAATCCACCTTCTGCCACTTTTCCAGCGTCCATCTGCTTAGCATGCTGTGGGACTTTGCAAATGCCACACGGATTTTTATTTGCCTTTGGTTTAGTGCTGGCTTCTGGGCACTGATTCTACCATGGAGGCCATTTCGAGACAGAATCCTAGAAACTGTTCTAGTTGACACAGGGACTTGAGGTGACAAGGCCTGTTGGAGCTCTGCTGCAGTGGAAGAGGGGCTTGCTTTGGATTTTCTAACCAACAAACGTTCCTCCTGAGCAGTTGTCTTGCGGGGTCTGCCAGACCTGGGCTTGTGAAACACATCTCCAGTCTCTTCAAATCTTTTTTTAGTTCTTTGTACTTGACACTGAGACATATTAAAGGTGCCAGCCAGCTCTGCAGTGGATCTGGTCTTCAGCCTCTTGATAATCCAGGCTTTGGTCGCAGGGTGGATTTTTGGCATGTTGTCAGAGCTCAAGTTGCAGTTCAAGTGAAGATCTGAGGTGCTGGGTTTCTTTTTATACACACACACTAATTAACCGATCATTTACTGAGCACAGGTGAGGATGTAAACTAGGACTGGGTGCATTATATGACCAGGTGACAAAACTTTCGTCTTGCCAAAATCTGACCATTCTGTGTCCATTAACGGATCAATATTTCTGCATTGATGCCAATTTATTTTCTTAACCCAAGCCACATTTCGGAGAGTTTCAGCTTTCTAAAGAATAATTTATACAACCAATGGATGAATTTAACGTCAGGTTATAACCTTTTATTTACATAACATGGATAAGCGACATAACTTCTGTCAGGGAGTGTAGAATGAGGAGTTGCAGGGTGGTCATAGCAAGGTCAAATCATGTCTGTACACTCCTTTGGTGTGATCAATGTCCGACGACACCAATCACTGCAGCTGGCCCTGGTGACGCTGGCGTTGCTAGGCTTCATCCTATGATCGGTGCTGTTACAATTTCATTGCCTGAAACATTGAAAACACTGAATATGCTGTGATTGGCTTATCAGAATTGGACAACCAGTCACAGGGATCATAGTTGCATGGGGGGTGGAGCCATTCCCCAGGACGAAGACTCCAGGTGCCAGAATCAGCAGGCACCTTAATGCAATCACCGGGACTGTGATCCATTAAAGATATGACTTATCCAAGCTCCGTAAGTACCTACCAATGGATAGGTACAAGGTCATGAAGGGGTTAATCAGATCTTGCAGGGTAGTGCATTTCAGAAAACTGTCACAGCACAAGAATAGTTATGGAGACAAAAGTAGGAGGTTACAGATTACAGAGAATGTTACTCTTAGATCAGTTGAAGTACAGGGTGGACCATTTATATGGATACACCTAAATAATATGGGAATGGTTGGTGATATCAACTTCCTGTTTGTGGCACATTAGTATATGGGAGGGGGAAAACTTTTCAAGATGGGTGGTGACCATGGTGGCCATTTTGAAGTTGGCTATTTCGGATCCAACTTTATTTTTTCCAATGGGAAGAGGGTCATGTGACACATCAAACTTATTGAGAATTTTACAAGAAAAACAATGTTGTGCTTGGTTTTAACATAACTTTATTCTTTCATGAGTTATTTACAATTTTATGACCACTTATAAAATGTGTTCAAAGTGCTGCCCATTGTGTTGGATTGTCAAGGCAATCCTCTTCTCCCACTCTTGACACACTGATAGCAACACCGCAGAAGAAATGCCGGCATCACAGCGTTAGTGACGACCGATCTTGTTTTAGGAAAAAAAAGTAGTTTTATAGGTAGGGAGGTAGCTTTTTTTTACTTGCATAAAAAGTGCATTAGGGGAGCGTGTGTCACATGGTTGGTGAAGTCCGTTTTTCTTTTGTAAAAAAAAAAAGAATTAGTTGCCTCAATGAACTTTTTAGCGAATGCATTAGGGGAGCGTACGTCACATTGTTGGTGACGTACGTTTTTCTTTTGTAAAAAAGAATTTGCGTCGGATAAATTTATAGGGAGGGCATTAGTGTAGTGAATGTCTTTTTTTTTTTTACAAACTTTTTTTAAACCTGATTTTTCTTTCCATTTTTTCTTCTACATTTTACCTCTCTACTTCTTTTTTTTTTCTCTCTGTTTTGTTATAATAAATTGTACCCTATACACAAGCCCCACACATTACACGTGTAAAAGCACCACTTACATACACATTCCCAGGGTTTGGGAAAAAAAATAAAAATGGCCCATTTGTCAACAAGGCGCTATTCACCAGAGGAGGCTTACGCCATCCTTGCATCCGACACGGATTCAGCCAGTGAGGAAGATCCCACGTTCCTCTATTCCTCCTCCTCATCCTCCTCATCTGGTGAGGAAGGACCCCCAACAAGGTGCCCTAGGACCCAGGCAACTCCTGCAGCAATCGATCCCGTATGGATTGCACCCCCTGAAAATTATCAGCCTGTCATTCCGGATTTCAGCAGCAGCTCAGGAATCCAGTTTGACACCACTGGCCTCACTGAAATTGACTTCTTCAAATTCTTTTTGTGTCAGGAAATAATAAATCTTATGGTGGCCCAGTCGGACCTGTATGCCCAGCAATTTTTCACCCAAAATCCCACATCATCATAGATGCCAGATGGACCCCCCGTAAATGCTGCAGAGATGATGACATTTTGTGGAATTGTGCTGCATATGGGTATAATAAAAAAAAACAGAGATTCGTCAGTACTCGAGTACTGATATTCTCTACAGTACACCGGTATTCTGCATGGCCATGAAAAGGACACGATTTGAAGGGATCCAAAGATTTTTGCATTATAGTGAAATGTGCAGTGTCCTCTCCGAGACGATCCTACCTTTGATCGTCTATATAAAATTCGGCCAGTGGTTGAACACTGCAGGAGAAAATTTGCTGAGGCGTACATACACCAGAGGGACATCGCTATTGATGAATCTCTCGTTCACTTCAAAGGGAGGCTAAAATTCCGACAATACCTGCCCAGTAAGAGGTCCAGGTACGGAATAATGCTGTACAAACTGTGCGAGAGTACCTCAGGGTACACCCACAGATTTAGGGTCTACGAGGGGAAGGACACCCAAATTAACCCCCCTGAATGCCCCCCCATCCTTGGGGTGAGTGGGAAAATTGTGTGGGAATTGCTGCACCCACTGCTGGATAAAGGTTATCACCTCTACATTGATAACTTTTACACCAGCGTCCCACTCTTCAAGGCCCTCCCTGCCAGAGGTACAGCCTCCCTAAGCCGCTAATTGGGCAAATGCTGAGAAAAATGGAAAGCAGAGCCCAATGCAGCAATAAAATTCTTGTGGTCAAGTATAAGGACAAAAGCGATGTCCTTATCCTGACCACCATACACCGTGACAACAGCACCCTTGTCACTATTCGTGGGACCACAACACAAGTCCGAAAGCCAGATTGTAGCTTGGATTACAAGCGGTACATGGGGGGTGTGGATCTTTCAGATCAGGTCCTCCAACCATACACTGCCATGCGAAAGCCAAAGTATGGTACAAAAAATTGGCCGTGCACATTGTACAGATGGCAATGTACAATGCTTTTGTGCTGTTCAGATCTTCAGGCAATACGGGGACCTTCCTTCAGTTTCAGGAGGAAGTCATCAAGGCCCTAATGTTTGGCACTCGGGGAGGTGAGGGCCCCAAGACTTCTGAATCTGATAGTGCCCATATTGTCCCAGGTCAACATTTCCCAGGACAGGTTCCCCAAGCAGTGAGGACAGGCCAATCACAAAAACGGTGCAGACTATGTTCCAAGAGGAATCCGAAAGGACACAACTTACCATTGTGAAACCTGCCCTGAGAAACCTGGCCTTTGCATTAAGGATTGTTTCAAAGTATACCACATTTCCACAAATTAATAAAGTTAGTTTATACCCTTTTGACACAACACATCTATAATCTGATGTACCGAGCGCATCTTACACATACCGCCACATAATAAATTCATACACTAAAACCAAAAGCATTATAGATATTACTATAAAACTATGCCTCTAGATAAATTCCTTCAGAGGTGTAGTTTCTAAAATGGGGTCAATTGTGGAGGATTTCCACTGTTAAGGCACATCAGGGGCTCTGCAAATGCAACATGATGTCCGCAGACCATTCCACCAAAGTCTGCAATCCAAAATGTCACTCCTTCCATTCTGAGCCCTGCCGTGGGCACAAACAGTGGTTTACCCCCACATATGGGGTATCAGCGTACTCAGGAGAAAATGTGCAACAGCGTTAGTGGTCTATTTTCTCCTGTTACCTTTGTGAAAATAAAAAAATTGGAGCTAAAATATCATTTTTGTGGAAAAAATGTGATTTTTTTAATTTTCATGACTCAACGTTATAATTTTCTGTGAGGCACTTGAAGGTTTACGGTGCTCACCACATATCTAAATAAATTCCTTGGGAGGTCTAGTTTCCCAAATGGGGTCACTTTTGGGAGATTTCCACTGTTTAGGCATATCAGGAACTCTGCAAATGCAACATGATGCCCACAGATCATTCCATCAAAGTCTGCATTTCAAAACTGCACTCCTTCCATTCTGAGCCCTGCCGTGCGCACAAACAGTAGTTTTACCCCACATATGGGATATCGACGTACTCAGGAGAAAATGTGCAACAACTTTAGTGGTCTACTTTCTCCTGTTACCTTTGTGAAAATAAAAAAATTGGGGCTAAAAGATCATTTTTGTGGAAAAAATATGATTTTTTTTTCACGGCTCTACGTTATAAACTTCTGTGAAGCACCTGGGGGTTCAAAGTGTTCACCACACAGCTACATAAGTAAGTTAAAGGGTCTAGTTTCCAAAATGGAGTCATTTGTGGGGTTTTTCCAATGTTTTTGGCACATCAGGGGCTCTTCAAACGCGACATGGCGTCCACTCTCAATTCCAGCCAATTTTGCGTTCAAAAAGTCAAAAGGTTCCAAAATTCTTCTGATGTATAGTACTCATGTGGAAAATGTTATTTATGAACTAATTTTTGTAACATATGTCTCTGATTTAAGGGCATAAAAATTCAAAGTTCAAAAATTGCTAAATTTTTGCCAAATTTCTGTTTTTTCACAAATAACCATAAGTCATATTGATTAAATTTTACCACTATCATAAAGTACAATATGTCACGAGAAAACATACTCAGAATCACTAGGATTCGTTGAAGCGTTTCAGAGTTATGACCTCATAAAGTGACAGTGGTCAGAATTGAAAAAAATGACCTGGTCAGGAAGTTGAAAACAGGTTTCGGGGTGAAGGGGTTAATAGAATAAAATAATAAACAACAATATTCTTCACCTGTCCTGCCATCCAGCAAAGACACTGAGCAGCGTGTGCTAGCACGGTATACTGCTATGACCTGACTGACATCACCGCAAGTGTGAGAAAGGTGTTGTCTATGCTTTTGGTTTAGCCTCCCATTGAATTCAATAGTGTTCGGCTATGTTCGTCGAACATGTTTGGCAAACATCAGGAAATTCGGTAAACCTTTAAAGGTTCGCTCATCTCTGACATGAAGCTAGGTGAGAGCTTGATTTTGCATTTTAAGCTGTAATTTTTATTGAGATACATACAACCTTCTGATTGCTTTTTAGGGTACGTGTCCACGGTCAGTTAACGCTGCGTGTTTGATGCTGCGCCGAGCTGCAGCGTCAAACACGCAGCGTCCAGATGTTCCAGCATAGTGGAGGGGATTTCATGAAATCCCATCTCCACTATGCATTAAAAGACGCATGCGGCAGACCCGCGAAAATGGACATGCGGTGCGTCTTTTACAAATGCAGCATGTCCTTACAATGAGCAAAACATGCAAGAACACCGCAGGTGACCTGCCAGTGACCTCAGGTGCAGATTTGGTCAGGATTTTACCTGCATAAAATCCTGACCAAATCCTGATGCAATCCTGAACGTGGACACATACCCTTATCGTATTTTTTGGGAAAGTGCAGTGACTGAAAACATGCAATTCTACTGATGCTAGTAGAAGTCAGCTATATAATGGTCTGTATACATTGCTATATTGTCGTGAACGAGCTAATTTCATGGTAATCATGCAGTCTAAGCAGGCTCCAAAACACCATTTGAACGAATGCACAATTGTCTGGTGCAATTATCTATTGTGCTGCACAAAAAAAAATAATTTTCAATAACTCGTCCTGAGTAAACATAACTCACACTACTTAGACGTAGTTATCTTATATTACAGCACAGTATGTCTACGTAAATGGACTATTAAACAACCACCATCAATTAATACTTCCTAATCGGTAGTTGTTTAATGCCACTAGTTGGGTGGTTAGATGCACCTTAAGGGTATGTGTCCACGTTCAGGAAACGCTGTGTGTGTGACGCTGCGCAGAGCTGCAGTGTCAAACACGCAGCGTCCAGATGTTCCAGCATAGTGGAGGGGATTTTTTGAAATCTCGTGTCCACTATGCGTGGAAACACGCATCCGTCGGCCCTGCGACTCCAGACATGCTGCGCGTCTTTTAAGATCGCAGCATGTCCGTGTTACTTGCGGCGCCGCTGCGCCGCCGCAAAGAATAACATAGGGCCCTATGCGTGGGGTGCGATGATCCCGGATGTGTACAATGAACACATCCGGCATCATTGCATCCCAGAAGGGGGCGGGGCTTAGCGCTGAGCGGGTTTGCCGCTCCGACGATACCGCCGGCCATCCTGACCGTGGACACATACCCTTAGACATCTGGCATCTGCATTGTTTGAACCAAGCTGTGCTCCTAAGCCTGCTCCATAGACCCAGCAGTAGAGTTTGACTAATATGTACATCACAGGTCGTTAAGGGATAAAAATGTAGCACATCATGACTTTAGTTTGATATCCTGTGACTATGTGTGTATTCAGAATTTAGCCCTTTACAATTGGACGATTGCTCAGATGCCAGTAGTACTTTTCAGGTTTTTGTTTAGCCCCAAAGCCCCCAGAAAGAAAGCCATACTTAACAATACTTGACAAAAATGCCAATAAATTCCTGGATGCAGTAGGCTCTTATGATATATGGCAGAGTAATTAACAAATTATCCAGTTTTAACATTGTGACCACTGTTTATCACAAACCACCATTATAATCTCCCTTAGAATATATAATGATTACTAAAGAGAACCAAAGGAAGCTTTGTTTGGATATATAAAATAGATACATTTATTGGTTACAAAAACACTCCATAAAAACACTTATAAAAAACACACTAAGTACAAAAATGCAAGCACATTATTGGTGAATAACTGTGCATATAACACAAAAGTGTAAGAAAGACACCAGGACTAATGGAACGTCCCACATAAATCATGAGCTGTATATGTCCTTGTGTATACAATTACCGCGGTGCAGCCAAGCTTTTAACTCCATATGCTGTTACAACTAAACAAAAATTTTTTTTCTGATATCTCAAATCGCCCTAAGTATATTCTGAAAGGTATGGGCTAGAGTAACAGAATAAGTAATAATGCCCAAGTGCTAATCCTATAGTAAGGTCCTAGATACCATAACCGTGTGGACCCTCATAACGCTGGTAATACTGAATATAAAAGTTTTACAAGCTGCACATATGGAGAGCAGGTCTCACCAGATATAGGGACGCTCCAGCACGCACCCCGACGCGCGTTTCGCTTCTCGTAAGCCTCGCTTTATCAAGGGGAAGTGTGGATTTGGATGGTTTGCAGGACCTTATATCGTCCTGACAACAGCCCATGTGATCGTCACATGGGAGTACACGCCCCCCGGCTGTGTTTTGGCGGCGCACGCGCACACCGCCGTCTGAGTCTCCCCACCCCAGCCCGGGCATGCCCTGCCGCGCATAGGAGCAGGCACCTTACGGTCCCGGTCTCATGCGCAGGTGAGCGTCGCCGGACCCGAGCGGGCGACCACCGACGGGGGTGGTGCTAATGCGCACCACAACCAGGGTATATATGATTAGCGCCCATGTTATCTATATGACTAACAAACAAAATAATAATACATTGGTATTTGATACAGGTTCTCCCACATGACAGGGGTCCAGACTTTTGCAACGTTTCCTCATATATGTTGGTACTTTCCAGTCCTTTGATCCAAAACAATCATATTAACCATTTCTGTTCATCTTGTATATAGAAAAGGGGAAGCTTTAATATTACTGCAATATTCCCTGCATGCAAATGGAAGAAAACCTATGTAATGTAGAAAAGGAAGAAAAAAATGAATTAAAACCAAACAAAAAACACACTGACAATATTAAAATACAGGATGACAGGAGAGGAAGAAGATGATGATATATAAAGGGGGTAATATCACAAAAATACAGCAAAATTCAGGGATTCGTTTAAACCAGCTGGCTTCATGGTTCCCAACGTAACAATCCATTTCAATTCTCGCTGCGCCAGCAGCTTTTTTACGTCTCCCCCTCTGATGCCAGTGTGTATGACATCAATGCCTCTTACTAGAAAATTTCTGGGGTTACAATTATGTACCATACGGAAGTTTCTGGGTATTGTTTTAAGGGATGACACATCTTCCACTGTTGCCGCAGCCTCAATATCTCGCACATGTTCTCTGGTACGGATCCTCAATTCCCTGGATGTTAACCCTATATATATAAGGGGGCAGCCACAGGTAGCGTAATAAATTACGTTCTTTGTGCTGCATGAGATATACTCCCTTATTTCAAATTCTTTATGGTCTACTGACGAAAAAGAAGACGTTTGATGCATGTTTTTACATGCCAGACAGTGGGCGCATTTAAAAAAACCTTTTCTGGGTTGTGTTATACCAAAATAATTTTTAGTCGGAGCTACATAGTGACTCCTAATTAATAAATCCTTTAAGTTTTTAGCACGCCGTGGTGTCATAAGGGGTCTATCTGATAAAAAGGGTCTCAGGGAGGGTTCTGCACTCAGCACTGGCCAATGTTTAGTCAATATACCTCGCATACTGTCCCACTCGTGGTTGAATACCGAGATAAACCGTATACACTCATCTTTTTTCTTATACTTTTTTTGGTACAGCAAAGAGGTACGAGATACTGATTTGGCCTTATTATACCCATGCTTAATGCACCTCTGACTATAACCACGCTGCTCAAAGCGTTTTCTTAAGTCAGAGGCCTGTGTTTCAAATCTCTGGTCCGTCGAGCAGATCCGCCTCATCCTCAGAAACTGTCCAACCGGGACGGCCCTTACTGTGGACTGGTTGTGCGCAGTCGTGGCGTGGATCAATGAATTTACTGATGTTTCCTTACGAAAGACATCAGTCTGGATGGTGGATGTGGAGTCCACCTCCAGGCTGATGTCCAGGAAATCAATTTTGGTCTTATTATGTCTATATGTCAACTTGATATTAAAATCGTTATTATTCAATCCCGCCATGAATTCGTCCAACTGCTGCACCGTCCCCCGCCAAAAAAACAAAACATCGTCAATATAGCGTAACCAGCACAGCACATGGTCCGCGGCCCCCACCCCAGCGTCAATGAACACCAACCTCTCCCAGAAACCTAGAAAGAAATTGGCGTACGCTGGGGCACAGGCCGCGCCCATGGCCGCGCCACGCCTTTGTTGGTAAAACTGATCCTTAAAGGTAAAAAAATTGTGCGTGAGGACAAAGTGCAGCAGCTCAAGAACGAATTCACACAGGGGGCCGTCCAGGTTGGAGGTCCCGAGAAAGAAGCGGACCGCCCGGATACCGTCATCATGGTTAATGCAGGTATACAATGTTTCTACATCTGCTGTCACAAGGATAATGTCTTTATCAACAAAGGCGCCGTCAACCCTCGTGAGAACGTCCGTCGTGTCTTTGACGTATGAAGGTAATGTCTCTACAATTGTTTTTAAGTAATAATCTACAAACTTGCAGATGGGGTCACATAGACCACCTATTCCTGACACGATCGGACGTCCCGGAGGGTTGACAGCGTCTTTGTGCACCTTGGGAAGTAAGTAAAAGGTAGGTATCTTGGGGAATTGTACGGTAAGGCCCTCCAAAACTTTTTTATTAATGACCCCCGATTCAAAAGCTCTAAGTAAAATTTTATGGAGCTGTGCAGAGAAAGACACCACTGGGTTATATCCAATTTTAGCATACACCTCATTATCCCGTAACTGTCGATATGCCTCCTGTTCATATTTAACAACAGGCCAGACCACGATATTCCCCCCCTTGTCAGCTGCTTTAAATACCACATCCTCCATAGATTGTAACTGTCGGATGCTTTCTCTTTGTACATGAGTCAAGTTGTCATATCGGCGATAGGTTGACAGTTTCTCCAAATCATTCGTAACTAATTTCGTAAAAATGTCAACCGCCGGGCAGAGTGACAAGGGAGGGAAACTCGTAGATCTGGGAAGAATATCCCTGGGGAACCTACCTTCAATTTCTGGAGTTTGTTCTTCCAGTAGTTCCTCCAGGATTCTTATGGGAAAACAGCCAGAGAAGGGGTCTCAGGGTGGCCTGCAGGTATTGAGTAAGGGCCTTTCATTTTCCCCCACTAATAAATTCAATTATTTTACAGCATTGAAAGACCTTCACTTATTTTCACGAAAGCTCATTTTAAAAAAATTACATAGCAAAGGAGGGAATGATTTGGAAGGTTGGAGTGCTGCAGAGAGAGACACCATAAGAATCCTGGAGGAACTACTGGAAGAACAAACTCCAGAAATTGAAGGTAGGTTCCCCAGGGATATTCTTCCCAGATCTACGAGTTTCCCTCCCTTGTCACTCTGCCCGGCGGTTGACATTTTTACGAAATTAGTTACGAATGATTTGGAGAAACTGTCAACCTATCGCCGATATGACAACTTGACTCATGTACAAAGAGAAAGCATCCGACAGTTACAATCTATGGAGGATGTGGTATTTAAAGCAGCTGACAAGGGGGGGAATATCGTGGTCTGGCCTGTTGTTAAATATGAACGGGAGGCATATCGACAGTTACGGGATAATGAGGTGTATGCTAAAATTGGATATAACCCAGTGGTGTCTTTCTCTGCACAGCTCCAGAAAATTTTACTTAGAGCTTTTGAATCGGGGGTCATTAATAAAAAAGTTTTGGAGGGCCTTACCGTACAATTCCCCAATATACCTACCTTTTACTTACTTCCCAAGGTGCACAAAGACGCTGTCAACCCTCCGGGACGTCCGATCGTGTTAGGAATAGGTGGTCTATGTGACCCCATCTGCAAGTTTGTAGATTATTACTTAAAAACAATTGTAGAGACATTACCTTCATACGTCAAAGACACGACGGACGTTCTCACGAGGGTTGACGGCGCCTTTGTTGATAAAGACATTATCCTTGTGACAGCAGATGTAGAAACATTGTATACCTGCATTAACCATGATGACGGTATCCGGGCGGTCCGCTTCTTTCTCGGGACCTCCAACCTGGACGGCCCCCTGTGTGAATTCGTTCTTGAGCTGCTGCACTTTGTCCTCACGCACAATTTTTTTACCTTTAAGGATCAGTTTTACCAACAAAGGTGTGGCGCGGCCATGGGCGCGGCCTGTGCCCCAGCGTACGCCAATCTCTTTCTAGGTTTCTGGGAGAAGTTGGTGTTCGGTGACGCTGGGGTGGGGGCCGCGGACCATGTGCTGTGCTGGTTACGCTATATTGATGATGTTTTGTTTTTTTGGCGGGGGACGGTGCAGCAGTTGGACGAATTCATGGCGGGATTGAATAATAACGATTTTAATATCAAGTTGACATATAGACATAATAAGACCAAAATTGATTTCCTGGACATCAGCCTGGAGGTGGACTCCACATCCACCATCCAGACTGATGTCTTTCGTAAGGAAACGTCAGTAAATTCATTGATCCACGCCACGACTGCGCACAACCAGTCCACAGTAAGGGCCGTCCCGGTTGGACAGTTTCTGAGGGTGAGGCGGATCTGCTCGACGGACCAGAGATTTGAAACACAGGCCTCTGACTTAAGAAAACGCTTTGAGCAGCGTGGTTATAGTCAGAGGTGCATTAAGCATGGGTATAATAAGGCCAAATCAGTATCTCGTACCTCTTTGCTGTACCAAAAAAAGTATAAGAAAAAAGATGAGTGTATACGGTTTATCTCGGTATTCAACCACGAGTGGGACAGTATGCGAGGTATATTGACTAAACATTGGCCAGTGCTGAGTGCAGAACCCTCCCTGAGACCCTTTTTATCAGATAGACCCCTTATGACACCTCGGCGTGCTAAAAACTTAAAGGATTTATTAATTAGGAGTCACTATGTAGCTCCGACTAAAAATTATTTTGGTATAACACAACCCAGAAAAGGTTTTTTTAAATGCGCCCACTGTCTGGCATGTAAAAACATGCATCAAACGTCTTCTTTTTCGTCAGTAGACCATAAAGAATTTGAAATAAGGGAGTATATCTCATGCAGCACAAAGAACGTAATTTATTACGCTACCTGTGGCTGCCCCCTTATATATATAGGGTTAACATCCAGGGAATTGAGGATCCGTACCAGAGAACATGTGCGAGATATTGAGGCTGCGGCAACAGTGGAAGATGTGTCATCCCTTAAAACAATACCCAGAAACTTCCGTATGGTACATAATTGTAACCCCAGAAATTTTCTAGTAAGAGGCATTGATGTCATACACACTGGCATCAGAGGGGGAGACGTAAAAAAGCTGCTGGCGCAGCGAGAATTGAAATGGATTGTTACGTTGGGAACCATGAAGCCAGCTGGTTTAAACGAATCCCTGAATTTTGCTGTATTTTTGTGATATTACCCCCTTTATATATCATCATCTTCTTCCTCTCCTGTCATCCTGTATATTGTCAGTGTGTTTTTTGTTTGGTTTTAATTCATTTTTTTCTTCCTTTTCTACATTACATAGGTTTTCTTCCATTTGCATGCAGGGAATATTGCAGTAATATTAAAGCTTCCCCTTTTCTATATACAAGATGAACAGAAATGGTTAATATGATTGTTTTGGATCAAAGGACTGGAAAGTACCAACATATATGAGGAAACGTTGCAAAAGTCTGGACCCCTGTCATGTGGGAGAACCTGTATCAAATACCAATGTATTATTATTTTGTTTGTTAGTCATATAGATAACATGGGCGCTAATCATATATACCCTGGTTGTGGTGCGCATTAGCACCACCCCCGTCGGTGGTCGCCCGCTCGGGTCCGGCGACGCTCACCTGCGCATGAGACCGGGACCGTAAGGTGCCTGCTCCTATGCGAGGCAGGGCATGCCCGGGCTGGGGTGGGGAGACTCAGACGGCGGTGTGCGCGTGCGCCGCCAAAACACAGCCAGGGGGCGTGTACTCCCATGTGACGATCACATGGGCTGTTGTCAGGACGATATAAGGTCCTGCAAACCATCCAAATCCACACTTCCCCTTGATAAAGCGAGGCTTACGAGAAGCGAAACGCGCGTCGGGGTGCGTGCTGGAGCGTCCCTATATCTGGTGAGACCTGCTCTCCATATGTGCAGCTTGTAAAACTTTTATATTCAGTATTACCAGCGTTATGAGGGTCCACAAGGTTATGGTATCTAGGACCTTACTATAGGATTAGCGCTTGGGCATTATTACTTATTCTGTTACTCTAGCCCATACCTTTCAGAATATACTTAGGGCGATTTGAGATATCAGAAAAAAGTTTTTGTTTAGTTGTAACAGCATATGGAGTTAAAAGCTTGGCTGCACCGCAGTAATTGTATACACAAGGACATATACAGCTCATGATTTATGTGGGACGTTCCATTAGTCCTGGTGTCTTTCTTACACTTTTGTGTTATATGCACAGTTATTCACCAATAATGTGCTTGCATTTTTGTAC
The DNA here is from genome assembly GCF_051348905.1 of Ranitomeya variabilis. Lineage (NCBI taxonomy): Eukaryota > Metazoa > Chordata > Amphibia > Anura > Dendrobatidae > Ranitomeya > Ranitomeya variabilis. The sequence goes on from NC_135232.1 coordinate 371,344,823, forward strand.
TTAGTGTGTTTTTTATAAGTGTTTTTATGGAGTGTTTTTGTAACCGATATATGGCAGAGGTAGCACAAGTACAAAATATTCATGAAATACTACTCACACATCATGAGGGAGCAATTGCCTGGAATTATAAATGCAAACACATTTAAAACTTGTATAAGTCAATCACACAGATATTTGTAGTGCCTATTGGTCACATCTATACTACTATCTGGTACTGTGTAAGCACGCAAAATGCATTCTGCAAAATGGCCGCCGGACAGGTCCTGAATGAGAGAAATGTATCATGAAGGTTGATAGCCTCGGTGATGTAAGCCTGGAAAAGCAGGCTTCAGCACGTACACTGCTGAAAGAGTTAATAGGGTATGTGTCATGCACAGTTTGGGAAGACTAAGTGCAGCACGAAGGGATGAGGGGAAGGAAACCCAAGTGCTAGGGAATTGGGAAGTGGAGACCACTAGGCATATCTAATAGCACTTTGCCCACCCTACCGTGCCTATATTGTTTCCACACCAATCGTCGAGCAGGAAACCAAAGCCTTGTATATCCCCAGAGCTAGGCCCTGAATAGGGAAGTGGGGATGAGCACTGGCCAGTCCCCACTGTACACTAAAGAAAAGAAGAGACACAAACAAGGGAGGAGAAACTTAGTTTGAGCACACTCCAGAGAGGTCACACCAAACGTCCTCCAAGAGCACCAGAGATTTCCAAGCCTTCACAAGGGAAAATGTGAATATCACTGGCGTCACCCTGAAGCAGACTGAGAGTCTATAAACACCCAGGTCCAGATGTGTCAATTAGAGCTGGAGGGAAGTTCTACTGGGTCCAAAAGTCAGAAGGATTAAGAAGGCGTCTGCAATGCCAAATGCAGAGATCTTCTGCAGCCAGATGCAGAGCGATTGTCTGTTGCATCTGACACACCCGTGACAGTAACCCCAGACACTCAGGACCAGATTTCTCAGGATAAGACATATGGAATGAACGAACCAGCCTGGGGGCATTCACCTCTGATGCTAAAACCCGAATCCTTTCCTCTGGGCCAGAACACTTCTGGTGCACCAAGTATTGTACAACGTTGGAGGCGAGAATCTACAATCCTTGAAATCTGAAACTCTGGATTACCATCAACCATTATTGGGGGCGGCAGTAGGGGAGAGGGCTGAAGAGGTTCCACATATTTCTTGAGCAGAGACCTGTGAAACACATTGTGGATCTAAAGGGCCTGGGATAGCTCAAGATGAAACACTGCTTGGTCAATTACGGGACGGGGGTTATTTTATAGGGACCAATACATCTAGGACCCAAATTCCATGAAGGAACCCTCAACTTGATATTCCTGGTAGAGAACCACACAAAGTAATTCACATTCACAGGTCTGGGCTTGGCAAGCATTTCCTGTAAGCCATACATTTGTACCTGTGTCCAATAATCTTCAAATTGCTCAAAACCCCCGGCCACATCAAAGAGAGCAACATAGCAAAATGTTCCTCCTCAGGAACTCCCGAAGACCCTCCCCCGCTAAAAGTACCAAACTGTGGATGGTGACCGTATGCACCAAAGAATGGTGACCTGCCGGTAGGCTCATGACAATGATTATTAATAGCAAATTCTGCCAGCGGTAAGTAGGATGCCCAATCCTCCTGATTCTCAGAAGCTAAACACGTTAGGTAAGTGTCCAAATTCTGATTAATACACTCAGTGTGTCCATTCGACTGGGAATGGAAGGCAGAGGAAAATCTGACACCACATCTGACACCACATCGGAGGGAACCCTTTGAAGCTTTACGATCTGATTTATCAACACCTGAGCAAAAGTCTTGATGTTCAGAAGTGCCGGTAATGCGATGAAGTGAACCATTTTACTGAACCTATCAACAATCGCCAAAACCACAGTCTTGCCTGCAAGTACTGGTAGGTCAGTAATAAAATCCATGGACATGGCCTGCTAGGAATAGGTAGCGGAAGAAGAGAACCAGACAGATGGGTATGCAATACTTTAGAACTTGAGCAGATACTACAAGCAGATAAGTGTTCAACCACTTCACGATGCAACACCGGCTACCAATAGTAATGAGAAATGAAGTCCGCAGTTGCCTTTCAACCTGGATGACCAGCAAGCACAGAGTTTTGATTTTCCTTAATTACTTTGTGGGGCAGATTAGATGGTACAAATAACCTTCCTGAAGGGCAGGAGGCAGGAGTGTCCCGCTGTGCCTTCAATACCTTACCCTCCAGCTCAGGATACAATGCCAAAATGATTACCCCATTCTGCAAAATCGGGGCAGGGTTCTCATAGACACCACACCAAGGAAGCCCCGAGACATAGCATCAGCTTTGACATTTTTGACCCCTGGCATAAAGTGACCAGACGACCAAAAAAAGTGATTATAGCGTTATGACTTTTTTTCTCTCTATGTCGTTTAGTACTCAGGTTAATCCTTTTTTTTTTATCTTGCAGAAAACTTGGCACTCAGGTAGATGTTGTGAGCAGGTAATTTTATTTTGTGCAGCAATCCAAAAACAGAGAAATGTTTCGGTCCTATAAAGACCTTCCTCAGTCAGACAGATTGCAGTGTGCACAGGGTTAAAGGCATAAATGAACCATCAGGATATGCAGCACATGCATCCTTTTTTTATTGATAGATCGGGCGATTCTGAATGCGGCAAAACCAAATATGTGTGTGTTTTTTTTTATTGTTTTATTTTGAATTGGGCGAAAGGGGGGTGATTTGAACGTTAATATTCTTTTATATATATTTTAAAAAATCATATTTTTAAAATTTTTTTGGCATGCTTCAATAGTCTTCTTGGGATATGAGAATCAGCCATAACCCGATCGTCTCTGCTACATACAGACAATGATCAGATCGCCTGTATGTAGCAGAATCACTCCTGACAAAGAATTACTTCTTGACAAAGAGTGCATGTCGCTTGAAACGCTTCAAAAGATGCGTGTATTTTCTTTTTTGTGAACACACAATTTTAATCTTTTCTTCATGTACCTTGGAAAATAAAATGCACTTTTATGGATTTCATCTGTGAGCTGGATTTTTCTGCTTTCTCCACTTTATATGGGACACTGCTCAATTTCGGTAATCACCTAAGGCCCTGCCAGCTCAGGAGCCTGGGAAAAGTCCACGACCCTCCCCTGGGGCCAATCCGGACTGAGCCCGTACTGAGGGGGTATCCCGAAAGGAGAGTGACAACAGACCAGTGTCCCCTAAATCGTCCCCAAGGTCCCCACGTGTTGCAGCTATTAAGTGTTGGCGGTGCCAAGGGCCCAGACATGTGACTGCCAACTGCTCCCTAACAACTGAACCCATGGACTTCGGGTATACTCACCTAGTGTCTATATACGTCCAGCCCCTTTGCAACACCACTACAGGCTCCTCCAGCAGGGAGCCCCAACTATGCCAGGTACTCATCAACGGGTGCCAGACGGAGGCTCTTTTGGACTCGGGAAGCTTAGTGACTCTGGTCCATGGGTGGGTCCCTTGATGCGGGGGACAACCCCAATGGACGTAAAGTGGAGGTGGTATGTATCCATGGGGAACTCCGAGAGTACCCGACCACAGAGGTTAGTCATGAAGACCCTTCCATATGGGACTGTGTAGGGAAGAGACTTGTCCCTATCCAGGTCCCTGTGGGAGACCAGAGTTAACCCTCCCAAAGTAAATGTTATTCCGGGCACGGAACCTGAAGATCTCAAGTCAGGGATACCTACCATAGGGGTCACCAACATAGGGACAGAGTGTAACCCCGATAGGCTTCCCCTAGAGTTATTGGCAGGAAAGGTCAAGGAGACCCCACCAATCCATAAGCTGGAGGTGTCCCCTGGTAAGTTCGGGACAGCTCAGCTCCAGGATCCCACCCTGGCCCTAGAACGTGTGGTAGAGATTAATGGAGTGGCTCAGCAACCGGGTGCTGAGACAGTTTATCCCCACCTGGTTATACACCAGGAGTTGTTATACCGGGTGGATAAAGTCCAGGATAAGGTGGTGGAACAGCTGGTGGTACCCCAATCCTACCATCGGGCGGTTCTCGACATGGCTCAAACCACATGCTAGGAGGGCACTTGGGGGCCAAAAAGACACAGGAGCGCATTCTGCAGCATTTTTTTTTTGGCCTTGGGTTTACACGGAGGTCCAGAGGTACTGTGACATGTGTCTGGAGTGCCAACTATCCACACCCACCGTGAACTACCGGAGTCCATTAGTACCTCAGCCCATCATAGAGGTACCCTTTGAGCGGATGCAATGGATCTGATAGGGCCTTTCGTGAAATCCACCCATGGCCATCAACATTTCTTGGTCATAGTGGACTTCATCACACGGTACATCACACTGTACCCACATGTGATATCTCTCCGCCACACCTCGACAAACTAATAGCCCCCAAGCTATTTGCCATGTTTTGTCACCTTGGGCTATCAAAGGAGATACTTACGGATCAGGGAACACCTTTTATGTCCAAGGTGACCAAGCAGCTCTGACGGGTTGTCAGAGAGGTTTAACAACACCCTCAAAGCCAAGCTCATGAAAGTGGTAGCCAAGGATGAGAGGGATTGGGTCATGTTATTGCCCTATCTGATGTTCGCTGTCCATGAGGTACAACAGACATCCACAGGTTTTCCCCGTTTGAGCTGTTGTACATCCGAGGGGTCTGCTCGATGCAGCTAAGGAGACAAGGGAACAGGAGCCAACTCCGCATTGGAGCGTAATCGAGCATGCAAGACCGGATTGTGGCAGTATGGCCCATAGTAAAAGAGCATCTCATGGATGCCCAGGCTGCACATACATTAAGAGAGCCAGGGTTAGGACCTTTAAAGAAGGGGACCGGGTGTTGGTACTAGTGCCCACCCCATAGAGTAAGCTCATGACCAAGTGGCAAAGGCAATATGAGATATGGGGGAAGGTCGGAGAAGTGAACTATGGAGTGTTCCAACCTGGAAAAAGGAAACCCGAGCAACTATACCATGTCAACCTGCTAAAAGCCTGGAAGGACCGGTAATGTTTGGTCATGGAGGCAACTCCAGTCGCACCAATGGGGATCCATTTTGCACTGGCCAAGGACACAGGGGGTCAGGTTAAAATAAATGATTCTCTCACCAAACAGCATTGGTGGGAGGCTCGGGCTCTGGTTCAGCGGAATATGGATGTATTCTGATAGCTGCCAGGGTGGACCTCTGTGATACAACATGACATTGTCACTGAGCCCCGGGTAAGGGTGCGGATAAAACTGTGCCGAGTGCCAGAAGTCCGAAGGCAAGCCATAGTGGCCAAAATGAAGCAAATGCTTCAGTTGGGAGTCATTGAGGAGTCCCGAAGTGAGTGGGCTAGCCCATTGTGCTGATTCCAAAGCAAGATGGGTCTTTACGCTTTTGTATTGACTTCAGGAAATTGAATGACCCCTATCCAATGTCCATGGTGGTCGAGCTAATTGAGAGACTGGGGGAGGCTCAGTGCTTCACTGCACTCGATCTCACAAAAGGTTACTGGCAAGTCCCGTTTTGCATTGACAAAAGAAAAGACCACTTTTATCGCACCAGAGGGTCTCTATCAGTATGTTGTCTTGCCTTTGGGTTGCATGGGCTCCGGCCACATTCCAGAGGCTGATGGACATTGTGTTAGAACCTCATTGGAATTACGCCTCAGCCTATTTGGATGACATAGTCATCTCTAGTACCAACTGGGATACCCACCTGTCCCAGGTACAAGCAGTGCTGGAGTCTCTCAGAATCATAGAGTTAACAGCAAACCCAAAGAAATGCGCGATAGGACTCATGGAAGACCGGTACTTAGGTTACGTGATCAGCAGCGGGGTTATCAAACCCCAAGTAAAAAAGATTGAGGCCATCGAAAACTGGCCCAAGCTGTTGAGTACCAAACAGGTGAGGGCATATCTCAGCATCAATTTGTACTATCGCTGGTTTATATCCAATTTTGTGGGGAATTCGGCACCCCTAACTGACCTGTTAAAAGGTAAGAAGTCCGTTATAGTCTGGAGGAATCCTAAAGCGGAGGAAGCATTCCAGTCCCTGAAGGCGTTATAATAGATGAATGTGGATAAAATCCGCGCTGCTGCGACAAATAATGGATCCAGATATAGTTATAAGGTGTTCAGGTGGTTTATTCAACGCGTTTCGAAGCTCATGGCTTCTTCTTCAAGAAGATCTCTGTGTGGAAACTTCCTGAAGAAGAAGCCATGAGCTTCGAAAACGCGTTGAATAAACCACCCGAACACCTTATAACTATATCTGGATCCATTATTTGTCGCAGCAGGGCGGATTTTATCCACATTCATCTATTATAACGTCTCGAAGAGGTCGCAGCGCCGACCTGTGGATCTGCAGCAGCTGACAAACTACACGCCTTTACTGTGTACCACCAGGTGAGCAGTTCTCTCATAATTGATTAGAAGCAATCCTGAGGATAAGACCCTATTTGCGCTTTTTTTGTCTCCTACTTTTCTATACTAGCAGTCCCTGAAGGCGGCATTGTGTGGACAGCCAGTCATCATCAGCCCCAACTTCAAAGAAACCTTTATCATTCAAACAGATGCCTCAGAGGTAGGCCTAAGAGTGGTGCTGTTGCAAGAGGTGAACGGGGATGAGCATCCAGTTACCTACTTGAGCAGGAAACTGACCCTGGTGGAGAAATATTATAGCATAGTGGAGAAGGAGTGCTTGGTGACTATATGGGCCTTGTAGTCCCTACGCTACTATTTGCTCTGGCATCAGTTTTGTTTGTTAATGGACAATTCACCCCTCATCTGGATGAGAAACACAAAAGAGAGGAATGCTGGGGTCACCAGATGGTTCATGTCCTACGAAACTTTTTGTTTCTTAGTGGAACATTGGGCAGGGAAGTCACAGGCAATTGCAGATGTCCTGTCAAGGGCTCCCTGTATGGTGACAAATGTTCAACCCCACAAGTTTGAACAGGGGGGGTATGTGAGACAGTGACTGGTGTTATATGTGAGGGTCACTGTGTCCCCCAGGATGTGCAAGGAAGCATATGGAGGCCATGGGAGTGCATTGCAGTCACAGGCATAGCTGTGATTGCAATGCAAAATAAAAGTGAGTATTGCTCTTGGACATGCTATGTGTCCAGGGCAGATATAAGAAAACCTGCTCTGGGCAATTATTTTTTAAACAGACTACAGTATGGTAGTGAGGCAGTCAGTTTCCTCCCCAGCCCCAGGTTTTCCATGTGGCCAACGGCCACAGGTTCTTTTGTACAAACCCCTGTAGCAGAGGTTTGGTTGTGTCAGTGAGGAGTTTGCAGCAAGCAGCACAGTCGGCTCTGCAAAAGCTCAGCCTGTGTTGGGGAACACAGAGCCAAGCATAGTGTACTCCTGGCACCCTGCAATGTGATACAGTGGTGCAGTTGCCCTCAGCAAGCGGACGCCCTTATGGATTGTTGTGTTCCCCAGCTGCGATCCAGAGGATACGATGTGCTATGCACTGTGTGAGTTTGGACATTAAACACGTTTTGCTTTGAACTTTGCTGTGTCACTGCCTCAACACTGAACAGCGTAGAGACTGCTGCACTACACACTCAAAACTAATTTCTAATATTCAAATGCTCATTTCGAGTAATGAGTATAATGGGAGACAATGGGAAATCCAAACATTTTTCCGTTAGACCCTACTAGGAGGTCTGGGGTGGCAGTGAAAATGTTGAAATTGTTGAAATAAGTGCCAAATGTAATGAGAACAGCATAGAGAAGACCCCAAAGCATCTCAGACTCTCAGATCGGTGTCACACTTTTACTCCAATTTAAAGAGTGGCTAAAAAACATTCAAAATCGAAGAGAACTTGGAGTTTACAGTAAAAAAATTGTCAAGAAAATGTTTTACCTGTATACTGATTTGTATATAAGGTGAAATGTAAAAATAATATATAAATAAAAATGTATTTTTGTATTAAAAAAATTGAAATTTCAGTGTAATTTATGAAGGAAGCAAAAAGTGCCAAAAATTAAGGACTCTGAGGTACTCAGATGCACCCTGTGTTAGACATAATGACTGACCGATCGCCTCAACATAATTATCTTATTATCCCTATTTTGCCAATACTAAATTTTCTTCAAAACCAGGACCCTCATTTCATCTGTTCACACACTACTTGGAACTAATAGCCTTCTCTGTCTGTACACATACTGGTTGGTGACCGGTTCATTTAGCATTACGTGAACACCCTATTTATTATATTGATGGCTGAACTGTACATTACAAGCAATACAATACAATACAAGCAATTGTTACCATCCACCTTACGTGTCTCCCTTATTTCCTCATAGATTGTAAGCTTCAGAGAAGGATCCTCACTCTTGTTATCTGTTGATTTATGTGATTATTGTTAATCTGAAATGTCTTTTATTGTCTGTACAAGTCCCCTCTAAAATATAAAGTGCTGCGAAATATGTTGGTGCTATAGAAATAAAATTATTTTTTATAAAGGAGTTCCTCATACACATCCTGTTCAAATTGTCATGTACTGGTACTCCTAAACTGATAAAGGCTATGCACTAAGTTCAAATCCTGCCAAAAATTACAAGCAGGGTTATCCATACACCCTTCAAGGCACCAACTGTAGTGCCTCATTCAAACAATGTGAACGAAGTGTAGTTGTGGTACTTCTACACAAATAAAGGCTCTGCGCACAGTGCAAAACCTGCCAAAAATTACAGGCAGGGTTATCAATACACACTTCAAAGCATCAACTGGAGAGTCTCATAAAAAAATAGGAAAGTACAGTTGTGGCATTTCTAGACTCATAAAGGCTTTGCACAAAGTGCAAATCAAGGAAAAAATTATAAGGAGAGTAATACAATAATCCTCTTCAGGTGTCTGCTTCTTCTCGTTCCTCTGGAGGCTGGATGGATTGCCTCCACCTACTTCTTGGAGCCTGATTCCTAGGTGTCTAGGCTGAAAGTGAACGAGATTCTGGTAGTGCTGGAGCTACCAACATGTATATATGGGTGACAGCCCCCTGTGTCACCTGCTCCATTGTATGCTCCCACATAGGAGGTAGGGAACCCCAATTACAGCCCAATCTCTCAGGCGTTCTAACCCCATCTTGAGCCACCTTGAGGACTCTCTCCCAAGCCCATTTTTTTCTCAAGAAGGGTTCATCTTTTCCATTCCTTCTCAGATCACACCCACTGCATACGAGTGATGTTGCCCCTCCATTTTGAGGAACGCGACCCTGGTTTCAGCTGTCAGCTCTTGCAGCCTTTGAGGCAAGTGTTCAGTCTCTACTGCCCGCTGGTTGAATGAGATGTGTTGGCAGGTCCCAAACTCTTCAATGGACCCCATCTCCACTGCCAATTGTGCATAATGATCTTACCTAGCATGTCTTCAGCCGTGTTTTGCCTCTCCTGCTTCTCTCCTCTGACCAGCCTAGGCCCCTTGTTGCTGTATCATGGCTCTCCCAGTCCACAAGAAACCCAGCCATGAAGGCTGTGGCTTGGGGGTTTCGGGAAAGCAGAAAGACCACGTGCTCCTGCCAATTTGGTCTGGCCCCAATATTCCTCTGATTGCTCCCTCACAGAATTCTCACCTCTTTGGTGCCTTGTTGCCCACTAAGCATGTTACATTATATAAAAAGTATTTGAACACTTTTTTAAAGTCTTATATACCACCAAAATGTAACACAAAGCACGTAATACTCTATATATCACTGAAATTTAACAAAAAGTATGAAATACTCCTTGGATGCTTAATTGTATCCAGAAAAAAATGTGAACCTTTTTTGAGTGTTATATTCATAATGTAACACAAAGCACATAATAAAAATTGGTGACAATATAGAAAATTTTTTCACTTAAAAAAAAAAAACCAGAATGTGGTCACGTGCAGCAACTATATATTTATCAACGGACTGCAAAGCCCTAAGATTTGCCTAGATGCTGTATTCTGCCACTATCCCTGCTGCTGCAACTGTCCCTAGGCTAAATGCAGCAAGTATCTACATGGATCGCATATCAGTGCGGTCAAAATTGTGCCATTTCAGGCCTCAATTTAAATTTTGTTGCAGTGTCTTAGGCAAGTTATTGACACCAGTTTGCTGAAAAAAAAATTGATACCTACAGGCCAGATATTTTACACTGGGGTTTGTCCAGTGGAAGGCGGGACCCAGTCGGACCTTGGAATGGAACACATCCTCCTGACGCCGAGGATTGCAGGCCCTACATCAATCAGGGTTGCCCCCACATTCTACAGCTCCTGTACATCCTCCTTATCCTCTTCAGCCTCCATCTGTGAAATGACGACATCAGTCACAAGCTGGAAGCACTGCAGCACAGACTCAGCCAAGCGTCAACAGGCTGTGCTGAAGCTAATATGCTTAGTTGACAAAGTGCACAATGCTGAAGAGTTGTGGAAAGCTCTGAAACAGCAGGTAGATCTGTGGCTGAAACTACTGAACCTACAGCCAGACATGGTCATATGTGACAATGGCCAGAACCTGGAGGCGAGGTGAGCTCACACCCGTACCATGCCTGGCCCATGGGCTTAACCTCGTGGTTCAGCAGATTTTCAAAACCTACCCGGAGCTGCCGCATCTGCTTGTCAATGTACGCCACCTGTGTGCCCATTTTAGAAAGTCAGCTACAGCTTCAGCTGCCCTTGGCATGCTTTCAGCAGCGTTTGCAGCTTCTGGCTCACCGACTGCTGTGTGATGTCCTCACATGTTGGATTTGTGAGCAGAAAAGGACAGTTGTTGACTACCAGCATCAACAAGGCCATCGATATTCAGTTCAGACTCCACACATAAGACCACAGGAGTGGACATGGATGTCAGACATATGTACCATCCTCTAAAACTTTGAGTACTCCACCAAGATGGTGAACGGTGATGCCACCATAATTAGCATCACTATCACGCTTCTCTGTCTTCTGAAACACACTCTGCTTACAATCAAAGATGATGCATTGCAGGCGGAGCTTGATGAGATGGAGCAATGAACCATACAAGGTGATTACATGCAGGTCAGCCTCATCTCATCGCAACATAGATTGGGTGAAAATGAGGAAGAGGAGGAGGAGGAAGAACAGGTGCTCCTTTCATGTTCAATAGACGGTACTACAAGCATAACTGTCATACCACCTGTTCAGCGTGGATGGCCTGAGGACAGCGAGGAGGAGGAGGAGCACGTGGTCAGTCATCCTCTTGGTGAAGACACAGAAGTCATGCCTGTTAGTAGTCTGGCATGCATGCCTGAGTTTATGTTATGCTGCTTTTTCTGTGACCCTCGAAAAGGTCCCTTCAAAATTTTGGGGGAGCAGTCATTACTGGTTGGTGATACTTCTAGACCCACATTACAAATGAACTATCTATCTCTTATTCCAGTGGCAGATAGGTCTACTAAATGGGGCAGTACCAGAGGGTCCTTGTTGTGGAATTATTAAAAAAAAATCCCATCTGAAAACGCTTGCGGCAGAGGTCACAGTTTGTTGGACAACCAAGGAGTACAGGCGAGAGAGACACAACTCCAATCCAGCAGAGGCAGGGGAACACTGGCAAAGTTCTGGGAGAGATTTCTCAAACCCTCCCATTGCACTGGCCCTGAGGCGCGGGGTACTCTCACAAGGAGTATAAAAATGTCTACAACTGCCAGGAAAATTGTTCGGGATGCAAAGAAAAACCCACAAATAACATCAGCTGAAATACAGGACTCTCTGAAAACTAGCGGTGTGGCTCTTTCTAGATGCACAGTAAGGAGGCAATTGAAGAAAAATGGGCTGCATGGTCGGGTCGCCAGAAGTAAGCCATTACTGTGAAATAGTATCTCACCTACAATGCACAAAACAGCAAAGAGACAAGCCTTGAAACTTCTGGAACAAGGTAATTTGGAGTGATGAGACCAAAATTGAACATTTTTGCCACAACCATAAATGTTACATTTGGAGAGAGGTCATTAAGGCTTATGATGAAAGGGAAATGATTCCTACTGTAAAGCACAGTGGTGGATCACTGATGTCTTGAGGACGTGTGAGCCACATAGGCACAAGAAACTTGGTCAAGGTTGAAGGAAAGACCTTATCAGCAAATACTGGTAACAAACTTGCACTCATCATCCTGTAAGCTGCGCATGGGACCTGTTTGAATGTTCCAACATGATAACGATCCAAAACACAAGGCTAAGTCAATGTTATGACCCCAATGGCGAGGGTCTCAGAGGAACGTGGAAGTCTGCAGAATACAAAAATCCAGCTCATAGGGCAGTGGTAACTGGGTTGACCATATATCTACTCCTAACGCCAACACTAGAAGTAGCCGGGGATCATTCCTACGTTGATTCTAGATGATACGCGCCAGCCGGAGAATCTAGCTACCCCTAGTGGAGGAAAACAAAGACCTTTCTTGCCTCCAGAGAAGGGGACCCCAAAGCTGGATAGAAGCCCCCCACAAATAATGACGGTGAGGTAAGAGGAAATGACAAACACAGAAATGAACCAGGTTTAGCACAGAGAGGCCCGCTTACTGATAGCAGAATAAAGAAAGGTAACTTATATGGTCAACAAAAACCCTATCAAAATCCACACTGGAAATTCAAGAACCCCCGAACCGTCTAACGGTCCGGGGGGAGAACACCAGCCCCCCTAGAGCTTCCAGCAAAGGTCAGGATATAGTTTTGGAACAAGCTGGACAAAAATACAAAACCAAAACAAATAGCAAAAAGCAAAAGGCAGACTTAGCTGATATAACTGGAACCAGGATCAGTAGACAAGAGCACAGCAGACTAGCTCTGATAACTACGTTGCCAGGCATTGAACTGAAGGTCCAGGGAGCTTATATAGCAACACCCCTAACTAACGACCCAGGTGCGGATAAAAGGAATGACAGAAAAACCAGAGTCAAAAAACTAGTAACCACTAGAGGGAGCAAAAAGCAAATTCACAACAGTACCCCCCCCTTAGTGAGGGGTCACCGAACCCTCACCACGACCACCAGGGCGATCAGGATGAGCGGCATGAAAGGCACGAACTAAATCGGCCGCATGAACATCAGAGGCGACCACCCAGGAATTATCCTCCTGACCATAGCCCTTCCACTTGACCAGGTACTGAAGCCTCCGCCTGGAGAGGCGAGAATCCAAGATCTTCTCCACCACGTACTCCAACTCGCCCTCAACCAACACCGGAGCAGGAGGCTCAGCAGAAGGAACTACAGGCACAATGTACCGCCGCAACAAGGACCTATGAAATACATTGTGAATAGCAAACGACACAGGAAGATCCAGACGAAAAGATACAGGATTAAGGATTTCCAATATCTTGTAAGGCCCAATAAAACGAGGTTTAAATTTGGGAGAGGAGACCTTCATAGGAACAAAGCGGGAAGAAAGCCATACCAAATCCCCAACGCGTAGTCGGGGACCCACACCGCGGCGGCGGTTGGCAAAGCGCTGAGCCTTCTCCTGTGACAACTTCAAGTTGTCCACCACATGATTCCAGATCTGCTGCAACCTATCCACCACAGAATCCACCCCAGGACAGTCAGAAGGCTCCACATGACCCGAAGAAAAGCGAGGATGGAAACCAGAGTTGCAGAAAAAAGGTGAAACCAAGGTGGCGGAACTAGCCCGATTATTAAGGGCAAACTCAGCCAACGGCAAGAATGTCACCCAATCGTCCTGATCAGCAGAGACAAAACACCTCAAATAAGCCTCCAAAGTCTGATTGGTTCGCTCCGTCTGTCCATTAGTCTGAGGATGGAAAGCAGACGAAAACGACAAATCAGTGCCCATCCTACTACAAAAGGATCGCCAGAACCTGGAAACGAACTGGGATCCTCTGTCTGACACAATATTCTCAGGGATGCCGTGCAAACGAACCACGTTCTGGAAAAACACAGGAACCAGATCGGAAGAGAAAGGCAGCTTAGGCAAAGGAACCAAATGGACCATCTTGGAGAAGCGATCACATATCACCCAGATAACGGACATGCCCTGAGATAGCGGAAGATCAGAAATGAAATCCATGGAGATATGTGTCCAAGGTCTCTTCGGGACAGGCAAGGGCAAGAGCAAACCGCTGGCACGAGAACAGCAAGGCTTAGCTCGAGCACAAGTCCCACAGGACTGCACAAATGACCGCACATCCCTTGACAAGGAAGGCCACCAAAAGGACCTGGCCACCAGATCTCTGGTGCCAAAAATTCCCGGGTGACCTGCCAACACCGAGGAATGAACCTCGGAAATGACTCTGCTGGTCCACTTATCCGGGACAAACAGTCTGTCAGGTGGACAAGACTCAGGCCTATCAGCCTGAAATCTCTGCAACACACGTCGCAGATCCGGAGAAATAGCTGACAAGATAACTCCATCTTTAAGAATACCAACAGGATCAGCGACTCCAGGAGCATCAGGCACAAAGCTCCTAGAAAGAGCATCGGCCTTCACATTCTTTGAACCAGGTAAATACGAGACAACAAAATCAAAGCGGGAGAAAAACAATGACCAGCGGGCCTGTCTCGGATTAAGGCGTTTAGCAGACTCGAGATACATCAGATTTTTGTGATCAGTCAAGACCACCACACGATGCTTAGCACCCTCGAGCCAATGACGCCACTCCTCAAATGCCCATTTCATGGCCAACAACTCCCGATTGCCCACATCATAATTTCGCTCGGCAGGCGAAAACTTCCTAGAGAAAAAGGCACAAGGTTTCATAACAGAGCAACCAGGGCCTCTCTGCGACAAAACGGCCCCTGCCCCAATCTCCGAAGCATCCACCTCAACCTGAAAGGGAAGTGAGACGTCAGGCTGGCACAAAACAGGCGCCGAAGTAAACCGGCGTTTCAACTCCTGGAAAGCCTCCACGGCAGCAGGAGCCCAGTTAGCTACATCGGAGCCCTTCTTGGTCATATCCGTCAAAGGTTTCACAATGCTAGAAAAATTAGCGATAAAACGACGGTAGAAGTTAGCGAAGCCCAAGAACTTCTGAAGACTCTTAACTGACGAGGGCTGAGTCCAATCAAGAATAGCTCGGACCTTGACTGGGTCCATCTCCACAGCAGAAGGGGAAAAAATGAACCCCAAAAAGGGAACCTTCTGTACACCAAAGAGACACTTTGAGCCCTTGACAAACAAAGAATTTTCACGCAAAATTTTAAAGACCAACCTGACCTGCTCCACATGCGAATCCCAATTATCAGAAAAAACCAAAATATCATCCAGATAAACAATCAAAAATTTATCCAGATACTTCCGGAAAATGTCATGCATAAAGGACTGAAAAACTGAAGGCGCATTGGAGAGACCAAAAGGCATCACCAAGTACTCAAAATGACCTTCGGGCGTATTGAATGCGGTTTTCCATTCATCACCTTGCTTAATGCGCACAAGGTTGTACGCACCACGAAGGTCTATCTTGGTGAACCACTTGGCACCCTTAATCCGGGCAAACAAGTCAGACAACAGCGGTAAAGGATACTGAAATTTGACAGTGATCTTATTTAAAAGCCGATAATCAATACAAGGTCTCAAAGATCCGTCCTTTTTTGCCACAAAAAAGAATCCCGCACCAAGAGGGGAAGAAGACGGACGAATATGTCCTTTCTCCAGAGACTCCTTGATATATGAACGCATAGCGGTATGTTCAGGTACCGACAGATTAAACAGTCTACCCTTAGGAAATTTACTGCCTGGGATCAAATCTATAGCACAGTCACAGTCCCTATGAGGAGGCAGTGCACTGGACTCAGACTCACTGAAGACGTCCTGATAATCAGACAAATACTCCGGAACTTCCGAAGGCGTAGAAGAAGCAATAGACACAGGCAGGGAATCCCCATGAATACCACGACAGCCCCAACTTGAGACTGACATAGCCTTCCAGTCCAGGACTGGATTATGGGTCTGTAACCATGGCAGCCCTAAAACAACCAAATCATGCATTTTATGTAAAACCAGGAAATGTATCACCTCGCGGTGTTCAGGAGTCATGCACATGGTAACCTGTGTCCAATACTGCGGTTTATTTGCAGCCAATGGTGTAGCATCAATACCCCTAAGAGGAATAGGATTTTCTAATGGTTCAAGAGTAAAACCACAGCGCTTAGCAAATGAGAGATCCATGAGACTCAGGGCAGCACCTGAATCTACAAACGCCATGACAGGATAAGATGACAGTGAGCAAATCAAAGTTACAGACAGAATAAATTTAGGTTGCAAATTACCAACGGTGACAGGACTAACAACCTTAGCTATACGTTTAGAGCATGCTGAGATAACATGTGTAGAATCACCACAGTAGTAGCACAAGCCATTCCGGCGTCTATGAATTTTCCGCTCATTTCTAGTCAGGATTCTATCACATTGCATTAAATCAGGTGTCTGTTCAGACAACACCATGAGGGAATTTGCGGTTTTTCTATCACATTGCACCGAATTAGGTGTCTGTTCAGACAACACCATGAGGGAATTTGCGGTTTTGCGCTCCCGCAACCGCCGGTCAATTTGAATAGCCAGTGCCATAGTATCATTCAGACCTGTGGGAATGGGAAAACCCACCATAACATTCTTAATGGCTTCAGAAAGGCCATTTCTAAAATTAGCGGCCAGTGCACACTCGTTCCAATGTGTCAGCACGGACCATTTCCGAAATTTTTGGCAATACACTTCAGCCTCGTCCTGCCCCTGAGACATAGCCAGCAAGGCCTTTTCTGCCTGAATCTCAAGATTGGGTTCCTCATAAAGTAAACCGAGCGCCAGAAAAAACGCATCAAGATCAGCCAATGCCGGATCTCCTGGCGCCAGCGAAAAAGCCCAATCCTGAGGGTCGCCCCGTAAGAACGAAATAACAATTTTTACTTGCTGAGCAGAATCTCCAGATGAACAGGGTCTCAGGGACAAAAACAATTTACAATTATTCACGAAATTCCTAAACTTAAACCTGTCTCCGGAAAACAGTTCAGGAATCGGTATTTTAGGTTCTGACCTAGGATTTCTGATAACATAGTCTTGTATGCCCTGCACACGAGTAGCCAGCTGGTCCACACTTGTAATCAAGGTCTGGACATTCATGTCTGCAGCAAGCATAGCCACTCTGAGGTAAAGGGGAAGAAGAAAAAAAAAAAAAAACTCAGAATCTTCTTTCTTATAATCCCTCTTCTGCAATGCATTAAACATTTAATACTGGCCTGGCAAACTGTTATGACCCCAATGGCGAGGGTCTCAGAGGAACGTGGAAGTCTGCAGAATACAAAAATCCAGCTCATAGGGCAGTGGTAACTGGGTTGACCATATATCTACTCCTAACGCCAACACTAGAAGTAGCCGGGGATCATTCCTACGTTGATTCTAGATGACACGCGCCAGCCGGAGAATCTAGCTACCCCTAGTAGAGGAAAACAAAGACCTTTCTTGCCTCCAGAGAAGGGGACCCCAAAGCTGGATAGAAGCCCCCCACAAATAATGACGGTGAGGTAAGAGGAAATGACAAACACAGAAATGAACCAGGTTTAGCACAGAGAGGCCCGCTTACTGATAGCAGAATAAAGAAAGGTAACTTATATGGTCAACAAAAACCCTATCAAAATCCACACTGGAAATTCAAGAACCCCCGAACCGTCTAACGGTCCGGGGGGAGAACACCAGCCCCCCTAGAGCTTCCAGCAAAGGTCAGGATATAGTTTTGGAACAAGCTGGACAAAAATACAAAACCAAAACAAATAGCAAAAAGCAAAAGGCAGACTTAGCTGATATAACTGGAACCAGGATCAGTAGACAAGAGCACAGCAGACTAGCTCTGATAACTACGTTGCCAGGCATTGAACTGAAGGTCCAGGGAGCTTATATAGCAACACCCCTAACTAACGACCCAGGTGCGGATAAAAGGAATGACAGAAAAACCAGAGTCAAAAAACTAGTAACCACTAGAGGGAGCAAAAAGCAAATTCACAACAGTCAACCTGTCATTGGCTACAGCAGAGCAAAGTGAAGGTTCTAGAGTGGCCATCTCAGTCTTCTGACCTCAATATCATTGAGCCACTCTGGGGAAATCTCAAGGGTGCAGTTCATGCTAAACAGCCCAGGAATTTACAGAAACTGGAGGCTTTTTGCCAAGAAGAGTGGGCAGCTTTGCAATCTGAGAAACTAAAGATCCTCATCCACAACTACCACAAAAGACTTCAAGCTGTCATTGATGTTAGCGGGGAAATATACAGTATTAAGAAAAGGGGTATGCGAACTTTTGATCAGGGTGATTTTGGATGTTTTGGGTTGTCATTATGTATTATATTTGACACATTTTTTACATTTTCTTTTACATTTTTATTAATATGATGACGAAAAACAACTAAAAACATCATACCTTGATTTTCATTAAAAAATGTTCAGTATGTAGACTTTTTTGCAATTTCCTATAGACTTCCAACACCTGACTGCAGTGTTTTAGCTCAAACGAAACCTAGAAAAAATGTCTTGGAAAAACACTGCTAATGCTGTATGTGAAAAACATCCTGCGGCTGTAGTTTTGTAAAAGAAACAGTTGTAGGAAACTAGCAAAACCAAAAGTGCTGAAAGTTATAAATGGTATAAAGATTTTATTATCACATCTGCTATATAAGGCTGCCTTTGGACAAGAAAGCGTGGTGGATTTAAAGAAAAGCGAGTTTAAAGAAAGTATGTAAAACAGCAAGTCTGGATGGTGCCGCTTCGGTCAAAGCTACAAAGCACAGAGAGGGGGCACGGTTTTGGCAACTGCTTCTATACAGCTCAGTAACATTCAGAAGTAGTTTTATTTGTCTGTGAGGTTATGGGCCTATGGTGAGCAAAATACCTTCTAAGGCTTTGTTCACATCACTGCTGTTCACTCTTCTATTATTTGTTGAGATCTTTTGATGAATACGGTTCCATCAAAGTTGCAATGGTTCCATACGAGCAGAGTTCTTTGTTCTGCTAGAAACAGAGTCTTACATTGCGTATCGTTGACCATAAAGAAAAAAAATATATTGGCCTCACTGTTACATAACCCCAGTTACTCAATTGTACTTATTATTACTAATTATTGCCAATTATTTTTCTTTAATTTCTAACTTTAAGTCTCACTTAAAAGGTCACTTATGATTCATAAAACTTTGAAGAAATCAGTAGCGCATACAAGTAAAAGAAACTTTGTAATATATCTTAGAGGAGAACTTAAGCTATTTTATCCACTTATGAGCCATTTTTTCTCCTCAGTCCCTGCCTCCTGAACTCATCATTAACTCAGAAAAACTGAAAAATGTGCCAGTTTATTGAGGGATCAGGTTATAGCTACCTATTGAAGGATCAGATTATAGCTGCCCATTGAAGTCTATGCAGAGTGAAAGCGAGAGAACAGAAAAATAGGGAAACATGCAAAAATAAATACAGACATGTACAGTAAGTGCTGCAACTTTTTAGTAAGTAGTTTATCTCACTCAATGTTCGATTCACAACTACCCCGCTCAGTATTGCTATTTAATGTCCTCCATATTGCTGCTGAATCTGAACATTTGCTAATTACATAGAGAACAGTAATATCTCATATTTTTATGCATTGTGTATGAGCGAAATCATAACAGCTAGTCTTCACCCACTAGCTCAGAGATAACTGAAAGTAGAGATAGAAATAAATGAAAATGAAGGATGCTAAGTGTTATTCCCCATGTTGACACAGCTGGAAATTTATTATGCAAAGTCACCAGAAGCTATGTTTAAATGGAATGTGTCACCAGGTTTTTGCCACCTAATCGGAAAAAGCACGAAGTAATAATGTAGGGGCAGAAACCACGTTTCTAGCAATGTGTCACTCACTGGGCTACTTGCCATAGTTTATATAAAATCAGAGTTTTATTTGTAGGAGGAGATTATCATATTTGGACTTCTTCCTGGTAGTTCAACCCCTCCTTCTACTCTGATTGGCAGCTCTCTGCACATGCACAGTGTACACAAAAGCTACAAAACAGTGGTGTGGGTGGGGTTATACAGAGCTCAGCATTAAAAGAATTGGTAGATGTGCTGCAGATACAAAACAGGTTTTAACAGAAATTGCAGCACCCAATAAAAGGATTTGTCTCTAAAATAAGGGTCAGAGATAGAAAGCCTGATTCCAGCGATGTATCAGTTATTTGACTGCTTGGTGCAGTTTTCATATAATCCCTCTTTTGTGGGATGTAGATGTAGTAGAGCTAAGGCCATGTTCACACATTCAGTGTTTAGTCAGTATTTTACATCAGTATTTATAAGCCAAAATCAGGAGTGAGACAGTCAGAGGAAAGATATATAGTTACATAGGTTGAAAAAAAGACCTAGGTCCATCTTCACCAAGTGTTCATTTTGTCATTAATTTAACTATAAGGCTTCTTTCACACTTCCGTCGGTATAAGGCCGTCACGAAGCGTCGGCACGACGTATCTACGGAAGTGTTTGCTTTCACATTTCCGTCTGCGTTGCCGAGCAGGAAAGATTGTGAGAGCGATATTTCCTGCTGGGCATGCGCAGTGTGAAACACTGGATGTGACGTACGGAAAAACATTCCCTTGAACGTTTTTCCGAGACGACGGTCCGCCAAAACCCGACGCATCCAGTGGACGACGCATGCAACGTATGGCCATACGTCGCAATGTGTCGCTAATGCAAGTCTATGGAGAAAAACGCATCCTGCGGGCAACTTTGCAGGATGCGTTTTTTCTCCAAAACGATGCATTGCGACATTGGCCAAACGACGGAAGTGTGAAAGTAGCCTAACCTACAGTATTATATGTAATCAGTAAATCATCCAGCACTTTTTTAAAAGCAGTTATACTGTCTGCCATTACTACCTCCTGTGGTCGGCATTCCACAATCTGACTGCTCTAACTGTAAAGAGCCCTTTCCTATTTAGCTGTCGGAATCACCTTTCTTCCACCTGTAATGAATGCCCCCTGGTCCCTTGTATGGTCCTTGGAAGGAATGTCATGTGCCAGTCCACTGAACACACATATATTTATACATGTAAATGAGATCTTCTCTGAGGCGTCTTTTTCTAAGCTAAACAACCACAACTTTTCCAACCTTTCATCATATGAGAGGCCTTCCATCCCTTGTAATAATCTATTTGCCGCCTTTGCACTGACTCTAATTTTTTAATGTCCTTTTTTAAATGTGGATCCCAAAACTGGATCCCAAATTATAGACATGACCTCACCAGTGATTTATAAAGAGGTAATAATATGTTGGGATCGCAGGATGTTATCTCTCTTTTTATACACCCTAAAATCTTGTTTGCTTTTGCGGCTGCTGCTTGACATTGAGTACTGCTGCTCAGCTTACGTGTAGCCAGAATACCAAAGTCCTTCTCCTGTTCTGTAGTAACAAGTGTGGTCCCATTTACAGTGGGGGAAATAAGTATTTGATCCCTTGCTGATTTTGTAAGTTTGCCCACTGACAAAGACATGAACAGTCTATAATTTTAAGGGTAGGTTAATTTTAACATCAAAAGATAGAATATCAAAACTAAACTCCAGAAAATCACATTGTATTAATTATATAAATGTATTTGCATTTTGCAGTGAGAAATAAGTATTTGATCCCTCTGGCAAACAAGACTTAATACTTGGTGGCAAAACCCTTGTTGGCAAGCACAGCAGTCAGACGTTTTTTGTACTTGATGTTGAGAAATGCGCACATGTCAGGAGGAATTTTGGTCCACTCCTCTTTGCAGATCATCTCTAAATCATTAATATTTTGAGGCTGTCGCTTGGCAACTCGTAGCATCAACTCCCTCCATAAGTTTTGTATAGTATTAAGATCTGGAGACTGGCTAGGCCTCTCCATGACCTTAATGTGCTTCTTTTTGAGCCACTCCTTTATTGCCTTGGCTGTATGTTTTCGGTCATTGTCTTGCTGGAAGACCCAACCACGACCTATTTTTAATGTGCTGGCGGAGGGAAGGAGGTTGTCACTCAGGATTTTACGGTACATGGCTCCATCCATTCTCCCACTGATGTGATGAAGTAGTCCTGTGTCCTTAGCAGAGAAATACCCCCAAAACATTATGTTTCCACCTCCATGCTTGACAGTGGGGACGGTGTTCTTTGGGTCATAGGCAGCATTTCTCTTCCTCCAAATATTACGAGTTGAGTTAATGTCAGACCTCAATTTTTGTCTCATCTGACCCCCTGTGTAATTTTAGGCCGATCTCTCACCTTCCTCATGATCAAGGATACCTTATGAGGTGAGATTTTGAATGGTGCCCCAGATTGATGTCAATTGACAGTAATTTTGTATTTCTTCCATTTCCATACTATTGCACCAACAGTTGTCTCCTTCTCACCCAGCGTTTTACTTATGGTTTTGTAGCCCATTCCAGATTTGTGCAGGTGTATGATCTTGTCCCGGACATCCTTATAAAGCTCTTTGGTCCTGCCCATGTTGTAGAGTCTGACTAATTAATTGACTCTGTGGACAGGAATTATTTATAAAGGTGACTAAGTAAGACAGCTGTCTTTAATGCAGGTAACGAGTTGATTAGGAGTGTCTAATTCGTCTGTAGGAGCCAGAACTCTTAATGGTTGGTAGGGGATCAAATACTTATTTCTCATTGCAAAATGCAAATACATTTATATAATTTATACAATGTGATTTTCTGGATTTTATTTTTGATATTATATCTCTCAGCGTTAAAATTAACCTACCCTTAAAGTTATAGACTGTTCATGTCTTTGTCAGTGGGCAAACTTACAAAATCAGCAGGGATCAAATACTTATTTCCCCCACTGTAATGCATATGCAGCTTTAGGATTATTCCGTCCTGGGTGCATTATTCTACATTTATCTACGTTAAACCTTAATTGCCAAGTGTTTGTCCATTTAGTCATCTTATTCAGATTGTTTTTCAAAATTTGTAATGTCAAAGTCAGATTTTAGTATTCTACATAGTTTGGTGTCATCAGCAAAGACTGACACTTTACTCTCAATCCCATCCACAAGGTTATTAAAACTAAAGCAATTGTTACCATCCACCTTTTCCTCATAGATTGTAAGCTTGCGAGCAGGGCCCTCATTCCTCCTGGTATCTATTTTGAACTGTGATTTCTGTTATGCTGTAATGTCTATTGTCTGTACAAGTCCCCTCTATAATTTGTAAAGTGCTGCAGAATATGTTGGCGCTATATAAATAAATTTATTATTATTATTATTATTATTATTAAAGAGGATAAATAGAATAGGTCCTAGCACAGATCCCTGCGGTACCCCACTGTGTGCTGATTATATCCCATTTAGAGAACGTACCATTTATGAAGACTCTTTGTTTCCGGTCATTTAGCCAATTCCTTACCCAGCAACATTGTCAGAAAGCTGCCAGTCACTGGTGTCGGTTGAGTTACACTGATTAGCTTGATTGGTTGGTACAGAACATAAAGCAAATAATTTAGTTATTTTTATTTATTTATTTTACTCATTTATATGGCGCCATTAATTCATCAATGCTTTACAGACGTTATCGGCACTGTCCCCAATGGGTCTCACAATTTAAATTCCCTACCAGTTTGTCTTTCGAGTCTTTTAGTGATAATTTTCTTGTGATAACACACAGATAGTATTAAAACTACATCACACAGCCTAATAAGAGACATATCACTGGAATCAGGATTTCTGCCTCTACATTATACTGGTCTCAGATTAAATAGCAAACAACTGCTGACAGATTCCCTTTAAAGTTTTAAATTATACCCTTTGATTTCTTTCTAGGTGCTGGAGAATGCAATTGTTAGGCAAAACAAAATGCACTAATATTAAAAGAAGCATTTCTCCATCATAGTAACATAGTAACATAGTTATTAAGGTTGAAGAAAGACTTTAAGTCCATCTAGTTCAACCCATAGCCTAACCTAACATGCCCTAACATGTTGATCCAGAGGAAGGCAAAAAAAAACCATGTGGCAAAGAGTAAGCTCCATATTGGGGAAAAAAATTCGTTCCTGACTCCACATACGGCAATCAGACTAGTTCCCTGGATCAACACCCTATTAAGGAATCTAGTGTATATACTCTGTAACATTATACTTTTCAAGAAAGGCATCCAGTCCCCTCTTAAATTTAAGTAATGAATCGCTCATTACAACATAATACGGCAGAGAGTTCCACAACGGGGCATTCTTTGCGTCTGGAGGAGAGAAGGTTTTTCCACCAACATAGAAGAGGATTCTTTACTGTTAGGGCAGTGAGAATCTGGAATTGCTTGCCTGAGGAGGTGGTGATGGCGAACTCAGTCGAGGGGTTCAAGAGAGGCCTGGATGTCTTCCTGGAGCAGAACAATATTGTATCATACAATTATTAGGTTCTGTAGAAGGACGTAGATCTGGGGATTTATTATGATGGAATATAGGCTGAACTGGATGGACAAATGTCTTTTTTCGGCCTTACTAACTATGTTACTATGTTATGTTATAGTCTCACTGCTCTTACAGTAAAGAATCCGCGTCTGTTATTATGCTTAAACCTTTTTTCCTCCAGACGTAGAGGATGTCCCCTTGTCCCTGTCTCAGGTCTATGAGTAAAAAGATCATCAGAAAGGTCTTTGTACTGTCCCCTCATATATTTATACATTAAAATAAGATCACCCCTTAGCCTTCATTTTTCCAAACTAAATGGCCCCAAGTGTAATAACCTATCTTGGTATTGCAGACCCCCCCCCAGTCCTCTAATAACCTTGGTCGCTCTTCTCTGCACCCGCTCCAGTTCAGCTATGTCTTTCTTATACACCGGAGACCAGAACTGTACACAGTATTCTAAGTGTGGTCAAATTAGTGACTTGTATAGAGGTAAAATTATGTTCTCCTCATGAGCATCTATGCCTCTTTTAATGCATCCCATTATTTTATTTGCCTTTGTAGCAGCTGCCTGACACCGGCCACTGAATATGAGTTTGTCATCCACAAATACACTCAGGTCTTTTTCATTGACGGTTTTGCCCAGTGTTTTAGAATTAAGCACATAGTTATACATCTTATTACTTCTACCCAAGTGCATGACCTTACATTTATCCCCATTAAAGCTCATTTGCCATTTATCAGCCAAAGCTTCTAGTTTAAATGCAAAATCATGAAGCAACACGTTACGTAATATTGGAGAGACAGTCTCATAAGCTCTCCCTACACGCCCACCAGGCGCTAGCCAAATCGGATAGCTCCAAACAAAGCTTGTTGACAAAAAACGGAGCAAAAATATCCATAACACCATAATTTTATATATAAAAGGTATACATTTTATTCAATTCAATGGTTTATCCTAAACAACATCAATACTAATATTGCAATGAGTGCTGTATGCACTCTGCACAGACAGAGAAGGGCCACACCAGAAGGGGGAACTTCTTTTCAGCCAACTACGAATGGGTAAGCTTGAGTATACATATGGTGTATTTTACACGTCATGAACTCCTAGCGCAGTCACCTACATCAAGGGGATACCGGTAGGACCTTGCATATGATTGTATATGGGCTGTAGCTTCGAGTGCTAAAGGTATATATGAGGCGTATTATATAGTATTCTTCCCTTCTGGTGTTTGGTAAACCATCATGTCTCTTTTTTGTAACTTCTCTGTTTGTGCAGAGTGCATACAGCACTCATTGCAATATTAGTATTGATGTTGTTTAGTCAAAAAGCTTCTAGTTTACATAAATCATCCTGTAACATAAAATTGTCCTCCCCTGTATTGATTACCCTGCAGAGTTTAGTGTCATCTGCAAATATTGAAATTCTGCTCTGTATGCCCCCTACAAGGTCATTAATAAACATGTTAAAAAGAAGAGGGCCCAATACTGACCCCTGTGGTACCCCACTACTAACCACGACCCAGTCCGAGTGTGCTCCATTAATAACCACCCTGTGTTTCCTATCCCTGACCCAGCTCTTAACCCACTTACACATATTTTCCCCTATCCCCATTATTCTCATTTTATGTATCAACCTTTTGTGTGGCACCGTATCAAAAGCTTTTGAAAAGTCCATATACACTACATCTACTGGGTTCCCTTGGTCCAGTCCGGAACTTACCTCTTCATAGAAGCTGATCATATTAGTCTGACATGAACGGTCCCTAGTAAACCCGTGCTGATACTGGGTCATGAGGTTATTCCTCTTCAGATACTCCAGCATAGCATCCCTTAGAATGCCCTACAGGATTTTACCCACAGTAGAGGTTAAGCTTACTGGCCTATAATTACCGAGTTCAGTTTTTGCCCCTTTTTGAATATTGGCACCACATTTGCTATACGCCAGTCCTGTGGTACAGACCCTGTTATTATGGAGTCTATAAAGATTAAAAATAATGGTCTATCAATGACTGTACTTAATTCCTGCAGTACTCGGGGGTGTATCCCATCCGGACCCAGAGATTTGTCAATTTTAGTGATTTTTAGACGCTGCCGTACTTCCTGCTGGGTTAAGCAGATGACACTTAATGGGGAATTTTTGTTATCACTGATCATATTGTCTATCATGGGATTTTGTTGTGTAAATACTGATGAAAAAAAGTCATTTAGCATATTGGCTTTTTCCTCATCCACCATTTCACCCACACTATTTTTAAGGGGGCCAACACTATCATTTTTTAGTTTCTTACCATTTATGTAGTTAAAGAATATTTTGGGATTATTTTTACTCTCTCTGGCAATGAGTCTCTCTGTCTCAATCTTTGCCTCCTTGATTTGCTTTTTACAGAATTTATTTAATTTTCTGTATTTATTTAATGCCTCATCACTACCTACTTCCTTTAATTCTCTAAATGCTTTCTTTTTGTCACTCACAGCGCTCCTTACAGCTCTATTTAGCCATATTGGTTTCCTCCTATTTCTAGTATGTTTATTCCCATACGGTATATACTGTGCACAGGTCCTATCCAGGATGCTAATAAACGTCTCCCATTTTCTTTGTGTATTTTTATGTCTCAGGATCTCGTCCCAGTTAATTGCACCAAGATCCTCTCTCATCCGTTGGAAATTTGCCCTCCTGAAGTTTAGTGTCCTTGTCACCCCTCTACTACCCATCTTATTAAAGGATACATGAAAACTTATTATTTTGTGATCACTATTCCCCAAGTGACCCCCAACCCTTATATTTGATATGCGGTCTGGCCTGTTGATTAATATTAGGTCTAGCAGTGCCCCCCTTCTTGTTGGGTTCTGAACCAGTTGTGAAAGGTAATTGTCTCTCATAGTTGTCAAAAACCGATTACCTTTGCTGGAACTGCAGATTTCCGTTCCCCAATGTATTTCAGGGTAGTTGAAGTCCCCCATAATAATGACTTCTCCTTGAGTCGCAGCTTCATCTATTTGCTTTATGAGGATATTCTCCGTTGCTTCCATTTTTTTTGGAGACTTATAACTAACCCCTATAAGTAATTTATTATTTTTCCCCCTCCCCTTATCTCCACCCACAGGGACTCTACATTTTCATTAGATTCACCTATATTATCACGCAGGATGGGTTTTAAGGATGATTTTACATATAGACACACACCTCCCCCTCGCTTATCCTTTCAGTCATTTCTGAACAAATTATAGCCCTGCAAGTTAACAGCCCAGTCATGACTCTCATCCAGCCCTGTTTCAGATATCCCTAGCATATCATAGTTATGCTCCAACAAAATTAAGTCTAATTCCACCATTTTGATGGCGAGGCTTCTGGCATTAGTATACATGCACTTTATGTATCTCTCTATACCTCTATTCTTTCTTAAATTATTATCTGTTCTAACCCCACCCCCATGCCACCGCTACCCCCAACTTCTTTATTTGTGCACAGGTCTCTATCTGCACTATCTACCCCTCCTATAAATTGAATACCCTCCCCCCAATCCCTAGTTTAAACCCTCCTCCAACCTTCTAGCCATTTTCTCCACCAGCACAGCTTCACCTTCCCCATTGAGGTGCAGCCCTTCCCTAGCGTAGAACCTGTAGCCAACTGAGAAGTCGGCCCAGTTCCCCAGGAACCCAAACCCCTCCTTCCTACACCAATTCTTAAGCCACTTATTAACCTCCCTAATCTCCCGTTGCCTCTCTGGCATGGCACGTGGTACAGGCAGTATTTCGGAAAGTACCACGTTGGAGGTCCTTGCTTTCAGCTTGCAGCCTAATTCCCTGAAATAATCTTTAAGGACCTTCCACCTACCTCTAACTTTGTCATTTGTGCCAATGTGCACCATGACCGCTGGGTCCTCACCAGCCCCTCCCAGTAATCTGTCAACCTGATCAGCGATGTGTCGGACTCGATAGCCAGGTAGGCTGCACACCTTTCGGTGATCCCTGTCTTTGCGACAGATTGCCCTATCTGTTCCCCTAATAATTGAGTCCCCCACTGCCAGCACCTGTCTGGCCTGCCCTGCTCTCCTATTTCCCTCCTTACTGGAGCAGACACTCCTCCGGCTTTCAGAGGACATGCCTGGCTGCAGCAGTGCTACCCCTGTACTGGCACCCCCCTCATCTGCCAACTTAGCAAACTTATTGGGGTGTGCCAGATCAGGACTAGCCTCCCTGGCACTCTTCCCTCTACCCCGCTTCCTAAATGTCACCCAGCTTGCTGCCTCACTGTCCTGCAGCTCCATCCTACCATCCCCCCCTCATCTATCCCATTGAGCGTCTGCTCAGTGAGCACAAGACTCATCTCCATATTGTCTATGGATCTCAGTGTTGCCAGCTGCACAATTAGATCCAGAATCTGGGCTTCCAAATGCACAATGTGCTCACATCTCGCACAGCAGTATGCACCCTCGACCGGCTGATCAAGGACTGCATACATGTGGCAAGATGTGCACTGGATGGCATTAACAATAGTGGAGCACATTTCCTAATGGGGATTGCACCAGACAGAAACGTTAAATAAAAATAAATACAAAGTATTAATAAAATGCAGATAGCAGTTCGGTAATTCCTCCCTTGGAAACTCCCTGAATCCAAAGTCACTGAATCACAAGTCACACTTACCGCCGTTCGCACTTACGCTCAGGTGACACTCAGCTCATTCACACTCGCTAAGCTGAAGATTTAAAGAGATTTTTTTTTCCCCTCAGCAGTAGGGTTGAGCGAAACGGGTCAGCCATTTTCAGAAGTCGCCGACTTTTGGCAAAGTCGGGTTTCATGAAACCCGACCCGACCCCTGTGTGGGGTCGGCCATGAGGTCGGCGATCTTCTGAATCTGGTATCGGAATTCCGATACAGAGTTCCGATATGTTTGCGATATCGGGAATCGGTATCGGAATCCATATTTAAGTGTTAAATAAAGAATCAAAATAAAAAATATTGATATACTCACCCTCGGACGCGCCCTGGTACTAACCGGCAGGCTTCCTTCCTAAGAATGAGCGCGTGAATGACCTGCGGTGACGTCGCGGCTTGTGATTGGTCTGAGGGTGAGTACCCTATATACTCGAGTATAACCCGACCCGAGTATAAGCCGACCCCCCTAATTTTGCCACAAAAAAATGGGAAAACTTATTGACTCGAGTATAAGCCTAGGGTGGAAAATGCAGCAGGTACCGGTGAATTTCAAAATTAAAAATAGATACTCCATACCGTTCATTATGGCCCCATAGATGCTCCATATAAAGCTGTGCCACATATAATGCTCTGCACCGTTCATTATGGCCCCATAGATGCTCCACATAAAGCTGTGCCATATATACAATGCTCTGCACCGTTGCCCCATAGCTGTGCCATATATATAATGCTCTGCACCGTTGCCCCATAGCTGTGCCATATATATAATGCTCTGCACCGTTGCCCCATAGCTGTGCCATATATATAATGCTCTGCACCGTTGCCCCATAGCTGTGCCATATATATAGTGCTCTGCACCGTTGCCCCATAGCTGTGCCATATAGTGCTCTGCACCGTTGCCCCATAGCTGTGCCATATATATAGTGCTCTGCACCGTTGCCCCATAGCTGTGCCATATAGTGCTCTGCACCGTTGCCCCATAGCTGTGCCATATATATAGTGCTGTGCACCGTTGCCCCATAGCTGTGCCATATATATAATGCTCTGCACCGTTGCCCCATAGCTGTGCCATATATATAGTGCTCTGCACCGTTGCCCCATAGCTGTGCCATATAGTGCTCTGCACCATTGCCCCATAGATGTGCCACATAAATCTGTGCCATTGCTGCTGCTGCAATAAAAAAAAAAAAACACATACTCACCTCTCTTGCTTGCAGCTCCTCAGCGTCCCGTCCCGGCGTCTCTCCGCACTGACTGATCAGGCAGAGGGTGCCGCGCACACTATATGCGTCATCGCGCCCTCTGACCTGAGCAGTCAGTGCGGAGAGACGGCGGGAAGATGGCGCGGCGCCCGGCGGGTGGAACGAGGACAGGTAAATATGACATACTTACCTGCTCCCGGCGTCCCGCTCCTTCCCCCGGACAGCTGGTCTTCGGTGCCGCAGCCTCTTCCTCTGTCAGCGGTCACCGTTACCGCTTCATTAGAGAAATGAATAGGCGGCTCCGCCCCAATGGGAGTGGAGTCCATATTCATTTCTCTAATGAGCGGTCCCACGTGACCGCTCAGGGGAAGAGCTGCGGCACCCGGAGACCGTGGGACGGGCAGGGGGAGCGACAGGAA
The DNA here is from genome assembly GCF_051348905.1 of Ranitomeya variabilis. NCBI lineage: Eukaryota > Metazoa > Chordata > Amphibia > Anura > Dendrobatidae > Ranitomeya > Ranitomeya variabilis. Next base: position 371,375,395 of record NC_135232.1, read on the forward strand.
CGCCGGAACTAGGTGAGTATATGACAGTCCTCACCCGCCGACCCCACCACCGATCATGACTCGAGTATAAGCCGAGAGGGGCACTTTCAGCGCAAAAATTTGGGCTGAAAATCTCGGCTTATACTCGAGTATATACGGTATATCAGTATTTTTTATTTTGATTCTTTATTTTACACATTAATATGGATCCCAGGGCCTGAAGGAGAGTTTCCTCTCCTTCAGACCCTGGGAACCATAGTATCCCATTGCACTGCATTGGGTTTCGTGTTTCGGCCGACCCCGACCTTTTTATAGGATCGGCCGATTTCACTCGACCAGACTTTGAGAAAGTCGGGTTTCGTGAAACCCGACCCGATCCTATAAAAATAAAAGTCGCTCAACCCTACTCAGCAGCAATCCACCTTGCTGTTCAATGCACTTCCAAAAGAGCCATCATCTTGGTAGTTACACATGAGGACATGTGCACGTAATTCAAAATAAAATGTCAGCAGTAGTGTTGAGCGATACCGTCCGATACTTGAAAGTATTGGTATCGGAAAGTATCGGCCGATACCGGCAAAGTATCGGATCTGATCCAATACCGATACCCGATACCAATACAAGTCAATGGGATTCAAGTATCGGAAGGTATCCCTGATGGTTCCCAGGGTCTGAAGGAGAGGAAACTCTCCTTCAGGCCCTGGGATCCATATTAATGTGTAAAATAAAGAATTAAAATAAAAAATATTGATATACTCACCTCTCCGACGCAGCCTGGACCTTACCGCTGTGAACCGGCAGCCTTCTTTGCTTAAAATGAGTGCGTTCAGCACCTTCCATGACGTCACGGCTTCTGATTGGTCGCGTGCCGCTCATGTGACCGCCACGCGACCAATCAGAAGCCGTGACGTCATCCCTCAGGTCCTAAATTCCTAGAAGGGAATTTAGGACCTGAGGGATGACGTCGTGGCTTGTGATTGGTCGTGTGGCGGTCACATGAGCGGCACGCGACCAATCAGAAGCCGTGACGTCATGGAAGGTGCTGAACGCGCTCATTTTAAACAAAGCAGGCTGCCGGTTACCAGCGGTGATGTCCAGGGGCCCCTGGACAGGTGAGTATATCAATATTTTTTATTTTAATTCTTTATTTTACACATTCATATGGATCCCAGGGCCTGAAGGAGAGTTTCCTCTCCTTCAGACCCTGGGAACCATACACTGGAAACTTCCGATTCCGATTCCCGATACCACAAAAGTATCGGATCTCGGTATCGGAATTCCGATACCGCAAGTATCGGCCGATCCTTGCGGTATCGGAATGCTCAACACTAGTCAGCAGTGCTAACAGTAGCCAAATCTTAGATGCAAAAAAGTGTGCATAGAAATTTGAGTAAAGTCAGCTGACATCTATTGAAATTTTATGGAAACCTTAACAGTTTATCTTCTGTTACAACAAGTAAGCATAAGGAATAAAAAGGAAATTAATCAACCTGTTTTCTTTTCTGTGGTCAAAGAACTAGCATGACCTAGATGTTTCTTTTTGGTTAATGAGCACATATATGACTAAAGCTAGGCAAACCATTGTAATTAGAAGCTGTGTTGCATTCCATGCTTCCTAAATTGACTACTTGTTTGGTAATAGCCACTTAAAAGTGTGAAGTGTGAAGGTCAGCCGCCCACTCATATTCCAGCTTAATAGCTCACCAGAAGAAGAAAATTCAAGTTTGTTCCTCTCCAGCTTAACCTTTTCTATACTGTGTTGTAAATTAATGCCCTTTTGCTTTGGCAAATTTTTCATCATCACCTGGCACTGAAGGGTTTAATGAACTAGTAAAAAACATTTGTGGAGAAAGGTGATCCTTTATAATACATACAACACACAATTATCATTAAAAGGCCACTGTACAATATACAAAGCAATTTAGCATACAGGAAAATAATGAGAAAATGGTCCTACTATATTTACTGATTGCTAAGATTTTCTATTGTATTGAATAATGCCGCCTACACTTTCTTGATGAAAGATTGCTTTATAGCTAAATAGAATATCTTACTTTTTCCAACATTTAAAGTCTAATATAACAGTTATTCAAAGAACAATAACTGGTACCAGGTATATGCTGTATATTATAGATATTAATCAGAAAGTTTCAAGAATTGAGGCATTGAAGTACAGTTCTGCCATCATAAAGTGGAAAGTACCGTATTTTTCAGACTATAAGATGCACTTTTTTCCCAAAATTTTTTTTGGGGAAAATGGAGGTGCATCTTATAGTTGGAATATACTTACAAGTAGTGTGGTGGCAGCAGGAGTCAGGTGATTGTGCGGCGGTCTCGATCCGACGCTGCAGGACGATGATCATACTCCCTTCCCAGGCTGGTGTGGCATGTTCAGCGGTGCTCTGTGGAGCTGCGGGGCCCCCCCCAGAACACCGCCGAACTAGCCTGGGATGGGATTTCCCAGAAGCCACCACACTGCAGCAATGTATGTGCAGGGGCCTCCGGCTTTCACAAAATGCCGGCGCAGCTCCCCCACCACAGAGCACCGCCGAACCTGCTGCACCAGTTTGGGATGGGAGTCATATCACCAGACCACCGATCAACACCCCCTGTGACCACGATCCACTAGTGCTGACGAACCCCCCCAGTAAGCTGAATTCGGACTGTAAGATGGACCCCAATTTGACACATTAATTTTTTTCCCTATTTTCCTTCTGAAAATTTGGGGTGCGTCTTATGGTCTGGTGCGTCTTCTAGTCCGAAAACTACGGTATATCCATACTTCAAAAATCCTATTACACTTCATCTTATTACATAAATGGATACAGTCTTTTCACTCCAGTGGTTTAATGTCCCATGAACAAAGTACATATTCATTTATAGATCTTGGAATAATAAATTGCACAACTGGATGTTCTTGTGCTGAGATAATCGTATAAATGGGCCTCTGCTATATACCATGTAATGGTTGTGTCCAACCACGCAGATCTGTTCCAGTTCACTGTTGGCACATGTCACAGTTCTTGGCCAAGGGAGAAAGCATAAGTCAATTAGGAGAGGTAAGTACACAGATGACACAGCAGGGGATGGTAGTTGCTGCTTTCTGAGGTAACACATGTACTTGCCTGCTTTATCACAGGAGAAAATGTTTGTGCTGTGTCACCAGTCCTATTAGGTCATCATAAATCAAATCAGTGATGTACAAGGTCAGCACCTGATGGAGCTCCAACATCACTGACTTGATTTATGATGAGCTCAGAGGGCTGAAGATGCAACAGAAATACTCAATCCTATGATATACAGACAGGGAAATGTGTTACCTCAGAAAGCAGCAGCTGACAGCTTATCCTTTTTCTTCTGTATAATAATTTATCACAGGTGACTTGTTCTTCTTTCCTTGCTCAGGAGCTGTGGCATGCATCGACCATCAACTGAAACAGCTCTGCATGGTCGAACACAGCAAATGACAGTATATAGAAGGTGCACATTTATAAGATTATATCAGAACAGGAACACATTTTTAACACATCCAATTGTGGAATGTATTATTCCAAGAAATTTTCAAGCCAACAGATCAGTTGGATCAGTTGTGTATCTGGATTAGAAAGGAAGCATATAGTTAAAATAATATCCTCCCTACAATGAGAGTGTTATTGGTGATGCTCTGGGCACCTTGAGCACCCAGGAAACTTGCAGTGTATGGAAGGCAAAAATAATTTAATCAAGTATCAGGAAAATGAAGGAGAAGACATCATGCCTTCTGTGAGGAAGCTGATGCTTGGGGGTCATTGGACCTTCATTGTCACCAAGACAATGATTCCAAGCATACCTCAATGTCCACCAAGGCTTGTTTTCAAAAGAAGTCCTATAAGATTATGAACCCCACAGAAAATCTTTGGTGGTATTTGAAGAAGGTGTTGGTACACAACCTTGAGAATATTATTGAGCTGAAGACATTGCCCTGAGCAATGGGCTAAGAAGTTTGTGCCTTTTTATAAATCAGGTTTGCAGCAGGTCGTAACAACCAAAGGGTGCTAAAAGTATTAAAGTCACTTGTCCCAAAGGGGTTGAATGATTCTGAAACTGCTTTAACCCCTTAACCCCCAAGATTGGTTTGCATGTTAATGACGGGGCCAATTTTTACAATTTTGACAACTGTCCCTTTATGAGGTTATAACTCTGGAACGCATCAACGGATCCCAGTTATTCTGACATTGTTTTCTTGTGACATATTGTACTTGTAGTGGTAAAATTTCTTTGATATTACTTGCGTTTAATTGTGAAAAAAATGGAAATTTGTTGAAAATTTTGAAAATTTTTCATCTTTGAATTTTCATGCCCTTAAATCACAGAGATATGCCACACAAAATACTTAAGTAACATTTCCAACATTTTTTTTTTGTTAGGGAGTTATAAGGGTTAAAATTTGACCAGCAATTTCTCATTTTTACAACACCATTTTTTTTAGGGACCACATCACATTTGAAGTCACTGTGAGGGGTCTATATGATAGAAAATAATAATAATCTTTATTTTTATATAGCGCTAACATATTCCGCAACGCTTTACCGGTTGCACACATTATCATCGCTGTCCCTATTGAGGCTCACAATCTAAATTACCTATCAGTATGTCTTTGGAATGTGGGAGGAAACCGGAGAACACCCACGCAAACACGGAGAGAACATACAAACTCTTTGCAGATGTTAGATTGGGACTTGAACCCAGGACTCCAGCGCTGCAAGGCTGCTGTGCTATCCACTGCGCCACCGTGCTGCTAGAAAATACCCAAGTGTGATGCCAATCTAAAAACTGCACCCCTCAGGGTGCTCAAAAACACAATAAAGAAGTTTATTAACCCTTCAGGTGTTTCACAAGAATTTTTGGAATGTTTAAAAAAAAAAATGAACATTTAACTTTTTTCACAAAAAATTTACTTCAGATCCAATTAGTTTTATTTTACCCAGGGAGAAATTGGACCCCAATGGTTGTTGTACAATTTGTTCTGAGTACACCGATACCCCATATGTGGGGTAAACCACTATTTGGGTGCATTGACTTTTCAATGCAAAATTGCCTGGAATTGATATAGGACGCCATGTCACGTTTGGAGAGCCCCTTATGAGCCTAAACAGTGGAAACCCCTCAAAAGTGACACCATTTTGGAAAGTAGACCCCCTTAGGAACTTATCTAGATGTGTGATGAACACTTTGAACCCCCAAGTGCTTCACAGAAGTTTATAATGTAGAGCCGTAAAAATAAAAAATCTTATTTTTTTCACAAAAATTATTTTCACCCACAATTTTTTATTTTCCCAATGGTAGAAGGAGAAATTTGACCCCAAAAGTTGTTGTACAATTTGTCCTGTGTACGCTGATACCCCATATGTAGGGGTAAACCACTGTTTGGGCGCATGGCAAAGCTCAGAAGGGACGGAGCGCCATTTGACTTTTCAATGCAAAATTGGCTGGAATTGAGATAGGACGCCATGTCTCGTTTGGAGAGCCCCTGATCTGCCTAAACAGTGTAAACCCCCAAAAGGGACCCCATTTTGGAAAGTAGACCCCCTAAAGAACTTATCTAGATGTGTGGTGAGCACATTGAACCCCAAAGTGCTTCACAGAAGTTTATAATGTAGAGCCGTGAAAATTAAAAAAATAATAGTTTTTTCCACAAAAATGATCTTTTAGCCCCCAATTTTGTAATTTCCCAAGGGTATCTGGAGAAATTGGACACCAAAAGTTGTTTTGCAATGTGTCCTGAGTACGCTGATACCCAATATGTGGGAGAAATCTACTGTTTGTGTGCATGGCAAAGCTCAGAAGGAAAGAAGTGGCGTTTTGGAATGCAGACTTTGATGGAATGGTCTACGGGCGTCACGTTGTGTTTGCAGAGCCCCTGATGTGCCTAAACAGTAGAAACCCCCACAAGTGACTGCATATTGGAAACTAGACCCCCCAAGGAACTTATCTAGATATGTTGTGAGAAGTTTGAACCCCCAAGGTGTTTCACTAAAGTTTATAACGCAGAGCCGTGAAAATGAAAAATCTTTTTTTCCACAAAAATGATTATTTAGCCCCCAGTTTTGTATTTTCCCAAGGGTAACAGGAGAAATTGGACCACAAAAGTTGTTGTCCTATTTGTCCTGAGTATGCTGATACCACATATGTGGGGGCAAACCACTGTTTGGGGACACGGCAGAGCTCAGAAGGGAAGGAGCACCGTTTTACTTTTTCAACGCAGAATTGGATGGAATTGAGATCGGACATCATGTTGCGTTTGCAGAGCCCCTGGTGTGACTAAACAGTGGAAACCCCCCAAATCTAACTCCAACCCTAACACACCCCTAACCCTAATCCCAACCCTAACCACACCCCTAACCCCAACACACCACTAACCCCAACTCACCCCTAACCCCAACACACCCCTAACCGTAATCTCAACCCTAACCACACCCCTATCCCGAACACACCCCTAACCCTACTCCTAACCCTGACACACCCCTAACTCAACTGTAAACATAATCCAAACCCTAACCCCAACTCTAGCCCCAACCCTAACTTTAGCCCCAACCCTAACTTTAGCCCCAACCCTAACCCTAACTTTAGCCCCAACCCTAACCCTAACCCTAATGGGAAAATGGAAAAAAATAAATTTTTTTTAATTTTATTATTTTTCCCTAACTAAGGAGGTGATAAAGGGTGGTTTGATTTACTATTTATAGCAGGTTTTTATAGCTTTTTTTATGTTTGGCAGCTGTCACACAGCTGTTTTTTATTGCAAAAAATTTTTTTTGCGTTACCACATTCTGAGAGCTATAATTTTTTCCATATTTTGATCCACAGAGTCATGTGAGGTCTTGTTTTTTTGCGGGACGAGTTGACGTTTTTATTGGTACCATTTTCAGGCACATGACATTTTTTGATCGCTTTTTATTCCGATTTTTGTTAGGCAGAATGAACAAAAACTAGCAATTCATGAATTTCTTTTGGGGGGGCGTTTATACCGTTCCGCGTTTGGTAAAATTGATAAAGCAGTTTTATTCTTCAGGTTAGTATGATTACAGCGATGTCTCATGTATATCTTTTTTTATGTTTTGGCGCTTTCATACAATAAAAACTATTTTATAATAAGCACACTACCCATGCCCATAGATCCTACACGAAGATAGGCAACATTCCTTAACAAGTATGAAACATATAGATCCTATTGTAGGAATAAACGTCAGATAATTAGATACATACGGCGACTCAATCATAAATTATTTATACCAGAGAAACCTGAGTCAAAATTAGCCAAAAAGTAGCAAAACATTACATTTATTGAAAATTCTCACCTAAAAGCATACATGTAATATATAGCGAATAAGAGTTCATAGAAAATACATTGTGACTATATCCATGGATATAAAGTATCTAATTATCTGATGTTTATTCCTATATATGTTTATCTCTGTATATTTTACAGCAACTAAAGCCCGTGAACAAACGTGGCTGACACAGTTAAATGACATGTTTTGTGACGATCCTGGTGCATCCCTGATGGGTAATAGTAGAGACAAACAAGAAATTTTCAGACAACTTAAAGATCATCTCAATAAGCGCTTAAGAATCTGGTGGAATAGGGCATTTCTAAATAAGTATTTGGAAAAAGGTCTCGTACCGAGGGGACTCAGGATACAGGTGTTCCCCTCCTTTGAGGTAGACAATGTCACTTTTAGACAAAAATGGGAGGAGTTGGCCACAGGGTGCTCTAGAGGCTTTATGGAACTTTTGGCTCAGAATAATCAGATGAATTTGGAGACCTTGGATAGAAATATTGAAGAGCTTCAAATCAAATTAAAGCAAGATCTACCTAATGAAACCCTGGCTCAATTCAATGCAGAGTTGGAGAATGAATTTGTTAAATGGGAGAAAGGTATTTGTGAAAACAAATCCAGGAAATTTCAACGAGATATGAGTGACCAACAGTCTAATATGATTTATAGATGGAATAAGAGGGGGAACCGGTCAAGGGGATCCTCCAGTGCCAGATCTGCCTCCACAGTTTCAATTGCATCTAGTGAGGAATCAAACAAGCTACAACCAAGGTTTTATGATTTGCATAACTCTGATTTCAATCAAGAGAGAAATGTTGGGAAGCAAAAAAACCAAAAATCAACAAAACAAAAAAGACAAAAAAGGCTTGGAGGTAATTAATCTTTCCCATCATGTCCTCTCTAGTGATCAATTGGATGTGTTGCAGAGGGGTTTAACCTTTTCCCCCACTAATAAATTTGATCTTTTTACAGCCACCAAAGACCTATACCTTTTCTCAAGGAAATTGATCCTCAAGAAATTATTTGAGGTGGCCAAGAGTTAACTAGTGATGACATAGAAAGGGAGGCATTGATGGCATTGGAGGATCTCTTAGATGAACAAACGTCTGGCATGGTAAGCACTGTGTCCAGCAGTGGAGATATTTACTAGGATGGTTGTTCAAGACTTTCAGAAAATATCTACTAAACGCAAACATGACAACTTAACAGCCAATCAAAGATTGGCTCTTGAACAACTTAGGAGTTATAAGGACATAGTGATAAAACCAGCAGACAAGGGAGGAAATGTGGTCCTTTGGCCTAGTGTTCTGTATGAGAGAGAAGCAAGTAAACATCTCAGAGATAAAGAGACATATAAAAAACTGGATTATAATCCAGTGAAAAAGTTTTCCCATGAACTGGAGGACATTTTGGTTGGTGCTCATGATAGGGGTATTATTCCCAAACATGTGTTGGATGGTTTACTTACCAAATCCCCTAGTGTTCCAACTCTTTACTTCATTCTGAAGATCCACAAAAATCCCATTGACCCACCAGGTCGTCCGATAGTCTCTGGCATGGGAGGTTTGAGTGAGCCCATATGCAAATTTGTGGATTACTATTTAAAACCATTGGTTGAGTCGCTCCCCTCCTATGCCAGAGACATGTCGGATGTCTTGCGTCGGATCAATGGGATACAGTTGGAGGATAATATGTGTCTTGTTACTGCGGATATACAATCCCTGTACACCTGCATTGGCCATAATGATGGTCTGGAGGCGGTCCCCTTTTTCCTGGATGCCAGCAACTGGGATGGCACTATTTGTGACTTGGTCATGGAACTTTTGACATTTATACTGACAAAAAACTTTTTTGTTTTCAAGGAGGCTTTTTATTTACAGCAGCGTGGCACTGCCATGGGCGCGGCTTGTGTGCCTTCCTTCGCCAATCTCTTCCTAGGATACTGGGAGAGGGAGATATTTGGTGGGGGGGGGGCCGCAGGCCACGGACCATGTGCAGTGCTGGCTGCATTATAGTGATGACCTGTTCATTATATGGCAAGGGCCCGATGACGTGTTGCATGAATTTTTGCAACAACTGAATGATAACACATATAATATTAAATTGACATATCAGATGAGTAGGACCGAGGTGGATTTTCTGGACATCAAAATTGAGGTGGATGGTGAGCGATACCTGCAGACGGATGTCTTCAGGAAATCCACGTCGTTCAACTCCCTTCTGCATGCTGATTCGGGCCATCCATACAGTACTATTAAAGCCATCCCAGTTGGTCAGCATCTCAGGATGAAGCGGATCTGCTCCTCAGCCATCAAATTTGAGGCCCAGGCAGCGGATCTCAAAGTTAGATTCCAAACAAGGGGATACAGTAACAGGAACATTAGAAAAGGGTATTTGAGGGCTAAATATACACCACGTGATGAACTACTGTGCCCCAGAAGTAACTATAATAAAAGAAAGTTTGAACAACAGGGCACAGTACGATTCATTTCCACCTACAATGGTGAATGGACCACGATGAGGAGTTGCCTCCAAAAACATTGGGGCATCCTCAGAAGTGACCCATTACTTTCCAAATGCCTTAAGGACTATCCTTCAATGACTGCCAGAAGGAGTAGAAATCTGAAAGATTAATTAGTGTCCAGCCATTATGTTCCCAAGTTGCATGAATATAATTTTGGATCTGGCGGACCACCTAGGGGTTGCTTTCCATGTGGTGGCTGCATCTCATGCCCTAACATCAGTCGTATTGCCTCTTTTGATTCAGCTGATGGTGGAAGGATTTTCACTATCAACTATCATATTATCAACTATCATATAACCTGCAATATCACACAGGTTGTTTATTACGCCGTGTGCAGTTGCCCAAAAATATATATTGGGCTGACTTCTCGTCATCTGGGCACACGTATACGTGAACACGTGCGTGATATAATAGCTGCAAAAAATGAGATGGATATGGCAAAACTTAAGACCATACCACGCCATTTTAGGCATTTCCATGATTGCGACCCTAAGTCCTTCATGGCACGTGGCATTGACCACATTCAATGTGGTATCAGAGGTGGTGATGTTAAATGCATCTTGGCACAACGAGAGTGTCGTTGGATCACTATTCTGGGCACCATGACACCAAAAGGCCTTAATGAAGCGCATGGATTTTCTTCGTTTCTTTAATATAGTTGTCTGAGGGGATAAATTTATTAGTTTGTTCTCACTATATATCATCAGTTTTAATTTGGTATCTCTATTCTTTTATTATATTTTAGTGTGCTTATACTTCTGTTCATATCCATATGGCTTCTGACGTTTGATGTACTTATGAGGGAGAATGGAAGACTGAAGAATTCTATTAATTATCTTGAGATAGAGGAATATCTATGATTTGGAGTGGATTACCTTACTTCTATGAAATGGATGAATATCACTTGCCATTTGGACAATTATCCTGATATACCTCATAGGTCCATGCGATCGGTGTTTTTTATAATTTGATTATTATTTTTGTTTAATTTCTGATCAACTGTACCTATTAATATTGAACTATGTGGCCATTATATAATCTTATCTCCCTGATGTGTCCTCAAGCTTATTCATTTTGTCTATGGCTTTGGTATATTTTATAGTATTCAGTTTTTGGCTTATCTTTGTCGAAGCAGAATAAAGTTGTTATATTTATTTGTATAGTGGATAATTAACTCAGTTTACCTGGCACTTTATTGCACTAGTCACTTTAACATAGGATACCTGTATATTTGGACAGGTTTTCATCTCAGCCCTATACTTTCCCTGATAATGGTCTTGTGCCATTTACTGTGGAGGCTGGTTTGATGAGAGAGTGGGCTGAGTCGCACTGATGATATATGTTTGCGGTTCACGCATGCGTATTACTTTATTCTAGCATCGCCACTTATTTTTTATTATTATTATTTTTTACACTTTATGTGGATTTATTGTGTCACTATATAAAACTAGCGTATTTTATAAGCACTTTTAGCGCTGGCACATGTTACCCGCTGCTCTTTACCTCTCTCTTGGTGACGATCCCGTGTTGTGTGGTGTGGGCGTGGCGCCGACCTGCTCACATGACCGGGACCTGTTCACTGGGATTGAGGTTTGAGGCGCGGCGGGGACATCTGCCTGCGTTTCACTCATGCGCACTGATTGACTTCACGTTATCACGTGATCGGACGTTATCACTACTTATACCGGATTGAGAACCTTATTTAGCCGCGCCCCCTGAGGAAGCGGTAACACACGAACGCGAAACACGCGTTGGGGTACGGGACCAGGATCCAGACAGGACACTTTGAGACATATGGGTAATTAGCCCTTTTTACTTCCTTACTTAATCTCACATGTTTCGGTCTTTACATTTACGGTGCATGGCGAATTTACTAGCATAGCTTGTGCAACTATGTAATTATATTGTTTGTATTATTTGCCATACATCGAACTTACTAGCATTCATGTGTAGGTAATAGGTACTCTGTGTTAACACTTGATTTACTAGTGTCCTGTTTTGTGTACCTGGATTTTTTGGTTGCATCCATGGATATAGTCACAATGTATTTTCTATGAACTCTTATTCGCTATATATTACATGTATGCTTTTAGGTGAGAATTTTCAATAAATGTAATGTTTTGCTACTTTTTGGCTAATTTTGACTCAGGTTTCTCTGGTATAAATAGATCCTATTGTAGTTAACCATATTAGGATCAAGAAGTGTTTCTGAAAGACAATATTTAAAACAATAAATGTATTTATTCATTCAACATCAATATATACTACAAGACAAATAAAACAGATTGGTGCCTCAGACCAAGCAAACAGAGGCCAGTATAATGTAGGGAGACACAAAATTCCTATTTGATAAAATCTATCCACTGTATCAAATAGTCTTTTAGTAATGCTCGGGTACATATGCAATCAGAGAAAATGTTGCATATTATCAATCAAAAAATAATCCAGTATTTGCAAATATATTCATCTGTGTTATTGGTATGACAAATGTAGGAGATATGGAAACATATCCGCAACTCCCAAACAAGTACTAGGGGCACGGTTCTGCCATCAATAGAAACACACATAGCCCCTTGCAGTTGCAGCATCCCTTCACATACCCACGCACACAAGAACAGTAAAGTATTCATTACTCCACATATTACCTAGATAGGTGTCAGATCAGCGATCTGTATTCAGTGCTGCAGGCTTGCCGGCGCCTGCTCTCAGCAGACGCTTGTAAGCCACCTCCCTGCAGCACCCGGAAGGACCCCGCGGCCATCTTGAATCCGAGGCCTGCAGGGAGGAGACGCTCGGAACAATGTGATCACATCAGGGAGCCCCTCCCTGCGCGATGCTTCCCTAAGCCGCCGGAACACTGCGATCATGTTTGATCGTAGTTTTCGGGAGTTAATGTGCCAGGAGCAGTCCGTGACCACTCCTGGCACATGGTGCCGGATGTCAGCTGTAATTATGAGCTGACACCCGGCCGCAATCGTGAGCGTGGCCGATCTCCTATGACGTACTATCCCGTCCCTGGGAATTAAGTCCCTGGTCACCTCGACGGGATAGTACGTCAAATGGCAGAAAGGGGTTAATCATTCAAATTTACATTTTGTACTGAAATTAGAGAAACCTCTTGTTATATTAATTGAGGTGAACCATTTTAATTGTTCTTGTTTGATGTTATTTGAATTTTTCTAATATATCCATTTAGTAATGGGAGTTACATAATTTTGATTTCAACAGCATCCTACTTTCAAATCACATATCATTCCAAGTTTTATTTTTTTTAAAACAAAGACATTGATCTGATTGCCTGACAAAACAATGGGTGGTTTTACATTTTATAAGATACTTCTTCTATTATGTTGAAAAACACACGTGATTTACTTTTTTTTTTCTTTGTAAATGATTGTTTCAATTATAACAGTGGTGATTTCAGAAGATGAAAAGATAATATTTTTCAATGTAAGCCATGTACATGAATCATTTTCTTTTGCTCAAACCATTACATACCCATGTCCCCCTTTATATGTCATTAAAGACTGTAACTTTACAGTAATGCAATTTAATAGTCTTTCAACTAAGGAAAAATAGAAGTCAGGGGACAACCCTGGATATTTAGTCAAGTACTAATGGGCTAAATGAGATCACATGCTGCATGAGATAAAAGATTTTATCAGCCTTCTGAACTGGATGGTGGTAATGCAATTATTTTTTATTTTCAGTGTTATACTGCATTTCTAAAGTCAACCTGTTAGACATATCAGTATCATTAGTTTAAGACTGCGTAAAATACATCATTATTGCAATGTACATAATTTGACTTGCATATTATCAGATATTTGTTTTAGCATCAAAAGTTGTTTCATGGTTCATTATGCACTACATTATTATTTTATAAGAAATGCACAGGCATCACCTATTTTAGTATAGTCTCCTTTAAGGGGTTGTCCAGTCTAAAATGAAAGTCTGCAGTCACTCTGTGTGACTGCAGACTTCTGAGTTCTCCCAGTGCACGCACTATACGCTGTGAACACTTGCCATTGTCTGCCCCGGGAACGGAGGTCAAGTATGCAATATGTATAAGCCCGGGCAGAACCTGTCTAGTGAGCACGACCTCTCTCAATATACTTTTTCTGCACGAGTCCATGCCCATTAGATGGCAGCGCACACTAGATCACCATGCCCACTAGACGGGACACAACCTCTCTCAACACACTTGTACTGAGCGAGTCCACACCAATTAAGTGGTAGTGCCCACTAGATGACTGTGTCCACTAGATGGGATGTGGCCTTGCTCAATACACTTGTACTGAGCGAGTCCGTGCTCATTAGGTGGTAGCACACGCTAGATGACTAGATAACACAGCCTCTCTCAACACATTTGTACTGACTGATTCAGCGCCAATTAAATGGTAGTGCTCACTAGACTACCATGTCCACTAGATGGGGCATGGCCTTTCTCAATACACTGGTATTGAGTGAGGCTGCGCCCACTAGGTTCTGTCCAGAGTTATGCATATTGCATAGTTGGCTTCCATTCCCGGGGCTAACAATGTGCATAAGAAACCTGTGATACTGTAGGATAGGGAACTGAAACCTATTTCTAATTATACATATTCTGTCATTATTTGGGGCCGAAATTAAGGCTTTGATCCCTTGCAAACTAGGCTCGTAAGTGCATTGTTGGTAGACATATCAATGCACTTGCTGTCCTCACCTTCTCTTCACTTCTCCCTGCATGTGCCACCCTCACTTTTTGATTGGCAGTGGAGACAGAAGCTCTGCTGTGTGCCTTCGTTCCTGATCTCCTCTGTCAAAGCATTTTTGGTGAATAAAATTAACTGTATTAAACATGTGCTGTAGACAAAGCATACGTAATCCACACCTAAAAAACACACAATGAGGACAGATTTTGACTATAGATAAAAAACAGCAAACTGATGAGTGTGATTAAAGACTTAGGTAATTTGGTTGCAAGGAATATTTAGTATGCAAAAGTGTATATTTTGGAGAAAATATAAGTAAGGTACATTCATTATTTAAGAAAGCTGTTCATATGAATATAGTAAACTACTGACGAGAAAGCTCAAATAGGGTCAAAGTGTATATAAACCCTTGGAGCTATACAGTTACTCTTATGAACTGACCTGAGTTGGAGCAGTGGTATTGCAACCACTAGGGGCAGGATTGGCAGGTAGTATAGTCAGGAATAGACAGGGGTTCGTATACAGGAGCAGCAGTATAGTTGGATGGATAAGCAGATTGCGTAATCAGGAATAGCTAAAAGTCGGTACACAGGAGCAGCAGTATAGTTGCGAGGATAAGCAGATTGTGTAGTCAGAGATAACCAGAAGTCAGTACACAGGAGCAGCAGTATAGTTAAAGGATCAGCTGATTCCATAGTCAGGAATAGCCAGAGGTCGGTACACGGTAGCAGCAGTATAATCTTGAGGATAACCAGCAGGTGGAAAGAAGCTTGACTAAAGGTAACATTCACATTTTTTGAATTTGATATAGAGCTGATTCTCCTGTAACCGTTTCAGGACTAACTGGACTTGCCTGTGATGCTCCTCCAAGGTATCTGGCAGTCAATCAGGGTGCAGAAACCATCCACAAGATCATGACACAAGGTCTTCTGTGATTAGTTGCCAAAGTCACATGTCATTTGTCAGATAAAAAGTGGACATCTTGTTTTACTGGCACCATTTTCTCAGTGTCACAGTGCAGAGAAGCTGCTCCTGACAGTGCTGCAAGTGAACTTGTCAGTCAGCTAGATAGGATCCTGTCCTGTGTGAAATCGATCTTCCATCATCTAGCTAGATTGTGCAAAAACTATGTGTCAGTCTCTGCAAGCCTCATTGGCAACTCCAAATCATTTGTGCTAAAACTGTGTTTCTGTGACAAATCAGACGGACAGATTTCCACTTAAAAATCTTTAGACCTACTATTGGGTTGCAACCAGAGGGCCCGAATTAGCTAATCCAAATAGTTTGTGATTAAACTGAAGGCCAGATTGCGACTTTAAAAATGTTAGGGTACCGTCACACAGTGGCACTTTGGTCGCTACGACGGTACGATCCGTGACATTCCAGCGATATCCATACGATATCGCTGTGTCTGACACGCAGCAGCGATCAGGGACCCTGCTGAGAATCGTACGTCGTAGCAGATCGTTTGGATCTTTCTTTCGTCGCTGGATCTCCCGCTGTCATCGCTGGATCGTTGTGTGTGACAGCGATCCAGCGATGCGTTCGCTTGTAACCAGGGTAAACATCGGGTTACTAAGCGCAGGGCCGCGCTTAGTAACCCGATGTTTACCCTGGTTACCAGCATAAAAGTTAAAAAAAAAAAACCGTACATACTCACATTCCGGTTTTTGTCCCCCGGCGTTCTGCTTCTCTGCACTGTGAGCGCCGGCCGGCCGGAAAGCGAGCACAGCGGTGACGTCACCGCTGTGCTTTCCGGCTGGCACAGACACAGTGGAGAGAAGCAGAACGCCGGGGGACAAAAACCGGAATGTGAGTATGTACTGTTTTTTTTTTTACTTTTACGCTGGTAACCAGGGTAAACATCGGGTTACTAAGCGCGGCCCTGCGCTTAGTAACCCGATGTTTACCCTGGTTACCCGGGGCCTTCGGCATCGTTGGTCGCTGGAGAGCTGACTGTGTGACAGCTCCCCAGCGACCACACAACCACTTACCAACGATCACGGCCAGGTCGTATCGCTGGTCGTGATCGTTGGTAAATCGTTATGTGAGACGGTACCCTTAGGTATAACAGTGTTGTTCAGGCACACTATCTAAGAAAATAAATAGTGATTGTCCACTAAGTGACAATTGACTGACAGCTGTGGACCTAAGGCTGTGAAACAGTTGGTTACAAGAGGGGGAGGCTACTTACAACATGAGTGGGAAAAAGCAAGGTCGTGATGGAAGGGGCATAGGCTTGGTGTTCAATGTGTATGGGGGGTAGGTGTTAATGTTAATGAGAGCTCAACTGAACAAATATTGTCTCACCTTATCCAAAAACTACTGACCACATCTGTTACTGGATGGGATACTCAGCTCCTTTTCTTTGGCAGCCGCACAGCGGGACGCCTTGTAGATGAGACTCAGAACGAACATGTGCTCCAGTGGATGGCAAGCGCTGCATCAAATGGCCTATTTCTCCACCTTAACATCACACACAGTACAATCCTCAAAGGTGGCACCCCAATCAGCCTTGTTTTGCCAAATTCCAAACCCCAACTGTCTGTGGGGAACCACATATTGGCCATTCACACATTCAATTCCATGGGCATCAGATGTCTGCTTCAAAGAATCACAGAATCTAGATGAGGAAAGCATCTGCACCAATGCCCAAAATTTTTTCATGCTGGATCCGGGACTGGATGAAGTAGGGTTTGAGAAGAATCCAGACCCTCATCACCAGACATTTACAACCAAGGGTGGAGGTGATCCTGATGAGACTCAGCTATTAGAGGTGCACGCAGACTGTACTATGGTGTCAGGGCAGGAAGAGGAGGAGAGTGACTCTCAGGGTGAGGAGTGTGAGAACTGTTATGATCCTAATGGTAGAGGATCTCTGGTATTCTGGCTCAGTGTGCAAAAACATAGAACTGCTCTAGGGAGGTGGAAACTGGGCTAACCGCATATCTAATCCTAACACACAACTAGAAGTAGCCGGTGAACGTGCCTACGTTGATTCTAGACGTCTCGAGCCAGCCGGAGAACTGACTACCCCTAGAGGGAAAATAAGACCTCACTTGCCTCCAGAGAAATTAACCCCAAAGATGTAGAAAGCCCCCAACGAATAATAACGGTGAGGTAAGAGGAAAACACAAACGTAGAGATGAACTAGATTAAGCAAAGTGAGGCCCACTAATCTAGATAGGCAGAAAATAGAAAGTGAACTATGCGGTCAGCAGAAAACCCTGCAAAAACATCCACGCTGAATATTCAAGAACCCCCACACCGACTGACGGTGTGAGGGGAGAATATCAGCACCCTAGAGCTGCCAGCGAGCTAGAAAATCACATTTTGAGCAAGCTGGACAAAAAAACACTGATAATACAAATGATCCAAAGTATGCAAACAGAACTTAGCTTTTCTTGCATGAGACAGATGGCAAGGAATCCGGAGGAGACAGAATAGGACTGAATACATCGATACCAGGCAAGAGACTGAGTCCTAAGGAGGACTAAATAGGGAACACCCACAGATTAATGAAACAGCTGAAGTCCAGGCCTGCAGAAGGACATGACTCATACAATACCATTAGTGACCACAAGAGGGAGCCCCGAAACACAGTTCACAACAGTACCCCCCCCTTGAGGAGGGGTCACCGTACCCTCACCAAGACCCCCAGGGCGATCAGGATGAGCAGCGTGAAAGGCATGAACCAAATCAGCCGCATGAACATCAGAGGCGACAACCCAGGAATTATCCTCCTGACCATAGCCTTTCCACTTAACCAAATACTGAAGACGACGTCTAGAGATACGAGAATCCAAGATCTTCTCTACTACGTACTCCAACTCGCCCTCAACCAAAACCGGGGCAGGAGGCTCAACAGCAGGAACCACAGGCACCACGTACCGCCGCAACAAGGACCTATGAAACACATTATGAATAGCGAATGACGCTGGAAGGTCCAAACGAAAAGACACCGGGTTAAGGATTTCCAAAATCTTATAAGGACCGATAAAGCAAGGCTTGAACTTAGGAGAGGAGACCTTCAAAGGAACATGCCGAGATGACAACCAAACCAAATCCCCAACACGAAGTCGGGGACCCACACCGCGGCGGCGGTTGGCAAAACACTGAGCCGTCTCCTGTGACAATTTCAAATTGTCCACCACATGGTTCCAAATCTGCTGCAACCTATCCACCACAGAATCAACCCCAGGACAGTCAGAAGGTTCAACCTGGCCCGAGGAAAAACGGGGATGAAAACCAGAATTGCAGAAAAAGGGCAAAACCAAAGTGGCAGAACTAGCCCTATTATTAAGGGCAAACTCGGCCAGAGGCAAAAAGGTCACCCAATCATCCTGATCAGCAGAAACAAAATATCTTAAAAAAGTTTCCAATGTCTGATTAGTTCGCTCGGTTTGGCCATTAGTCTGAGGATGAAAAGCCGATGAGAACGACAAGTCAATACCCATCTTAGCACAAAAGGATTGCCAGAATCTGGACACAAACTGGGATCCTCTGTCAGACACAATATTCTCAGGGATGCCGTGCAAACGAACCACATTCTGAAAGAACAAAGGAACCAAATCGGAGGAGGAAGGCAACTTAGGTAAGGGCACCAAATGGACCATTTTAGAAAAACGATCACACACCACCCAGATGACAGACATCTTCTGAGATACTGGAAGATCCGAAATGAAATCCATGGAAATGTGCGTCCAAGGCCTCTTCGGGATAGGCAAGGGCAAAAGCAACCCGCTGGCACGAGAACAGCAAGGCTTAGCCCGAGCACAAATCCCACAGGACTGCACAAAGGAACGCACATCCCGCGACAAGGAAGGCCACCAAAAGGACCTAGCCACCAAATCTCTGGTACCAAAAATCCCAGGATGCCCTGCCAACACCGAAGAATGAACCTCGGAAATAACTCTGCTGGTCCATCTATCAGGGACAAACAGTCTCTCTGGTGGGCAACGATCAGGTCTATCAGCCTGAAACTTCTGCAGCACTCGTCGCAAATCTGGGGAAATGGCAGACAAAATCACTCCCTCTCTGAGAATACCAGCCGGTTCTGAGACTCCCGGAGAGTCAGGCACAAAACTCCTAGAAAGCGCATCAGCCTTCACGTTCTTCGAACCAGGCAGGTATGAGACCACAAAGTCAAAACGGGAGAAAAACAACGACCAACGAGCCTGTCTAGGATTCAGACGCTTGGCAGACTCGAGATAAATCAGGTTTTTATGATCAGTCAAGACCACCACACGATGCTTAGCTCCCTCGAGCCAATGTCGCCACTCCTCAAATGCCCACTTCATAGCCAACAACTCCCGATTACCAACATCATAGTTCCGCTCAGCAGGCGAAAATTTTCTGGAAAAGAAAGCACATGGCTTCATCACAGAGCCATCAGAGCTTCTCTGCGACAAAACGGCCCCCGCACCAATCTCAGAAGCATCAACTTCAACCTGGAAGGGAAGAGAGATATCCGGCTGGCACAAGACTGGCGCTGAAGTAAACCGGTGCTTCAGCTCCCGAAAGGCCTCCACGGCCGCAGGAGACCAATTAGCAACATCAGAACCTTTCTTGGTCATATCCGTCAAAGGTTTAACTATGCTAGAAAAATTAGCGATAAAACGACGGTAAAAATTGGCAAAGCCCAAGAACTTCTGAAGGCTATTAACAGACGTGGGCTGAGTCCAGTCATGAATGGCACGGACCTTGACTGGGTCCATCTCCACAGTAGAAGGGGAAAAAATAAAACCCAAAAAAGAAACCCTCTGTACTCCAAAGAGACATTTTGAGCCCTTCACAAACAAAGCATTATCACGCAGAACCTGAAACACCATCCTGACCTGGTTCACATGGGACTCCCAATCATCAGAAAAAAACAAAATATCATCCAGATAAACAATCATAAATTTATCCAGATATTTCCGGAAGATATCATGCATGAAGGACTGAAACACAGAAGGAGCATTAGAGAGTCCAAAAGGCATCACCAAGTACTCAAAATGACCCTCGGGCGTATTAAATGCTGTTTTCCATTCGTCTCCCTGCTTTATGCGCACAAGGTTATATGCACCACGAAGATCTATCTTGGTGAACCAACTGGCACCCTTAATCCGAGCAAACAAATCAGACAACAATGGCAAAGGATACTGAAATTTGACAGTGATCTTATTGAGAAGACAATAATCTATACAAGGTCTCAAAGACCCGTCCTTCTTGGCCACAAAAAAGAATCCTGCACCAAGAGGGGAAGAGGATGGGCGAATATGTCCCTTCTCTAAAGACTCCTTAATATAATTTTGCATCGCGGCATGCTCTGGTACAGACAAATTAAAGAGTCGACCCTTAGGAAATTTACTACCAGGAATCAAATTTATAGCACAATCACAGTCCCTATGAGGAGGAAGGGCACTGGACTTGGGCTCACTAAATACATCCTGGTAATCTGACAAAAATTCAGGGGTCTCAGAAGGAGTAGAAGAAGCAATAGACACCAACGGAGTATCACCATGAATCCCCCGACAACCCCAACTTGACACAGTCATAGCTTTCCAATCCAAAACTGGATTATGGATCTGTAGCCATGGCAGACCCAAAATGACCACATCATGCAAATCATGCAGAACAAGGAAGCGAATCACCTCCTGATGTACAGGAGTCATGCACATGGTCACCTGCGTCCAATACTGAGGTTTATTCTCCGCCAATGGTGTAGCATCAATTCCTCTAAGAGGAATAGGAAATTCCAAAGGCTCCAGGACAAAGCCACAGCGCCTGGCAAATGACAAATCCATAAGACTCAGAGCAGCACCAGAATCCACAAAAGCCATGACTGGGTAGGAAGATAATGAACAAATTAAGGTCACAGACAAAATAAATTTAGGCTGCAAAGTACCAATGGCGACAGGATTAACAACTCTTTTTAAACGCTTAGAGCATGCTGAGATAACATGCGTTGAATCACCACAGTAAAAACACAACCCCTTTTGACGTCTATGATTTTGCCGTTCGGCTGTGGTCAGAATTCTGTCACATTGCATAGGGTCAGGTGTCCGTTCAGACAGCACCGCCAAAGGATTAGCAGATTTGCGCTCCCGCAAACGCCGATCAATTTGAATGGCCAGAGCCATTGAATCATTCAGACTTGTAGGGATAGGAAACCCCACCATCACATTCTTAATGGCTTCAGAAAGACCATTTCTGAAATTTGCGGCCAGGGCACACTCATTCCATTGAGTAAGCACGGACCATTTCCGAAATTTTTGACAATACACCTCAGCTTCGTCCCGACCTTGAGAGATAGCTAGCAACGCTTTTTCAGCTTGATTTTCAAGATTAGGCTCCTCATAAAGCAAACCAAGCGCCAGAAAAAACGCATCGACATTCACCAATGCGGGATCTCCTGGCGCCAGAGAGAAAGCCCAATCTTGAGGGTCCCCACGCAAGAAGGAGATAACAATTTTAACTTGCTGAGTGGAATCACCAGAGGAACGAGGTCTCAGAGACAGAAACAATTTACAATTATTCCTAAAATTCAGGAACTTAGATCTATCTCCAAAAAATAGCTCAGGGATAGGTATTTTTGGTTGAGACATAGGACTATGAGTGACAAAATCCTGAATGCTTTGCACCCTTGCAGCAAGCTGATCCACACTAGAAGTCAGAGTCAGAAAATCCATGTCTGCAGCAGAGCTCAAAACCACTCAGAGTATAAGGGGATGAAAGAAGCTAGACAGACTGCAGCAAAAAAACAAAACAAAAAAAAAACAACAAAACCTCAGAACTTCTTTTTAATCCCGCTTCTGCGATGCATTAAACATTTCCTTTTGGCCTGGTATACTGTTATGATCCTAATGGTAGAGGATCTCTGGTATTCTGGCTCAGTGTGCAAAAACATAGAACTGCTCTAGGGAGGTGGAAACTGGGCTAACCGCATATCTAATCCTAACACACAACTAGAAGTAGCCGGTGAACGTGCCTACGTTGATTCTAGACGTCTCGAGCCAGCCGGAGAACTGACTACCCCTAGAGGGAAAATAAGACCTCACTTGCCTCCAGAGAAATTAACCCCAAAGATGTAGAAAGCCCCCAACGAATAATAACGGTGAGGTAAGAGGAAAACACAAATGTAGAGATGAACTAGATTAAGCAAAGTGAGGCCCACTAATCTAGATAGGCAGAAAATAGAAAGTGAACTATGCGGTCAGCAGAAAACCCTGCAAAAACATGCACGCTGAATATTCAAGAACCCCCACACCGACTGACGGTGTGAGGGGAGAATATCAGCACCCTAGAGCTGCCAGCGAGCTAGAAAATCACATTTTGAGCAAGCTGGACAAAAAAACACTGATAATACAAATGATCCAAAGTATGCAAACAGAACTTAGCTTTTCTTGCATGAGACAGATGGCAAGGAATCCGGAGGAGACAGAATAGGACTGAATACATCGATACCAGGCAAGAGACTGAGTCCTAAGGAGGACTAAATAGGGAACACCCACAGATTAATGAAAAAGCTGAAGTCCAGGCCTGCAGAAGGACATGACTCATACAATACCATTAGTGACCACAAGAGGGAGCCCCGAAACACAGTTCACAACAGAGAACAGAGAGGGTGATGATGATGAGGTTGTAGATCCCACTTGGTGTAAACTCAGAGTTACACAGCTAAGCATCGGATGGGGAGGAAGATGAGGAGGTTACGTAGTGTTTTCCCACACAGCATGAAGTGATGCAAACATAACAAGCACTGCATCCTCAGTCCTAACTCTGTGAACCGGCACATGTGCAATCAACATGCCTTATTGTGGGAATCTCACTGGGCTAAAATGCGGACTAGTGGGCCACGCCAACCACCAACCGTCCCAAGTTAAGTCTTCCTCTCTCTCTTGAGCTGGAAATTACATTTAAAAGTTTCCCTAGGCTAATGTCCACAGGTCGGGACCCGGTCCTTTGTCTTCCCTTATTCACATACTGAGGTCACCTCTGACACATGGTAAGGGTTTTTAATATTAGACCTCGTAGGATCACCTTGATGACGGTGAGATGGCTTTTATGCTATTTTTGATCAAAAACAGTGTCACTAAGAACCCTAAATTATTTAAATGCACTCTTGCTTTTTACTTATTTAGTTACAGCAAGGTTTACATTTATTTTGCTTTTTGCAGCTTTTGTACAGTCATATAACAAAATTAATCCTTCAGCTGTTTTCATTATATCAATTACTTTTCCAGCATTTTGATAACCCTGTCCCTTCTATATGTAAATTTGTTGCTGTCATCCATTTTTATATGAGTACATTTTTTCAAATTAAATGGAAAATGTCTTACCTTCACCTTCTAATCTGTGTCTTATGTTATGTTGTGTACAAAGTATATCTATAAGAGATTTCCAAATCATAGCTTTCTTTTTTTGGAATAGTGGCTGTAATTCTACGTGTCCAATTCTTTTCTTTGGCAATGCACTACTGATAAGTTTAGGGTTAATCCGCTGGTTAATAAAATTATGAAGGTGCCCGGAAGCAGTACTGAAAGTGCAGCAACAAAGAGAAAATTAACTTTATTGTTAAGTGCTGTGACCTGTAACTCTAATTGCTCTGTACCTCAATGTCTGAAAGCTGGCGAGTCCTGGGATAAATAAAGTTTATTTTTTCGATAGTGCCACACTTTCAGTACTGTGAACAGGTACCTTCATGTTGTAATTGAGCTGCAGATTTAACCTATATCTATATCATTAATGTTATTGGACATGACAGGTTCCCTTTAATATCAGGCAGGCAAATTTTCATGAATGATTTTACAGCCCTTTTACCATGAACGTTTAAAGTATGCCAGTTTTACTAGTAGTAAGATAAGAGCTTTTGTTATTATTGTATGCAGTTTAAAGCAGAGAAAAATACATAAATATGTCACTCACCATACTGAATAGATCACATCTGTCCTATTTTGTCAGGTGCCACTCCATCTGTTGACCAGCAGAAAATAACAAACGAAAGAAAGGGGAGGATGGCACATCCAATCTTATGTAAAAATCTTCAAACTTTATGAGAAGTCCATTTAACTAAAAAGGTGAATTGCTGAAGGCATAGAAATTCTGATGCGATTTTGGCGCACAATGCGCTCTTTCTTATAGACTATATAATATGGCTAAGGGCGCATTTTTCACCAAAAAGACGCATAATTTTAATTACAGTGTACCACTGTTGCTAGCCAAAAACACACAATGCAAAGACCAATTACTACTATAATGATCAAAATTACTACTATAATAGGCCAAAAAAATACAGGTACACAATGCCCACTACCATCACTTCTACACAGTGAAGACATAATATTATAATATCACCATTACCTCTACATAACAAAACACTCTATGCAAAGACCAGTGATACCACCATACACCTTCTACTATAATAACTGAAATACCGTATATACTCGAGTATAAGCCAAGATTTTCAGCCCATTTTTGGGGGCTGAAAGTCCCCCTCTCGGCTTATACTTGAGTCATACCCAAGGGTCGGCAGGGGAGGGGGAGCAGGGGCTGTCTAATTATACTCACCTGCTCCTGGCGCGGTCCCTGCAGGTCCCTGGCTCCCCGGCGCCCCAGCTTCTTCTTGTACTGAGCGGTCACATGGTACCGCTCATTACAGTAATGAATATGCGGCTCCACCTCCCATAGAGGTGGAGCCGCATATTCATTACTGTAATGAGCGGTAACGGTGACCGCTCAGTACAGGAAGAAGCTGCGGCACTGGAGACGTAGGGACTGCACCGCGCCAGGAGAAGGTGAGTATAATGGGGAGCTCCCACCTGCTCCCCGTTCCAGGTGCCGCTCCATCTTCAGCATCTTCTGCAGTGATGCTCAGGTCAGAGGGCGTGGTGACGTGGTTAGTGCGCGGCCTCTGCCTGAATGTCAGTGCAGAAGACGCTGAAGATGGAGCGGCGCCGGAACGAAGTCAGGTGAATATTGAAAGTGCTGGGGGCCTGAGCGACTGAGAGGCGAGTATGTTATTTTTTTTTTCATCGCAGGAACAGCAAATGGGGCAAGTGTCTGTATGGAGCATCTTATGGGGCCATAATCAATGTTTGTGCAGCACTATATGGGCAAGTGTCTGTATGGAGCATCTTATGGGGCCATAATCAATGTTTGTGCAGTACTATGTGGGGCAAGTGTCTGTATGGGGCCATAATCAACGTTTGTGCAGCACTATATGGGGCAAGTGTCTGTATGGGGCCATAATCAACATTTGTGCAGCACTATATGGGGCAAGTGTCTGTATGGAGCATCTTATGGGGCCATAATCAACTTTTGTGCAATACTATATGGGGCAAGTGTCTGTATGGAGCATCTTATGGGGCCATAATCAATGTTTGTGCAGCACCATATGGGGCAAGTGTCTGTATGAAGTATCTTATGGGGCCATAATCAACGTTTGTGCAGCACTATATGGGGCAAATATCTTTATGGAGCATCTTATGGGGCCATAATCAACATTTGTGCAGCATTATATTGGGCAAATGTGTCTATGGAGCATCTTATGGGGCGATTATTAACCTTTATGCAGCATTATATGGGGCATATTTTAATATGGAGCATCTTATGGGGCCATCATAACCTTTATGAAGCATTATATGGAGCTCCTGATTCAATATGGATATTCAAAAACACTTAACCTATTGATGTCTCAATTAATTTTACTTGTATTGGTATCTATGTTTACTTTTGACATTTACCGGTAGCTACTGCATTTCCCACCCTAGGCTTATACTCGAGTCATTAAGTTTTCCCAGTTTTTTGTGGCAAAATTAGGGGGGTCGGCTTATACTCGGGTTGGCTTATACTCAAGTATATGCGGTATATTAAACTGTTACTAAATTTAAAAAAGCTAATAAAAAGATCAATATTACCATCTTACAGTAATAGTTTATTGGTAGTTCCAGTCCAGCAGAACATACACGTGATTACAGTATAGTTACAGATAGTGACTTACAGATGATGTTCTTTCTGATTCGGGTCGTTCACTTTTCCCATCTTTTCCATCTGGCCCAGACCTCCATTACCACTTCTCCAGCAACAACTTGTTTAAATGGATTACAACAAAAACACATTTGACTTCTCAAATTGATTTCCAGCGCCTTCTCCACCTAATCCCAAAGTACAAAAACACCCCACTCTGCATGCACCTGCGGTGTGTAACACTGACCTCAATATTTAAAAAATTGTGTCAGCACTATGACTACTCCCTCCCCCCCAAAATTAAAATGTCCCATAGAAAGTATTAATGCCCATACTGTGCAAAGACCCTGTATGCTCCTTTGAAGGATATAATATTCTAAGTGCCCCCTTCCAGCAATAAATACCCTTGAGTATCTACTTAAAGTTAACAATGTCCCCCTAAATAAAAAATTATGGAACTTGAGTGCCCCTATCAACACTAATAATGTCCCCATTTATAAAAAACATAATATCCTCTGAGTGCCCAAACAGCTCTTTATATACAGAATTATGGTCCTACAGCCCCCAATAAAAAATATGACGGTCCTCAAAGCACTTTATTATACATTGAGAACCCCAGAACTCCTGATATATAGTAAAACTCCTGTATATATCTGATATTATATGTGATATGATATGATATCTAATTATAATGTATAATAATAATAATAATAATAATAATGATATGATATGATGTATATATCTGTATATATGATGTTCCCGCTGCCCCTTTACAGCTCTGGAAAAAATTAAGAGACTACCACAAAATGTTGAGTTTGTCTGATTTTTATCTTTATAGGTATATTTTTGAGTAAAATGTAAATTGTTATTTTATTCTATAAACTTTAGACAACATGTCTCCAAATTTCCATGTAAAAAATCTGTATATTTTGTCTGACCAAGAAAAATGGTCAAAATAAAAAAAAAAACAGTGCTTTCAGACCTCAAATAATGCAAAGAAAAAAAGTTCATAATCATTTAGAAACAACAATACTAATGTTTTAACTCAGGAACAGTTCAGAAATCAATATTTTGTGGAATAACTATGATTTTTAATCACAGCTTTCATGCATCTTGGCATGCTTTCCACCAGTCTTTCACACTGCTTCTGGCGTAAAAATTTAAGCAGTTTTTCTTTGTTTGATGGCTTGTGAGTATCCATCATCCTCTTGATTACATTCCAGAGGTTTTCAATGGGGTTCAGGTCTGGAGATTGGGCTGCCCGTGACAAGGTTTTGATGTGGTGGTCTCTTAATTTTTTCCAGAGCTGTATATATAGTTTGAAGATCTATAGTTTCCTTTATATACTCTGATGGTGCCTAGTTTCCTATATATACTCTGATGGTGCCAACAGCTTCCCACAAATGGTATGATGTCTCCAAAACCCCCTATATATAGTATGATAGTTCTCTACAGCTCTCTATTTAAGATATTATGTTCCCCACAGCTTCCTATATATAGTATGATGATCCTACATCCCCTCTATATATAGTATCATGTCCCTACAGCCCCCCTATATGTTATGAAGGTCCCCACTGCCCCATATATACAGTATGATGGTCCCCACATATATAGTATGATGGTCCTCATTGCCCCTATATATAGTATGATGGTCTCCCCTGCCCTATATACAGCTCTGGCGAAAATTGAGAGACCACTGCAAAATGTTCAGTTTGTCTGATTTTTAGCTTTATAGGTATATTCTTGAGTAAAATATAAATTGTTCATTTATTCTATAAACCTGACAATATGTCTCCGAATTTCCAAACAATAAATTTTGTATATTTTTTCTGAAAAGGAGAAATGGTCAAAATGAAAAAAACAAACAGTGCTTTCAGACCTCAAATAATGCAAAGAAAACAAGTTCATAGTCATTTAGAAACAACAATTCTAATTTTTTAACTCAGGAAGAGTTCAGACATCAATATTTTGTGGACTAACCATGATTTTTAATCACAGCTTTCATGCGTCTTGGCATGCTTTCCACCAGTCGTTCACACTGCATTTTGCGCAAAATTTTAAGCAGTTCTTCTTTGTTTGGTGGCTTGTGACTATCCATCATCCTCTTGATTACATTCCAGAGGTTTTCAATGGGGTTCAGATCTGGAGATTGTGCTGCCCATGCCCATTTTGATGTGGTGGTCTCTTAATTTTTTCCAGAGCTGTATATAGTATGACGGTCCTCATTGCCACCTGTATATGGTATAATGGCCCTAGTCCCCCCCACATATACAGGTGCTTCTCACAAAATTTGAATGTCATCAAAAAAATAATTTATTTCAGTTCTTCAATACCAAAAGTGAAACTCATATATTATATAGAGTCATTAAAGAGTGATCTATTTCAAGTGTTTATTTCTATTAGTGTTGATGATTATGGCTTACTGCCAATGAAAACCCAAAACTTCTTATCTCAGTAAATTAGAATAATTAACAAAAAACACCCATAAAGGCTTCCTAAGTGTTTAAAAAGGTTCCGCAGTCTTTTTCAGCAGGCTCAACAATCATGGAGAAGACTGCTGACTTGACAGATGTCCTGAAGGCAGACATTGACACACTACAAAAGGAGGCTAAGCCACATTGCTAAAGAAGCTGGCTGTTCACAGAGTGCTGTATCCAAGCACACTAGTGGAAAGTTGAGTAGAAGGAAAAAGTGTGGTAAATAAAACCGCAGCCTTGAAAGGATTGTTAAGAAAAGCCCATTCAAAAATTTGGGGGAGATTCACAAGGAGTGGACTGCTGCTGAAGTCATTGCTTCTAGAGCCACCACACACAGATCTATCCAAGATATAGGCTACAAGTTTTGCATTCCTTGTGTCAAACCATTTATGACCAATAGACAACGCCAGAAGCATCTTACCTGGGGCAAGGAGAAAATGAACTGAACTGTTGCTCAGTGGTCCAAGGTGCTGTTTTTCACATGAAATTAAATTTTGCATTTCATTTGGAAATCAAGATCCCGGAGTCTGGAGGAAGAGTGGAGAGGCACACAATCCAAGCTGCTTGAGGTCTAGTGTGAAGTTTCCACTATCAGAGATGGTTTGGGGAGCCATGTCATCTGCTGGTGTAGGTCCACTGGGTTTTATCAATGCCAAAGTCAGCGCAGCCATCTACCACAAAATTTTTGTTCAATTCATGCTTCCTTCTGCCGACAAGCTTTTTGGAGATGGAAGTTTCATTCTCCAGCAGGAGTTGGCACATGTCCACACTGCCAAGAGTACCAATACCAGGATTAAAAACAACAGTATCGTAAAAATATGGTGAACTACCCAAAGAATTTAAACAAACTTATACCAAATTCATACTCGACCTGTCCCTCATAAGTTAAAACCTCTGGACACAAAAACAAATGGAGTTTAACCAATATGCAGATCTGAGGGAAAAGTTTATTTATCTAAATCAGAAGGTTTCTTTTATAGATTTGGAAATAAATCGGAGCGAATGATGGCTATCTTGGCTAAAGAGATGAGAGAACCTCAAGGAATCTTCCAGTTGTAAAATGCAAATGGGAAAGTTCACACTAACCCTAAAACAATGAATGATATTTTGGGTTTCTTTTATAGAGACCTACAGCGGGGAAAAAAAGTGTTTAGTCAGCCACCAATTGTGCAAGTTTTCCTACTTAAAACGATGAGAGAGGCCTGTGTTTGACATCATAGGCAGACCACAACTATGAAAGCCAAAATGAGAAAACAAATCCAGAAAATCACCTTGCTGATTTGGCAAGATTTATTTTGCAAATTATGGTGGAAAATAAGTATTTGGTCACCTCCACTCATTATCTGTAGTAATGGCACCTGTTTGAATGTGATATCAGTATAAAAGACACCTGTCCACAACCTCAAACAGTCACACTCCAAACTCCACTATGGTGAAGACCAAAGAGCTGTTGAAGGACACCAGATGTTAGGGCTAGCGGAACGCACCGAGTATAGATAGGTAGCTACAAGGTGCGTTCGCAGCCCAGGGTCCGCAGTGCAGAGATATCTGCTGCAAAGTAATGGCGGATAACCTCTGAGCTCACACGTGGGTTAAGCTTCACCCCGTGTGAACTGGAAGTGATCTCTGTTGACTCACAGAGTCACGCTGTACACAAAACTATTACCCTAACTAAGGGTTGTGCTTGCTCTGGAACTCTTCTGTACTAACCGCTCACATGAAGGAACCAGATGCTAAGCAAAGGCTAATTGCCCCTACTGACGCTAGCTGCCTGCCTGAGTGTACAGTCCCAAAGCTACAGCCTTACACCACATACAGGTCCTTCTCAAAAAATTAGCATATAGTGTTAAATTTCATTATTTACCATAATGTAATGATTACAATTAAACTTTCATATATTATAGATTCATTATCCACCAACTGAAATTTGTCAGGTCTTTTATTGTTTTAATACTGATGATTTTGGCCTACAACTCCTGATAACCCAAAAAACCTGTCTCAATAAATTAGCATATTTCAACCGTCCAATCAAATAAAAGTGTTTTTTAATAACAAACAAAAAAACCATCAAATAATAATGTTCAGCTATGCACTCAATACTTGGTCGGGAATCCTTTGGCAGAAATGACTGCTTCAATGCGGCGTGGCATGGAGGCAATCAGCCTGTGACACTGCTGAGATGTTATGGAGGCCCAGGATGCTTCAATAGCGGCCTTAAGCTCATCCAGAGTGTTGGGTCTTGCGTCTCTCAACTTTCTCTTCACAATATCCCACAGATTCTCTATGGGGTTCAGGTCAGGAGAGTTGGCAGGCCAATTGAGCACAGTAATACCATGGTCAGTAAACCATTTACCAGTGGTTTTGGCACTGTGAGCAGGTGCCAGGAAGCATGAAGTGCTCCAAAATCTCCTGATAGCTAGCTGCATTGACCCTGCCCTTGATGAAACACAGTGGACCAACACCAGCAGCTGACATGGCACCCCACACCATCACTGACTGGATATTTGACACTGGACTTCAGGCATTTTGGCATTTCCTTCTCCACAGTCTTCCTCCAGACTC
The DNA here is from genome assembly GCF_051348905.1 of Ranitomeya variabilis. NCBI lineage: Eukaryota > Metazoa > Chordata > Amphibia > Anura > Dendrobatidae > Ranitomeya > Ranitomeya variabilis. Next base: position 371,406,899 of record NC_135232.1, read on the forward strand.
TGGCACCTTGATTTCCGAATGACATGCAAAATTTGCTTTCATCAGAAAAAAGTACTTGGGACCACTTAGCAACAGTCCAGTGCTGCTTCTCTGTAGCCCAGGTCAGGCGCTTCTGCCGCTGTTTATGGTTCAAAAGTGGCTTTACCTGGGGAATGCGGCACCTGTAGCCCATTTCCTGCACACGCCTGTGCACGGTGGCTCTGGATGTTTCCACACCAGACTCAGTCCACTGCTTCCTCAGGTTCCCCAAGGTCTGGAATCGGTCCTTCTCCACAATCTTCCTCAGGGTCCGGTCACCTCTTCTCGTTGTACAGCGTTTTCTGCCACATTGTTTCCTTCCAACAGACTTACCATTGAGGTGCCTTGATACAGCTCTCTGGGGACAGCCTATTTGTTGAGAAATTTCTTTCTGGGTCTTACCCTCTTGCTTGAGGGTGTCAATGATGGCCTTCTTGACATCTGTCAGGTCGCTAGTCTTACCCATGATGGGGGTTTTGAGTAATGAACCAGGCAGGGAGTTTTTAAAAGCCTCAGGTATCTTTTGCATGTGTTTAGAGTTAATTAGTTGATTCAGAAGATTAGGGTAATAGGTCGTTTAGAGAACCTTTTCTTGATATGCTAATTTATTGAGACAGGTTTTTTGGGTTATCAGGAGTTGTAGGCCAAAATCATCAGTATTAAAACAATAAAAGACCTGACAAATTTCAGTTGGTGGATAATGAATCTATAATATATGAAAGTTTAATTGTAATCATTACATTATGGTAAATAATGAAATTTAACACTATATGCTAATTTTTTGAGAAGGACCTGTATGTATAGAGTGGTATAGTGTTGTGAATTTGGATTCTGGGCTCCCCCGGTGGCTACTGGTGGAATTGAACTGGTGTCTTCATCTTCTCTGTTCACCTGTTCCCATCAAGATGTGGGAGTCGCTATATAACCTTGCTGCTCTGTTAGTTGCTTGCCGGTCATCAATGTTATCAGAAGCCTCTCTGTGCTTGTTCCTGCTCCTAGACAACTACTAGATAAGTTGGACTCTTGTCCATGTTTGTTTTTGCATTTTTGTTCCAGTTCACAGCTGTAGTTTCGTTACTGTGTCTGGAAAGCTCTTGTGAACAGGAATTGCCACTCTGGTGTTATGAGTTAATGCCAGAGTTTTAAAGTAATTTCTGGATGGTGTTTTTGATAGGGTTTTCAGCTGACCATGAAAGTGTCCTTTCTGTCTTCTGCTATGTAGTAAGTGGACCTCAAATTTGCTAAACCTATTTTCATACTACGTTTGTTATTTCATCTCTACTCACCGCCAATACATGTGGGGGGCCTCTGTCTCCTTTCGGGGTATTTCTCTAGAGGTGAGCTAGGACTAATATTTTCCTCTGCTAGCTTTATTTAGTCCTCCGGCTGGTGCTGGGCATCTAGAATCAACGTAGGCATGCTACCCGGCCACTGCTAGTTGTGCGTTAGGTTTAGTTCATGGTCAGCTCAGTTCCCATCTTCCAAGAGCTAGTTCCTATATATGCTTATGCTATGTTCTCTTGCCATTGAGATCATGACAGTTTGACCGGCCCTCAAAGTGTTAATTGTTTGGGCTGAAGCAGGAGAAAAAGAAGTGTTGAAGGGAAATTTTTTTTTTTTCCCCTCAGAGTTTTGCTGCCTAGCCCTTAATTGCTGTCTAGCTGCTTCTTACCTCCTCTTAACCCTTGAATGGCTCTGTGTCCACCTGTTTGTAATGGATCTTCAGAGTGTAACTGCAGGTTTGAATAATCTCGCCACGAAGGTACAAAATTTGCAAGATTTTGTTTGTCATGCACCTGTATCTGAGCCGAGAATTCCTTTGCCGGAATTTTTCTCGGGGAATAGATCCGGGTTTCAGAATTTTCGAAATAATTGCAAATTATTTTTGTCCCTGAAATCTCGCTCTGCCGGAGACCCTGCACAGCAGGTCAGGATTGTGATTTCCTTGCTCCGGGGCGACCCTCAAGACTGGGCTTTTTCATTGACACCAGGGGATCCTGCGTTGCTCAATGTGGATGCGTTTTTTCTGGCCTTGGGGTTGCTTTATGACGAACCTCATTTGGAGCTTCAGGCAGAAAAAACTTTGATGTCCCTATCTCAGGGGCAAGATGAAGCGGAAATTTACTGCCAAAGATTCCGTAAATGGTCTGTGCTTACTCAGTGGAATGAGTGCGCCCTGGCGGCGACTTTCAGAGAGGGTCTCTCTGATGCCATTAAGGATGTTATGGTGGGGTTCCCTGTGCCTGCGGGTCTGAATGAGTCCATGACAATGGCTATTCAGATCGATAGGCGTTTGCGGGAGCGCAAACCAGTGCACCATCTGGCGGTGTCCACTGAGAAGTCGCCAGAGAGTATGCAGTGTGATAGAATTCTGTCCCGAAGCGAGCGGCAGAATTTTAGACGGAAAAATGGGTTGTGTTTCTATTGTGGTGATTCTACTCATGTTATATCAGCATGCTCTAAGCGCACTAAAAAGCTTGGTAAATCTGTTTCCATTTGCACCTTACCGTCTAAATTTATTCTATCTGTGACCCTGATTTGCTCTTTGTCATCTATTACCACGGACGCCTATGTCGACTCTGGCGCCGCTTTGAGTCTTATGGATTGGTCCTTTGCCAAACGCTGTGGGTATGATTTAGAGCCTTTGGAGACTCCTATTCCTCTGAAGGGGATTGACTCCACCCCATTGGCTAATAATAAACCACAATACTGGACACAAGTAACTATGCGTATTAATCCGGATCACCAGGAGATTATTCGCTTTCTGGTGCTGTGTAATCTACATGATGATTTGGTGCTAGGATTGCCTTGGCTGCAATCTCACAACCCAGTCCTCGACTGGAGAGCTATGTCTGTGTTAAGCTGGGGATGTAAGGGGGCTCATGGGGATGTACCTGTGGTTTCCATTTCATCATCCATTCCCTCTGAAATTCCTGAGTTCCTGTCTGACTATCGTGACGTCTTTGAAGAATCCAAGCTTGGTTCGTTACCTCCGCACCGAGAGTGCGATTGTGCCATAGATTTAATCCCGGGTAGTAAATACCCAAAGGGTCGTTTATTTAATCTGTCTGTGCCTGAACATGCTGCTATGCGAGAATATATAAAGGAGTCCTTGGAAAAGGGACATATTCGTCCATCGTCATCTCCCTTAGGAGCCGGTTTTTTCTTTGTGTCAAAAAAAGACGGCTCTTTGAGACCATGTATTGATTATCGGCTTTTGAATAAAATCACTGTTAAATATCAATACCCATTGCCGTTGCTGACTGATTTGTTTGCTCGCATAAAGGGGGCCAAGTGGTTCTCTAAGATTGACCTTCGTGGGGCGTATAATTTGGTGCGAATCAGGCAGGGGGATGAGTGGAAAACCGCATTTAATACGCCCGAGGGCCACTTTGAGTATTTAGTGATGCCTTTTGGTCTTTCTAATGCTCCGTCAGTTTTCCAGTCCTTTATGCATGATATTTTTCGCGATTATTTGGATAAATTTATGATTGTGTATCTGGATGATATTCTGATTTTTTCGGATGACTGGGACTCTCATGTCCAGCAAGTCAGGAGGGTTTTTCAGGTTTTGCGGTCTAATTCTTTGTGTGTGAAGGGTTCTAAGTGTGTTTTTGGGGTACAGAGGATTTCCTTTTTGGGATATATTTTTTCCCCCTCTTCCATTGAAATGGATCCTGTCAAGGTTCAAGCTATTTGTGATTGGACGCAGCCCTCTTCTCTTAAGAGTCTTCAGAAATTTTTGGGCTTTGCTAACTTTTATCGTCGATTTATTGCTGGTTTTTCGGATATTGCTAAGCCATTGACCGATTTGACTAAGAAGGGTGCTGATGTTGCTGATTGGTCCCCTGATGCTGTGGAGGCCTTTCGGGAGCTTAAGCGCCGTTTTTCCTCTGCCCCTGTGTTGCGTCAGCCTGATGTTGCTCTACCTTTTCAGGTTGAGGTCGACGCTTCTGAGATCGGAGCTGGGGCAGTGTTGTCGCAGAAAAGTTCTGACTGCTCCGTGATGAGGCCTTGTGCCTTCTTTTCCCGTAAATTTTCGCCCGCTGAGCGGAATTATGATGTTGGGAATCGGGAGCTTTTGGCCATGAAGTGGGCTTTTGAGGAGTGGCGCCATTGGCTTGAGGGGGCCAGACATCAGGTGGTGGTATTGACTGACCACAAAAATTTGATTTATCTTGAGACCGCCAGGCGCCTGAATCCTAGACAGGCGCGCTGGTCATTATTTTTCTCTCGGTTTAATTTTGTGGTGTCATACCTACCGGGTTCTAAGAATGTTAAGGCGGATGCCCTTTCTAGGAGTTTTGAGCCTGACTCGCCTGGTAACTCTGAGCCCACAGGTATCCTTAAGGATGGAGTGGTATTGTCAGCCGTTTCTCCAGACCTGCGGCGGGCCTTGCAGGAGTTTCAGGCGGATAGACCTGATCGTTGCCCACCTGATAAACTGTTTGTTCCTGATGATTGGACCAGTAGAGTCATCTCTGAGGTTCATTCTTCTGCGTTGGCAGGTCATCCTGGCATTTTTGGTACCAGGGATTTGGTGGCAAGGTCCTTCTGGTGGCCTTCCCTGTCACGAGATGTGCGAGGCTTTGTGCAGTCTTGTGACGTTTGTGCTCGGGCCAAGCCTTGTTGTTCTCGGGCTAGTGGATTATTGTTGCCCTTGCCTATTCCTAAGAGGCCTTGGACGCACATCTCGATGGATTTTATTTCAGATCTGCCTGTTTCTCAGAAGATGTCTGTCATCTGGGTGGTGTGTGACCGTTTTTCTAAGATGGTCCATTTGGTTCCTCTGCCCAAGTTACCTTCTTCTTCCGAGTTGGTTCCTCTGTTTTTTCAAAATGTTGTTCGTTTGCATGGTATTCCTGAGAATATCGTTTCTGACAGAGGGACCCAATTCGTGTCTAGATTTTGGCGGGCATTCTGTGCTAGGATGGGCATAGATTTATCTTTTTCGTCCGCTTTCCATCCTCAGACGAATGGCCAGACCGAGCGGATTAATCAGACCCTGGAGACATATCTGAGGTGTTTTGTGTCTGCTGACCAGGATGATTGGGTTGCTTTTTTGGCATTGGCGGAGTTCGCTCTCAATAATCGGGCCAGCTCTGCCACTTTGGTGTCCCCGTTTTTCTGTAATTCGGGGTTTCATCCTCGATTTTCCTCTGGTCAGGTGGAATCTTCGGATTGTCCTGGAGTGGATGCTGTGGTGGAGAGATTGCATCAGATCTGGGGGCAGGTGGTGGACAATTTGAGGTTGTCCCAGGAGAAGACTCAGCTTTTTGCCAACCGCCACCGTCGTGTTGGTCCTCGGCTTTCTGTTGGGGATTTGGTGTGGTTGTCTTCTCGTTTTGTCCCTATGAGGGTCTCTTCTCCTAAGTTTAAGCCTCGGTTTATCGGCCCGTATAAGATATTGGAGATTCTTAACCCTGTTTCCTTCCGTTTGGACCTCCCTGCATCCTTTTGTATTCATAACGTTTTTCATCGGTCATTATTGCGCAGGTATGAGGTACCGGTTGTGCCTTCCGTTGAGCCTCCTGCTCCGGTGTTGGTTGAGGGTGAGTTGGAGTACGTTGTGGAGAAAATCTTAGACTCTCGTGTTTCCAGACGGAGACTCCAGTATCTGGTCAAGTGGAAGGGATACGGCCAGGAGGATAATTCTTGGGTGAATGCATCTGATGTTCATGCCTCCGATCTGGTTCGTGCCTTTCATAGGGCCCATCCTGATCGCCCTGGTGGTTCTGGTGAGGGTTCGGTGCCCCCTCCTTGAGGGGGGGGTACTGTTGTGAATTTGGATTCTGGGCTCCCCCGGTGGCTACTGGTGGAATTGAACTGGTGTCTTCATCTTCTCTGTTCACCTGTTCCCATCAAGATGTGGGAGTCGCTATATAACCTTGCTGCTCTGTTAGTTGCTTGCCGGTCATCAATGTTATCAGAAGCCTCTCTGTGCTTGTTCCTGCTCCTAGACAACTACTAGATAAGTTGGACTCTTGTCCATGTTTGTTTTTGCATTTTTGTTCCAGTTCACAGCTGTAGTTTCGTTACTGTGTCTGGAAAGCTCTTGTGAACAGGAATTGCCACTCTGGTGTTATGAGTTAATGCCAGAGTTTTAAAGTAATTTCTGGATGGTGTTTTTGATAGGGTTTTCAGCTGACCATGAAAGTGTCCTTTCTGTCTTCTGCTATGTAGTAAGTGGACCTCAAATTTGCTAAACCTATTTTCATACTACGTTTGTTATTTCATCTCTACTCACCGCCAATACATGTGGGGGGCCTCTGTCTCCTTTCGGGGTATTTCTCTAGAGGTGAGCTAGGACTAATATTTTCCTCTGCTAGCTTTATTTAGTCCTCCGGCTGGTGCTGGGCATCTAGAATCAACGTAGGCATGCTACCCGGCCACTGCTAGTTGTGCGTTAGGTTTAGTTCATGGTCAGCTCAGTTCCCATCTTCCAAGAGCTAGTTCCTATATATGCTTATGCTATGTTCTCTTGCCATTGAGATCATGACAGTATAGTATCCGCTGGCATAAGCCAAACACATTTGATACTAGCGCATGGCCATACGGCCATGCAAACCTTTTATAGTTGCAGCTCTACAGGACCTTCCTCGTGGACCAATAGGAGCTGCAACAGGGCCTGAGCGTGTGACCCCCGACCTCCAATGAGAGGTCCTCCTGTGGGCAGGCTCAGTGTGTGAAAAGCAGGACTTAAGGTACCTTCACACTAAGCGACTTTACAATGATAACGATAGCGATCCGTGACGTTGCAGCGTCCTGGATAGCAATATCGTTGTGTTTGACACGCAGCAGCGATCAGGATCCCGCTGTGAGATCGCTGGTCGTTGCTGAAAGTCCAGAACTTTATTTCATCGCTGGATCTCCCGCTGACATCGCTGAATCGGTGTGTGACACCGATCCAGCGATGTCTTCACTGGTAACCAGGGTAAACATCGGGTTACTAAGCGCAAGGCCACGCTTAGTAACCCGATGTTTACCCTGGTTACCATTGTAAAAGTAAAAAAAAAAACCACATACTCACATTCCAGTGCCCGGCGTCCGCTTCCCTGCAGTCCTCCTGCATCCTGTGTAAGTGCCGGCCGTAAAGCAGAGCGGTGTCGTCACCGCTCTGCTCTGTGGGAGATGCCGGAGATGTTCGGCGCTGACACAGGATGCAGGAGGAGTGCAGGGAAGTGGACGCCGGGCACCGGAATGTGAGTATGTGTTTTTTTTTTTTTACTTTTACAATGGTAACCAGGGTAAACATCGGGTTACTAAGCGCGGCCCTGCGCTTAGTAACCCGATGTTTACCCTGGTTGCCAGGGGACTTTGGCATCATTGGTCGCTGGAGAGCCGTCTGTGTGACAGCTCTCCAGCGACCACACAACGACTAAACAGCGACGCTGCAGCGATCGGCATCGTTGTCTGTATCGCTGCAGCGTCGCTTAGTGTGAAGGTACCTTTAGTCCCAGAAAAGGCTGCTCACCGCTGAACAGTGCTGGCTATAAGGGCTGAGCCAGACACTGGGACCGACATCTCCGCAGAGCAGGTTCTACTGCGGCTGGAGGAGAATGGGAGACCACAGCAGACATGGTTCGAGATTCCCCCTGTGTAGCGGCGGGAACTCGACACCTAACACCAGAAACAAAATTGTAGCCCTGCACCAGGCTGGGAAGACTGAATCCACAGACTCAATTACTTAGTCAGACTCTAATCTCTACAACATGAGCAAGACCAAAGAGTTTTATAAGGATGTCAGGGACAAGATCATAGACCTGCACAAAGCTGGAATGGGCTACATAACCATAAGTAAGAGGCTGGGAGAGAAGGAGACAACTGTTGGTGCAACAGTAAGAAAATGGAAGAAATACAAAATGACTGTCAATCAACATCGATCTGGTTCACCATGCAAAATCTCACCTCCTGGGGTAGAAGGTGATGTGGTCAGATGAGACAAAAATTGAGGTCTCTGGCATTAACTCAACTCGTCATGTTTGGAGGCAGAGAAATGCTGCCTATGACCCAAAGAACACCATCCCCACTGTCAAGTATGGAGGTGGAAACATTATGTTTTGGGGTATTTCTCTGCTAAGGGCACAGGACTACTTCACCGCATCAAATGGGAGAATGGATGTAGCTATGTACCATAAAATCCTGAGTGACAACCTCCTTTCCTCCGCCAGAACATTAAAAATGGGTCGTGGCTGGGTCTTTCAGCAAGACAAGGACCCAAAACAAAACAGCCAAGGCAACAAAGGAGTAGCTCAAAAAGAAGCACATTAAGGTCATGGAGTGGCCCAGCCAGTCTCCAGACTTCAATCCCATAGAAAACTTATGGAGGGAGTTGAAGCTCCGAGTTGCGAAGCGACAGATCAAATCTTAATGATTTAGAGATGATCTGCAAAGAGGAGTGGACCAAAATTTCTCCTGACATGAGCACAAACCTTATCATCAACTTCAGTGGGCAAACTTAGAAAATCAGCAAGGGATCAAATACTTATTTCCCCCACTGTTAATATACAGTATATATATATATATATATATATATATATATATATATATATATATATATATATATATATAAAATGATGGCCCCAGTTCTCCCCATATACAGTGGGTGTGGAAAGTATTCATACCCCTTTACATTTTTCACTGTTTGCTTCATTGCAGCCATTTGGTGAAATAAAAAAAAGTTCATTTTTTCACATTAATGTATACTCTCCACACCATCTTGACTGAACCCGCCCTCGCAGAAATGTAGAAATTCTTGCAAATTTAATAAAAAAGAAAAGCTGAAATATCACATGGTCATAAGTATTCAGACCCTTTGCACAGACACCCATATTTTAGTCACATGCTGTCCATTTCCTTGTGATCCTTCTTGAGATGGTTCTGCTACTTAATTGGAGTCCAGCTGTGTTTAATTAAACTGATAGGACTTGATTTAGAAGGCACACACTTGTCTATATAAAACCTCACAGCTCACAGTGCATGTCAGTCCAAATGAGAATCATAATTTCAAAAGAACTGGCCAAGGAGCGCAGAGACAGAATTGTGGTAAGGCACAGATCTGGCCAAGGTTACAACAGAAGTTCTGCAGTACTTAAGGCTCCTAAGAGCACAGTTTCCTCCATAATCCTTAAATGGAAGAAGTTTGGGACCACAAGAAGTCTTCCTAGATCTGGCCATCCAGCCAAACTGAGCAATCGTGTGAGAAGAGTCTTGGTGAGAGAGGTAAAGAAGAACCCCAAGATCACTGTGGCTGAGCTCCAAAGATGCAGTAGGGAGATGGAAAAAAGTTCCACAAAGTCAACTATCATGGCAGCCCTCCATCAGTCGGGCCTTCATGGCAGAGTGGCCAGATGGAAGCCTCTCCTCAGTGCAAGACATATGAAAGCCTGCATAGAGTTTCTCTGGTCTGATGATATGAAGAAAGACCTTTTTGGTAATAATGCTAAGCGGTATGTGTGGAGAAAACCAGGCAATGCTCATCACTGGGCCAATGCAACCCCAACAATGAAACTTGGTGGTGGCAGCATCAAGCTATGGCGGTGTTTTTTAGCTGCAGGGGCAGGACGACTGGTTGTTATTGAAGGAATCATGAATGCCAAGTACAGAGATATCCTGGATGAAAACCTTTTCCAAGGTGCTCTGGACCTCAGACTTGGCTGAAGGTTCACCTTCCAACAAAATAATGACCCTAAGCACACAGCTAAACTAACAAAGGAATGGCTTCAGAACAACTCTGTGACCATTTTTGACTGGCCCAGCCAGAGCCCTGAAGTAAACCCAATTGAGCATCTCTGGAGAGACCTGAAAATGGCTGTCCACCAACGTTCACCATCCAACCTGACGGAACTGGAGAAGATCTGCAAGGAAGAATGTCAAAGGATCCCCAAATCCAGGTGTAAAAAACTTGTTGCATCATTCCCAAGAAGACTTATTGCTGTACTAGCTCAAAAGGGTGCTTCTACTCAATACTGAGCAAAGGGTCTGAATACTTATGACCATGTGATATTTTAGTTTTTCTTTTATAATAAATTTGCAAAAATGACTACATTTCTGTTTATTTCAGACAAGATGGGGTGCAGAGTGTACATTAATGAGAAAAAAATGAACTTTTTAGAATTTTCCGAATGGCTCCAATGAAGCAAAGAGTGAAATATTTAAAGGGGTATGAATACTTTCCGTACCCACTGTATATAGTATAAAGTCAAATAGCGCTCCTTCCTTCTAAGTCTCAATGTTTGACCAAACAGTATTAACACATACAGTGTATGGGATATTGCCAGATTTATGAGAAATTGTGTAATAAATTATGTTGTAATTTTTTCCTATTTCCCCTTATGAAAATGTAAAATCTGAGGGTAAAACATTATAGTGGTAAAAATGTAATTTTTTTCTTTATCGCTCAATGGTTTAAAATCTATTGAATCCTATATATTGCCAATATGCTCACTGCACCACTAGATGATTTCATTAAGTGGTGTAGTTTATAAAATGTGGTCACTTATGGGGGTTCCTGCTGTCCTGACACCTCAGAGGCTCTGCCAACGTTACATGGCACCTGCAAACAATTCCAGGCAAATCTGCACTTCAATATGGCACTCTTTCCCTTCTGAGCTTTTCACTGCACCTCAAAAGTAGTTTTTAATCACATATGGGGCATTATCAGGAGGAGATATTGCGTAACAAATTTTGTGATCCATTTTCTCCTATTAGCCCTATTGAAAATTAAAAAATTGGGGCTAAAACATTTTAGTTGAAAAAAATGTAGCTTTTCATTTTCACTGCCCAATGTTATACAATTCTGTGAAATACCTGTGGGTTTAAAATGCTCTTTACTGCTAGAGGAATTTTTCAAGAGATATAGATTTAAAAACTGGGGCACTTTTTGCTGTTTTAGTATCTTGGTTGCTCTTCAAATGTGACATGGTGTCCGCAATCTAATCCAGAAAATCTTGCCAACCAAAAATCAAATAGCGCTCTTTGCCTTCCAAACCATGCCATGTGCTCAAACAAGAGTTTCTGACCACATATGGGGTATCCCTGTACTTATATGATCTATTTTCTCCTGCTACCTTTGTGAAAGTGAAAAATTTGGGGCCACAACAACATTTTTGGAGAAAATTTTTTTTCACAGTCCATAGTTTTAAAATTCTGCAGAGCACTTGTGGTTTCAAGATGCTCACCAGCCCACTAGATAAATTTCTTAAGGAGTGTAGTTTGCAAAATGGGGTCACTTGCGGAGGGTTCCCCTGTTTAGGCATATCAGGGGCTCTGCAAATGCGACATGGCATCAACTATCTATTCCAGCCAATTTTGCGCTCCACAAGTGAAATGGTGCTTTTTCCTTTTCAAGTCTTAACATGTGCCCAAACAGTAGATATGGGGTATCAGTGTACTCAATAGAAATTGGACAACAAATTGCATGGTCCATTTTCTCCTGTTACCCTTGTGAAAAGAAAAAGATTGATGCTAAAGCAAATTTTCCTTCTGAAAAAGTTAAATTTTCATTTTTATATTCCACTTTTTTTAATTAATGTGATGCACTTAAATGGTAAACATACTGTTTTAGTGTGGTTTTGAGAAGCTTGAAGGGTGCAGTTTTAAAATGTTGTCACATTTGGTTATTTTCTGTCATATAGCCCCTCAAAGTCACTTCAAATGTAAAGTGGGCTATAAAAAAATAGGTTTTGTAAATTCTGTTGGAAAAATGGAAAATTGCTGATAGACTTTTAACCCTTCAAAAATGATGCTAATGTAAATTAGATACAGTTGTGCTCAAAAGTTCACATACCCCGACAGAATTTTTGTTTTGTTGGCCTTTTTTCAGAGAATATGAATGATAACACCAAAACTTTTTCTCCACTCATGGTTAGGGGTTGGGTGAAGCCATTTATTGTCAAACTACTGTGTTCTCTCTTTTTAAATCATAATTACAACCCAAAACATCCAAATAACCCTGTTTAAAGTTAGCATATCCCATCCCATGCTTGAGTCTTTTGTGGTAGTTGTAAAGCTGCCCACTATTCTTGACAAAAAAACCTCCATTTCCTGTAAATTCCTGGGCTGCCTAGCATGAACTGTGCTCTTGAGATCTCCCCAGAGTGGCTCAATGATATTGAGGTCAGGAGAATGGGATGGCCACTCCAGAACCTTCACTTTGTACTGTGGTGGCCAATGACAGGTTGACTTGGCATTGTGTTTTGGATTGTTGTCATGTTGGAATGTCGAAGTATGTCGCATGCGCAGCTTCCGGGTTGATAATTGCAAATTTGCCTCCAATGTTTGCTGATAACGTGCTGCATTCAACTTTCCTTCAACTTTGAATTAGTTTCCTGTGCCTTTGTAGCTCACACATCCCAAAACATCAGCAATCCACCTCTGTGCTTTACAGTAGGAATGGTGTTCCTTTCATCATAGGCCTTTTTGACCTATTTCCAAATGTAACATTTATGGTTGTGGCCAAAAAGGTCAATTTTGGTCTCATCACTCCAAATTACCTTGTTCCAGACGTTTTGAGGCTTGTCTTTGTGCTGTTTTGCATATCGTAGGCGAGATACTTTGTGGCATTTTCTCAGTAATGGCTTTCTTCTGGTGACTCAACCATGCAGCCCATTATTCTTCAGATGCATCCTTATTGTGCTTTTTGAAACAGCCACACCGCTAGTTTTCAGAGAGTCCAGTATTTCAGCTGATGTTATTTGTGGGTTTTTCTTTGCATCCCGAACAATTTTCCTGGCAGATGTAGACAACATTTTTGTTGGTCTACCTGACCATGGTTTTGTTTTTACAGATCCCCCGATTTTCCATTTGTTAATCACAGTTTGAACACTGCTGATTGGCATTATCAATTCCTTAGATATCTTTTTGTATCCCTTTCCTGTGTTATACAGTTCAACTACCTTTTCCCGTAGATCCATTGACAATTCTTTTGCTTTCCCCATGACACAATCCAGAAGTGTCAGTGGCTGGATGAAAGATGCAAGAGTCTGTCTGGATCCCAAGAACTCACTCAGCTTTTATGCACACACACTAATTACAAGCAAACAGGTCACAGGTGAGGATGTTACCTTTAGTATCCATTCAAACCTATTTGTGTGAACTTCTATTGTATGTTATCAGGCCAAAATTACCAGGGTATGTAAACTTTTGATCAGGGTCATTTTGACGTTTTGGGTTGTCATTATGATTTAAAAAAAGAAAACACAGTAGTTTGTCAATAAATGGCTTCATCCAACCACTAACAATGAATTAAGAAAACGTTTTTGTGTTACCATTAGTGATGAGCGAGTGTACTCGTTGCTCGGGTGACCTCCGAGTACTTATGACTGCTGGGAGATTTAGTTTTCATCGCGGCAGCTGAATGATTTACAGCTACTACCCAGGCTGAGTACATGTGGGGGTTGCCTGGTTGCTAGGGAATCCCCACATGTAATCAAGCTGGCTACTAGCTGTAAATCATTCAGCTGCCGCTATGAAAACTAAATCTCTGAGCAGTCATAAATACTCGGAGGTCACTCAAGTGTGCTCTGGAAAACCCAAGCAACGAGTTTACTCGCTCATCACTAGTTATCATTCATATTTTCTTGAAAAAAGGAAAAGAAAGCTAAAATTCTGCTGGGGTATGCAAACTTTTGAGCACAACTATGTATGGGAAATGTTATTTATTAACCATTTTGTGTGTCATAACTATCTGATTTAAGGTAATAAACATTGAAAGTTTAAAAATTGCTACATTTTAAAATTTTTGTCAAATCTATATATATAATTGTCTAAGGGGTACTTCTGTCCTCAACTTCCGTAACGGAAATCCCGCGTCGCTGATTGGTCTCGCCAGCTGCCTGTCATGGCTGCCATGACCAATCAGCGACGGGCACAGTCCGATTAGTCCCTCCCTACTCCCCTGCAGTCAGTGCCCGGCGCCCGCATACTACCCTCCGGTCACCGCTCACACAGGGTTAATGCCAGCAGTAACGGACCGCGTTATGCTGCTGGTAACGCACTCCGTTATTGCTGCTATTAACCCTGTGTGTCCCCAACTTTTTACTCTTGATGCTGCCTATGCAGCATCAATAGTAAAAAGATGTAATGTTAAAAATAATAAAAAAGCAAAAAACCTGCTATTCCCGTCGAGGCGTGCGCGGCTGCCGCCAGCTTCCGTTCCCAGAGATGCATTGTGAAATTACCCAGAAGACTTAGCGGTCTCGTGAGACCGCTAAGTCATCTGGGTAATTTCGCAATGCATCCTGGGAACGGAAGATGGCGGCAGCCGCGCACGCATCGCCAGAGCTTCGCTGGATCCCTGCGGGTGAGTATATAACTATTTTTTATTTTAATTATTTTTTTATAACAGGGATGTGGTGCCCACACTGCTGTATACTACGTGGGCTTTGTTATATACCGCGTGGCTGCTGTATACTATGTGGCCAGTGTTAGATACTATGTGGCCTGTGTTTTGTACTGCGTGGGCTGTGCTATATATTACGTGGGCAGTGTTATATACTGCGTGGCCTGTGTTATATACTACGTGGCCAGTGTTATATACTGCGTGGCTGCTATATACTGTGTGGGCTGTTATATAGTACGTGGGCAGTGTTATATACTACGTGGGCTGTGTTATATACTACGAGGGCAGTGTTATATACAGGTCCTTCTCAAAAAATTAGCATATAGTGTTAAATTTCATTATTTACCATAATGTAATGATTACAATTAAACTTTCATATATTATAGATTCATTATCCACCAACTGAAATTTGTCAGGTCTTTTATTGTTTTAATACTGATGATTTTGGCCTACAACTCCTGATAACCCAAAAAACCTGTCTCAATAAATTAGCATATTTCAACCGTCCAATCAAATAAAAGGGTTTTTTATAATTATAAACAAAAAAACCATCAAATAATAATGTTCAGCTATGCACTCAATACTTGGTCGGGAATCCTTTGGCAGAAATGACTGCTTCAATGCGGCGTGGCATGGAGGCAATCAGCCTGTGACACTGCTGAGATGTTATGGAGGCCCAGGATGCTTCAATAGCGGCCTTAAGCTCATCCAGAGTGTTGGGTCTTGCGTCTCTCAACTTTCTCTTCACAATATCCCACAGATTCTCTATGGGGTTCAGGTCAGGAGAGTTGGCAGGCCAATTGAGCACAGTAATACCATGGTCAGTAAACCATTTACCAGTGGTTTTGGCACTGTGAGCAGGTGCCAGGAAGCATGAAGTGCTCCAAAATCTCCTGATAGCTAGCTGCATTGACCCTGCCCTTGATGAAACACAGTGGACCAACACCAGCAGCTGACATGGCACCCCACACCATCACTGACTGGATATTTGACACTGGACTTCAGGCATTTTGACATTTCCTTCTCCACAGTCTTCCTCCAGACTCTGGCACCTTGATTTCCGAATGACATGCAAAATTTGCTTTCATCAGAAAAAAGTACTTGGGACCACTTAGCAACAGTCCAGTGCTGCTTCTCTGTAGCCCAGGTCAGGCGCTTCTGCCGCTGTTTATGGTTCAAAAGTGGCTTTACCTGGGGAATGCGGCACCTGTAGCCCATTTCCTGCACACGCCTGTGCACGGTGGCTCTGGATGTTTCCACACCAGACTCAGTCCACTGCTTCCTCAGGTTCCCCAAGGTCTGGAATCGGTCCTTCTCCACAATCTTCCTCAGGGTCCGGTCACCTCTTCTCGTTGTACAGCATTTTCTGCCACATTGTTTCCTTCCAACAGACTTACCATTGAGGTGCCTTGATACAGCTCTCTGGGGACAGCCTATTTGTTGAGAAATTTCTTTCTGGGTCTTACCCTCTTGCTTGAGGGTGTCAATGATGGCCTTCTTGACATCTGTCAGGTCGCTAGTCTTACCCATGATGGGGGTTTTGAGTAATGAACCAGGCAGGGAGTTTTTAAAAGCCTCAGGTATCTTTTGCATGTGTTTAGAGTTAATTAGTTGATTCAGAAGATTAGGGTAATAGGTCGTTTAGAGAACCTTTTCTTGATATGCTAATTTATTGAGACAGGTTTTTTGGGTTATCAGGAGTTGTAGGCCAAAATCATCAGTATTAAAACAATAAAAGACCTGACAAATTTCAGTTGGTGGATAATGAATCTATAATATATGAAAGTTTAATTGTAATCATTACATTATGGTAAATAATGAAATTTAACACTATATGCTAATTTTTTGAGAAGGACCTGTATTGCATGAGCTTTGTTATATACTGCGTGGGCTGTGTTATATACTACGTGGCCTGTGTTATATACTGTTTGGGCTGTGTTATATACTGCTTGGCCACTGTTATATATTGCGTAGCCTGTATTAATGCATCGGGTATTCTACAATATGTATGTATATAGTAGCCACACAGTATAAAGCACAGGCCACGTACTGTTTGTCTGCTATATACTACATGGCTCCTATATACTACATGGCCTGTGCTATATACTATGTGGCTGCTAAATACATGCATACATATTCTAGAATACCTGATGCATTAGAATCGGGCCACCATCTAGTTTTTGATAAATATACTCAAATCATATTGACCAAAATTTACCACTATCATGAATTACAACATGTTACAAAAAAACTGTCTCAGAATCACTGGGGTATGTTGAAGCGTTACCTCTAGTGTTGAGCGATACCTTCCGATATCAGAAAGTATCGGTATCGGAAAGTATCGGCCGATACCGGCAAAATATCGGATCTTGCCGATACCGATACCCGATACCAATGCAAGTCAATGGGACGAAAATATCGGAATTAAAATAAACCCTTTCTTTCCTTGTAGGTTCATTCTACATGAAGGAAAACAGCTAAGAATAATGTAGGATGTATTGGGGGAGGTGGCGGAGACATTAAGGGCATAGAGGTTTAGCCCAATCACATAGAATAGCAGGAATTTTATTTTTTTTTTAATACGTTCAGAGTTACAAAGATATTGACTATGTTAAGTTTTTTTTAATTTTGTCAGATATTGATGTTTCACTACTTCCACGCCCTTCACCCTCTTTTTTACTTCTCCCACACTTTCTTCTTCATCATCATCAGCATCTTTGACATCAACTTCTTCTTCACCTTATTCATCTTCTTCATCTTCTACCTATTATTTTTTTTTGTTACATTGCTCATATTCTTTATATTTAACTATTATTCTTGTTCATATTCAACTTCTTCATCATATTCTTATTTGTGACAGGCATTCCCGTAGTTGTTATCTCTAAAAGTTTGAAGATTACACCTTCCGTTCTGCCTGTCACAAAAGAGTTACATTTGTCCGCGTTCAGTTTGGCCTGCAGCATCAGGCTTTATCCAGGGGCACCACGAGGAGGAACGGACTCACCCCCATACACTGCTTAGTCTTCTTCTGCTTATAATTTAGATAATAGCTTTTGCGCTGATATTTAGTGTTATGCTTAATGTTCTTCTGCTCTTTGTTCTGCAGCCTCTTGTTCTTCTGCTTCTTGGTCTCCCATGTCGTCATCGTCTCCAGGGTCGTCGTCTCCGGGGTCGTCGTCATCGGGGTGGTCTGCAGGGTCATCGTCTCCAGGGTCATCTTCATCTCAGTGGTTGTCGTCTCTGGTGTCGTCGTCATCTTAGGGGTGGTCTTCTGGGTCGTCATCTTTTGGGTCTTAAACTTGGAAATGTAGCAGAAGGTACAAGAAGGCTGAGAAAATGCCGAGAAACAGCTGATGGAACTGGAACTTGGATGGCTACCCGAAGGTCCAAGAGCCAATGGAACTACCGAGGACCAGCTGACGTTACTGGAACCTGGTTACTAAGCAGGAGGTACCCGTGCCTGAAAGCACTACCAAGGACCACCTGACGTTGGTGGAACTCGAATACCCAGAAGGAGGCACCTAAGCCAAAGGCTCTGCCCGAAACCAGCTGACGGTACTGGAACCAGGATGGGGAGCAGAAGGTACAAGATCAAAAGACACTGCCGAGAACCAGCTGACAGTACTGGAACCCAGATGGGTAGCCGAAGGTCCAAGAGCCAATGGAACTACCGAGGACCAGCTGACATTACTGGAACCCGGTTACTAAGCAGGAGGTACCCGTGCCTGAAAGCACTACCAAGGACCACCTGACGTTGGTGGAACTCGGATACCCAGAAGGAGGCACCTAAGCCAAAGGCTCTGCCCGGAACCAGCTGACAGTACTGGAACCAGGATGGGGAGCAGAAGGTACAAGAGCAAAAGACACTGCCGAGAACCAGCTGATGGTACTGGAACCCGGATGGTAGCCGAAGTTCCAAGAGCCAATGGAACTACCGAGGACCAGCTGACGTTACTGGAACCTGGTTACTAAGCAGGAGGTACCCGTGCCTGAAAACACTACCAAGGACCACCTGACGTTGGTGGAACTCGGATACCCAGAAGGAGGCACCTAAGCCAAAGGCTCTACCCGGAACCAGCTGACGGTACTGGAACCAGGATGGGGACCTATGCAAGCTTGTCTTCCTAGAGCCCCAACTAGTGGTGTTGGAGCAAAGGGTCAGCAGGGGGAGCAGAGTGTAGGCCGAAGCCTGCACTGGAGGCATTTGGAGGTCTGTTGTGTCTGCGTGGCGTTTGCAGGACATGATGCCGGCTACACAGCAGGGGAACAGCTGGCGTTGCTGAACCCCACTGACACATTGGCGGGTGTTTTTCTCTGTGCAGCCAGCACTTCCGGACGCCAACTGGCAGTGTTAGAGCCCAGGGTCAGCAGGAGGAGCAGAGGGAGCAGAGTGTAGGCCGAAGCCTGCACTGGCAGCAGTTTTAGGTCTGTTGTGTCAGCATGGCGTTTGCAGGACATGTCGCCGGCTACACAGCAGGGGAACAGCTGGCGTTGCTGAACCCCACTGACACATTGGCGGGTGTTTTTCTCTGTGCAGCCAGCACTTCCGGGCACCAACTGGCGGTGTTAGAGCCCAGGGTCTGCAGGAGGAGCAGAGTGTAGGCCGAAGCCTAACTGAACCAATTTTAAAGGGAACCTTTAACCCCCCCTCAGGTGTTACAAACTAGAAGAGCCACACCTTGTGCAGCTGTAATGCTGCACAAGTGAAAGGTTGCTCTTTAAATTTTGAATCTTGCAGACGCTGAACGAAACAAGTATAAAATTTAGCCCCTTATACAGTCAAACTGTCTTGGAGGCGTGACTTTCCTTCTTAATGAGACGCATCACAGCTGTCAAAAATCCCACCTTGGTGCTGGGCGCAGCCTCCTGAGCGTCGTTATTAGCTGTACAGGAGTCTGCGCTGTTGTGTTATCCCTTGGCCATGCGCTGTTAGCGCTGCCCGACTTCTGACATAATTTCATGTCGGCCGGTGCGGTTCGCGATGCCCATGAATCCCAGCCCCGCAGTGTCTTTTCATTAATTCACACTGCGGGGCTGGGATTCATGGCTTTGCGCAGTCAATATGTTCGCCTCTCACTCGTGTCCTTACACCTGCTACAGACTGTGCGGCGTCAGCTGATCCCTTATCGCATGCCACGGCCATGAAGCCGTACAGTCTGAAGAAGGCGGAAGGAGATGAGTGACAGGCGAAAATATGCACTGCTCATGCCCGTCAATCACACCCTCGCAGTCAAAATAAATAAGACACCGAGGGGCGTTGTGTCGGGCAGGGCAGCCGCAGAGGCGCAGCCAGCCAACCAATGATGTCAGAAGACAGGCAGCGCTACCAAGGGGGTTGCAGCGTATCATTACAAAGGAAAGTCACACCTCAGGGACGGTTTAATGGTATTAGGGGACACATTTTAAATGTGTTGCGTTCGGCGTGTGCAAGGAGAATAACTTAATGAGCCACCTTGTACAAATGCAGCATTACTGCTGTACAAGGTGGCTGTTATACATGCCAACACCTGGAGGGGGGACAGGTTCCCTTCAATTTCAGTTCTTGTGTCTGCGTGGCGTTTGCAGGACACGATGCCGGCTACACAGCCGGGGAACAGCTGGCGTTGCTGAACCCCACTGACACATTGGCTGGTGTTTTTCTCTGTGCAGCCAGCACTTCCGGGCACCAACTGGCAGTGCTAGAGCCCAGGGACAGCAGGAGGAGAGGGAGCAGAATGTAGGCCGAAGCTTGCACTGGCGGCAGCTTTGTGTCTGCGTGGCGTTTGCAGGACATGTTGCCGGCTACACAGCAGGGGCACAGCTGGTGTTGCTGAACCCCACTGACACATTGGCGGGTGTTTTTCTCTGTGCAGCCAGCACTTCTGAGCACCAACTGGCGGTGTTAGAGCTCAGGGTCAGCAGGAGGAGCAGAGGAGCAGAGTGTAGGCCGAAGCCTGCACTGGAGGCAGCTTTGTGTCTGTGTGGCTTTTGCAGGACACGATGCCGGCTACACAGCAGGGGAACAGCTGGTGTTGCTGAACCCCACTGACACATTGGCGGGTGTTTTTCTCTGTGCAGCCAGCACTTCCGAGCGCCAACTGGCGGTGTTAGAGCCCAGGGTCAGCAGGAGGAGCAGAGGAGCAGAGTGTAGGCCGAAGCCTGCACTGGAGGCAGCTTTGTGTCTGCGTGGCGTTTGCAGGACACGATGCCGGCTACACAGCAGGGGAACAGCTGGCGTTGCTGAACCCCACTGACACATTGGCGGGTGTTTTTCTCTGTGCAGCCAGCACTTCCAGGCGCCAACTGGCGGTGTTAGAGCCCAGGGTCAGCAGGAGGAGCAGAGGAGCAGAGTGTAGGCCGAAGCCTGCACTGGAGGCAGCTTTGTGTCTGTGTGTCGTTTGCAGGACACAATGCCGGCTACACAGCAGGGGAACAGCTGCCGTTGCTGAACCCCAATAACAGAGGAGCGACTGTTGACTGTGCGGACAGCACTTCTAGGCACCAACTAGCGGTGTTAGAGCCTAGGGACAGCAGGAGGAGCAGATTGGAGGTATTGCCGCACACACAGCTGGGGAACAGCTGACGTTACTGAACCCCAATAACAGAGGAGCGACTGTTGACTGTGCGGACAGCACTTCCAGGCACCAACTAGCGGTGTTAGCGCCCAGGGACAGCAGGAGGAGCAGATTGGAGGTATTGCCGCACACACAGCTGGGGAGCAGCTGACGTTACTGAACCCCAATAACAGAGGAGCGACTGTTGACTGTGCGGACAGCACTTCCAGGCACCAACTAGCGGTGTTAGAGCCCAGGGACAGCAGGAGGAGCAGAGGAACACCGTGTAGGCCGAAGCTGATAGGAGCAAGTCAAAAGGGAACCTTTAACCCCCCCAAGGCATTTTTAGCTGAAAGAGCCAGCTTGTGCAGCACAAAGGATGCAAAAGGAAAAGGTGGCTCTTTTAATTATGCTCCTTGCAAACACAGAACAAAACACATAAAATGTGTCCCCTGATACCGTGAGACCATCCCGGAGGTGGGACTTTCCTTCGTAATGGGACGCAGCTCAGCCGTCATTCCTACCCCCTTGGTGGCGTGCGCCGCCTCCTCAGCGTTGTTTGAATCTGTCCCAGAGCCTGCGCTGTTATGTTATCCCTTTGTCAGGCACACTTAGCGCTGCCTGTCTTCTGACATCATTCAGGTGTCAGGCTGGCAGCGCCTGTGCGGCCATGCTGCCCGAGATCCCACCTCGCAGTGTTGTCTAATGTAATCCCACTGCGGGCCTGGGATCCATGGGCATGCGCAGTGCATATCCTCGCCTCTCACTCCCCTCTTTCCGGCTTCTTCAGACTGTGCGCTGTCACGGCCATGGCATGCTATTAGCGATCAGCTGACGGCGCACAGTCTGAAGAAGGCGGAGGGAGATGAGTGACAGCCTGAGGTGAAGATATGCACTGCGCATGCCCATGGATCCCAGGCCCGCAGTGTGATTAAATCAGAGGACACTGCGAGGCGGGATCTTGGCCAGAGCGGCCGCACAGGTGCAGTCAGCCTGACACCAAATGATGTCAGAAGACGGGCAGCGCTAAGTGTGCCTGTCCAAGGGATAACATAACAGCGCAGGCTCCGGGACAGAATCAAACAACGCTGAGGAGGCGGCGCACGGCACCAAGGGGGTAGGAATGACGGCTGTGCTGCGTCACATTACAAAGGACAGTCCCACCTCCGAGACGGTTTTACGGTATCAGTGGACACATTTTATAAGTGTTAAGTTCTGCGTGTGCAAGGAGCTAAACAAAAATAGCTACCTTTTCCTTGTGCAGCATTACTGCTGCACAAGGTGGCTCTTTCAGTAACAAACGCCTTGGGGGGGGACAGGTTCCCTTAAATTTCAGTTGTTGTGTCAGCGTGGCGGTCGCAGCACACATTGCCGACTACACAGCTGGGGATCAGCTGACGTTACTGACACCCAATAACACTGGGTCGTATGTTTTGACTGTGCAGACGGCACTTCTGAGCCTTAACTGGCGTTGTTGGAGTCCAGGAATTACAGTTCAGGTGGTAGAAAGATGAACACAACAGGAGACCTGGATAATGTAGACAGTCACCCAATTATATAATCAGGAAGAGGAGTGGCAAATTCCTGCGAGATCCAGGCCTGGTTCATTTTCAGGAAAGTAAGCCGGTCAACGTTATTGGAGGATAGTCGCATGTGACGGTCTGTTAGTACACCACCTGCAGCACTAAAGACGCGTTCCCATAATACACTAGCCGCAGGGCAAGCCAGCACCTCCAATGCATACTGGCTTAGCTCTGGCCATGTATCCAGCTTAGAGACCCAAAACTTGAAAGGGGAAGAGCCGTCTGGGAGTACAGTAAGAGGGCAAGACATGTAGTCTGTCACCATCTGAACCGTTGCCTCCTGCTGACTGGAGCCACCTGTGATGGTGTAGACATTTGTGGTGGGCACACAAAACTGTGCCACAGTTGGGCCATACTGGTCTTGCCTTGGGCAGAGGCACTGCTTCTGCTCCCTCTTTGTGCAGAGCCTCCTCCACTGCCAGGACGCACTGAGCTGCTTTGTAATGCACTAGCAGCACTTCTCTCAGTTGGACTGGAGAAGATGATGGAATTCACCAGTGTGTCTTGGTACTCCCGCATTTTATGATCCCGGTTCAACGGTGTGATGAGGCTTTGTACGTTGTCCCGGTAGCGAGGATCGAGGAGGGTGTACACCCAATAATCAGCCATGTTGAGAATGTGGGCAATGCGCCGGTCATTTCTCAGGCACTGCAGCATGTAATCAACCATGTGCTGCAGACTGCCAACTGGCCAAGAAATGCTGTCCCCTGCTTGAGGCGTGAGCTCTGCCCGCTCTTCATCACCCCACCCTCGCTGTACACACTGACTACTGGACAATTGTGTAACTCCCGTCTCTGGACGGATGTCTTCCTCCTCCATTGACTCCTCCTCATCCTCCTCACAAAGTGTCCCCTGCCTATGCGTTTGTGAGGAACTACGTGGCGCTGATTGTCCAGAAGCTGATGGAAATGGTGAGTCCTCATCCTTCACCTCTTCCACAACATCATCCCTTAGCGCTTGCAGTGTTTGTTGAAGCAAGCAGATAAGGGGGACAGTCATGCTGACTAGTGCATCATCTGCACTCGCCATCCACGTGGAATAATCGAAGGGATGCAAAACCTGGCAGACGTCCTTCATAGTGGCCCACTCTGTGGTTGTGAAGTCTGAACGGCGCGGAGTGCGACTTCTTTGCGCCTGATGCAGCTGGTACTCCATTACTGCTTGCTGCTGCTCACACAACCGCTCCAACATATGTAACGTGGAATTCCACCTGGTAGGTAGGTCACATGATGCGATGTTCAGGAAAGCGGAATCGGCGCTGCAGAGCTGCAATGCGCGATCTTGCCGTGCTGGAACGCCGCAAGTGAGCATGCTCTAGGCGGACCTTGTGCAGCAGTGCATCAAGATCCGGATAGTCCCACAAAAAACTCTGCACGACCAAGTTGAGCACATGTGCCAGACATGGGATGTGAGTGAGGTTGCCGAGGCCCAGAGCTGCCACCAGATTTCATCCATTGTCAAACACTACCATGCCTGGTTGGAGATTCGCTGGCACAAACCACACATCGCTCTCCTGCTTGATGGCATTCCAGAGCTCCTGCGCTATGTGGCTTCGATTCCCCAAAGAAATGAATTTGCCTGTTGACATTTGGCCACGGCTGTGCTCATGTCGGTCGTAACAGGTAAACGTTCACGGGTCGATGTGGAGGTGGACTGTGACAGCTCCTGCAGCAATGTTTCTGAGGAACTTGTGTATGATGAGGAGTCAATGCGTACAGACTGGATTCCTGCAATCCTTGGAGTGGGCACGACACGTCCTGCGCCACTCGCACGATCTGTACCCGGCTCAACAACATTAACCCAATAGGCAGTGAGGGAAAGATATCGCCCCTGTCCATGGTGACTGGTCCATGCATTGGTGGTGAGGTGGACCTTGCTACTGACGGCATTCAGTAGTGCGTGTTTTGTGTCCCTCCACATGCTTGTGCAGGGCAGGGACGGCTTGCCTGCTGAAATAAAAGCGGCTGGGCACATTGTACTGTGGGACTGCCAATGCCATCAAGTCACGGAAGCTGTCAGTCTCCACCAGCCTGAATGACAGCATTTCCAGTGACAGAAGTTTGGCAATGCCTGCATTCAGAGCCTGTGCTTGTGGGTGGTTTGACGAGAATGGCCGCCTTTTCTCCCATGCCTGTACTACCGATGGCTGTAGACTGGCCTGGGAGTGTGAGGATGACTGGGAACGTGGTGCTGCGGGTGGAATTACAGTGGGTCTCTAGACAACAGTGTCAGAGGTTCTTCCATGGCAATCCTGGGAGGAAGCCGAACCAGCTGTGTGTGAGCTGGAGGAAGAGGCAACACGAGCTGAAGAGGTGGTAGCTGCCGCTGTTGGTTGGCCTAGCTCTTCAGTGTGTTTTTGTAACTCCGCCGCGTGCCTGGTCCGCACAGGTTTCCACATATTTGAGGTATTGAGGCTGCTGACATTTCTCCCTCTTTTGATTTTCTGATGACACACCTTGCATTTGACAAAGCAAATGTCATCTGCAACTGTGTCTAAAAAGGCCCAGGCACTGCAAGTCTTGGGAGTGCCCTTTTTGGCTGTTGGAAGAGGCATGCTCCGAACGGGTGCCGAAGTGGAGGCTACAGGCTCCGCAGTCTTCCCCCTCCCTCTCCCTCTTTGGCCCGTTCAGGGAATCTCTTCCTCAGAGCTGCTCCCACCACCTTCCTGTCCCTCACGCCATGATGGGTCAAGGACCTCATCATCTACACTACCCTCTGCCACCAACTGCTCCTCCTGGGTAGTCTCAGTAGCACAGCAGGCACCAGAAAGTGGCACCTGAGTGTCATCATCAGCGGATGCGTACTGCGGTGTGATGACCAGAGGCACTGGCCCATCCGCCTCTTCAGACTCAGAGAGAAAAAGCTGTTGGGCATCACTGCACACTGCCTCTTCTTCCATTTCTCCAATGCTGCTTGGCTGGCCCCCTGTTTCCAAGCCAAGAGATTCAGAGAACAGAAGTAGAGACGGCTGTTATGGTTCTCAATGGCAAGAGAACATAGCCCAGCAAACATAAGAACTAGCTCTTGGAAGGATGGAAACTAAACTGACCATGAACTAAACCTGCCGCACAACTAACAGTAGCCGGGTAGCGTAGCCTGCGTTTTATCCCTAGACGCCCAGCGCCGGCCGGAGGACTAACTAATCCTGGCAGAGGAAAATATAGTCCTGGCTCACCTCTAGAGAAATTTCCCCGAAAGGCAGACAGAGGCCCCCACAAATATTGGCGGTGATTTTAGATGAAATGACAAACGTAGTATGAAAATAGGTTTAGCAAAATTGAGGTCCGCTTACTAGATAGCAGGAAGACAGAAAGGGCACTTTCATGGTCAGCTGAAACCCCTATCAAAATACCATCCTGAAATTACTTTAAGACTCTAGTATTAACTCATAACATCAGAGTGGCAATTTCAGATCACAAGAGCTTTCCAGACACAGAAACGAAACTACAGCTGTGAACTGGAACAAAATGCAAAAACAAACAAGGACTAAGTCCAACTTAGCTGGGAGTTGTCTAGCAGCAGGAACATGCACAGAAAGGCTTCTGATTACAATGTTGACCGGCATGGAAGTGACAGAGGAGCAAGGCTAAATAGCGACTCCCACATCCTGATGGAAACAGGTGAACAGAGAGGATGATGCACACCAGTTCAATTCCACCAGTGGCCACCGGGGGAGCCCAAAATCCAATTTCACAACAGTACCCCCCCCTCAAGGAGGGGGCACCGAACCCTCACCAGAACCACCAGGGCGATCAGGATGAGCCCTATGAAAGGCACGGACCAAATCGGAGGCATGAACATCAGAGGCAGTCACCCAAGAATTATCCTCCTGACCGTATCCCTTCCATTTGACCAGATACTGGAGTTTCCGTCTGGAAACACGGGAGTCCAAGATTTTTTCCACAACGTACTCCAACTCGCCCTCAACCAACACCGGAGCAGGAGGCTCAACGGAAGGCACAACCGGTACCTCATACCTGCGCAATAATGACCGATGAAAAACATTATGAATAGAAAACGATGCAGGGAGGTCCAAACGGAAGGACACAGGGTTAAGAATCTCCAATATCTTGTACGGGCCGATGAACCGAGGCTTAAACTTGGGAGAAGAAACCCTCATAGGGACAAAACGAGAAGACAACCACACCAAGTCCCCAACACAAAGCCGAGGACCAACCCGACGCCGGCGGTTGGCAAAAAGCTGAGTCTTCTCCTGGGACAACTTCAAATTGTCCACTACCTGCCCCCAAATCTGATGCAACCTCTCCACCACAGCATCCACTCCAGGACAATCCGAAGATTCCACCTGACCAGAAGAAAATCGAGGATGAAACCCCGAATTACAGAAAAAGGGAGACACCAAGGTGGCAGAGCTGGCCCGATTATTGAGGGCAAACTCCGCTAAAGGCAAAAAAGCAACCCAATCATCCTGATCTGCAGACACAAAACACCTCAAATATGTCTCCAAGGTCTGATTCGTCTGCTCGGTCTGGCCATTAGTCTGAGGATGGAAAGCAGACAAGAAAGACAAATCTATGCCCATCCTAGCACAGAATGCTCGCCAAAATCTAGACACGAATTGGGTACCTCTGTCAGAAACGATATTCTCCGGAATACCATGCAAACGGACCACATTTTGAAAAAACAGAGGAACCAACTCGGAAGAAGAAGGCAACTTAGGCAGGGGAACCAAATGGACCATCTTAGAGAAACGATCACACACCACCCAGATGACAGACATCTTCTGAGAAACAGGAAGATCCGAAATAAAATCCATCGAGATGTGCGTCCAGGGCCTCTTCGGGATAGGCAAGGGCAACAACAATCCACTAGCCCGAGAACAACAAGGCTTGGCCCGAGCACAAACGTCACAAGACTGCACGAAGCCTCGCACATCTCGAGACAGGGAAGGCCACCAGAAGGACCTTGCCACCAAATCCCTGGTACCAAAGATTCCAGGATGACCTGCCAACGCAGAAGAATGAACCTCAGAAATGACTTTACTGGTCCAATCATCAGGAACAAACAGTCTACCAGGTGGGCAACGATCAGGTCTATCCGCCTGAAACTCCTGCAAGGCCCGCCGCAGGTCTGGAGAAACGGCAGACAATATCACTCCATCCTTAAGGATACCTGTAGGTTCAGAATTACCAGGGGAGTCAGGCTCAAAACTCCTAGAAAGGGCATCCGCCTTAACATTCTTAGAACCCGGCAGGTAGGACACCACAAAATTAAACCGAGAGAAAAACAATGACCAGCGCGCCTGTCTAGGATTCAGGCGTCTGGCTGACTCAAGATAAATTAGATTTTTGTGGTCAGTCAATACCACCACCTGATGTCTAGCCCCCTCAAGCCAATGACGCCACTCCTCAAAAGCCCACTTCATGGCCAAAAGCTCCCGATTCCCAACATCATAATTCCGCTCGGCGGGCGAAAATTTACGCGAGAAAAAAGCACAAGGTCTCATCACGGAGCAATCGGAACTTCTCTGCGACAAAACCGCCCCAGCTCCGATTTCAGAAGCGTCGACCTCAACCTGAAAAGGAAGAGCAACATCAGGCTGACGCAACACAGGGGCGGAAGAAAAGCGGCGCTTAAGCTCCCGAAAGGCCTCCACAGCAGCAGGGGACCAATCAGCAACATCAGCACCCTTCTTAGTCAAATCACTCAATGGTTTAACAACATCAGAAAAACCAGCAATAAATCGACGATAAAAGTTAGCAAAGCCCAAAAATTTCTGAAGACTCTTAAGAGAAGAGGGTTGCGTCCAATCACAAATAGCCTGAACCTTGACAGGATCCATCTCGATGGAAGAGGGGGAAAAAATATATCCCAAAAAGGAAATCTTTTGAACCCCAAAAACGCACTTAGAACCCTTCACACACAAGGAATTAGACCGCAAAACCTGAAAAACCCTCCTGACCTGCTGGACATGAGAGTCCCAGTCATCCGAAAAAATCAAAATATCATCCAGATACACAATCATAAATTTATCCAAATAATCACGGAAAATGTCATGCATAAAGGACTGAAAGACTGAAGGGGCATTTGAAAGACCAAAAGGCATCACCAAATACTCAAAGTGGCCCTCGGGCGTATTAAATGCGGTTTTCCACTCATCCCCCTGCTTAATTCGCACCAAATTATACGCCCCACGAAGATCAATCTTAGAGAACCACTTGGCCCCCTTTATTCGAGCAAACAAATCAGTCAGCAGTGGCAACGGATATTGATATTTAACCGTGATTTTATTCAAAAGCCGATAATCAATGCACGGCCTCAAAGAGCCATCTTTCTTAGCCACAAAGAAAAAACCGGCTCCTAAGGGAGATGACGAAGGACGAATATGTCCCTTTTCCAAGGACTCCTTTATATATTCTCGCATAGCAGCATGTTCAGGCACAGACAGATTAAATAAACGACCCTTAGGGTATTTACTACCCGGAATCAAATCTATGGCACAATCGCACTCCCGGTGCGGAGGTAATGAATCAAGCTTAGGTTCTTCAAAAACGTCACGATATTCAGTCAAGAATTCAGGAATCTCAGAGGGAATAGATGATGAAATGGAAACCACAGGTACGTCCCCATGCGTCCCCTTACATCCCCAGCTTAACACAGACATAGCTTTCCAGTCAAGGACTGGGTTATGAGATTGCAGCCATGGCAATCCAAGCACCAACACATCATGTAGGTTATACAGCACAAGAAAGCGAATAATCTCCTGGTGATCCGGATTAATCCGCATAGTTACTTGTGTCCAGTATTGTGGTTTATTGCTAGCCAATGGGGTGGAGTCAATCCCCTTCAGGGGTATAGGAGTTTCAAGAGGCTCCAAATCATACCCACAGCGTTTGGCAAAGGACCAATCCATAAGACTCAAAGCGGCGCCAGAGTCGACATAGGCATCCGCGGTAATAGATGATAAAGAACAAATCAGGGTCACAGATAGAATAAACTTAGACTGTAAAGTGCCAATTGAAACAGACTTATCAAGCTTCTTAGTACGCTTAGAGCATGCTGATATAACATGAGTTGAATCACCGCAATAGAAGCACAACCCATTTTTTCGTCTAAAATTCTGCCGTTCACTTCTGGACAGAATTCTATCACATTGCATATTCTCTGGCGTCTTCTCAGTAGACACCGCCAAATGGTGCACAGGTTTGCGCTCCCGCAGACGCCTATCGATCTGGATAGCCATTGTCATGGACTCATTCAGACCCGCAGGCACAGGGAACCCCACCATAACATCCTTAATGGCATCAGAGAGACCCTCTCTGAAATTCGCCGCCAGGGCACACTCATTCCACTGAGTAAGCACAGCCCATTTACGGAATTTCTGGCAGTATATTTCAGCTTCGTCTTGCCCCTGAGATAGGGACATCAAGGCCTTTTCCGCCTGAAGTTCTAACTGAGGTTCCTCATAAAGCAACCCCAAGGCCAGAAAAAACGCATCCACATTGAGCAACGCAGGATCCCCTGGAGCCAATGCAAAAGCCCAATCCTGAGGGTCGCCCCGGAGCAAAGAAATCACAATCCTGACCTGCTGAGCAGGATCTCCAGCAGAGCGAGATTTCAGGGACAAAAACAACTTGCAATTATTTTTGAAATTTTGAAAGCAAGATCTATTCCCCGAGAAAAATTCAGGCAAAGGAATTCTAGGTTCAGATATAGGAACATGAACAACAAAATCTTGTAAGTTTTGAACTTTCGTGGTGAGATTATTCAAACCTGCAGCTAAACTCTGAATATCCATTTTAAACAGGTGAACACAAAGCCATTCCAGGATTAGAAGGAGAGAGAGAGAGAAAGGCTGCAATATAGGCAGACTTGCAAGAGATTCAATTACAAGCACACTCAGAACTGAGAAAAAAAAAAAAAAAAATCTTCAGCAGACTTCTCTTTTCTCTCCTTTCTCTGTCAATTAATTTAACCCTTTTGGGCTGGTCAAACTGTTATGGTTCTCAATGGCAAGAGAACATAGCCCAGCAAACATAAGAACTAGCTCTTGGAAGGATGGAAACTAAACTGACCATGAACTAAACCTGCCGCACAACTAACAGTAGCCGGGTAGCGTAGCCTGCGTTTTATCCCTAGACGCCCAGCGCCGGCCGGAGGACTAACTAATCCTGGCAGAGGAAAATATAGTCCTGGCTCACCTCTAGAGAAATTTCCCCGAAAGGCAGACAGAGGCCCCCACAAATATTGGCGGTGATTTTAGATGAAATGACAAACGTAGTATGAAAATAGGTTTAGCAAAATTGAGGTCCGCTTACTAGATAGCAGGAAGACAGAAAGGGCACTTTCATGGTCAGCTGAAACCCCTATCAAAATACCATCCTGAAATTACTTTAAGACTCTAGTATTAACTCATAACATCAGAGTGGCAATTTCAGATCACAAGAGCTTTCCAGACACAGAAACGAAACTACAGCTGTGAACTGGAACAAAATGCAAAAACAAACAAGGACTAAGTCCAACTTAGCTGGGAGTTGTCTAGCAGCAGGAACATGCACAGAAAGGCTTCTGATTACAATGTTGACCGGCATGGAAGTGACAGAGGAGCAAGGCTAAATAGCGACTCCCACATCCTGATGGAAACAGGTGAACAGAGAGGATGATGCACACCAGTTCAATTCCACCAGTGGCCACCGGGGGAGCCCAAAATCCAATTTCACAACAGACGGCTCCTGTCCTGGGCTCTCTGACTGCCTGGGCAATTTGGCAGGTGGTGAAGAGACAGATGGGTGCTCTCCAGTGCTCTGTGCCTGAGAGGATGTGGCACTAATTGAAGTCGATGCGTTAGCTGCCATCCATCCGACAACGGCTTCAATTTGGTCTTCACGCAGCAGCGGTGTATGGCGCTCTCCTACAAAGCTGCGCATGAAGGACTGTTCCCTGCTGAAACTGGGTGATAATGAGTCACCGGTGCCCGCAGCAGGCACAGAATCCCCACGTCCTCTCCCTGCTCCGCGCCCACGTGCCTTACTCCCTGCCTTCTTCATCTTGGTTGACTGATAAAGATAAGCAGAAAAGTACTAATGGCTTAGTGTGCTTATTCCTGAACAGCTCCTAACAGGTATAAGAAACACTCATTTTCTAAAGTGTGGACTAGACTTTAATATGAGCTAATGTGGCCTACACAACTGTAAAGTGGTGTTTGGTGAACTTTATTAGTTATTTATTTTTTTGGGGCTGAACTGACTACAGTGCGAGCTGCACTCACACAGAGACCGTACAGGCAGCCGTTAACGGCGCTGCAAGGCCCAAAAAACCTCCTCTACGTTATCCTATGTAGTGTTTTTCCACAATTTAGCTGGATACGGGTGGAAAGCCACTAATAGGATTTATTTGAAAAAATGTGAAGCGGGCTGCCCTATTTGCTGAAAAGGACAATATATTTTACGCTATGAGGCAGTGACGCACCCTGAGCTGGATACAACCAGCTGTGGCTGCACACAGACTACAGGGCGAGCTGCACTCACATGGAGACCGTGCAGACAGCCGTAAACGGCGCTGCAAGGCCAAAAAAACCCCCTCTACGTTATTCTATGTAGTGTTTTTCCACAATTTAGCTGGATACGGGTGGAAAGCCACTAATAGGATTTATTTGAAAAAATGTGAAGCGGGCTGCCCTATTTGCTGAAAAGGACAATATATTTTACGCTATGAGGCAGTGACGCACCCTGAGCTGGATACAACCGGCTGTGGCTGCACACAGACTACAGGGCGAGCTGCACTCACATGGAGACCGTGCAGACAGCCTTAAACGGCGCTGCAAGGCCAAAAAAACCTCCTCTACATTATCCTATATAGTGTTTTTCCACAATTTAGCTGGATACAGGTGGAAAGCCACTAATAGGAATTATTTGAAAAAATGTGCAGCGGGCTGCACTATTTGCAAAAAAGGACAATGTATTTTACGCTATGAGGCAGTGACGCACCCTGAGCTGGATACAACCGGCTGTGGCTGCACACAGACTACAGGGCGAGCTGCACTCACACACAGACTGTGCAGACAGCCGTAAACGGCGCTACAAGGCCCAAAAAACCTCCTCTACGTTATCCTATGTAGTGTTTTTTCACAATTTAGCTGGATACGGGTGGAAAGCCACTAATAGGAATTATTTGAAAAAATGTGCAGCGGGCTGCACTATTTGCAAAAAAGGACAATGTATTTTACGCTATAAGGCAGTGACGCATCCTGAGCTGGATACAACCGGCTGTGACTGCACACAGACTACAGGGCGAGCTGCACTCACACGCAGACCGTGCAGACAGCTGTAATCGGCGCTGCAAGGCCCAAAAAACCTCCTCTACATTATCCTATGTAGTGTTTTTCAACAATTTAGCTGGATACGGGTGGAAAGCCACTAATAGGAACGATTTGAAAAAATGTGCAGCGGGCTGCACTATTTGCAAAAAAGGACACTATTTGCAAAAAAGGACAATGGAATGGATAGAACAGTATGAGACAGTGAACCACCCTGAGCTGAATACAACCGGCTATGGCTGCACACAGACTAGAGAGTGGGCTGCACTCACACACACACACACACACACAGAGACCTTGCAGATCGCTGTGAAAACAGCGCTGCAAGGCAAAAGCAAGGTAAACACACAGCGGTTGCTAAATTAGCCTGGGAAAAGCACAAAGAAGCAAATCGCTATCTCAACTGGCCCTCAGTCAGAACACAGGGTCCTATGCCTAACTGAATTGACAGCAGAGTGAGCCAAAAAGGGCGGCAGCGTTTTTTTTATAGTGCATCATGACATCATTTCAGCAGCCAATCACAGCCTTGCCAGTAGTTACATGCCCACCATGCTGAACAGGATGTGCCCACACTTGTAATCATTCCTCATTGGCTGAATTTGTGCTGTTTGAATTATGGGAACTTCCGATTCCGGTATCCGATATGCGGTAAGTATCGGATCTCGGTATCGGAATTCCGATACCGCAAGTATCGGCCGATACCCGATACTTGCGGTATCAGAATGCTCAACACTAGTTGCCTCATGAAATGACGCTGGTCAAATTTTAAAGATGAGGATTGGTCATTACCATACAAAGTGACCCAGTCCTTAAGTGGTTAAGAGGCAATGTTTTCCTATTAAATTGTTCTTTATCTTATGTATATTCGCTTTATGCTCTTAATATTATTATGTCCTAATTTACTTTGTATCACATGTACTATGGCATGTACCCAGCAATCTTCTGTCTCCTCAGCCTACACTATTTTTGTAAGACAGTATGACTAAAAATGCAAACACAACTTGCTTGTAGGTGTATTACTTTAACAAGCAGCTGAAGGCTTAGATTAGAAAACAATCATCAATGTGATCCTTTCAGTGTATGTATATGCACACTAGATGCCTTTCAGTTTACTTTTCAGCTATGATCTGTTGTAGCATGACTTGCTTCTTGTTGTGGTGACAATGCAATCTTTTAATGCCCTCGATGCATGACATACATTGTGGAACAGATTACGCTTTTTCTTCCAGCCTTTTATAGTGCTCCCCATGACTTCTTGTTTTAGAAGTTACAATTTCCTCCTCTTAATAACAGGTTCATTTTCTTAATCACCATGATTTAGGAGTCAGTCAGTTGCCCCTTACAAACTGTTTCCAATCCGGTAGCACTTCTTAAAGCAACACACATAAAGCGTCCATCTTGTGATCATCTGAAATATCTGTAATTTATGTTGTGCACAATGTATTCTCACTGCTCTCCTACTTTTTAATGATCTTTATCAAGAAGTCTACAAACAATTGCAATATAAAAGTGTGAAGGCAACGTGGTGAACTGCAGACATGTAATATTTCCTTAGACTCCTATTGCCATATTAAAAAGCATCATACCTCAACATCAATAATATCCTTACTTTGTCAGAAAGTATCATTTCATTTTTGACATATAATAATGGGGAATTAAAGAAGTCAAACATTATAGAACAAGCTGATTGCAAGCGTTTCCACAAAGAACACTTTAGTAAGATGTTCTTCTCATTTTGTGTGTCAATTTGAAAAGAAACAGTCTGGGCACGCTCTTCTCTAAAAGCTCATCCATGCAAAATCAGTCCAAGCATGGACTGCAATGCACAGACTGGCCGCAAGTCTATTTTACACTTCCTGTTTCAGGAAACAACACATGTACATAGCCAGCCTCAATAAACAGACTCTATTTTTTTTTATTGAAGTATCTAATGAGTCTGTGAAAAGGTCAATGGAGGAAGAGCATGCCTAGGTGTGACATCACCTACTGTGAATTGTGGATCCTGTATAATCAGCAATCTACAGAGTTGATCTCCCAACAAAGCTGCAGAGGCGGTTAAATGAGCGTCGAGGTGCAGGATAAGAGAACACAGATACCCTTTAACATGGCTACCGGTAATGGATCACATCCACCGATTGACATATAATGCTTAGTGCCTCTATTGGTGCAACATTCACATGGTGCATATATACATATTGTCATTGGCACTGATAACTGATCCAATTCATTAAGTCTTGTATCCATTTATTACTTTAACATACATGATATTGGGATGAGTCACTACTTTTGGAAGGCCATGAGACAGGGTAGTGAGGCGGTCCGAGGTCAGTTACCAGGAGGACTCGAAGTACAGATGGGCAAGTCAAAAGCGTGATTAGGATACAGTCTTGGGTCAAATGCCAGGAGAGTACATCAAAACCAGAGCATACAACAAATGGATAATCTGAAACCAATTCCAGGGTTAGATACCTAATTTTACCTCATTTTAGAGAGCATCAAAAGCAGAATGGGGAATCCACAAGAGAAGTCACAACAAATCCAAGGTGCGGCAACAGGGTCAGAGGAAAGGGACATAGAGTTATGCAAAGACATCTAACTTAGGCAAAGCTACAACTGACACTGACTGCTAACAGCTTGCCAGTTAAATACCTTGCAAATGATTAAAGATGGTAGGCTTTTGAGGAAACTCCCACAGACTAAACCAGACAGAATGGCAGGGCTATCAATCAAAATGCTGACAGCCCAGCATGCCCTAGTATCAGATTGGATGACTGGATTGTCACTCAGACAACCAACAGTTCAGCACACTCCAGATTCCATAGGGCAGCTGAGCTCTCACATACAGCGTTATTAGGCCGCAGTCACTTATGAAACCATGACAGCAGGATTCTTCAACTTGATGTGAAGCCAGGTGGAGGTGGGCAACTTCAGGTAACTTGGCTGGTCCATAGTTGTAGTACAGCTCCAGGGATCACTGTTCACTCACAGAACCATCAGCCCGCACAATGTGATATCCTTCTGGATACTCAATGTATTTTTCAAGTAATGTCCAACAACCACCACATTCTCTAGTTCTATTAACTTTTCCTTTCTTCTCCAGCTTGTTCAACCATTGACTCATATTTAATGCTGCTGAACCTCCTCTTCCAGGTTGCCAAGGCAATGCAACTGAGGAGGAAAATGTCTCTTACTGATAAACACTGTTTGTTCCTATCAGGCTCAGTTTCTGTACACCTTACTCCCCTACACGGGCTACACTTCATATCTGTAATCTGATTTCTTATTCTAGAGAAACCACTGGTCAGCACAGCAAAGCTGAGCTAAGGGTACTGTCTCACAGTGCAATTTTGATCGCTACGACGGCACGATTCGTGACGTCGCAGCGTCGTATGATTATCGCTCCAGCATCGTAGACTGCGGTCACACGGTGCAATCACGGCGCAGGAGCGATGCCGAAGTCCCCGGGTAACCAGGGTAAACATCGGGTTACTAAGCGCAGGGCCGCGCTTAGTAACCCGATGTTTACCCTGGTTACCAGCGTAAACGTAAAAAACCAAACAGTACATACTCACATTCCGGTGTCTGTCCCCCGGCGTTCTGCTTCTCTCCACTGTGTAAGCACCATTGCCGGAAAGCACAGCGGTGACGTCACCGCTGTGCTCGCTTTCCGGCCGGCAGGCGCTCACAGTGCAGAGAAGCTGAGACGCCGGAGGACAGACACCGGAATGTGAGTATGTACTGTTTGTTTTTTTTACATTTACGATGGTAACCAGGGTAAACATCGGGTTACTAAGCGCGGCCCTGCGCTTAGTTACCCGATGTTTACCCTGGTTACAAGCGAACACATCGCTGGATCGGTGTCACACACAACGATCCAGCGATGTCAGCGGGTGATCAAGCGACGAAAGAAAGTTCCAAACGATCTGCTACGATGTACGATTCTCAGCAGGGTCCCTGATCGCTGCTGCGTGTCAGACACTGCGATATCGTAACGATATCGCTAGAACGTCACGAATCGTACCGTCGTAGCGATGAAAATGGCACTGTGTGACGGTACCCTTAGTCTCCTTGCAAACACTTCCATTATCTCTCATCTCATAGTGCTAACAGCTCTATGTCTTACCCCTTCCCCTACATTTACTACTGTGATGAAAACTGAAGAAGTGTTACTACACACATGTATGTCTGCTCTACTCTAGGTACTATGTAATCACACAGCTCTGCAGTGAGATCAGAGGGAAGAGCAGACTGTCATTACGCCTTACACTGAGAAACCTGCTCTAAGCTATTGTGGAGGCATGTATTTTTTACCCCTGCATGTTACTACTTGCTTATGATTGGTCAACATTATATAGGAGGGAAAAGTATATGCATCCAGAGGTAAACTCTTAGGGAGTTTCTATGTCTTGCCCAAAGATCTAAGCAGCTCATTTGCATATTAAGAAAAATGTGGATTTGTTTGCAATAAGACATTGGATCACAGATATCAAGACATCATTTATTCAGCTTTCTGTGGCCTGCATGCCCATGTAGATGGCTTAGGAGACTTAATTATAATGATACAATACCTGTTAACCCTTTTGCCCCGAAGCCTTTTTTCACCTTCCTAACCAGGCCAATTTTTATAATTCTGACCACTGTCACTTTATGAGGTAATAACTGTGGAACATTTCAATGGATCCCACTGATTCTGAGATTTTTTTCTCGTGACATATTGTGCTTCATGATAGTGGTAAAATTTCTTTGATATGACTTTATTTTTGAGAAAATCGGAAATTTGGCGAAAAATTCGCAATTTTCAAATTTTTAATTTTTATGTTCTTAAATCAGAAAGCCATTTCACACAAAATAGTTAATAAACAGCATTTCCCACATGTGTACTTTATATCAACACAATTTTTGAAATATATATTTTTTGTTAGGAAGTTATAAGGGTTAAAAGTTGAGCAGCGATTTCTAATTTTTACAACAAAATTAGCAAAACCATTTTTTAGAGACCACCTTACATTTGAAGTGACTTTGAGGGGTCTATATGACAGAAAATACCCAAAAGTGACATCATTCTAAAAATTGCATCCCTTAAGGTATTCAAAACCACATTCAAGAAGTTTATTAACCCTTCAGGTGCTTCACAAGATTTTTGGAATGTGGAAAGAAAATATAAACATTTACTTTTCTTTCACAAAAATTTTCTTTTAGACCTAATTTTTTTTTACTTTTGCAAGGGTTACAGGACAAAATGGACCACACAATTTGTTGATCAATTTCTCCTGAGCATCCCAATACCCCAAATGTGGGGAAATCTACTGTTTGGACACATGGCAGGACTCCGAAGGGAAGGAGCGTCATTTCACTTTTTGATTGTAAAATTTGCTGGCATAATTTGCAGACGCCATGTTTGGAGAGCCTCTGCTGTGCCTAAACAGTGGAAACCCCCAACAAGTGACACAATTTTGGAAGCTACATCCATTTGGGAACTTATTTAAATGTGTATTGAGCACCTTGAACCCACAGGTGCTTCACAAAAGTTTGTAACGTTAAGCCGTGAAAATAAAAAAATCAAATTTTTCCCAGATAAATCTGTTTTAGCTCTAATTTTTGTATTTTCATAAGGGTAACAGGAGAAATTGCTCTATTCAATTTGTTGTGCAATTTCTCCTGAGCACGCTGATATCCAATATGTGGTGGAAAACAACTGTTTGGGCGCACAGCAGGGCTTGGAAGGGAAGGAGCGCCATTTGACTTTTTGAATATAAAATTTGGTGGAATAATTAGCGGATGCCATTTTGCATTTGGAGAGTTCCTGATGTCCCTAACCAGATGAAAGTCCCCACAAGTGACATCATTTTGGAAACTAGACCCCTTTGGGAACTTATATAGATTTGTATTGAATACCTCAAACCACCAGGTGCTTCAAAAAACTTTATAACTTTAAGCCGTGAAAACAAAAAATCACATTTTTCATGCAAAAATCTTTTTTAGCTCCAAATTTTGAATTTTCACAAGGGTAACAGGAGAAAATGGACCCCAAAATGTGTTGTGCAATTTCTCCTGAGTTCAACGATAGCCCATATGTTGGTGAAAACTACTTTTGAGGCACAGTGCAAGGCTCAGAAATGAAGAAATGCCATATTACAGTACAGATTTTGCTGCACTTGTTTGTGGGTGCCATGCTACATAGGCCCTGAGGTGCCAACGCAGCAGAACCCCCATAAGTGACCCCATTTTAGAAACTAAACCTCTCAATGAATTCAGCTAGGTGTGCAGTGATTATATTGACGCCCCAGGTGTGTCACAGACTTTTATACCATTGAGCAGAGAAAATAAAATAATTTCAATTTTTACGACCAAGATCGTGTGTTAGCCCCAAGTTTTATATTTTGATACTGGAAAAATGGGTAAAAATGGCACCAAAATTTGTCCCACAATTTTAATAACCCATGTGTGGCTGTACAGTACTACTTAGCCATACGGAGAGACTCTGTTTGTCTCCTGGAGTGCAGATTTTCCTAGAATAGTTAGTTTGTGGACTCCATACAG
The DNA here is from genome assembly GCF_051348905.1 of Ranitomeya variabilis. NCBI lineage: Eukaryota > Metazoa > Chordata > Amphibia > Anura > Dendrobatidae > Ranitomeya > Ranitomeya variabilis. The sequence continues at coordinate 371,446,190 of NC_135232.1, forward strand.
AGCCCTAAGTGCTAGAAGAGCAGAATCCCCCCTCAAGTGACCACATTTTGCAAATTATAACCCTTTCGGACTTTATGTACAGATGTTGTGACTATTTTGACTCCATGGGCATTTTCCAGAAACACACAGCAGTGGATGTTGCTGAGTGAAATTTGCAACCTGTAATTACCAATACATTATGCCCAGCTCATGCTTCTGGAGACATGTATCCGTAAGTTAGGTGGGCTCTCATCTCTACAGAAATGCCAAACATGTGGGAGCTAATTGTGGTTTAGGCACACTGAGGCTCAGAAGGGAGGGGGCATTTGGATTTGGGAGCAGAGAATTTGCTGAATTTCTTTTGGGGGTCGGGGAGCTTTTTACGTAGCTTTTCCAGAACCTTTGTGCTACCAGTAACGTGGAAATCCCTATATTTTCGTTAACAGATGATGAACCTGTTGAGCACTTGCTTTTTGTGAATTGAGTTGAAGCTTTTATTGGGAACATTTTGCATAACATTTATGATCACATTTATCTGGCACTTTACGCTGATCACTTACATCAGGGTTTCCATCTAAATCTCTGAGTGACATGACAGATGAAACCCCTGATGGATCCATTCACTATAATGAGGCAGCAGAGTTACTCTGGACTCCGTCTGGCCTCTTTTCAGTGGTGTACTTCTTTTCAGGAGTGCACAAAATTGTGGCCGATGGCACTTTTATGCAATCTTAAAAAGACGGACACCACCGGATCACAGGTCTTATGGCATCCACAGTGCCTCCATCTACCTCATTATAGGGAATTTTCCACCTGGGGTTCTTTCTGAATCACGTATTTCAGAGATTTACATGGAAACCCTGTGCGCCGAGCCTTACTGCGATTTTGGAAGCCAAAATGAAAAAATCAAACAGCAGTGGAATAATTGGTTTTATTTATTTTTTACGATGTTCCTTGTGTGGTATAAGTGATTAGGCGACTATATTTTTCAGGTCGGTGCGATTACAGCGATAACAGATTTATACCAGGTTTTTATGTTTGGCTTCTGTCATACATTAAAAGAAGTTTTGTATTGTAAAAAATAGTTTTTGCATCATCATATTTTGAGAGCTAAACTTTTTCCACATTTCGGGCACATGACATTTTTTGATTGCTTTCTATTCCGATTTTTTGGAGAGAGAATGAACAAAAACCAATTCAGAAATTGCTTTTGGGTTTTTTCATACTGTTCGGCGTGTAGTAAAATTGGTAAGGCAGCTTTATTCTTTGAGTCAGTACGATTACAGCGATACCCAGTTTATGTAGTTTTTTTATGTTTTGGTGCTTTTACACAACAAAAACTATTTTATAGAAAAACATTTTTTTTGCATCACTTTATTCTGAGAGCTATAACTTTTTTATTTTTCTGCTGATGGAATTGTATGGCTACTTCTTTTTTGCGTGACAAGATGCCATTTTCAGCAGTACCATTTTTAGTTAAATTCTATTTTAAACATGTTTTATTGCACTTTATGTTCAGAGGTATGACGAAAAAGCATTGTTATTTGTCTTGTTTTTTATTTTATTTTTTTACAGTGTTCACTGAAGGGGTTAACTAATGGGACAGTTTTATAGAATGGGCATTACAGACACGCTGATACCAAATATACTTGTACTTTTATTGATTAATTTGATTAATTTTTATTTATATAAATAAATGTATTTATTGGAAAAGTGTTTCTTTTTCTTTTCTTTATTTGGGGATTTTTTTGCACTGCAGAACATCGGAGGAGTGACTGACAGGCAGCGAATGAGGTGTCTCAGGTCCTGCTCTGAGCAAAGCCACCTTCCCTGAAGAACCCCGTGGCTATCTTGTTGCGGGGGGTCTCCATGGAGACCATCAGGGCAACGTGATCGCATCGCGTTGTCCTGGTGGAAGCGCGCAGGGAGTGGGCTCCTCGATGTCACTATCATTAGTTACAGCGGCATCAGAGGGGTAAAATGCCCACGATTGGTGCCAGCACCAATCATGGGCGTTGCTCCAGGGTTTAAGCTCTCACATATAGTTGAAACCTGCACCCGTTCGCCACAGCGCTCAACACGACACTGCGCGATTAGTGCACTGTACCTGTACTGCTCTTTGCGGGAACGCAGCTCACACAGAGCAGTACAAAAGGGGTTAAGCTGTGCATGAGGACTCACGCACATGTAAAATGAAAAAATACGCAATTAAAAATAATATTTTATAGAGACCTTTGCTAAATTAAATGTAAGAGATGTCAATTTGCAGCTTGTCAATTGGAACAATTAAATATATTATTGAAGAGATGTACAGCGCAAATTAAACATAGAATTTAAGGTATCTTCTGTGCCTGCTTGTCAGCCGATATGCTCAATGTCAAATTGAATCAAACCTGATCTGCTAACAAACAGGAACATGTCTGATGTAAATGATGTTAGGAGTAATTAGCCACCATTGAGTATTGTTAAGGTTACAATATCTATATATATTATGTGGGTGTCAAAAATATGAGCACACATACAGTAATTATTTTTGTACATTACATGAAAGAACGAATGGGTTTTTGGAAGAGTTCTACTTTACATTATTGAGTAAAATTGTTGTGACGAAAGCTCTGTGGGCTGTTGTGTGGGTAGAATAGTGACGAATGTTAGTTCATCTGCGTTTGATCATCGGCGTTTAATTAACGGCCAATTTATTGCTTTTAATTTGTATTTATTTCCTAATGCTTTAATAGCATGTAATGCTAAAAATATAAAATTGCACTATTACAAATCGACTTATGACACAAACCACGTCATGTATTTAATCTTAGTTGCATTATTTTGTTATAAATATATAGATGATAAATAATAGTTCTCCGATCTTTTTATTATTGCAGCTACTTCTATATACATATACAGTGCCTTGTGAAAGTATTCGGCCCCCTGGAACTTTTCAACCTTTTCCCACATATCCTTCAAACATAAAGATACCAAATGTAATTTTTTGGTGAAGAATCAACAAGTGGAACACAATTGTGAAGTTGAAAGAAGTTTATTGGTTATTTTAATTTTTTGTGGAAATTCAAAAACTGAAAAGTGGGGCGTGCAATATTATTCGGCCCCTTTAACTTAATACAGCTGCAAGTCGCTTGGGATATGTCTCTATCAGTTTTGTACATCGAGAGACTGAAATTCTTGCCCATTCTTCCTTGGCAAACAGCTCGAGGTCAGTGACATTTGATGGAGATCGTTTGTGAACAGCAGTTTTGAGCTCTTTCCGCAGATTCTCGATTGGATTGAAGTCTGAACGTTGACTTGGCCATTCTAACACCTGTATATGTTTATTTATGAACCATTCCATTGTAGACATTGTCTTTTTGGAAGACAAATCTCCATTCCAGTCTCAGGTCTTTTGCAGACTACAACAGGTTTTCTTCAAGAATGGTCCTGTGTTTGGCTCCATCCATCTTCCCATCAATTTTAACCATCTTCCATGTCCCTGCTGGAGAAAAGCAGGCCCAAACCATGATGCTTCCACCACCACCATGTTTGACAGTGGGGATGGTGTGTTCAGAGTGATTAGCTGTGTTGCCTTTACGCCAAACATATCGTTTGGCATTGTTGCCAAAAAGTCCGATTTTGGTTTCATCTGACCAGAGCACCTTCTTCCACATGTTTGGTGTGTCTCCCAGGTGGCTTGTTGCAAACTTTAAACAACACTTTTTATGGATATCTTTAAGAAATGGTTTTCTTCTTGCCACTCTTCCATAAAGGCCAGATTTTTGCAGTGTACGACTGATTGTTATCCTATGGACAGACTGTCCCACCTCAGCTGTAGATCTCTGCAGTTCATCCAGAGTGATCATGGGCTCTTGGCTGCATCTCTGATCAGTCTTCTCCTTGTTTGAGTTGAAAGTTTAGAGGGACCGCCAGGTCTTAGTAGATTTGCAGTGGTATGATACTTCTTCCATTACAATATGATCGCTTGCACAGTGCTCCTTGGGATGTTTAAAGTTTTGGAAATCATTTTGTCTCCACTCCGGCTTTAAACTTCTCCACAATAGTATCACGGACCTGACTGTTGTGTTCCTTGGTCTTCCTGATGCTCTCTGTGCTTAAAACAGAACCCTGGGAGTATCGCAGAGCAGGTGCATTTATATGGAGACTTGATTACACACAGGTGGATTATATTTATCATCATTAGGCATTTAGGACAACATTGGATCTTCCAGAGATCCACAATGAACTTCTGAAGTGAGTTTGCAGCAATAAAAGTAAAGGGGCAGAATAATATTGCATGCCCCACTTTTTGGTTTTGGAATTTCCACAAAAATTTAAAATAACCAATAAATTTCATTCAACTTCACAATTGTGTTCCACTTGTTGTTGATTCTTCACCAAATATTTACATTTGGTATCTTTAGGGTACCGTCACACAGTGCCATTTTCATCGCTACGATGGCACGATCCGTGACGTCGCAGCGTCGTATGATTATCGCTCCAGCGTCGTAGACTGCGGTCACACTTTGCAATCACGGCGCTGGAGCGATGCCGAAGTCCCCGGGTAACCAGGGTAAACATCGGGTTACTAAGCGCAGGGCCGCGCTTAGTAACCCGATGTTTACCCTGGTTACCAGCGTAAATGTAAAAAAAACAAACAGTACATACTTACATTCCGGTGTCTGTCCCCGGCGTTCTGCTTCTCTGCACTGTGTAAGCACCATAGCCGGAAAGCAGAGCGGTGACGTCACCGCTGTGCTCGCTTTCCGGCCGGCAGGCGCTCACAGTGCAGTGAAGCTGAGACGCCGGAGGACAGACACCGGAATGTAAGTATGTACTGTTTGTTTTTTTTACGTTTACGCTGGTAACCAGGGTAAACATCGGGTTACTAAGCGCGGCCCTGCGCTTAGTTACCCGATGTTTACCCTGGTTGCAAGCGAACACATCGCTGGATCGGTGTCACACACAACGATCCAGCGATGTCAGCGGGTGATCAAGCGACGAAAGAAAGTTCCAAACGATCTGCTACGACGTACGATTCTCAGCGTGATGTCTGATCGCAGTAGCGTGTCAGACACAACGATATCGTAACGATATCGCTAGAACGTCACGAATCGTGCCGTCGTAGCGATGAAAATGGCACTGTGTGACGGTACCCTTATGCTTGAAACATGATATGTGGGAAAAGGTTGAAAAGTTCCAGGGGGCCGAATACTTTCGCAAGGCACTGTGTATATGTATATATATATATATACAGCTCTGGCAAAAATTAAGAGACCTCTGCAAAATGTTCAGTTTGTCTGATTTTTCTCTTTGTAGGTATATTTTTGAGTAAAATGCAAATTGTTCTTTTAGTCTATTAACTTTTGACATCATGTCTCCAAATTTCCAAGCAATACATTTTGGTTTTTTTTCAGACAAAGAAAAATGGTCAAAATTAAAAGAAAAAAAAACAGTACTTTCAGACCTCAAATAATGCAAAGAAAACAAGTTCATAATCATTTAGAAACAACAATACTAATGTTTTAACTCAGAAGATTTCAGAAATCAATATTTTGTAGAATAACCATGATTTTTAATAACAGCTTTCTTGCATCTTGGCATGCTTTCCACCAGTCTTTCACACTGCTTCTGGCGCAAATATTTATGCAGTTCTTTGTTTGATGGCTTGTGAGTATCCATCATCCTCTTGACTACATTCCTGAGGTTTTCAATGAGGTTCAGGTCTGGAGATTGGGCTGCCCATGACAGGGTTTTGATGTGGTGGTCTCTTAATTTTTGCCAGAGCTATCATGAAAAAGTTAATTTATTTCAGTTCTTCAATACAAAAAGTGAAACTCATATTGTATAGAGCCATTGCAAACTGAGTGATCTATTTCAAGTGTTTATTTATGTTAATGTTAATGATTATAGCTTACAGCCAATGAAAACCCAAAAGTCATTATCTCAGTAAATTATAATAATTAACAAAAACACCTGCAAAGGCTTCCTAAGCATAAACATTTAAAAAGGTCCCTTAGTCTGTTTTAGTAGGCTCCACAATCATCGGGAGGACTGCTGACTTGACAGATGTCCAGAAGGCAGTCATTGACACACTCCACAAGGAGGGTAAGCCACAAAAGGTCATTGCTAAAGAAGCTGGCTGTTCACAGAGTGCTGTGTCCAAGCATATTAATGGAAAGTTGAGTGGAAGGAAAAAGTGTGTTAGAAAAAGGTGCACAAGCAACCGGGATAACAGCAGCTTTGAATGGATTGTTAAGAAAAAGACATCCAAAAAATTGGGGGAGATTGTAGTTTGAATATATAAATTAATATTTTGAGTCCATATTGAACTATACAGACTGCATTCAGACCATTACAGAGCAGCATACTTTTACAGACATACAATGCTCATAGTGACACTCTTGATAACTGTTTACTTATTGTTGGAAAGCCTTTACCTCACAACCAGTTCTATGTTTCTCTATGTTTATTATTGTAAAACATGAAGGTTTATTTAACCTCTGTCTGCGGTGGTTGTATTTAATCCTTGTGGCTTTTATTTTCATGGTTTATGGCCCATTGTCTGATGTTTGACTGGTATCTCTGTTTCATCTTATCTTGAAAGCTGGCCACTGGAGGGGTAAGGTGAACTCAGAGTTAATATTTAGTGTAAAGGTACCGTCACATTAAGGGACGCTGCAGCGATATCAACAACGATGCCGATCGCTGCAGCGTCGCTGTGTGGTCGCTGGAGAGCTGTCACACAGACAGCTCTCCAGCGACCAACGATGCCGGTCCCCGGGTAACCAGGGTAAACATCGGGTTACTAAGCGCAGGGCCGCGCTTAGTAACCCGATGTTTACCCTGGTTACCATTGTAAATGTAAAAAAAAAACAGTACATACTCACCTTCTGATGTCCGTCAGGTCCCTGGCCGTCTGCTTCCCGCACTGACTGTGAGCGACGGCCGGCCAAATGTCAAAAGTCAAATGAACCCCTGGTAGCTTGGGCAGTGAGATTATGGGAGATGGGGCTCATGGAGTACAGGTGGATGCTGTGGATGGCCCAAAATTTGTCCAACTCAGTCATGAGCCTGTAGTGAAGGAGGCATTCCGTACCTTGATAATCCAGCAACCACATGTGGTGTGTAGTCTGCTTGATGCTGTGGCTATGGCATTGTAACATAAATACCCATCTGAGGCAGACTGAGTGCCCAATGAAAAACCATGGTTTACGTTAAAAGATTGTGCTCAGATGTTGAAGGATGAGGTCATGAAAAACGCTATTTCAGCAAACACCTATGTTGATCATATGCAAGTTGTTATAATTGTGTCTGTTATTAATTGTATCATTTGAAATGCCCCTCCAGCTTATAAATATATCATGATGACGCTATTGGTAAATCAGACTGGGAAAACATTGGAGGCAATTCGACAGTCAAGAGATATGGGAGATTGGGGTCCCAAAAAAAAGGGTAATTTTACAAATGGGCACAGACCAGAGTGGTGACCATCAGGATAGATTTGATAAAGGATCTGGATCCTCACATCCTATCAATGATGGTGTAAAAATCTGAGGGACTAAGGTCATTCAGAACCTGCAGAAGTAATTGATAGTGAAGCAGATAATGTGTTGATAGTTATGAAATCCGGGCAAGAGAAGTGGGAACACGTCCCAACAGACAGGTGTTATCTCAGAGAATAATATATATTTTTCCCTTTTAGATCAAAATCTGGAAATGGTGCATCGTTGCAACCACCGTGTGCATGGTCCTTTCCAGTTCCGTCACTACCCAAGAGATCTTCATAACAAAAACTGAGAGACCAATCATGGAAAATCTATGGATTTACTTGGCTCAGCTGATTATTATTATTATGCATTTTTATAGCGCCATTTATTCCATGGCGCTTTACATGTGAAAAGGGGGCAAATATAGACAAATACATGAGCAAAAAACAGGGCACACAGGTATATAAGGAGGGAGGACCCTGCCTGCGAGGGCTCACAGTCTGCAGGGGATGGGAGAGGATACACTAGGAGAGGGTAGAGCTGGTTGTGCGGTGGTTCAGTAGGTTGAGGATCACTGCAGGCTGTAGGCTTGTCAGAAGAGGTGAGTCTTCAGGTTCTTTTTGCTGATGAACATTAGCCATTTTTGTATGGCAAAGACTACTATTGCTACCAGTACATTCAAAACTTGTCTGGTGGTAGTACCGACCCATTTACAGTCATGGACAAAGCTGATAGGGGTATCTACTCAAGATGAAGACATGAAAGAAGATGCGACTCAAAATTTCACATACAATAGTAATTTTTGTTATAATTTGTGCATGCATTGCTTTGTGTTGCTGTATACAGTGTACACTTATTATCCTTATGTCAATCATCCACTAAAACTGTCCTCTTAGGGTATGATACCTTGCATAAATAATGTATGGCTCAAAATAGCCACGGGGGGGATTGTTATGTGAATGTAAAAATGGGTATTTTTAGTCCATACTGAAATATACAGAATGCATTCAGACCATTACAGACCAGCGTTGCTGGCAGGGCCGGCGTCAGCACCCGGCACACCCAGGCAAGTGCCGGGGCCCTGGCGAGATGGGGGGGGGCCATTTTTGGTAGTAACATACAAGTACTGAGTCTGTACACACACATGCGCAGCGCTCCTGGGGGCCCCGCAGCCGGAATACATCCCTACTGTGTGTGACTCTTACATAAACACAGTCATTCAAATCCCTCTCCCAGCCAGGTCTCGGAGCCTGGTGGAGCACATCCATCATCCCCGCCGCGCCGGTGCCCCGGCAGCAGGCGGCACAGAGCTCTCTGAGGGTTTTGCAGGTGATGCGCAGCTGCAATACTCACCTCCGCCATCACCATGGATACGAAGAGAGTCACTTCTTGGCCGGCGGTCATCTGTCCTGTGTCACTTCCGGTCGGTGAGAGTGTCTAGAGCTCAGAGAAGAATTCCACGTCCACCGTCCAGGACAGGTCCAGCGGCAGCGCCAAGCAGAAGATGAGCTGCAGTCAAGTGCGGACGGTGCACGGTCGGTGCATGCACCCTGTCCCTGTGTCCACAACGGGGGCAGCAGCGCCGTGTGATGCAGTGAGTGAGTCTTCGGTCCCAACACATTGCAGGGGCACGGGGGATGCAGCCTGCTATGGTAATGGTATGTTAGCAATGCTGGGAGTGGGACTTGTAGTTATAGTCATAAACTACTCACTACTGTATATACACTCACTGGCCACTTTATTAGGTACACCTGTCCAACTTCTTGTTAACACTTAATTTCTAATCAGCCAATCACATGGCGGCAACTCAGTGCATTTAGGCATGTAGACATGGTCAAGACAATCTCCTGCAGTTCAAACCGAGCATCAGTATGGGGAAGAAAGGTGATTTGAGTGCCTTTGAACGTGGCATGGTTGTTGGTGCCAGAAGGGCTGGTCTGAGTATTTCAGAAACTGCTGATCTACTGGGATTTTCACGCACAACCATCTCTAGGGTTTACAGAGAATGGCCCGAAAAAGAAAAAAAATCCAGTGAGCGGCAGTTCTGTGGGCGGAAATGCCTTGTTGATGCCAGAGGTCAGAGGAGAATGGGCAGACTGGTTCGAGCTGATAGAAAGGCAACAGTGACTCAAATCGCCACCCGTTACAACCAAGGTAGGCCTAAGAGCATCTCTGAACGCACAGTGCGTCGAACTTTGAGGCAGATGGGCTACAGCAGCAGAAGACCACACCGGGTACCACTCCTTTCAGCTAAGAACAGGAAACTGAGGCTACAATTTGCACAAGCTCATCGAAATTGGACAGTAGAAGATTGGAAAAACGTTGCTTGGTCTGATAAGTCTCGATTTCTGCTGCGACATTCGGATGGTAGGGTCAGAATTTGGCATAAACAACATGAAAGCATGGATCCATCCTGCCTTGTATGGAGCATCTTTGGGATGTGCAGCCGACAAATCTGCGGCAACTGTGTGATGCCATCATGTCAATATGGACCAAAATCTCTGAGGAATGCTTCCAGCACCTTGTTGAATCTATGCCACGAAGAATTGAGGCAGTTCTGAAGGCAAAAGGGGTCCAACCCGTTACTAGCATGGTGTACCTAATAAAGTGGCCGGTGAGTGTATATGGCTGGCTGTGTTATATACAACGTCACGGGGCTGTGCTATACTATGTGCGCTGTGCTGTATACTATGTGGGCTGTGTTATATACTACTGGGCTGTGCTGTATACTGCATGGGGCCATGGGCTGTGTTATATACTACGTGGCTGTGCTATATACTGCGTGGGCTGTGCTATATACTGCGTGGGCTGTGCTATATAATGCGTGGACTGTGCTATATAATGCGTGGACTGTGCTATATAATGCATGGGCTGTGTTATATACAGCGTGACTGTGCTATATACTGCGGGCTGTGTTATATATTGCACGTGCTGTGTTATATATTGCGCGTGCTGTGTTATATACTGCGCGTGCTGTGTTATATACTGCGCGTGCTGTGTTATATACTGCACGTGCTGTGTTATATACTGCGCTGTGCTGTGTTATATACTGCGCTGTGCTGTGTTATATACTGCGCTGTGCTGTGTTATATACTGCGCTGTGCTGTGTTATATACTGCGCTGTGCTGTGTTATATACTGCGCTGTGCTGTGTTATATACTGCGCTGTGCTGTGTTATATACTGCGCTGTGCTGTGTTATATACTACGCTGTGCTGTGTTATATACTGCGCTGTGTTAAAGGGGGGGGCCCACTGGGACTCTTTCGCCCGGGGCCCTCAAAAACCTGGAGCCGGCCCTGGTTGCTAGTCATACATTTACAGACAGACAATGCTCATTGTGACACACTCTTGAGAACTGTTTGCTTTATTGTCTTGTATGTACAGTATTTAATCTTTATATATCTACTTAACCTTTGTATGTTAAAATATAAAAAAGGTACGCAATCATACTATTCCTTTAATTTTGTACTTCTTTAAAGTCGAATCTTAGGGTACTGTCACACAGTGGCACTTTGATCGCTACGACGGTACGATCCGTGACGTTCCAGCGATATCCATACGATATCGCTGTGTCTGACACGCAGAAGCGATCAGGGACCCTGCTGAGAATCGTACGTCGTAGCAGATCGTTTGGAACTTTCTTTCGTCGCTGGATCTCCCGCTGTCATCGCTGGATCGTTGTGTGTGACAGCGATCCAGCGATGCGTTCGCTTGTAACCAGGGTAAACATCGGGTTACTAAGCGCAGGGCCGCGCTTAGTAACCCGATGTTTACCGTGGTTACCAGCGTAAAAGTAAAAAAAACAAACCGTACATACTCACATTCCGGTGTCCTTCAGGTCCCTTGCCGTCTGCTTCCCGCACTGACTGACTGCCGGCCGGAGCAGAGCACAGCGGTGATGTCACCGCTGTGATCTGCTTTCACTTTACGGCGGCACTCAGTCAGAGCGGGAAGCAGACGGCAAGGGACCTGACGGACACCGGAATGTGAGTATGTACGTTTTTTTTTTTACTTTTACGCTGGTAACCACAGTAAACATCGGGTTACTAAGCGCGGCCCTGCGCTTAGTAACCCGATGTTTACCCTGGTTACCCGGGGCCTTCGGCATCGTTGGTCGCTGGAGAGCGGTCTGTGTGACAGCTCCCCAGCTACCACACAACGACTTTCCAACGATCACGGCCAGGTCGTATCGCTGGTCATGATCGTTGGAAAGTTGCAGAGTGTGACAGTACCCTAAGTGTTAAAACTTGGCAATACAGAGCACAAGAAGTATAATGCTGCTGGAGTCATTGCTTCAAGAGCCACCACACACAGACATATCCAGGACATGGGCTACAAGTGTCTCATTCCTTGTGTCAAGCCCCTCATGACCAATAGACAACGCCAGAATCATCTTACCTGGGCCAAGGAGAAAAAGAACTGAACTGTTGCTCAGTGGTCCAAGGTGTTGTTTTCAGATGAAAGTAAATTTTGCATTTCATTTGGAAATCAAGGTCCCAGAGTCTGGAGGAAGAGTGGAGAGGCACACAATCCAAGCTGCTTGAGGTCTAGTGTAAAGTTTCCACAATTAATGATGGTTTGGGGAGCCATGTCATCTGCTGGTGTAGGTCCATTGTGTTTTATCAAGACCAAAGTCAGCACAGCCATCTACCAGGAAATTTTAGGGCACTTCATGCTTCCCTCTGCTGACAAGCTTTTTGGAGATGGAAATTTCATTCTCCAGCAGGACTTGGCACCTGTCCACACTGCCAAAAGTACCAATACCTAGTTTAAAAACTACAGAGTCACTATGCTTGATTGGCCATCAAACTCACCTGACCTTAACCCCTTACAGAATCTATGAGGTGTTGTCAAGAGGAAGATGAGAAACACCAGACCCAACAATGCAGACGAGTTGAAGGCTGCTATGAAAGCAACCTGGGCTTCCATAACACCTCCGCAGTGCCACAGTCTGATCGCCTCCATGCCACGTCGCATTGATGCAGTAACTGATGCAAAAGAAGCCCCGACCAAATATTAAGTGCATTTACTGAACATACATTTCAGTAGTCCAACATTTCAGATTTTAAAATAATTTTTCAAGCTGATGTTATAAAGTATTCTAGTCTACTGGGATAATGACTTTTTGGCTTTCATTGGCTGTAAGCTATAATCATCAACATTAACAGAAATAAACACTTGAAATAGATCACTGTTTGTTATGACTCTATATAATTTATGATTTTCACTTTTTGTATTGAAGAACCAAAATAAATTAACTTTTTGATGATATTCTAATTTTGCGACAAGCACCTGTATATGCAGCGGGTACGGAAAGTATTCATACCGCTTTAAATTTTTCACTCTTTGTTTCATTGCAGCCATTTTGTAAATTCAAAAAAGTTCATTTTTGCTCATTAATGTACACTCTGCACCCCATCTATTCTTGACTGAATAAAACAGAAATGTAGTAATTTTTGCTAATTTATTAAAAAAGAAAAACTGAAATATCACATGGTCATAAGTATTCAGACCCTTTGCTCAGTATTGAGTAAAAGCACCATTTTGACCTAGTACAACCATTAGTCTTCTTGGGAATGATGCAACACGTTTTTCACATCTGGATTTAGGGATCCTCTGCCATTCTTCCTTGCAGATCCTCTCCAGTTCCATCAGGTTGGATGGTGAACGTTGGTGGACAGCCATTTTCAGGTCTCTCCAGAGATGCTCAATTGGTTTTAGGTCAGGGCTCTGGCTGGGCCAGTCAAGAATGGTCACAGAGTTGTTCTGAAGCCACTCCTTTGTTATTTTAGCTGCGTGCTTAGGGTCATTGTCTTGCTGGAAGGTGAACCTTCGGCCAAGTCTGAGGTCCAGAGCACTCTGGAAGAGGTTTTCATCCAGGATATCACTGTACTTGGCTACATTTATGTTTCCTTCAATGGCAACGAGTCATCCTCTCCCTGCAGCCACCATATTTCGATTGTATTGGGCAGGTGAAGAGCAGTACCTGTTTTCTACACACATACCACTTAAAATTGTCACCAAAAAGGTTTATCTTCGTCTCAGCAGACCAGAGAATCTTATTTTTCAAAGTCTGGGAGTCCTTCATGTGGGTTTTTTTAGCAAACTCTATGCAGGCTTTCATATGTCTTGCATTGAGGAGAGGCTTCTGTTGGGCAACTCTGCCATAAATGCCCAACTGGTGGAGGGCTGCATCTCTGCAGCTCAGCCACAGTGATCTTGGAGTTCTTCTTTACCTTTCTCACCAAGGCTCTTCTCCCATGATTGCTCAGATTGGATGGACAGCCGGGTATAGGAAGACTTCTGGTGGTAAAAATCTACTTCCATTTAAGGATTATGGAGGCCTCTGTGCTCTTAGGAACCTTGAGTACTGCAGAAACTCTGTTGTAACCTTGGCCAGATCGGTGCCTTGCCACAATTCTGTCTCTGAGGTCCTTGGCCAGTTCCTTTGACCTCATGATTCTCATGTGGTTTGACATGCACTGTGAGCAGTCCTATCAGTTTAATTAAGCACAGCTGGACTCCAATGAAGGAGTAGAACCATCTCAAGGAGAATCACAAGGAAATGGACAGCATGTGACTTAAATATGAGTGTCTGAGTGAAGGGTCTGAATACTTACAATGTGATATTTCAGTTTTTCTTTTTTAATAAATTTGCAAAAATTTCTACAGTTTTATTTATTTTTCAGTCAAGATGGGGTGCAGAGTGCACATTAATGTGAAAAAAATGAACTTTTTTGAATTTATCAAATGGCTGCAATGAAAGAAAGAGTGAAAACTTTAAAGGGGTCTGAATACTTTCCATACCCACTGTATAAATATATATATTGTACAGTCAGTACATCAGGGTGTGTGCTTTATGGTAGCTGAAACTGCTAGAAGTTAATTGACAAATTGACATTGGAAATGGGTGAACACTTGGATGTTTGGGTCCGGTGGGTTTGGCCGAATAGTTACAAAAAGTTTGGGTACCAGGACATTACTCAGACCCGAACCCAGACTCCATTCACTTGAATGGGGGGCCTGAACATCCAGTGTTTGCCACACTGTCATGTTCATGACAGCACGGAAAACACTGCTTCCAATCGGCAGTAAAATCATCACCGCCAGTCTAACAGCCACAGTTTCCATGCTGTCAGATGACAACGTGAGCCCGGAGCTGTGATCAGAGGTGTAAAACTTAACTTAAGTCACTGGCGTTAACTGATGGGACCACTGCTCCCATCAGCTGACACCTGCTGCCGCTAATAACAGTGAGAGCAGGAGTGGCTGACAGGAGTAATCATCAGCCGGTGCCAGCGCTGTAAAGAAATAATAATAATAAAAAATAGGCACGTGTTCCCCCGTATTTTTGATAACCATCCAGGCAAAACTCACAGCTGGGGCTGCAACCCTCAGCTGTCAGCTTCAGCAAGGCTGGTTATCAAGAACAAAGGGGTCCCCACTCGTATTTTTTTACTATTTACTTAAATCATTTAAAAAATCAAACAAGTTCATGATAATGGAGGACTACATGGTAGTAGGTTTACTAGTCTTTTAATAATATTCTTCTGATAAAACATTGATTTTATCAAAACTACAGCAAACAGACCAGTAAGTGATACATTAGTGGAATAAGATCTCTGTTAGTAATGAGCGAGCACTAAAATGCTCTGGTCGAGCAAATTGGAATACTCAGGTACTCGGACTGAACAACGAGCCCAGTGTAAGTCTATGGGAGACCCAAGCATTTTTACCGCGATCACCCCCCGGGGTCCTTTTAACCCCTTTCTGACCTCGGACGGGATAGTACGTCCGAGGTCAGATCCCCTGCTTTGATGTGGGCTCCGGCAGTGAGCCCACATCAAAGCCACGACATTTCAGCTGTTTTGAACAGCTGACATGTGCGTGCAATAGCGGCGAGTGGAATCACGATCCACCCGCCGCTATTAACTAGTTAAATGCCGCTGTCAAACGCTGATAGTGGCACTTAACTACCGCTTCTGGCTGTGCGGCCGGAAATGCGCTCATCTCCGACCCCGTCACATGATCGGGGGTAAGCGATGCGTCGCCATAACTACCAGAGGTCTCCTTGAGACTACTATGGTTATTGATGCAGGCTTGCTGTGAGCGCCACCCTGTGGTCGGCGTTCATAGCAAGTCTGTAATTCTACTACATAGAGGCGATCTATGCTTCGCCTCTATGTAGCAGAGCCGATCGAGTTGTGCCAGCTTCTAGCCTCCCACGGAAGCTATTGAAGCATGGCCAAAGTAAAAAAAAAAAATGTTTAAAAAAAATACGAAATAAATAAAAAAATATAAAAAAGTTTAAATCACCCTCCTTTCACCCCGTTAAAATTAAAACAATGAAAATAAAATCAAACCTACACATATTTGGTATTGCCGCGTTCAGAATTGCCCAATCTATCAACAACAAAAAAAGGATTAACCTGACTGTTAAATGGCGTAGCGAGAACAAAATTAGAAATTTTTACATTTTTTTGGTAGCAGTGACATTTCATTAAAATGAAATAACAGGAGATCAAAGAACATATCTGCACCAAAATAGTATCACTAAAAACGACAGCTCTGCGCGCAAAAAATAAGCTCTCACCCGACCCCAGATCACGAAAAATGGAGACGCTACGGGTATTGGAAAATGGAACAATTTTTTAGTTTTTAGCAAAGTTTGGAATTTTTTTTCACCTCTTAGATAAAACATAACCTAGACATGTTTGGTGTATATGACCACGTAATGACCTGGAGAATCATAATGGCAGGTCAGTTTAAGCATTTAGTGAACCTAGCAAAAAAGCCAAACAAAAAAAACGCATGGGATTGCAATTTTTTTGCAATTTCACCGCACTTGGAATTTTTTTCCCATTTCTAGCAAATGACATGGTAAAACCAATGATGTCTTTTGAAAGTACAACTCGTCCCGCAAAAAATAAGCCCTCACATGGTCATATTGACGGAAAATTAAAAAAGTTATGGCTCTGGGAAGGAGGGGAGCGAAAAACGAACACGGAAAAATGGAAAATCCCAAGGTCATGAAGGGGTTAAGGTCTAAAAACATCTGAAAATGATGGAAGCACTGCTCAAATGACATGGGAACATCCTGGCAAATGTCCTTGGAAGCATTTCTGACTCCTAGGTCACAGCTGTAAGCAATGTTGTCAGAGTTTCACACCATTTTTACAGGTGCACCAAAAAACATACAAAACCGAAACCCAAATGGATTTTTCTGGGAAATCTGTTAAGGAACATCCTTTCCAGGGTAATGACTTGTATATAAGGCAAAATAATTAACCCTAAACAAAAATGTTCCTCCACCACTTTGCCTATGTGCACACGCAGTGTTTTTGATGTGTATTTCAACTTTAACATTGCTTTCAACCAATACAAATGCATTCACTGGGAAATGTCATGGTAACATTTAAAAAACCTAGCTGGCCATGTGGTGTGTGACATATAAGGAGACAAATCTTGTTTCATTTATGAAGGAGGGACTCTTAAAGTCACAAAGCCTATTTTTAGAGGGGCATCAGGCGGCATTAATATTCTTAAAAGTCCATTATTAAACAGTGGGTCTCCTATGCTGTTATTGCCTTTGCAGTTTTTGGCTGGACTGTCAAGAACTACGACGCACTCCAATAACCCTTTCACGAGAGGAACAGGAGGGCTTCCTGAAAAAATGCTGCATTTACCAAGTCATATGCACCCCATAAGCACCACATACTGGATGGCCACAGAAAAATCCACTTCAAATTATTAATTTTGTACTCCCACACTGTTTTCTTATGAATTGACTGCACGGCCTGCCCTGCTACCAAGTCATATGCACTCCAAGAAGCTTTTGAACCTAGGTACTGGATGGCCACAGGAAAACCCACTTCACATTCTTCAGTTTGTCCTGCCATACTGTTTCCTTATGCATTGAATGCAATGACCGTCTTGACCTAAATTTGCACTCACCCCAATCCTCCCTTGGAAGAAACATAGAGGGCCTCAAAAAAACCTGTCCCATTACAAAGGAGTGGGTCTCTAGACTCGTAATGCCCATATACTAAGTGTATGGGCTGACAAACATTTTCTCCTGGGTGGGTACACATCAACATTCTGTATAAATATTGTACTTTTATTATGGGCATCAGAAACACCCTTGCAAAAAACAAGAATGGCTGTAGCAGCACAGAACACATTAACCCTGATGATCTAGTGGTGGTGGATGATGAGACGTGGAGGAAGGCCTCATTAAAAATGGGCCCAATTTAAAGGAACGGGTCTCCTAAACTTGGAATGCCCATACACTAAGTGTGTGGGCTGACAAACATTTCCCCACGGGGGGGGGTCAATTTTTTTTTTTAAATTGTTTACAGGCATCATAAACACCCTTCCAAAAAACTAGAGTGCCTGTAGCAGCACGGAACACATTAACCCTGGTGATCTAGTGGTGGTGGATGATGAGACATTAAAAAAATAGGCCCAAATTAAAAGAGCGGGTCTCCTACACTTGGAATGCCCATACACTAAGTTCCTGGGCTGACAAACATTTCCCCCTGGGGGTACATATCAACATAGTGTGTGCATTTTTTTTTAGGGGCATCATAAACACCTTGGAAAACTGTAAAGTCATTTCCTACACAGTTGTTGCTGGGAAGGTGCAGGTTTTTAGTAAAAATATGGCCGACGAATCGTTGGATGAAGTGATCAGGAAAAGGGGAATGGTGATGACAGGAATGGGAAGGTACATGATTAATAACAGCCGTAGCTATGGGAGGCATGAGATCCAGCATACAGCCTACAATGATTAGTCATTTTGCCACCACCAATTACCAGAATGTGTTTCATGCCTGTCAGAAGATCGGTGTAACAGATGCGCGTGTGAGACTCGGCCTAAAAAATGCCCATCAAAAATATGTTGCCAAAGACGCACGTGTCTGTCTAAAGGGCAAAGTATAACATATTCGTGAGATGCTGAATTAGAGATAGCAGATCAGTGTTGGAGGAAAACCAAATAAACTGAAGGATGCTTGTGAAAAACTAAGTTTAAAGAGGAGTGCACCGCCCGTAACTATAAACACACCCGTGGCACAAGCTTCTTCATCTTCACCCATACATATTACCAATAATATCCAAATGTCACAGTCGAAAATTAATTGTTCTTGTGTAACAAACACTGTTAAAGGAATGGCACTAAACATAGAAAACCACAACCCGAGGAAACACCAGATTTCTTCTTTACAAGATATGGACGATGATGGTATTGATGACGACTTTGAAATTTACCACATCCACACCAAGAAAAAAAAACGTGCAAAAAAAGGCCGTGAATGTCTGGAAAATAATTTTCTCTTGGGCAAACTTTCCCTCTTACTAAATTGGTATTGAATGATGCATACACAGCTCTCCTGTCTATTTAGCGTGAGATAGTTGAAAGATGATGTATTCTGTTTTGTCCATGTCCACTTTTTGAAAGCGAGCAGAAAAGAAGGATGAAATAGCAGGAAGACGTGTAATTTTGGTCAGTAAGGAGGTGATGTCAGGTACAGATAGGTAGATCTGCATGTCATTGGCGTACTGGTGATATTGCAAACCGTGCCATTACATCAGCTGTCCTAGGCTGAAGGTGTAAATGGAGAAGAGTAGGGGTCCTAGAACTGAGCCTTGGGGAACACGGAAAGACAGGGGTCGAGGTGAGGAGGTGGTGTGGGAGAGGGAGACACTGAATGTCCCCGTGACAGTCTGGTTGTTTTTTAAAGACTCTGACGATAACCCCAAAAAGGCCATTTGCACCACTGGCCATGCCTGCATCAGCAGGGATAGCAAAACTACCAGCCTAACCACCACCAGCATGATCAGGCACATGGCAGCAAAGCACCCGACTTTGTTGGTTGAACACAAGGCTCCATGAACAGTGTCTGTGGGTGACACCACTGCTTCTTCCAATTTTGTGTGTGCAAGCCAATCCCCTGTCCATGGTGCATGCAAAGATACCTCCTGCCCCACATCTGTAGTTGCACAGAAACTGAACTAGCACCATCAGCAAACACGTCTACGTCCTTGTCCCAGCGCAGAATTCAGTTGTCCATTCCCCAGTCCTTGGAACACAAGCGGAAATACGCAGCCAACGCCACAGTACTAAATTCACACATTTCTCATCTGCTTGAGCTTGAAATGTTGAATTTTAGGCTTGTGGGAGATGGAAGCTTTCCGCAACCTGATGGTGGTGACCGTCACAAGGTACTCGGTCCCCAGCCTCCACAATTTCTCCATCTGCCGTCACAACATTACACAAGCAAGCACGTGTCCCACAACATTACCAGGGCCCTCAATACTGCTGTTACAGGGAAAGTGCACCTAACCACAGACACGTGGACAAGATCTTGTGGGCAGGGATGGTACATCTCGCTGACGTCACACTGGGTTAGCGTAGTGGAGGCCATGACCCAGTCAGACATTGGGAGACCATGTCACAGATGTATAGAGACAGGTTGTGGAAGTCTTTGTATGTCATAGTTAGGGTTTTGAACTATAGCCTCTGGGCAATAGGAAGACAGTGAAGGGCCTGGTGGAGAGGAGAAGCAGGGGAATAATGGAGGGACAGTTGGATTACTCGGCCAGCAGAGTTTAGGATAGATTGGAGTGGTGCAAGAGTGCTAGAGGGAGGCCAGAGAGTAGAAGGTTGCAATAGTCGAGGCAGAAGATCATGAGGGCATGCACAAACATTTTTGCAGTTTCTTGGAATGTACGGATCATGGAAATGTTTTGAAGTTGTAGTGGGCTGGAGGAGGCAAGGGCTTGAATATGTAGCTTGAAAGAGAGGGCAGAGTCAACGATCACCCCAAGGCCATGAACATGCAGGAGCATTTGTCCCGGTGTGCCATCCCGGCATTACACAGGCACGTGTTCCACAATATTTCCCGTGCCCTCCACAATGCTGTTACTGGGAAAGTCCACCTAACCACAGAAACATGCTTGTGGTCAGGGACGGTACATCTCACTGATGGCACATTCGGTTAACATAGTGGAAGCTGGGACCCAGTCCGACCTTGGGATGGTGCACATCCTCCCAACCCTGAGTATTGCAGGCCCTACATCAATCTGGGTTGCCCTCACAGTCTACAGCTCCTGCACCTCCTCCTCCTTCGTGTCCTCTTCAGCCTCCATCTCCGAAAGTAGCACATCAGTCACTAGGTGGATGCACTGCAGCACTGCCTCATCCAAGCGGCAACAGGCTGTGCTGAAGCTAATATGCTTAGGTGACAAACCACACAATGATGAAGAGTTGTGGACAGCTCTGAAAGAGCAGACAGATCTGTGGCTGACACCGCTGAACCTACAGCCAGGCATGGTCATGTGTGACAATGGCTGGAACCTGGTAGCTGCTCTGTGGCGAGGCGAGCTCACACATGTGCCATGCCTGGCCCATGTGCTTAACCTCTTTGTTCAACGTTTTCTGAAAAGTGACACGGAGGTGCCAGATCTGCTAGGAAAAGTACGAGGCTCTGCGTACCCATTTTAGAGAGTCAGCTAGAGCTTCATCCGCCCTTGCCGTTCTTCAGCAGCATTTGCAGATTCTGGCTCACTGACTGGTATGTGATGTCCCCATGCATTGGAACTCTACACTGCAGATGTTGGAAAGGATTTGTGAGCAGAAGAGGGCAGTTGGTGACTACCAGCATCGTCGGTATTCAGTTCTGACTTCACACATAAGATCTCAGGAGTGGACATGGATGTTAGACATATGTACCATCCTCCAAAACTTTGAGGAATCCACCAAGATGGTGAGCGGCAATGACGCCTTAATTAACATCTCCATCCTGCTTCTCTGTGTTGTATTTATAGTTATTTATATAGCACCAACATATTTACAGTTTAAGTTTCAAACACAACAGTCCTAAGTAACAACGATAACAATAATACAATAATGAAACAGAAATAAAACTACCCTGCTTGTGACAGCTTACAATCTACACTAAGTAACAATGATAACAATAATTAAACAGAACTAAAACTGCCCTGCTTGTGAGAGCTTACAATCTACACTAAGTAACAACGATAACAATAATTAAACCCCCCAAAAATGTTCCTGCTCATGACATCTTACAAACTACAATGAGGTGTGGGAGATAAAAACTACAGGGGTGTATTTACAATATTGTATTTACAATGATGTATTTACAATTATATTACTGAGGTTTGGTGAAAGTTGTGGAGGCCTGAGGACAAGGAGGAGGAGGAGAGCATGGCCAGTCGTCCTCTTGGTGAGGACATGGAAGTATTGACTGTTAGCAGTCTTGCACGCATGTCTGAGTTTATGTTATGCTGCCATTCCCATCACCCTCGAGTTCTCAAAATTTTGAGTGACAGGCGATACTAATTGGTGACACTTCTAGACCCACGCTACAAGGAGAACTTTATATTTCTTATTCCAGAGACAGACAGGTGTACTAAAATTTTGCAGGTCCAGTGGGCCCTTCTTGCGGAATTATTAGCAAAAATCCCATCTGAAAATGCTGGCAGCAGAGGTCACAGTTCATTGGCCAAGCAAGGAGTACAGGTGAGAGAGACATAACTCCAATCCAGCAGAGGCAGTGGAACACTGGCAAAGTTCGGGGAGAGTTTTCTCAGAACCTCCCATCTCCCTGGCCCTGGGACACGGGGGACTCTCTCAAGGAGTGCAAGGTTTGGGAAAATGCTGAGGGAGTACCTTGCTGACCGTACCAACGTCCTCTGACATTCCTCTGTGCCTTTTAATTATTGGTTAGCAAAGCTGAACACATAGCATGAACTGGCTCTCTCTACTGTGCACGTGCACTGTACTCATGGTCATGGAGCGCACGGTGCTTTGCTCTCTGGCGGCCACTGGGCACACAGCACCTCGCTCTTTGGCAGTATCGCTTTTAGTGGTGGAAGCCAACTGGAACAGTGCTTTTGTGGTGCCAATGCTCTAAGGACGGAGCACACTGCTCAGCCTCCTATGCTCTGCTTGTCCACGCCAAAAATCTCTGCTGTTGTGCCTGCTTTCTCTTAAGTTGGCCCCCCTGCCTCTAGGTCACCGGGTCTGTCTGCTGCAGTGCCGGCGCTTCGGGTGTGTAGTGCACTGCCCCCCTTGTTGCTCACACGCTGACAGCTGGAGACTCACTCCTGCTTTGCATTTTTTTCCATCAGCTTATGGCCAAGAACCCTGTCTAAACACGCCCCCTCTTTCTGGGTAATGGGGCCTGTCCGTTCCCTATTCTTTTCCTCAAGAAACAGGGGACGCAGCCTTGACAGTTCCGGACCTGGCGCAGCACAGATACCCGCATCCCGGTCATCCTGAGTCTGTACATATCAGGCCAATCAGTTATTTAATGCCAGCATCATAGAAGGCATGTTCTTCTAATTTTCAAGATAAAATTGTACATTACATCCAGAACAGTTTCATTTTGAAGGACTTTGTTTCTCATACCAATCCACAAGATGACACTAGTCTCATACTTCAAAATTTCGGTGGTAAATTATTTCCCCACAGATAGGTTGTGTATGTTCTGACTTATGTTACATAATTTGGGTGATAATTATTCATACCTATTTGCTTCACAATATATTCATCTTTTTCTTCAAGGCTTCGGAATATAATGTTGTAAAAGTGAAAGCAAGTTGGTGAAGTGTGTTTTAATTTAATAAGTAATTTAATGTGAAAGTAATTGTCATTATTACTATTTCTCAATTCCGTGTGCAGCTAAGCACCTCATTGATCTTATCTGTGGACTGTAGTCAACATGACACTGTGACAAGACCCCCTAGGGTTTAGCTACCAATTTGACATAGTTTGTGCACAGCTGAACAGATTTGTCAGAAAAACAAGATTTTGATTCAATAACATGTTGGATGGATTATCTAGGGGAAACACCCATATGGTATTATTATTATTTATTTATATAGCGCCATTAATTTCGTGGCACCCCAGGAGTTTGGGTATCACAGTGGTGCTGCCTTCCTCTTGGGTAGGGTAGTGCCATGCTTGGAGACAAGTGGGATCCCTTTGGCAGGCAAGCTGTACACACAACACATTCTAACTCCAGGCCAGAAGGGGAAGCTCAAAACCTTGTTTGAGGGGAACTTCCCTGAATTCATTCCTGGTCTGGAGGAGGAGTTAGTCAGTCTGTGTGAGACAAGAGACTGGGAAGGAGCTCAGAGGAGTGATTAGGAGCTCAAGGAGGTGGCGACTGGATTGGGCCTCCTGTGAGCCAGAGCACAGAAACTGGGCATCGCGATCCCGAGATTGTGGATAAATGCAAGGTCCACAGTGGAACCGGAGGGCATATGACTATACTTAACTTGCCCATATTAAACCTGAGGTACAGCAGCAGCTAGAGCCTGGAGTCAAAGTGTCAGAGACCCTAAGGGAACAGCTCAAGTTGCCTACCATGCAGGTACTGTCCCAGGACAAGAGAAAGGGGTACCTTGCCAGCAAGCTACAGGTAGCAAGGGACCAGAAAACCAGCGCATAGTGGAAGGCTCCCAACCTGACCTGCCAAGGGGATTTCTACTTGTTTTCTGGCTGTCTGGACTCCTTCTGCACCTGTTGCCGGTACCCTGACTGAGGCTGACTACTACTTCAGTAAACCAGGAAAAGACTGCAACCTTGTGTCCTCCGTTATTTACCGGCAACCCACCATCCTTGCCATACACCTTGGGAGCCATGGGGACCCCACTTTACCTCTGGGAAGCTCCACCATCTTGCTGCAACAACACCCCAGAGGACCCCTTTAAGCAGCGTCGGTCCCCTCTGACCGAGAACCACAGGTGGCATCACGAATAGACTTTATTCCAAAATACCCCTTAAAGACCTTTCCCCTTTAATTGAGTGCCCAGGGCCATGGACCGGGTTGCAGCCACTGTGACATCACCTTTAAGTGCGACTGGACCCGGTACCGAGTACCCCAGGCCCTGGCGGGCGACTCAACCTCATGGTGCTGTACATGAGAAGGGGTTACATACAGTACAAAGTAATAGATAGCGTTTACAGTAAAAAAAATTTACAATGACAGACTGGTAGGGGGAGAGGACCCTGACCTTGCGGACTTCCATTCTACAGGATCATGGGGAAGAGACAGAAGGTGTGGCAGCTCGGGTGGTGGTGACACGGAAGCTTGGGTGGTGGTGTAGAAGTCACATCTACAACCACCACGCTTTCCAATTGACAGCTCTTGAAATACAGCCGAAATGTCAAAATATCTAGCTTCTGTTATAGAAAATGTAGGGGCTCCCTTTTGACGTCCTCGTCCAACCAGTTCAATATTAGTAGGTGATAAATTGTCAGAACACCAGGCTTCAGTAGTTGCGAGTCCTGGCCCCATGTTCTTCCACGTGCTCTTGCTCTTACAGTCATGATTTAAACTAGAAGATTTTGCCTTTGTAATCCAGAGACAGTACAACACCCCCCAAGAGTTCACTCAGACTTTCTATGTGTGCAGTGATTGCCTCTAGACAGAAGATGATGATGGTGATAGTAGTTGGAGCATTTAAGACAGTCATGAAGCAGCCATAACAACTTGAAACAGAAGTATTTTTACCGAGATACCACACAGTTCAATATGTGGCCTGCATTTTTTAATTTTTTAAAGCAAAATAGTGTACTGAACTAGGGTAACAGACAGCAAAAACAGTGGAATGTAGGACTGAATTGTCACAATTTGTAGGCCACAAATACATCAGACGTCTGACAGCGATACCACACTGCCAAATATGTGGCCTGTATTTTTATTTTTTTAAATGCAAAATATTGCCGTATATAAGTAGAGTACAGACAGGAAAAAAACTGGAATAACAGCCTAAAATGCCCAAACTTCGAGCATGCAGATATATGAGGTCTGTCACGGAAATATCACAGTGCCAAATATGTGGCCTGTATTTTTTTTTTGAGGTTTGCTAAATAGTGCTGTATGTAAATAGAGTAACAGACAGGAAAAACACTGGAATACCGGCCTAAAATGCCCAAACTTGGAGCACGCAGATATTTGAGGCCTGTCACGGAAATTCCACACTGCCAAATATGTGGCCTGTATTTTTTAATTTTTTAAATGCAAAATAGTGCTTTATATAAGTTGGGTAACAGACAGGAGAAAAATTGGAATAATGGCCTAAAATCCCCAAACTTGGAACGCGCAGATATATGAGGCTTGTCACAGAAATATCACACTGCCAAATATGTTGTTAGGGCTGGCGGAACGCACCGAGTATATTTAGATATTATTATTGGTGCGTTTGCAGCCCGTGGTCCACCGTGCAGGAGACCAATCTGCTGCTAGCAAATGGTGGCACAATATGGCGGTAGAAGCGAACTCATTTACTTCACAGAGTCACACAGAAGGGAAAACGCTGTGCCCTGTTAGCGTCACAGGGGAACACAGCTGCCTAACAGAGCAAAAGCAATCAGTGGTCAGGGAGTAGCAAGCACACAAACACCTCCTCTCCGGTGGAGCCAGAATTTTAATGGCTTTACGTCAGCCCTGAATTCACCATAAAAAACTCCTCACCGGAGGTGCCGGTATTCTAGTGGCTAATTTCAGCCAGACCCAGACCACAAGCAGACAAGACCACTGAGTAGCTAAAGCTCATAACATAAGCTGATACTAGTGCATGACCGTGAGGCCATGCGAACCTTTTATAGCTGCAGCAACTTCAGGACCTTCCTAGAGGACCAATGGGAGCTGCTACAGTACCTGAGCAACTTCAGGACCATCCTAGAGGACCAATGGAAGCTGCTACAGTACCTGAGCATGTGACCCAATGCTCAGCATGCTCAGAAGGGGAAAAGCAGGACTTAGTCCCAGAGACGTCTGGTCACCGCTGACTAGCACTGGCTACAATGGCTGAGCCTGGAAAGGTAGCAGTAACCATCTGCACAGTATCAGGCTGAGCCAGACGCTGAGACCGACGTCTCCGCTGAGCCGGCTCCACTGTGGCTGGAGAAGAATGGGAGACCGCAGTGGAGATGGCCCGAGATTTCCCCTGTGCAGAGGCGGGAACTCGACCCCTAACATATGTGGCCTGTATTTTTTTTGAGGTTTGCTAAATAGTGCTGTATATAAGTAGAGTAACAGACAGGAAAAACAGGGTGCATCCCTTCTGAGGAGCATACAAGATCGAAACATGCGTTAAGGGGTACGCTTGACCTGCACCTATATAGGGTAATTATAAGAACTTTGGATATTTTAGATTTGATATTTTCATTCTTATATTTGGGTACCTCAAAGTTATGGTGTGCACATTATTACTGGTCATTTAGCCTGACACTACACTAATAATGGTATTTACTTAATGTGCATTACCTCATGCCTATAGATACTTTGTAGCCACAAAAATTAATTCAATCATTTTTGCTCTATGCGCTTTATGTCTTGTATTTAGTTTTATCTATACTTCTATTTATATTGGTTTTGTGGTCTCTTATATGTGGCATACCCTATATGTACACACCGTCCAATTTAAGGCATAATCTTACTATTAAATGTCCAGCGTTTGCGTTTTTTCCATCACATGTATGGTTTACTAGCATTTCCTACTTTTAATTGCTCTTAAAACTTTGCATTTGAATAACATTTCTTTATATTTAAGTCTATTGGTGTTGTATGACTTTGTTGCTTCTTTCGTTCTACTGATTCACATGCAGTCCTCAGTGTGTATTTTAGGGCTACTCGTTCTTGTTTTATCTTTTTCATGAATCCATGCTGGTTGTCAGTTATTATATTATTCTTTGCAATATATTTATGCAGGTCATCTCTTATAATGCCCTCAAAAATTTTCACACCACTCATGTCAGACTTACTGGGTTATAGTTACCTGCATACCATTGTTAAATATCGGTACCAAGGCAAATGATTAATTTGCTCACATTCTGGCATACTTTTTCGTATGTTAAACTAGTTATGTTACGTGGCGAATTTAGATTTTTGCCTTGTTGAATGATTCCTGGAACAGAAAATTAATTGAAGAGTATGGATGAAAAGTGCCTATTTAATATCTCAACCTTTCATTTGTCCTCTATAATTATATTGTTTTTAATCATCTTTTAAGGGGCTAATACCATCCATTTTTTCCTTTTTGGCATTGATATATTTATAAATTGTTTTGAGATTGATTTTAATGTCGCTGGCGATTTGTGTTTCAGTAGCCAACCTTGCTAGCTTGATTTAATTTGTTATACCGTATTTTCCGGCGTATAAGACGACTTTTTAACCCCCGAAAATCTTCTTAAAAGTCGGGGGTCGTCTTATACGCCGGGAATCGTCTTGTACGCCGGTGTATATGGTGGGTGGGGAGGGGGAGTGATCCTGATGACGAGGGGGCGTCTCACAGGAAAGTGAGTAATCCCCATTACCTTATCCTAGCGGTGCAGCGTGGGGTGTCAGTGCTGGGAGCGGCGGCGGCTGCTGTGTTCTGGTGCGGCGGCTCCTCTTCTGTGTGGGGCCTCTGTGCTGTGGGGTGGCGGCGGCAGCGGCGTATCTTTATCCAGTTGGGGCTCCTCCGGCATCTCCTTAGCCCTGGAGGCCCCGCCGCAACTCCATCGGTGCAATGTGGTGGCCTCCGGGAAAATGGCCGCTGCTCAGATTCAGATCTCGTGTCCCGAGATTTCGGGACGAGATCTGAATCTGAGCAGCGGCCATTTTCCCGGAGGCCACCGCATCGCACCTATTGAGCTGCCTCCGGGAAAATGGCCGCTGCATTGCACCGATGGAGTTGCGGCGGGGCCTCCAGGGCTAAGGAGATGCCGGAGGAGCCCCAACTGGATAAAGATATACCGCCGCCACCGCCACCCCACAGCACAGAGGCCCCACACAGAAGAGGAGCCGCCGCACCAGAGCACAGCAGCCGCCGCACCAGAGCACAGCAGCCGCCGCCGCCACTCCCAGCACTGAGACCCCCACGCTGCACCGCTACGATAAGGTAATGGGGCATACTCACTTTCCTGTGAGACGCCCCCTCGTCATCAGGATCACTCCCCCCTCCCAAAAGGCACATATTCACCGGCCCTATAAGACGACATAGGGTGTATAAGAAGACCCCCGACTTTTAAGAAGATTTTATATTTTAACTGGTAAAGTTGGGGGGTCGTCTTATACGCCCAGTCGTCTTATACGCCGGAAAATACGGTATTTCTTATTAAGATCTTTATACTCCTGAAATGCTATTTCTGCATTGTTGGCCTTCAAGATTCTTTGTTTTTGTCTTATTATGCTTTGCACTGACTTATTTATCCATAATATTTTCTTTTTATTCCTGAACATTTATAAGTTTTCTACAGGATTCTAGTAGAATATCCTTAAACATGCCTCATTTATGTTCGGTATCCCCTGTTACCATCACATGGTCCTAGTCTACACAATTAAGCTCTTCCCTTAATTTGTTGGAATCAGCTCTCCTAAAGTTCCAGGTTTTTGCATTTCCCCACTGAAAAGATTTATTGAATATTATATTAAAACCATATTATGGTCGCTGCTGCCCAAATGCTCCCTGACCTGTAGATCTGAAATTGTATTTGGTCTATTTGACAGAACCAGATCTAGCAGATGATCTCCCCTTGTTAGTTCTGTAATTGTCCTGAACTGCCGATATGATTTTGCAGCTTTTAGCACAACTTAAGCATGCTGTGATTCCACTCGCACGTATAATACGGCCGAGAAACAAACCTGTGATGGGAGCTGTTCCATAGATTAACATTGGTCTGAGTGCTATGCGATTTTTTTCTCGCACAGCACTCATCCGTATTCCTCTCTAGTGTGATTCCAGCCTTATATGCATCTTTCAATTAAATTATGTAATTTATCCCTAATAATAAATGCAGTCGAAAAAAATATAACCACCAAGAGGGAATAAAAAGTAATGTAGTGCCTGTCCTGCAAAAAACAAGCTTTCACACAGCTCTGGCAACAGCAAATTAAGAAAGTTGTAGTATAAGAAAACTATACATTTGGTATCGGTATAACCAGGGCTGTGGAGTCAGAGTCGGAGTCGTGGAGTCGGAGTTAGTTTTGGTTGGAGTCGGAGTCGGTAGAAATGTACCGACTCTGACTCCAGCTTTAAAAAAATGTATTAATATTTCATATTTGAACTTTCATATGAATTTTATAAATGTTACTCAAATATATATGTTCTATCAAACTATGATCAACAGTGATAAGCAGTTCTGCTGGAGATAGAGACATTTCTTACTTCTTGTGTGTCACTGTTCTCCACTGCCCTTATCTAATCTTATACTTGGTTAACCTCATGGTGCCCCATCCCCCCTACTTACAATGTATGAAACTGAAAGTGAAAATGTGTTGCAAATTCTTAGTAGTAAAGCTTCTCTAGACTAAATGTTTACTAGGTGTGCGTCTTCCAAGCATCTCACAGCTGCTACTCAGAAGAGGAAGACTGTAAGAAGTATTATCCTTTCAACAAACTTTACATCAGTTAACTGTGAGTACATGAGGAATAACAGTATTACTGACCACTATATCAGTTGTACGACCTGGCAATAATTTTGTACAATTGTTTTTAGGAAAAACAATTGTCATTTGGATTGTGAATGCAGAATTAAAAACCTGAGAATGTCAAATAAGCGTCACATTAAATCAGCTGTATTTGAACATTTCACCATCACTCATGATAGAAAACATTATGTCTGTCAGTGTATGACAAATGATCCAGGCGAAAACAAATGCTGTGAAGCCAAGATCAGTGCATATTCAGGCAAAGATTAAAATGCTCCTACCAGAGCTTCTAATCTAAAGAGACATTTACAGTGCTTTCATCCAGAAGTACTGAAAGCAGTGGATGAGAAAGACTGCATCCAAACCAATGAACCAGTGCCCAGCTCTTCCAGCCAAACAAAGGAGCAGAGAACTTTGCAGCCATCAGTTGCAAGATATTTTGTCAGTGACAAAGTTACTGTGACAATGACAGTAGATACATTTAAAAAACAGATCATAGAGCTTGTTGTAAAGGATAGTGTGCCTATTTCATTATTTTCACAGCCAGCTTTTATGTGTCCGAATGGGGAAATGGCCGGCAAGCTTGGTGTTTCTCTGGAGAGAGAGAGTATTAGAAAATTAGTAATCGAAGAAGCTTTTAAACAAAAGGAAGAACTTAAAAAAACTCTCAAGGGACGCTTTCTGTTTCTTAAAATGGATGCCTGCACACGTCACAGAGTGAACTATTTTGCGATCAATGTCCGATTTGTTTGTGACAAAAATGAAATAGTTACCAAGACATTGGCAGTAAAAGACACCAAAGCTCATCACACCAGTGAGTTTCTCCAGGTCTTGGTGGAAAAGGTTCTGCAAGACTATGAACTTAAAAAAGAGCAAGTTCTTTCTGTCGTAACTGACAATGCTTCAAATATGATAAGTACTATTAAGCTAATGAATAAGAGTAATGATGGTGACCAGCAGCTAGAAGAACATTCTGGGTCCACAGACACAGAAATGTTTGAAATAGAGGAACACAGTATTGTAACTGAGGAGCAAACTGATGTTACTTCAGATGAACAGCAACATGATAGTTTAGATGATCATGTTGAAACTGTGTCAATACATTCTTTCATTCATCACATGCGCTGTGTTGTGCATACCCTACAGCTGGCTATAAGAGACAGTCTGCAAGAAGGACATGCTGCTGCACTGATTGGCAAGGTGAGAAAATTGGCTACTGTTGCCAGAACCCCAAAAGTTGACTCAATTTTGAAGAGACGTGCTGGAAAAGGGGCAATTATTGATCAAGCCACACGATGGGGCTGTACTTACTTAATGATTCAGCGCTTGGTTGAACTGAAAACCTTTCTTGTAGACATGGCTAAC
The DNA here is from genome assembly GCF_051348905.1 of Ranitomeya variabilis. Taxonomy (NCBI): domain Eukaryota; kingdom Metazoa; phylum Chordata; class Amphibia; order Anura; family Dendrobatidae; genus Ranitomeya; species Ranitomeya variabilis. The sequence goes on from NC_135232.1 coordinate 371,477,454, forward strand.
CCTCAACTGATGCTAAATGAAAGTCAGTGGAATCAGGTGACTGAGCTGGAAAAATTGCTAGAGCACCCATTTACAGTGACTAAAAAATTTATAAGCAGAGGACTTAAAGGGACTCTGTCACCTGAATTTGAAGGGAATAATTTTCAGCCATAGAGGCGGGGTTTTCAGGTGTTTGATTCACCCTTTCCTTACCCGCTGGCTGCATGCTGGCCGCAATATTGGATTGAAGTTCATTCTCTGTCCTCCGTAGTACATGCTTGCACAAGGCAATCTTGCCTTACGCAGGCGTGTACTATGGAGGATAGAGAATGAACTTCAATCCAATATTGCAGCCAGCATGCAGCCAGCAGGTAAGGAAAGGGTGAATCAAACACCTGAAAACCCCGGCCCTATGGCTGAAAATTGTTAGCCTCCAAATTCAGGTGACAGAGTCCCTTTAACTCCAGGTGTTTTCTTAAAGGAGTGGAAGAACCTAATGTTTTGCCTGTCCCAAAGAGGAGGGTTAATTGCAAATGGCATTGCTACATCAATGAAACGGAGAGAGGAGCTACTATTACAAAATAACATTCTTTTGGCAGCTGTTTATGTAGACCCAATGCATCGGATTCTTCTAGATGATCAACAGCTAACTAAAGGAAAAGAAGCTCTGTTTGAAATAGCAGTAAGGATGAAAGGGTTGAAGAACAGTCAGGAGGAACAAGAAGAACTTGGTTGTCCTGCCACATCTTCACCCTCATCAACTGATGAAGAATTTAATTTCAAGAAATATTTGGATCACAAGGACCGTGCAAAGCGTTCCCGCATAGAAGAAGAGTCATCCCTATTAAAGAACACAGCCAGTACATTTCAGCAGAATTGTTCATGTGCACTAAAAGAAATTGAGAAATTTGACCATTCATCAAAAATAACAGTGCAACAAGCGATTCCTCTGTATCCTGACATTGTCTGAGATGTTGCCCGCTTTGCCACCAACCCAAGTTAGTGTAGAGAGGTTGTTCTCTGCTCTCAAAATAATTAGATCAGATTTGAGGGCATCCATGAAGGAGGATCTGACAGAGGCAATACTTTTTCTGAGGACAAATTTATAGATTTCTTCTTATTAACTGCATTGTTTATTGCATATTTACTTACAAGAGTTTAGAAAAGTTTATAAAAGTTATTTGCTATATTTTAATAAATATAGTTTTTGCTCTAAGTGGTCTGATTACTTATATGATGGTGAGAAAGTGAATAAGCACGATGTTAATATTTTACAACAGTAAATTAATTGTTACGAATTGGCCATTTATGAAGGAGTCGGAGTCGGAGCCAGAGTTGGAGTCGGAGGCGGAGTCGGAGTCGGAACCTGATAAAATCCAGGAGTCGGAGTCGGAGTCGCAACTGTGGCTTACCGACTCCACAGCCCTGGGTATAACCATAAAAACCTGCAAAATAATATTAACATATAATTTTTGCCTGATTTTGAATGCTATAAAAGATGAGCTCATAATCAGTGACACAATAGTGGTTTTATTTTTTTCTAGATTCCACGTAACAAAACATTTTTAATTCCATTTGTATTCCTTTTATTTGAGCTCACTGACATTAATGTAAAATCTTACATAGATTAGTCCAAGAGCTTAGACAGTACAACTACATACCAAATGTCTTGAGTCTTCCTGAGCCAAACCATATGATTTCATTGTTACGACTAATAATTACTGCATTTTTTTTCCAATCATTTTCAAAGTGTACAGTATGTATTGCTCTGCAGCAACAAAAAATAATTTTGCAGATTGTTGCCATGGGCTTACATCAGTTTGAAAATCAGATTCTGCCATGGAATAACAGTCCTTTAATAATGAAAGTATGCCTAGCCATAGGAAAAGCATATTTCTTTATTAGCATCTATTCTGAGATGTCATGTCGGAGAAAATGTCTCCTGGTCTCTAAATAAAGTCTAGTTTTCTTTCCTGTGACTGTTTTGTAATAATCTAGCTTTCATGTTGGCCACATGGGCGGCCACAAGCGGCTGACATCTCGTGACTCACTTGTCATAAACAATGTCATTATCAACACTGGGTGCAGCTAGCCATTTACACATACTGTATATACAGTTAGGTCCAGAAATATTTGGACAATGACACAAGTTTTTGCATTTTATTAAAACATATTCAACATACAGTTATATAATCAATATGGGCCTATAGTGAAGACTCTCAGCTTTAGGCCGGGGTCACACTTGCGAGAAGCTCGCATGTTTCTCGCTTCTCAATACGCGGCACTGTCGCCAGCACTCGGGACCGGAGTGTGCGGCTGCATGTATTTCTATGCAGCTGAATGTTCCGGTCCGAGTGACGGCGGTATTGAGAAGCGAGACTTGTGAGAGTTTCTCGCAAGTGTTACCCCGGCCTTAATTTGAGGGTATTCACACCATAATTGGAGTAAGGGTTTAGGAATTACAGCTCTTTAATATGTAGCTGCCTCTTTTTAATCTCTTCAAGATCTTGCGATTTTCCATTTTTGTGCTTTCGTTTTTTTCTCCTCTTATTCTAAGAGCCCTAACTTTTATATTTTTAAGTCCCCATAGCCATTTGAGGGCTTGTTTTCTTGCTTTACAAGTTGTACTTTTGAAATATACTCTCCATTTCATCATGTGATACACTGGAAAGCAGGAGCAAATTCCAAGTGCGTTGAATTGAAATTGCAAAAAAAGTACAATTCCACAATTCTTTTTTAAGTTTTTTTTATTTACCATGTTTACTATATGATAAAAATGACCTGAGAATATGATTTTCCAGGTCAGTACTAGTATGTAGATACCAAACATGAATAGGTGTTTATTTCATTTATTTAAGTGTCGAAAAATTTTTTGGGAGATTTGTAAGAATTGTTTTTTTCTCTTTTGTCGCCATTTTCCGAGACTCACAACGTTTTCATTTTTTGGGATCTGGAGCTGTTTGAGGGCTTATTTTTTGCACCTTGAGCTGACATTTTTATTTATACCATTTTGGTATAGATATGATGTTTTGATCTCCTCCTACTATATTTTGTTACAATGTTGCGGAGGCAAAAAAAATCTTAATTCAGGCTTTTTGATTTTGTTTCTTGTTATTATGTTTACCGATCAGAAAAACATACTTTATATTTTGATACATTGGACATTTCTGAACACAGCGATACCAAATATTTGTGTTTCTTAATTGTTTTATTTTTACTGGTGCAAAAGGGGGGTGATCTGAACTTTTCTAAAAAAAGTTTTTAAAATTATTTTTTTTACTTTATTTAATAGTCCCCTAAGGAGACTTGAAGCTGCGATCATCCGATTGCCTGTGCTACACAGAGCAGTGCGATAGCACTGCTATGTATAGCAGAAATCACAATCTATGAATGCCAGCCACTGGCCGGCGTTCACAGGAGGATTGTAATGCCATGCACGGGGGGTCATCAGCAGACCCCTAGCTGATCATGTGACAGGGACACCTATGGACAGACTGAATGATGCTTCCAGCCAGCATGTGTTAAATCCCACTGTCAGTGATTGGCAGCTAGATTTAACTGGTTAACAGCCACTGGCCCTTAGTGACGGAGCCAAATTGTTTAAATCTGACCAGTGTCCCTTTATGTGGTAATAACTCTGGAATGCTTAAACAAATCCCAGTGATTTTGAGAATGTATTTTCGTGGCACATTATACTTTATGATAATGGTAAATTTAGGTTGATATGTTTTGTGTTTATTTATAAAAAATATCAGAAATTTGAGAAAAATGTTAAAAAATTAGCAATTTTCAAACTTTGAATGATTAGATTCCTTTAATCCAGATAGTCATACCAAAGCAAAACATTAATAAATAACATTTCCCACATGTCTGCTTTACATCAGCACCATTTGTAACATTTTATTTTATTTTGTTAGCATTTTAGGAGGTTTAAAAATGTAGCAGTAATTTTTCATTTTTTCAAGGAAATTTACAAAATTTATTTTTTAGGGACTTATCCATGTTTGAAGTGACTTTAGGGGTCCCATTTATTGGGAAATTCACAAACATGATTCCATTTTAAAAACGGCACCCCCTAACATTGAAAACTGCTGTCAGGTAGTTTATTAAACTTTCGGGTGCTTTTCAGGAATTAATGCAAAGTGGCATGACAGGAATGAAAATGTGTATTTTTACCACCTAAATGTCTCTAACTTCTGAACAGGTTACAACAGCCATCAGACTCTAAGGCCGCTATTTTGGTTATGAATTGCCATGACTAACATCTGGACCACAAAATTATGATCTGAGGGCACCAATTGGGATAAAGAGGTAGCCCCTACATGCTGTTAACCATTTATATTGATGTAGTCACTATTGACAGCAGCATCTAAGGGGTTAAACAGATATGGACGGTGCAAACATTGATCGTGGCTGATGCAGCAAGTTGTCAGCTATAGTGTACAGCCGACAGCTGCTGGATTGTCACCTGTATGGGGATGCTACTCTCTTATATCTCAGGTCAGTAAAAAGACATATTGGCTGTCATTAAGGGGTTAAAGGCATGTAATGGCTAAAAAAATAATGTACAGAAACATGGTCTGATGATACCACAGCTCCTGGGAAGGGAGGGAGAAAAAGAGTATATAGACATTACAGCACGGAATTGCAAATTATTCTATGAGATAAAACAGGCAGTGAAATGTTTTACCTCACAGAAAGAATCAGATGTGATTCCGTGCTGTAATGTCTGTATACTCTTTTGCTCCCTCCCCCACCCAGAAGCTGTGGCATGATCAGATCATGTCCTGACCGGTCAGACACAGCCATTACACAGTACACAGCAGGGGCACATTTATAACATTATCTCAGCACAGGAAAAACATTTTTTTAAAACATCCAATTGCAGAACTTATCTTAATTAAAATGATCTTTGCTCAGGGGAAAACCCACTTAAAGGGAACCTGTCACCACGTTTTTGGAAGATGGGATAAAAATAGCGTTAAATAGGGGCAGAGGTGGGCGTTACATTAGTGTGTGTGTTATGCGTTTATTACCCACCTAAGTTGCCGAAATAACTTTGCAAAGTCTCCGTTTTCGCCTGTCAATCAGGCTGGTCAGGTCACATGGGCGTGGTGTCTTCACCCAGATTTGGCGTAGTTTTCCGTTGGTGGCGTAGTGGTGTGCGCATGCCCAAAGTCCTGAATCCTCTTCCAGGGGATTTAAAATAGCGCGGTGTTCGTTATTGCATTGGTGATCGGTGGGCGCGGCCATCTTCCTTTGGCCGCGCGTGCGCAGAAGCGGCGCTCTGCTGGCCGCGGCTTCAGGAAAATGGCCGCGGGATGCCGCGCGTGCGCAGATGGATATCGCGGCGGCCATTTTCCTGAAGCCGCGGCCAGCAGAGCGCCGCTTCTGCGCACGCGCGGCCAAAGGAAGATGGCCGCGCCCACCGATCACCAATGCAATAACGAACACCGCGCTATTTTAAATCCCCTGGAAGAGGATTCCGGACTTTGGGCATGCGCACACCACTACGCCACCAACGGAAAACTACGCCAAATCTGGGGGAAGACAACGCCCATGCGACCTGACCAGCCTGATTGACAGGCGAAAACGGAGACTTTGCAAAGTTATTTCGGCAACTTAGGTGGGTAATAAACGCATAACACACACACTAATGTAACGCCCACCTCTGCCCCTATTTAACGCTATTTTTATCCCATCTTCCAAAAACGTGGTGACAGGTTCCCTTTAAAGCAGAAAGACCCACAAACATGCAGCAACTGAAGTCAGCTGAAATAATGGTCTGGAAAAGCATCCCAAAGGAGATAACCAACCTTTGGTGACATCCATGGCTTCAAGACTTCAGGATATCATTGACTGCAAAGGATTCTCTGCAAAGTATTAACCCCTTAGTGACAGAGCCAATTTTGTACTCAATGACCGGGCCAATTTTTACAATTCTTCTGACCACTGTCACTTTATGAGGTTATAACTCTAGAATGCTTTAATGGATCCTACTGATTCTGGGAATGTTCTTTCATGACATATTGTACTTCAAGATAGTGAAAAAATTTCTTCGTTATGACTTGCATTTATTTGTGTAAAAAATGGAAATTTTGCAAAAATTTTGAAAATTTCACAATTTTAAAAATTTACATTTTTGTGCTCTTAAATCAGAGAGTCATATAGCACAAAATAGTTAATAAATAACATTTCCCACATGTATACTTTACATCAGTATAATTTTTGAACCATATTTTTTTTGTTAGAAAGTTATAAGGGTTAAAAGTTGACCATGGATTTCTCATTTTTACAACAAATTTAGCAAAACCATTTTTTTAGGGACCATATCACATTTTAAGTGACTTTGAGGAGCCTATATTTCAGAAAATACCAAAAAGTGACACCGTTCTAAAAACTACACTTCTGCAGGTACTCAAAACCACATTCAATAAATTTATTAACCATTTAGGTGCTTCACAGAAATTTTTGGAATGTGGAAGGACAAAATAAACATTTACTTTTCTTTCACAAAAAATTCATTTAGACCTATTTTGCAAGGATAACAGGAGAAAATGGACCATACAATTTGTTGTCCAATTTCTCCTGAGCATGCCGATACCCATATGTGGGGGAAATCTACTGTTTGGGCACACGGCGGGGCTCAGAAGGGAAGGAGCGCCATTTTAGTTTTTGAATATAATATTTGCTGGCATAATTAGTGGACACCATCTTGCATTTGGAAAACCCTGGATGTGCCTAAACAGTAGAAACACACAATTGACACCATTTTGGAAACTAGATCCCCTAGGAAACTTATCAAGATGTCTTTTGAGCACCTTGAACCCCTAAGTGATTCACAGAAGTTTATAATGTTAAGCCATGAAAAAAAATAAATAAATAAAATTTTTCCCAGATAAATCTTTTTTTAGCTCCAAATTGTGCATTTTCATAAGGGTAACAAATGAAATTGCTCCATGAAATTTGATGTGCAATTTCTCCTGAGTGCGCAGATACCCAATATGTGGAGGAAAACAACTGTTTGGGTGCACGGCAGGGCTTGGAAGGGAAGAAGCACACTTGACTTTTTGAATGCAAAATTTGCTGGAATAAATAGCAAACGCCGTGTCACGTTTGGAGAGCCCCTGATGTGCCTAAACAGTGGAAACCCCCAACAAGTGACACCATTTTGGAAACTAGACCCCTTGGGGCACATATCTAGATGTGTATTGAACACCTTAAACCCCCAGGTGCTTCACAAAAGTTTATAACGTTAAGTCGTGAAAATAAAACAGATCACAATTTTCCCACAAAAAGCAACAAATTTTGTATTTTTACAAGGGCAAAAGGAAAAAATTGACCCCAAAGTTTGTGTGCAATTTCTCCTGAGTTCACCGATACCCCACATGTGGTTGAAAATTACTTTTAAGGCACAGTGCAAAGCGCAATAGGAAGTAGCGCAATATTACAGTGCTGCACTTGTTTGAGGGTGCAATGTTACATTGGCAGAGCCCCTGAGGTGCCAAAACAGCAGAACCCCCCTAAGAGACCCCATTTTACCAATTAATCCTCTCAGTGAGTTTATCTAGCAGTGCAGTGATTATATTGAAACCACAGGTGTGTCAAAGACTTTTATACCATTGGGCAGTGAAGAAAAAATAATTTGCATTTTTACCAAAAAGATTGTGTGTTAGCCCCAAGTTTTACATTTTGACACTGGAAAATGAGTAAAAATGGCACCAAAATTTGTCCCTCAATTTTACTTAGCCATACAGAGAGACTCAGGAGGGACAGAGCGCTATTTGCCTCCTGGAGCTCAGATTTTCCTAGACTAGTTTTCATATTCCACATAAAGAGCCCCTAAGTGCTAGAAAAGCAGAATCCCCCTCAAGTGACTCCATTTTGGAAATTATACCCCTTTGGGAATTTATCTACAAATGTAGTGCTGATTTTGTTTCTATGGGTGTTTTCCAGAAACAAGCAGCAGTGGCTGTTGCTCAGTGAAAATGCAAACTACCGTTGTAGTGACCAGTACATTGTGCCCAGCGCATGCTTCTGGAGACACGCACCTGTAAATTAAGCAGGCTCTCATCACAACAGAAATGCCAAACATGTGGGCACTAAATTTGGTTTAGTCACACTGGAGCTCAGAAGAGAGGGGTGGCATTTGGATTTGTGAGCGGTGAATTTGCTGAATTTCTTTTGGGGAGAGAGGAGCCATTTAGCTTTTCCAGAGCCCTTTGCGCTACCAGTAACGTGGAAGTCCCCTATATTTTTCCGTTAACAGATGACAGACTTGAGTGGGGACTTGCATTTTTTGTGGATTGAGTTGAAGCTTTTATTGGGAAAATTTTACATAACATTTATGATCACATTTATCCAGCGCTCTACGCTGAGCACTTACTTTGGGGTTTCCATCTAAATCTTTGAGTAATGTGACAGATGAAACCCCTGAGGGATGCATTCCTTATAATGAGACAGCAGAGTTACTCTGGACTCTGTCTGGCCTCTTTTCAGTGGTGTCCTTTTCAGAAGTGCACAAAACTGTTGTCGACGGCACTTTTATGCAATCCTAAAAAAAAGGACAACAGATCACAGGTTCTATGGCATCCACAGCTCCTCCATCTGCCTCATTATAGGGTTCTGTCTGAAACCCAAATTTCAGAGATTTACATGGAAACTCCGGTGGAAGCACTCAGCGTAGAGCCCAGGATAAATGTGCATCTTACTGCCTTACTGCGATCTTTGGGAGGCAGAATGAAAAATTCAACAGCATGTGAAAAAATGGTTTATTTATTTTTTACGTCGTTCCTCATGTAGTATAAGTGATTAGGCTACTTTATTCTTCGGGTCGGTGCGATTTCAGCGATACCAGATTTATAGCGGTTTTTATGTTTGTCTGCTGTTACACTAAAAGACGCTTTTTATTCGAGAATTGTTATGGACACTTTGATACCAAACATGTGTAATTTTATTGTTTATTTCTTTATTTACATTAATAAATGTATTTATTGGAAAAATAATATTTTTTTTTCTTTATTTAAGGATTTAAAAAAATATATTTTTACACTTTTTAATATTTTTTTAAAAACTTTTTTTTACATTGTCCCATCCTGGAACATCACTGTACAGTGTCAGATCGCACATCTGATAGTCTGCACTGCAGAGTATGACACCAGGATCTGACAGGCAGGGAAGGAGCAATGTCAGCACCTGCTGGCACTCAAAAGCCACCTTCCCTGCAGGCCCTAGAAGGACCCCCCGGCCATCTCGGGGCCTAAGGTATCCATGGAGACAGGTCAGGAGTCCCTGTGCGATGCTCCTCTATGCTGCTGTCACTACTAGCAGCGGCATCAGAGGGGTTATATGTCCATGATTGTGGGCATTGCGGTGGGGTGGCAGCTCTCACACAGAGTTGACACCCGCACAAGATCGCAGCATGAGGCCGCATGATCGCCGGGCCGTACATATACTGCAGAGCAGTATATAGCATATGTACGATGCATGTCAGGAAGGGGTTAAAAGGAAAAGAAAACAAAAGTCACACATTTTAGGCTGCATGCCCATTGGGAATAGCAGCATTTTGGATGCAGCATATTTTCACTGCGTTCAATATGCTGCATTCTACATTAGAAGCACAGTGGATAGGATTTATAGAAATCCCATGCCCACTGTGTTTCTGTTTAATGCTGCGTAAACTCACCCGCGGTGCTGGTTTACGAGCCTCAGCATGTGGATATCTGTAGTGGAGGCGCTAGTCTCCGCTGCACATTTCCAACAATAGATTGTCATTAGATGGGATAAATCCGCATGTACCTAAGAACAAGTGCGGTAATTAGAACACATTGTTTTGGAATTAGCAAAAAATACGCTACATCCAAAATACTACTATTCCTGATCGTGGGCACATAGCCTTTTGCCCCCTATGTATAAAAAAGACACTTGAAAAAAAGAACCAATTGAAAAAGAATATATAAAAATCTAAATAAATAAATCCAAAAACAATAATATTCAAAATACAAATTATCTTATTAAGGACGCCAGTCCAATCTGACACAAAAACATGATTAAAAAACATATACAACAAATCTAAAAACCAAAGGGAGCAGAGCACCACCCATAGTCTAAATATTTCATAACAATAGCATACGGTATTATACAAATTCAGCTGCCATAAATAGGGAAACATATATTCTATATACTTAATTCTATACTGCCTGGACTTAGTTATATATCTATAAGCACTTTATTTAATAATATTATGGAATTAAGTATATATAATATATGTTTCCCTATTTATGGCAGTTGAATTTGTATAATACCGTATGCTATTGTTATGAAATATTTAGACTATGGGTGGTGCTCTGCTCCCTTTGGTTTTTAGATTTGTTGTATATGTTTTTTAATCATGTTTTTGTGTCAGATTGGATTGGCGTCCTTAATAAAATAATTTATATTTTGAATATTATTGTTTTTGGATTTATTTATTTAGATTTTTATATATTCTTTTTCAAGTGGTTCTTTTTTTCATTATATTCAGTTGTCTGCTTGATCTTTATTATGAGTTTGTGATAGGTTCTTTTTTGTGCTCCTATTTTTTTGGTTTAAAATAAAAAAGACACTTGCCTACTTAGTATTTCAAATATGTACTTGTATTTGACATGTATCTATTCTGCAGTTTTGTTTTCAGCTTTAGCTGGTAATCTACATTTCACCCCCTGCTTGTGGCATTTTTACAATATTCTAGGTATCTACTGTCAAAAATACATATGCATATAAGGGCTTAATATGAGTTTCCTTATTATATCATTTAATTGTATTTTATATTTTAAAGTATGAAAAATTACCATAATAGCAAAAGAGTTAGGCTGTGTTTCCACGGTCAGTAAATGCTGCGGGTTTGATGCTGCCTACATCCGCACCGTCAAACCTGCAGCATTCAGATGTTACAGCATAGTGGAGGGGATTTCATGAAATCCCATCTCCACTATGCGTTCAGAGATGCAGGCGGCAGACCCGCTTATCTGGACATGTAGCACGTCTTTATAGACCGCAGCATGTCTATTTACAAAGCAGAGACTCTCCATACCCGCATAAATTTCCCATAGACTATCATTAAATGCAGTAAATCCGCACCTAATGATTAGTCACATGCGTAATAACTGTGTAATGCAGCTTACTACGCACGTCTACTAATTTAAATAAGGTCTTACCTTGTCACTCCGCCGGAAGTCTGCGTCCACTGCAGTTCTCGCAATAACTTAGCTTACCGCGAGAACTGCAGTGCAAGTGACCGGTGGTTCTCAGGTCACCCTAGACTAATTCTCACGGTCAGCAGACCGCAAGAACTAGAGTGTAGGTGATCGCCGGATATCTCTGGCGGTCATCTACAAGCTCTGCTATGTCTGGATGTCAGGCATTCAGATGTAGAAGAGCTGGACTCGTCGTGGGACACTCGTTATTAAGGGCTATGTCGGACAGGAAGTATTTGTTTGTTTATTATTTTTCTTTATTTTCAGGAGATCGAGGGCATCGCATGGATTACCAGTATAATAAATATGGGAAAATGTGTGTTTTTTTATTTCATTATAATACTTTATTCTGCAGGTTTGTGTGTTTATTTAACCCTTTACAAATATTAGGATTAGTAATGGATAGGTATGTTATTGATGCCTCTCCATTACTAAGCCGGCTTAATGTTACCTTAACCCCTTATTACCCCATATTGCACCTCTACAGGGCAGTGGGAAGAGGGAGGCTAAGCGCTGGAATTGGTGCATCTTAGAGATGCGCCATTTCTGGGGCGGCTGCAGGCTGGTGTTTGTAGTCAGGGGGCGGCCAATATCCATGGCCCCTTCCTAGGCTATGTGTTATGATCCTAGTGGCAAGGATCGCAATTTTGACTAGCTAAGTAACTAAACCGACGACCAGCTCTGGGGAAGTGGTATCTGGATTGACCGCAACCTGATCCTATCCGCAAACAACTATAGGCAGCCGTGGAACGTTACCTGAAAATCCTAGACGTCTCTTCACGGCCTGAGAAACTACCTATTCCTAGAGGGAAAGTAAAGTCCTTACTTGCCTCAGAGAAATGACCCCAAAGATATAGAAAAGCCCCCCCACAAATATTAACGGTGAGTTAAGGGGAAAGCACAAACGCAGAGATGAAATAGATTTAGCAAATGAGGCCCGCTACCACTAGATAGCAGAAAATAGGAAGGGAGCTGTGCGGTCAATAGAAAACCCTAAGCAAAATATCCACGCAGAGATTGCTCAAGCCCCCGCACCAACTAACGGTGCGGGGGAAGCAACTCCGTACCCCAAAGCTTACCAGCAGCAAGAACTCACATATTAGCAAGCTGGACTAAACTCATCATACACTGAAATCATATTGCAGACTGATGAGCAAAAAATAATCAAACAGAAACTTAGCTTCTCCAGAAGAGACTGAAAACGAAGATAATCAGGGAGATCAGAATAGCACTGAATACATCGACAGCCAGCAACAAGTGGAGGTGAAGCAGAGCTAAATAGGAAACTCCCTAGTGCATAACGAGGCAGCTGATTCAGCCACAGATCCACAGGATAACAAACAAAGCCACCAGGGGGAGCCCAAAAACAAAACTCACACAATACCACCTGTGACCACAAGAGGGAGCCCGAAAAAACAGAGTTCACAACAGTACCCCCCCCTTGAGGAGGGGTCACCGAACCCTCATCAAAAACCCCCAGGGTGAGCCACATGGAAGGCACGAACCAAATCAGCCGCATGAACATCAGAGGCGACAACCCAGGAATTATCCTCTTGACCATAGCCCTTCCATTTAACCAAATACTGAAGCCTCCGTCTAGAAATACGAGAATCCAAGATCTTCTCCACCACGTATTCCAATTCTCCCTCAACCAGCACAGGGGCAGGAGGCTCAACCGAAGGAACCACAGGCACCACATACCTCCGCAACAACGACCGATGGAACACATTATGAATAGCAAACGATGCTGGGAGGTCCAAACGAAATGACACAGGGTTAAGGACTTCCAAAATCTTATAAGGACCGATAAACCGAGGCTTGAACTTGGGAGAGGAGACCTTCATAGGAACAAAGCGAGAAGACAACCACACCAAGTCCCCAACGCGAAGTCGGGGACCCACACAGCGACGGCGGTTGGCAAAGCGCTGAGCCTTCTCTTGTGACAGCTTCAAATTGTCCACCACATGATCCCAAATCTGATGCAACCTATCCACCACAAGATCCACTCCAGGACAGTCAGAAGGCTCCACCTGACCCGAGGAAAAACGAGGATGAAACCCCGAATTACAAAAAAAAGGCGAAACCAAAGTAGCAGAACTAGCCCGATTATTAAGGGCAAATTCGGCCAATGGCAAAAAAGCCACCCAGTCGTCCTTATCAGCAGAAACAAAACATCTTAAATAGGTTTCCAAGGTCTGATTAGTTCGCTTGGTCTGGCCATTCGTCTGAGGATGGAAGGCCGACGAAAAAGACAAATCAATGCCCATCTTAGCACAAAAGGTCCGCCAAAATCTAGACACAAACTGGGATCCTCTGTCGGAAACAATATTCTCAGGGATCCCGTGCAAACGAACCACATTTTGAAAAAACAGCGGAACCAACTCGGAGGAGGAAGGCAATTTAGGCAAGGGCACCAAATGGACCATCTTAGAAAAACGATCACACACCACCCAGATGACAGACATTCTCTGAGAGACAGGGAGATCTGAAATAAAATCCATGGAAATGTGCGTCTAAGGCCTCTTCGGGACAGGCAAAGGTAACAGCAAACCACTGGCACGAGAACAGCAAGGCTTAGCCCGAGCACAAATCCCACAAGACTGCACAAAGGAACGCACATCCCGCGACAAAGAAGGCCACCAAAAGGACCTGGCCACCAAATCTCTGGTACCAAATATTCCAGGATGGCCTGCCAACACCGAAGAATGAACCTCGGAAATAACTCTGTTGGTCCATCTATCTGGGACAAACAGTCTCTCCGGTGGACAACGGTCAGGTCTATCTGCCTGAAACTCCTGCAGCACTCGTCGCAAATCTGGGGAGATGGCAGACAAAATCACCCCTTTTCTGAGGATACCAGCCGGCTCAGAATCTCCAGGAGAGTCAGGCACAAAACTCCTAGAAAGAGCATCAGCCTTCACATTCTTCGAACCAGGCAGGTACGAGACCACGAAATCAAAACGAGAGAAAAACAACGACCAACGAGCCTGTCTAGGATTCAGCCGCTTGGCCGACTCGAGGTAAATCAGATTTTTGTGATCAGTCAAGACCACCACACGATGCTTAGCTCCCTCGAGCCAATGTCGCCACTCCTCAAATGCCCACATCATAGCCAACAACTCCCGATTACCGACATCATAATTCCGCTCGGCAGGCGAAAACTTTCTTGAAAAGAAAGCACATGGCTTCATCACAGAGCCATCAGAGCTTCTCTGCGACAAAACAGCCCCCGCTCCAATCTCAGAAGCATCAACCTCGACCTGGAAAGGAAGAGAGACATCTGGCTGACATAAGACCGGAGCCGAGGAAAACCGGCGCTTCAGCTCCCGAAAGGCCTCCACAGCCGCAGGAGACCAATTAGTAACATCAGAACCCTTCTTGGTCAAATCCGTCAATGGCTTAACAACACCAGAAAAATTAGCGATGAAGCGACGGTAAAAATTAGCAAAACCCAAGAACTTCTGAAGACTCTTAACAGATGTAGGCTGAGTCCAGTCATGAATAGCCTGAACCTTGACTGGGTCCATCTCAATAGTAGAAGGGGAAAAAATGAAACCCAAAAAAGAAACCTTCTGGACTCCAAAAAGACATTTTGAGCCCTTCACAAATAAAGCATTGGCACGCAGGACCTGAAACACCATCCTGACCTGCTTAACATGGGACTCCCAATCATCAGAAAAAAACAGAATATCATCCAGATACACAATCATAAATTTATCCACATATTCGCGGAAGATGTCGTGCATGAAGGACTGAAAGACAGAAAGAGCGTTAGAAAGTCCAAAAGGCATCACCAAGTACTCGAAATGGCCTTCGGGCATATTAAATGCAGTTTTCCATTCATCACCCTGCTTAATACGCACAAGGTTATACGCACCACGAAGATCTATCTTGGTGAACCAACTAGACCCCCTAATGCGAGCAAACAGATCAGATAACATTGGCAAAGGATACTGAAATTTGACCGTGATTTTATTTAGAAGGCGATAATCAATACAAGGTCTCAGGGAACCATCCTTCTTAGCCACAAAAAAGAATCCCGCACCCAGAGGGGAGGAGGAGGGGCGAATAAGTCTTTCTCCAAAGACTCCTTTATATAACTCCGCATAGCAGCATGCTCCGGCACTGGCAAATTGAAAAGTCGTCCCTTAGGAAACTTACTACCAGGAATCAAATTTATAGCACAATCACAATCCCTATGAGGAGGTAGAGAACTGAGTTTGGGCTCATCAAATACATCCTGGTAGTCCGACAAAAACGCAGGGACTTCAGAAGGAGTGGATGAAGCAATTGACAGCACAGGAGCGTCACCATGAATTCCCTGGCAACCCCAACTTGACATAGACATTGCTTTCCAATCCAGGACTGGATTATGAGTCTGCAACCATGGCAGACCCAACACGACAACATCATGCAAATTATGCAGAACAAGAAAGCGAATCACCTCCTGATGAACAGGAGTCATGCACATGGTCACTTGCGTCCAGTACTGAGGTTTATTCATAGCCAATGGTGTAGCATCAATACCCCTTAGTGGAATAGGGAATTTTAATGGCTCCAAAACAAAACCACAGTGCCGGGCAAATGACAAATCCATCAGGCTCAGGGCAGCACCTGAATCTACAAAAGCCATAACCGGGTAAGATGACAGGGAACAAATCAGGGTAACAGACAAAATGAACTTAGGCTGTAAAGTACCGATGGTGACAGATTTATCAATTTTCTTTGTGCGCTTAGAGCATGCTGAGATAACATGAGCTGAGTCACCACAATAAAAGCACAACCCATTTTGCCGTCTATAATTTTGCCGTTCACTTCTGGTCAGAATTCTATCACATTGCATAGACTCAGGTGTCTGTTCAGAAGACACCGCCAAATGGTGCGCAGGTTTGCGCTCCCGCAAACGCCGATCAATCTGAATGGCCAGAGTCATTGACTTATTCAGACCTGCAGGCGTAGGGAACCCCACCATGACATTCTTAATGGCTTCAGAAAGACCCTTTCTGAAATTTGCAGCCAGGGCACACTCATTCCATTGAGTAAGCACCGACCATTTCCGAAATTTCTGGCAATACACCTCTGCTTCATCTTGCCCCTGAGAGAGGGCCAACAAAGCTTTTTCAGCCTGGTTCCAAGATTAGGTTCCTCATAGAGCAATCCAAGGGCCAGAAAAAACGCATACACACTGAGCAATGCAGGATCCCCTGGCGCCAATGCGAAGGCCCAATCTTGAGGGTCGCCGCGCAAGAAAGAAATAATAATCTTAACTTGCTGAACGGAATCACCAGAGGAACGAGGTTTCAAAGAAAGAAACAATTTACAATTGTTCTTAAAATTCAGGAACCTAGATCTATCTCCAGAAAACAACTCCGGAATAGGTATTCTAGGCTCTTACATAGGACTGTGAACAACAAAATCCTGAATACTTTGTACCCTTGCAGCAAGATGATCTACACTGGAGGTCAAACTCTAGATATCCATGTCAGCAGCTGAACTCAGAGCCACACCAAGATTAAGAGGAGGAGAGAAGCTAGACACACAGCAGCTAGACACACGGCAGCAAAAAAAAAAAATCCTCAAGGCTTCTCTTCTCCTGCTTCTGCCATGCAATTAACACTTTATGGGCCGGCTGTACTGTTATGATCCTAGTGGCAAGGATCGCAAGTTTGACTAGGTAAGTAACTAAACCGACGACCAGCTCTGGGGAAGTGGTATCTGGATTGACCGCAACCTGATCCTATCCGCAAACAACTATAGGCAGCCGTGGAACGTTACCTGAAAATCCTAGACGTCTCTTCACGGCCTGAGAAACTACCTATTCCTAGAGGGAAAGTAAAGTCCTTACTTGCCTCAGAGAAATGACCCCAAAGATATAGAAAAGCCCCCCACAAATATTAACGGTGAGTTAAGGGGAAAGCACAAACGCAGAGATGAAATAGATTTAGGAAATGAGGCCCGATAACACTAGATAGCAGAAAATAGGAAGGGAGCTGTGCGGTCAATAGAAAACCCTAAGCAAAATATCCACGCAGAGATTGCTCGAGCCCCCGCACCAACTAACGGTGCGGGGGAAGCAACTCCGTACCCCAGAGCTTACCAGCAGCAAGAACTCACATATTAGCAAGCTGGACTAAACTCATCATATACTGAAATCATATTGCAGACTGATGAGCAAAAAATAATCAAACAGAAACTTAGCTTCTCCAGAAGAGACTGAAAACGAAGATAATCAGGGGAGATCAGAATAGCACTGAATACATCGACAGCCGGCAACAAGTGGAGGTGAAGCAGAGCTAAATAGGAAACTCCCTAGTGCATAACGAGGCAGCTGATTCAGCCACAGATCTGCAGGATAACAAACAAAGCCACCAGGGGAGCCCAAAAACAAAACTCACACAATACCACCTGTGACCACAAGAGGGAGCCCGAAAACAGAGTTCACAACAGCTATGAATATCAGCATGCAGCTGTCTGCATAGCCTTTTCTGGCTATTAATTATAGGGGGACCCCACATCATTTTTTTTGGGCGGTCCCCCTATTTTTATAGCCAGTAAAGGCTAAGTATACAGCTGCAGGCTGAGATTTGTAGCCTGGGAAGATCCATGGGTATTACCCGCTTCCCTGGCTATAAACATCTCAAGACATTTAAAAAAAAAAATTGACTGATATTGCATTTAAGGCTGGGATCACACTTGCAAGAAACTTACACAAGTCTTGCACCTCAGTACCTTGGACCAGAGTGTTCAGCTGCATAGAAATACATGCAGCCGCACACTCCGGTCCCGAGTGCAGGCAGCAGTGCCAGCTATTGAGTTGCGAGACTCATGCAAGTTTCTTGCAAGTGTGACCCCAGCCTAATGCAGATTTCATGTGTGTGTCTTTAAGGCCGAGATCACACATGCAAGAAATACCTGGCATTGCTAACTCAGGAGCGGAGCTTGCGGCTGCATAGAAATACATGCTAAACATGCAGCCGCATGCTCTGCTGCTGAGTGCCGGTGGCAATGTCGTGTATTAAGATGCGAGAAATTGGCGCAAGTTTCTTGCATGTGTGATCCCATCCTAACTCTTATGTACCATTTTATTATGTTTATTACTAAGCATTGGGCTTGGTATTATCTATAGATATATCTATCTATCTATCTATCTATCTATCTTTCTCTCTATCTATAGATATATCTATAGATCTATCTATACTGTAGATCTATCTATCCTGTAGCTCTATCTATCTATAGATACATATATAGATAGGTAGATATAGCTATAGATAGATAAATAGATCTATCTATCTATAGATGTATCTATCTATCTACAGTATCTATTATCTATTTATTATCTATCTATCAATCATCTGTCTGTCTGTAAACATTAATCTTCAATGGAGTATGTAAAAGAAGAGGTTGGACAAGGAAATTACATCACAATTTTTTTTTTAAAATATATATATCTTTATTTAGCTTACAAAACACATACAAATCCGCATAAAAAAGCATGAAAATCTGCATCAAAAACGCTTCAAAAACGCAGGTGACCTGCCAGTGACCTGAGATGCAGATTTTACCTGCGTCAAATCCTGAGCAAATACTCAGCCATTGCTGACCGTGGAAACATACTCTAATGCGCTCAATACAAGGAGTTTTTTTTTTAATCTGTGGAGTGTCATTCTCAGTGCAGGTATGAAATCATGTATACACAACCTGTAAAACATATTTGCCACAATAACTTGAAAATCTCTTATTTACGACACAAATGATTAAAATCAACGTGGTTTTGCTGTTTAAGAACAAGTGCGCCGTGATGAAGAAAACAAAAATAAAGAACGTGTAGAACAATATGTTTTTGTCAAAACGCAAAGAACACGAAACACGGTGAGCGGCTTAATCATACTGAAACAATTCCATCCCATATTTGTAAATTACACAGCTGAAATGGCAACACATTTTGTTTTGTATCAAAACAACTGCTTATGCCATGACGCCTGCCTATAGAAGCTGTTGGGAAACATTTCTTCAGATTTACATACAGGCGTCACTTTTTTTTTCACCTCTTTTTATAGCTATTGTATATCTTAACATGACTTTTTTTCTTGCGATATCCAAATGTGACATTTGTTTTTTTTTCTTTATACAAGCTCAGGGAGCGTTCTGCATCTGTTGCAAGTACAGTACATTGGCATTTTTTGAAGAGTATTTCGGCCGTACGAAAGATAAATAAAGACCCTTCAGGCGCTTTCGCATTTATAGATGAGAAATCAAAGCAGTCTGCAACTTCATTTCCAGCCGGATACCCTGAAGATTGCGGCTGATAATTTTGGATGGAACAGCTTATCTTGGAGGATTAGGTAAGACATGGGCTTGCTATTGCCATTGGATCCGACCTATTCAGCTGGGCCGACTCTGTCACACAGTATCAGTGCCCTTACATATGTCTCCAATCTTATCTCAATCTTTTCAGCTCCTTTTTTTTAAGAGCTGTGGGTTTCCATGCCTAAAACTCCAATTTCTTCATTACACAAGCTGTACTGATATTAGCTTCCGTTAACAGAATTTCTGCACCATGGCAGACAGTAATGGGCAGTAATACAAAGGTTACAACCTTCATAAGACGGTAATGGAAACACTTTATCTCACATCTTGTAAATCTAATATTGGTTCTACGAAAAGCAGTTAAAATATATATATCTTCTTCACCAAACTCTTTTTTTTTCCTTGAGGTAAATTTACACTTTCTGTTTCTTGTAAGACAGTTTTTCTTATTAGATCTATATATATTGTTTTGTTGAGAAAATAAAGTTTCTTCGAAAAGAGTAGTGAACTATTGCTTACTCTTTTGCTTTATTATTGATTTCTTCTGTACTTAGACTGTTCAAAAACCTTGGAAGGGCTGGTTATATCTGAAGTGTGTGACCACATGCATTTAAGGACTTGTTGAACAAATAATTGATATTTTATTAGTATTCTGTAAACTCATAAGCTCCCTCTACTGGTAGCTGCCAGAATTGTATCACATCAAAGGGTTGTATTTTATTAATTTTAGTCACTTGTATAGCGCCATTAATTTTCACAGTGCTGAATTCCCTCTCAGTATGTCTTTCGAGTATGGGATGTACCTGGAGGAAGCCCACGCAAACACAGGGAGAACATAGAAACTCCTTGCAGATGTTGTCTTTGGTGGGATTTCAACCCAGGACCCCAGTGCTACAAATCTACAGTGCGAATCACTGTGGGTTAAAGAGGTGGTCTGAAATACAAATACATTTTGATCCTAAATTTCTGTCTAGTTACTGTCATAATCTAGTCTATTTTCTAAGCAGCATGGATGACAAGGCCCCAAACAAGTGTATGGGACCATGAAAAAAAAAAAACGTACAGCACAAGGGTGGCCTCCATGTGCCATTCATGTGCTCTTCTTGTTTAACATTGGAAAGTATAGAAGAAGCTTGTCATCTATTTATTTCTTTATTCATCTGTGAAAAACACTGATGATACACTGATGGCAAAAACAGACCACACAATGATACACTGATGGTAAAAATAGACAGACAGACCATACACTAATCCGACAGACCAATGGTATAAATGGACAGAAGGACCAAACACTGATGACACACTGATGATAAAAATGGACAGACAGACCATACACTGATGACACGCTGATGGTAAAAAGGACAGATGGATCGTACACTGATGACACACTGATGGTAAAAATGGACAGAAGGACCATACACTGATGACACACTGATGGTAAAAATGGACAAATGGACCATACACTGATGACACGCTGGTGGTAGAAATGGACAGACAGACCGTACACTGATGACACTGGTGGTAAAAAACGACAAATGGACCATAC
Source organism: Ranitomeya variabilis (assembly GCF_051348905.1). Classification (NCBI taxonomy): domain Eukaryota; kingdom Metazoa; phylum Chordata; class Amphibia; order Anura; family Dendrobatidae; genus Ranitomeya; species Ranitomeya variabilis. The sequence goes on from NC_135232.1 coordinate 371,498,520, forward strand.
ACTGATGACACACTGATGGTAAAAACGGACAAATGGACCATTTACTGATGACACACTGATGGTAAAAATGGAGACATGGACCGTACACTGATGACACGCTGATGGCAAAAACTGACAGATGGACCATACACTGAAGACACACTGATGGTAAAAATGGACAGATGGACCATACACTGATGGTAACGTTGTAGCAATTTTTGTTCTGACCCAAAGTCAGATATGCAGGATCACCAGTGAGGTGGAATTATTAGACTAGGCCCTGAAATAATGAGCGCTTGGAGAAAAGCATGCACTTGTTGTGAACAAGTCACTTTTCTGTTTATTCATACAAGAATGCCGTCTCTTATACCATTTACATCAACATAACTCAATGTAACTCATGTAGCCCCCCCTGTTACCCAGGTCATGATGACTTTATTTTCCATGTACCCAAAACATGATTTTACAGAATCTTAAAAACATTGCATATTAGATAAGAAGTATGAAATCCTTGAATATGAAACTGTAAGGCTGGCTAAAATGAAATCAAATTCTAAAACGAGGAGGAAAAGCATTAACCCTTTTATATCAGTACACTTATGGTAAAAATGGACACACTGAAGACAAACTGATGGAAAACACTGATGACACACTGATGGTAAAAACAGACACACTGATGCACAATACTGAGAACACCATTTTTTCATGTACATGTTTAAACAAGGACATATGAATGAAGCCTAAGGCTGACTTCACACATCCATGTTTTACAGTCCGAGTATAGACTATCATGTAAAAAATATATGCCGATGAGACTATTAAGTTGGTGTCTGGTGTGCCGAGTCCATACTGTCACGGGGCAGAAACAGGAAAACAGAAGATGAGGAATCTGGGCCCCTGAACTGCCCCTCAGGCTAAGGGAAGCCCTGTCTTTCCTTAACTTGGGGGTACCCTTGAAGGTAGGGAGGCCCAAGTCACTGACCTGTCCCTGTCTCCTAATAAACCCTGAACTAAACCCCCACCCCAGGAGGTGAACAGTGTAAACAGCACCACAAAGCAATAAACAGAGATAAACAATATGAGAGTGAGGGGAACACAATACAAAAAGGTGAATGCACAAACTACAAAGTAACAAAACTCAGAACTTAGCTTGTGCACGCCGCTGCAGACTCCAAAACACAGAAAGTACAGCAACTGAGCTCCAAACACCAGACTTGGCTGACACCAGGGAGCTGCTACTGCGAGGTTGATCTCCAGAAGGACCTGTATAACCAACAGTCAGCTGATGCACCAGGTGACCTTATAAAGGATGGTGGGAGTGGTCACAAACATCAGCTGACCCAGCAGTAATGCAATGCAATAACACCAGTGGCCACCGGGGGAGAACTGCATTAACCCCTGATGACCAGAAAGGAAAAAAGGTTTAAATCAGAGGGAAACCAGATCTGCCACAGATCCAAACATGGATCGTGACACATACGTTGCGGTCAAAATTTATGTCTATGAGACTATAAATCTTGGGTCGGGCGTGGGAGTCCATATTTTGCGGTCCATATTTATGTCTATGAGACTATTAACCTTGGGTCGGGCGTGGCGAGTCCATACGTTGCGATCCATATTTATGTCTATGAGACTATTAACCTTTGGTCAGGCGTGGAAATCCATATGTTGCGGTCCATATTTATGTCTATGAGACTAGGGTTGAGCGAAACGGGTCGGCCATTTTCAGAAGTCGCCGACTTTTGGCAAAGTCAGGTTTCATGAAACCCGACCCGACCCCTGTGTGGGGTCGGCCATGAGGTCGGCGATCTTCTGAATCTGGGATCGGAATTCCGATACCGAGTTCCGATATGTTTGCGATATCGGGAATCGGTATCGGAATCCATATTTAAGTGTAAAATAAAGAATTAAAATAAAAAATATTGATATACTCACCTGTCCGGCGGCCCCTGCAACTTACTGAGGGAACCGGCAGCCTGCTTTGGTTAAAATGAGCGCGTCCAGGGCCTTCCGTGACGTCACGGCTTTGTGATTGGTCGCGACGGCCCATGTGACCGCCACGCGACCAATCACAAGCCACGGACGTCATTCTCAGGTCCTAAATTCCTAGAATTCTAAATTCTAGGAATTTAGGACCTGAGAATGACATCCGCGGCTTGTGATTGGTCGCGTGGCGGTCACATGGGCCGTCGCGACCAATCACAAAGCCGTGACGTCACGGAAAGCCCTGGACGCGCTCATTTTAACCAAAGCAGGCCGCCGATTCTCTCGGTAAGTTGCAGGGGCCGCCGGACAGGTGAGTATATCAATATTTTTTATTTTAATTCTTTATTTTACACTTAAATATGGATCCCAGGGCCTGAAGGAGAGTTTCCTCTCCTTCAGACCCTGGGAACCTGTCATGATTCCCAATGGCAGGGAAATATCAGAACACAAAAATAACGGACGAGCTCTGGGTGATGGAATCTCGAGCTGACCGTGAGCTAAATCTACCACACAACTAATAGTAGCCAGGGAGCATACCTACGACTTCCTAGATGCCACTTGCCAGCCGGAGGACTAACTACGCCTGGTAGAGGAAGGAACAGACCTGGATTACCTCTAGGGAAATACCCCAAAAGATGATAGCAGCCCCCCACATGTAATAACGGTGAGTTAAGAGGAAAAGACATACACAGTATGAAAGTAGATTTAGCAAAGAGAGGTCCACTTACTAGATAGCAGAAGGATACAAAAGAGGACTTCACGGTCAACTGAAAACCCTTTCAAAAAACCATCCTGAAATTACTTTAAGACTCCTGTGTCAACTCATGACACAGGAGTGGCAATTTCAGCCCGCAAGAGCTTCCAGCTACAGAGAATAACAAAAACTGCAAACTGGACAAAAGATACAAAACAAAAGGACAAAGTCCACTTAGCTGATCAGCAGACTAGTAGCAGGAACATGCAACCGAAGGCTCTGGTTACAATGATGACCGGCAAGGAAATGACTGGAGAGCAAGGCTAAATAGGAAACTCCCAAACACTGATGGGAGCAGGTGAACTGAGACAGCAAAGCACACACAAGTCACCAGTACCACCAACAACCACCAGGGGAGCCCAAAAAGCGGATTCACAACAGTACCCCCCCCTTAAGGAGGGGGCACCGAACCCTCACGAGAACCGCCAGGGCGATCTGGATGAGCCCTATGAAAGGCACGAACCAAATCCGAGGCATGAACATCAGAAGCAGTTACCCAAGAATTATCTTCCTGACCATAGCCCTTCCATTTAACCAGATATTGAAGTCTCCGTCTGGAAATACGGGAATCCAAGATCTTCTCTACAACATACTCCAATTCACCCTCCACCAGCACAGGAGCAGGAGGTTCAGTAGAAGGAACCACCGGTACCTCATATCTCCGCAACAACGACCGATGGAATACATTATGGATAGCGAAAGATGCCGGGAGGTCCAAACGAAAGGACACAGGGTTAAGTATCTCCAAAATCCTATAAGGACCGATGAACCGAGGCTTAAACTTAGGAGAAGAAACCCTCATAGGGACAAAACGGGAAGACAACCACACCAAGTCCCCAACACGAAGGCGAGGACCAACATGACGACGGCGGTTAGCAAACTGCTGAGTCCTCTCCTGGGACAACTTCAAATTGTCCACCACTTGTCCCCAAATCTGATGCAACCGATCCACCACCGCATCCACTCCAGGACAATCCGAAGATTCCACCTGACCAGATGAAAAACGAGGATGAAACCCTGAATTGCAAAAGAAAGGAGAAACCAAAGTGGCAGAACTAGCCCGATTATTAAGAGCAAATTCTGCCAACGGCAAAAAGGCAACCCAGTCATCCTGATCCGCAGACACAAAACACCTCAAATAAGTCTCCAAAGTTTGATTAGTTCGCTCCGTCTGGCCATTAGTCTGAGGATGGAATGCAGACGAAAAAGACAAATCAATGCCCAACCTGGCACAGAATGCCCGCCAAAATCTAGACACGAACTGGGTTCCCCTGTCAGAAACGATGTTTTCCGGAATACCATGCAAGCGAACCACATTTTGAAAAAATAGAGGGACCAACTCAGATGAGGAAGGCAACTTAGGCAATGGTACCAAATGAACCATTTTAGAAAAACGGTCACACACCACCCAGATGACAGACATCTTCTGAGAAACAGGGAGATCAGAAATAAAGTCCATAGAGATGTGCGTCCAAGGCCTCTTTGGAACAGGCAAGGGCAACAATAACCCACTAGCCCTAGAACAACAAGGCTTGGCCCGAGCACACACATCACAAGACTGCACAAAAACACGCACATCCCGAGACAGGGAAGGCCACCAGAGGGATCTAGCCACCAAATCTCTGGTACCAAAAATTCCAGGATGACCTGCCAGCGAAGAAGAATGAACTTCCGAGATGACTCTACTGGTCCAATCATCAGGAACAAACAGTCTACCAGGCGGACAACGATCAGGTCTATCCGCCTGAAATTCTTGCAAAGCACGTCGCAGATCTGGGGAGACAGCAGACAAAACCACCCCATCCTTAAGGACACCAGCAGGTTCAGAATCCCCAGGAGAGTCAGGCTCAAAACTCCTAGAAAGAGCATCTGCCTTAATATTTTTAGAACCCGGTAAGTATGAAACCACAAAATTAAACCGAGAAAAAAACAACGACCATCGTGCCTGTCTAGGATTCAGGCGCCTGGCAGACTCTAGATAAATCAGATTCTTGTGATCAGTCAAAACTACCACCTGATGTCTGGCACCCTCAAGCCAATGACGCCACTCCTCAAATGCCCACTTTATGGCCAAAAGCTCCCGATTACCAAAATCATAGTTTCGCTCGGCGGCCGAAAATTTTCGAGAAAAGAATGCACAAGGTCTCATCACTGAGCAGTCGGAACTTTTCTGCGACAAAACCGCCCCCGCTCCGATCTCGGAAGCATCGACCTCAACCTGAAAGGGAAGAGAAACATCAGGCTGGCGCAACACAGGGGCAGACAAAAAGCGGCGCTTAAGCTCCCGAAAGGCCTCCACAGCAGCAGGGGACCAATTGGCAACATCAGCACCCTTTTTGGTCAAATCCGTCAGAGGTTTAGCAACGCCAGAAAAACCAGTTATAAATCGACGATAAAAATTAGCAAAGCCCAAGAATTTCTGAAGACTCTTAAGAGAAGTAGGCTGCGTCCAGTCACAAATAGCCCGAACCTTGACAGGGTCCATCTCAATAGAAGAAGGGGAAAAAATGTACCCCAAAAAGGAAATCTTTTGAACCCCAAAAACACACTTTGAACCCTTTACACACTAAGAATTCTCCCGCAAAACCTGAAAAACCCTCCTGACCTGTTGAACATGAGACTCCCAGTCATCAGAAAAAATCAAAATATCATCCAAGTACACTATCATAAATTTATCCAAATATTCACGGAAAATATCATGCATTAAGGACTGAAAGACTGAAGGTGCATTAGAAAGGCCGAAAGGCATTACTAAATACTCAAAATGGCCCTCAGGCATATTAAATGCGGTTTTCCACTCATCCCCCTCCTTAATTCGCACCAAATTATACGCCCCACGAAGATCAATCTTAGAGAACCACTTAGCCCCCCTTATGCGAGCAAACAAATCAGTCAGCAAAGGCAACGGATACTGATATTTGACTGTAATTTTATTCAGGAGTCGATAATCAATACAAGGCCTCAGAGAGCCATCCTTTTTAGAGACAAAGAAAATAACAGCTCCTAAAGGAGATGAAGAAGGACGAATATGTCCCTTTTCCAGGGACTCCTTAATATACTCTCGCATAGCAACATGTTCAGGTACAGATAAGTTAAACAAACGACCCTTTGGAAATTTACTGCCAGGAATCAGATCTATGGCGCAATCACAATCTCTGTGGGGAGGGAGTGAACCAATTTTAGGCTCCTCAAAAATATCACGATAATCAGACAAAAATGCCGGAATCTCAGAGGGAATAGATGACGAAATGGAAACCAAAGGTATGTCCCCATGAGCCCTCCGACATCCCCAGCTTAACACAGACATTGTTTTCCAGTCAAGGACTGGGTTATGAGATTGTAACCATGGTAATCCAAGCATCAAAACATCATGCAAATTGTACAACACAAGGAAGCGAATCACCTCTTGATGGTCTGGAGTCATACGCATAGTCACTTGCGTCCAGAATTGTGGTTTATTACAAGCCAAAGGCGTAGAATCAATACCCTTCAGAGGTATAGGGACTTCCAGAGGCTCTAAATCAAACCCACAGCGCCTGGCAAAGGACCAATCCATAAGACTCAGAGCGGCGCCAGAGTCCACATAGGCATCCACGGTAATAACTGATAATGAACAAATCAAGGTTACAGACAGAATAACTTTAGACTGTAAAGTGCCAATTGAAATAGACTTGTCAACCTTCCTTGTACGTTTAGAGCATGCTGATATAACATGAGCAGAATCACCACAATAGAAGCATAACCCATTTTTACGCCTATAATTCTGCCGCTCGCTTCTGGACAGAATTCTGTCACATTGCATTTTCTCTGGCGTATCTTCAGAAGATACCGCCAAATGGTGCACGGGTTTGTGCTCCCGCAAACGCCGATCAATCTGAATAGCCATTGTCATGGACTCATTCAGACCTGTGGGCGCAGGGAACCCGACCATAACATCTTTAACGGCATCAGAAAGGCCCTCTCTGAAATTTGCCGCTAGGGCGCACTCATTCCACTGAGTAAGCACAGACCATCTACGAAATTTTTGGCAGTATATCTCAGCTTCATCTTGCCCTTGAGATAGGGCTATCAAAGCTTTTTCAGCTTGAATCTCCAAATTAGGTTCCTCATAAAGCAACCCTAAAGCCAGAAAAAACGCATCCACATTGAGCAACGCAGGATCCCCTGGTGTCAATGAAAATGCCCAATTTTGAGGGTCACCTCGCAGCAAAGAGATTACAATCTTAACCTGCTGGACAGGATCTCCAGAGGAGTGAGGTCTGAGAGAAAGGAACAATTTACAATTATATTTGAAATTCAGGAACCGAGATCTATCTCCGGAAAACACCTCTGGTGTAGGAATTTTAGGTTCAGACATCGGAGTATGTATAACAAAATCTTGTAAATTTTGAACCTTGTTAGCAAGATTATTTAAACCTACAGCCAAACTCTGAGGGTCCATCTTTAAACAGGTGAGATCAGAGCCATTCAAGGATTAGAAGGAGAGAAAGGCAAAGGCTGTAATTAGAGCTGAAATACAACTGATCCAACTATGGAGCAAGCATAGGGGGGAAAAAAAAAAATCTACAGACTTCTTTTTTCTCTCCTTTCTTCTGCCAATAACTAACAGTGGCCAGTCATACTGTCATGATTCCCAATGGCAGGGAAACATCAGAACACAAAAATAACGGACGAGCTCTGGGTGATGGAATCTCGAGCTGACCGTGAGCTAAATCTACCACACAACTAATAGTAGCCAGGGAGCATACCTACGACTTCCTAGATGCCACGCGCCAGCCGGAGGACTAACTACGCCTGGTAGAGGAAGGAACAGACCTGGCTTACCTCTAGGGAAATACCCCAAAAGATGATAGCAGCCCCCCACATGTAATAACGGTGAGTTAAGAGGAAAAGACATACACAGTATGAAAGTAGATTTAGCAAAGAGAGGTCCACTTACTAGATAGCAGAAGGATACAAAAGAGGACTTCACGGTCAACTGAAAACCCTTTCAAAAAACCATCCTGAAATTACTTTAAGACTCCTGTGTCAACTCATGACACAGGAGTGGCAATTTCAGCCCGCAAGAGCTTCCAGCTACAGAGAATAACAAAAACTGCAAACTGGACAAAAGATACAAAACAAAAGGACAAAGTCCACTTAGCTGATCAGCAGACTAGTAGCAGGAACATGCAACCGAAGGCTCTGGTTACAATGATGACCGGCAAGGAAATGACTGGAGAGCAAGGCTAAATAGGAAACTCCCAAACACTGATGGGAGCAGGTGAACTGAGACAGCAAAGCACACACAAGTCACCAGTACCACCAGCAACCACCAGGGGAGCCCAAAAAGCGGATTCACAACAGGAACCATAGTATCCCATTGCAGTGCATTGGGTTTCATGTTTCGGCCGACCCCGACCCCGACTTTTTTATAGGATCGGCCGATTTCACTCGACCCGACTTTTGAGAAAGTCGGGTTTCGTGAAACCCGACCCGATCCTATAAAAGTTAAGGTCGCTCAACCCTATATGAGACTATTAACCTTGGGTCGGGCGTGGGAGTCCATATGTTGCAGTCCATATTTATGTCTATGAGACTATTCAACTTGGGTCAGGCGTGGCGAGTCCATATGTTGCGGTCCATATTTATATCTATGAGACTATTGACCTTGGGTCGGGCGTGGCGAGTCCATACGTTGCGGTCCATATTTATGTCTATGAGACTATTAACCTTGGGTCGGGCGTGGCGAGTCCATAAGTTGCGGTCCATATTTATGTCTATGAGACTATTAACCTTGGATCAGGCGTGGCAAGTCCATTAACCCCTTCCCGACCTGTGACGCCACGTAGGCATCATGAAAGTCGGTGCCAATCCGACCTGTGATGCCTATGTGGCATCATGGAGGGATCGCATCCCTGCAGATCGGGTAAAAGGGTTAACTCCAATTTCACCCGATCTGCAGGGACAGGGGGAGTGGTACTTCAGCCCAGGGGGCGTGGCTTCACCCCCCCATGGCTACGATCGCTCTGATTGGCTGTTGAAAGTGAAACAGCCAATCAGAGCGATTTGTAATATTTCTCCTATGAAAATGGTGAAATATTACAATCCAGCCATGGTCGATGCTGCAATATCATCGGCCATGGCTGGAAACCCTGATCTGCCCCTCCCCACAGCCACCGATCACCTCCCCAGTCCTCCGTCCTGTGCTCCACTCCCCTCCGTCCACCTGTCCGCTCCCTCGTCCTCCTGTCTGCTCCCCCGTGCTCCGATCCCACCCCCGTGCTCCAATCCCCCCCGTGCTCCAATCCCCTCTCCTCATACTTACCGAGCCTCCCGATGTCCATCCGTCTGCTCCATGGGCACCGCCATCTTCCAAAATGACCGGCAGATTCGTTCCAGGTACATTTTGATCACTGTGATAAAACCTATCACAGTGATCAAAGTAAAAAAATAGTAAATGAACCCCCCTTTATCACCTCCATTGGTAGGGACAATATTAGAAATAAAGAAAATATATTTACTTTTATTTTTCCACTAGGGTTAGGGTTAGAACTAGGGTTAGAACTAGGGTTAGGGTTAGGGCTAGGGTAAGGGTTAGAACTAGGGTTAGAACTAGGGTTAGGGTTAGGGCTATGGTTAGGGATAGAATTAGGGTTAGGGTTAGAATTAGGCTATGTGCACACGGTGCGGATTTGGCTGCGGATCCGCGGCGGATTTGCCGCTGCAGATTCGTAGCAGTTTTCCATCAGGTTTACAGTACCATGTAAACCTATGGAAAACCAAATCCGCTGTGCCCATGGTGCGGAAAATACCCCGTGGAAACGCTGCATTGTATTTTCCGCAGTATGTCAATTCTTTGTGCGGATTCCGCAGCGTTTTACACCTGTCCCTCAATAGGAATCCGCAGGTGAAATCCACACAAAAAACACTGGAAATCCATGGTAAATCCGCAGGTAAAACGCAGTGCATTTTACATGCGGATTTTTAAAAAATGGTGCGGAAAAATCTCACACGAATCCGCAACGTGGTCACATAGCCTTAGGGTTAGGGTTGGATTTAGAGTTAGGGTTGGAATTAGGGCTAGGGTTGGAAATAGGGTTAAGATTAGGCTTGTGGTTAGGGTTAGGGGTGTGTTGAGGTTAGGGTTGTGGTTAGGGTTGGGATTAGGGTTAGGGTTGGGATTAGGGTTAGGGGTGTGTCGGGGTTAGGGTTGTGGTTAGGGGTGTGTTGGGGTTAGGGTTGTGATTAGGGTTATGGCTAGAGTTGGGATTAGGGTTAGGAGTGTGTTGGGGTTAGAGATGGAGTTAGAATTGAGGGGTTTCCACTGTTTAGGCACATCAGGGGTCTCCAAACGCAACATGGCACCACCATTGATTCCAGCCAATCTTGCGTTCAAAAAGTCAAATGGTGCTCCCTCCCTTCCAAGCCCTGATGTGCGCCCAAACAGTGGTTTACCCACACATATGGGGCACCAGCATACTCAGGACAAACTGGGCAGCAACTATTGGGGTCCAATTTCTCCTGTTACCCTGTCTTGTATAAAAAGTTGCTTGCTAAAACATAATTTTTGAGGAAAGAAAAATAATTTTTTATTTTCACGGCTCTGCGTTATAAACTTCTGTGAAGCACTTGGGGGTTCAAAGTGCTCACCATACATCTGGATAAGTTCCTTGGGGGGTCTAGTTTCCAAAATGGGGTCACTTGTGGGGGGTTTCTACTGTTTAGGCAGATCAGGGGCTCTGCAAATGCAACGTGACGCCCGCAGACCATTCCATCAAAGTCTGCATTTCTAAACGTCACTACTTCCTTTCCGAGCCCCGACGTGTGCCAAAACAGTGGTTTACCCCCACATATGGGGTATCAGCGTACTCAGGACAAAAAGCGCAACAAGTATTCGTGTCCGCTTCTCCTGTTACCCTTGTGAAAATAAAAAATTACTTACTAAAACTTAATTTTGAGGAAAGAAAAATGATTTTGTATTTTCACAGCTCTGCATTGTAAATTTCTGTGAATCACTTGGGGGTTCAAAGTGCTCACCACATGTCTAGATAAGTTCTTGGGGGGTCTAGTTTCCAAAATGGGGTCACTTGTGGGGGGTTTCTACTGTTTAGGCACATCAGGGGCTCTGCAAACGTAACATGATGCCCGCAGACCATTACATCAAAGTCTGCATTCCAAAGGCTATGTGCACACTTTGCGTCGTCCTCTGCGGGTTCTCCCACAGCGGATTTGATAAATCTGCAGGGCAAAACCGCTGCGGTTATCCCTGCAGATTTATCGCGGTTTGTTTTGCGGTTTCCGCTGCGGGTTTACTCCTATACTATTGATGCTGCATATGCAGCAATATGCAGCATCAATAGTAATGTTAAAAATAATAAAACATCGTTATATACTCACCCTCTGACGTACCGATCTCCTCGGCGCTGCACGCGGCGCTCCGGTTCCAAAGATGCTGTGCGAGAAGGACCTTCGTGACATCACGGTCATGTGACCGCGACGTCACGGTCATGTGACCGCGACGTCACCGCAGGTCCTGCTCGCACACCAACCCTGATACCGGATGGCCGCGTGCAGCGCTGAGAGGTGAGTATATCATTATTTTTTATTTTAATTCTTTTTTTTACACAAATATGGTTCCCAGGGCCTGGAGGAGAGTCTCCACTCCTCCACCGCGGGTACCATCTGCACATTATCCGCTTACTTCCCGCATCGTGGGCACAGCCCCATGTGGGAAGTTAGCGGATTAATGCATTCCTATGGGTGCAGAATCGCAGCGATTCTGCACAAAGAAGTAACATGCTGCGGAATGTAAACCGCTGCGTTTCTGCGCGGTTTTTCCCACAGCATGTGCACAGCGGATTGCTGTTTCCATAGGGTTTACATGTAAATGTAAATGCTATGGAAACTGCTGCGGACCCGCAGCATCAAAATCGCCCGCGATCTGCGGTCAAACCCGCAAAGTGTAAACATGGCCAAAACGTCACTATTTCCCTTCTGAGTCCCGACGTGTGCCCAAACAGTGGTTCCCCCCCCACATATGGGGTATCAGCTTACTCAGGACAAACTGGATAACAACTATTGGGGTCCAATTTCTCCTGTTACTCTTGTGAAAATAAAAAATTGAGGGCTAAAAAATAATTTTTGAGGAAAGAAAAGTGACTTTTTATTTTCATGGCTCTGCGTTATAAACTTCTGTGAAGCACTTGGGGGTTTAAAGTGGTCACTGCACATCTAGATTAGTTCCATGGGAGGTCTTGTTTCCAAAATGGGGTCACATGTGGGGGAGCTCCAATGTTTAGGTACACAGGGGCTCTCCAAACACGACATGGTGTCCTCTAACGATTGGAGCTAATTTTTCATTCAAAAAGTCAAATGGCGCTCCTTCCCTTCCGAGCCCTGCCGTGTGCCCAAACAGTGGTTTACCCCCACATGTGAGGTATCACTGTACTCAGGAGAAATTGCCCAATAAATTGTAGGATCCATTTTATCATGTTGCCCATGTGGAAATGAACAAATTGAGGCTAAAAGAATTTTTTTGTGAAAAAAAAAGAACTTTTTCATTTTTACAGATCAATATGTGAAGCACCTTGGGGTTCAAAGTGCTCACTATGCATCTAGATAAGTTCCTTGAGGGGGTCTAGTTTCCAAAATAGGGTCACTTGTGGGGGAGCTTCAATCTTTAGGTACACAGGGGCTATCCAAACACGACATGGTGTCCGCTAACGATTGGAGCTAATTTTTCATTCAAAAGTCAAATGGCGCTCCTTCCCTTCCGAGCCTTGCCGTGTGCACAAACAGTGGTTTGTGACCACATATGAGGTATCATTGTACTCAGGAGAAATTGCCCAACACAAGTTAGGATCCATTTTATCCTGTTGCCCATGTTAAAATGAAAAAATTGAGGCTAAAAGAATTTTTTTGTGAAAAAAAAGTACTTTTTCATTTTTACGGATCAATTTGTGAAGCACCTGGGGGTTCAAAGTGCTCACTATGCTTCTAGATAAGCTCCTTGGGGGGGTCTAGTTTCCAAAATGGGGTCACTTGTAGGGGAGCTCCAATGTTTAGGCACACAGGGCCTCTCCAAACAAGACATGGTGTCCGCTAAAGATTGGAGCCAATTTTTCATTCAAAAAGTCAAATGGCGCTCCTTCCCTTCCGAGCCCTGTCGTGCGCCCAAACAGTGGTTCTCCCCCATATGGGGTATCGGCGTACTAAGGACAAATTGTACAATAACTTTTGGGGTCCAGTTTTTCTTTTTACCTTTGGTAAAATAAAAAAAATTGTTGCTAAAAGATCATTTTTGTGACTAAAAAGTTAAATGTTCATTTTTCCTTCCATGTTGCTTCTGCTGCTGTGAAGCACCTGAAGGGTTAATAAACTTTTGGAATGTGGTTTTGAGCACCTTGAGGGGTGCAGTTTATAGAATGGTGTCACTTTTGGGTATTTTCAGCCATATAGACCCCTCAAACTGACTTCAAATGTGAGGTGGTCCCTAAAAAAAAGGTTTTGTAAATTTTGTTGTAAAAATGAGAAATCGCTGGTCAAATTTTAACCCTTATAACTTCCTAGCAAAAAAATTTGTTTCCAAAATTGTGCTGATGTAAAGTAGACATGTGGGTAATGTTATTTATTAACTATTTTGTGTCACATAACTCTCTCGTTTAACAGAATAAAAATTAAATTTTGAAAATTGCGAAATTTTCAAAATTTTCGCCAAATTTCCATTTTTTTCACAAATAAACTCAGAAATTATCGACCTAAGTTTACCAATAACATGAAGCCCAATATGTCACTAAAAAACAATCTCAGAACCGCTAGGATCCGTTGAAGCGTTCCTGAGTTATTACCTCATAACCCTGGTCAGAATTGCAAAAAACGGCCAGGTCATTAAGGTCAAAATAGGCTGGGTCATGAAGGGGTTAATTGCGGTCCATATTTATGTCTATGAGACTATTAACCTTGGGTCGGGCGTGGAAGTCCATATGTTGCGGTCCATATTTAGATGTAAAGCACGTAAGTGTGAAGCTTACCTAAGGTTTCATTTTTCTTAAATATAGAAGGATATCCCTTAGAGATTTGGTGACTCCGCAGTCTTCACAGCTTCTGTACCATCTACAGCATGTGCTCAAATCTAAGTATTTTTTTTTCTGTTCAAAATATATCGCATTATCATCTCAAAAAAGTATCTTTATATGAATCATAGGTTCCATAGTGCGTTTTGTAGGTGACATTTGCAGGAGCTTGGATCTCCAGCACACAGTTACTGCCTTTTTTATGATATTATCACTTTCCCCTGCATATTGTGCTAATTGAATCCTATATAAATGGGTAATGACTAATGATGGCAAAGTGCTTTCATTATTCACGTGTTCTGTATGGTAATGGCTCCATATACCGCTAGCATCACCCATAGTACCTATTGGATACTGCTTTAGTCTGTTGTACTTCAAGCAATGTCCTTGAAATGGGGTCTCAGATAAGTGATGCATTTATACTTATGTGTATTTAGTGGAAGCACTAATGTATCTCAGTGATATTATGCAAAGAAAAGAATAACAGAAAGTAAATCTAAATAGGGAAAACACAATTGTAGATAAACAACCAGAAGTGTGTAGTGTTACAAAGTGACACATTGCAGAAAGAGAAAAACTATTTCACAAAGCTTTATCTTGTTTGAAGATAAATGCAAAGTATGTCAATTATTGAGATGTATTTGCTTAGCATTAAGAGCCTCTTGGGTTTTTAAAGTAAGCCAAGACTGAAAACTGCTGCTTAGGAGCATCGTATTTTCCCATTTAACGCTAGAACGCTATATATTGCAGGAACACATTCTGACGTGTCATTTTAGTAATTATTCTTTGTTACACTACATAGCATATATTATTAAGGTTGCTGTTAATTACTTAATTTGGCTACTTTTGTCCTCCTTGCAGCAGTGAAAAAAGCTGCTAGAACAGCATGTCTCACTATAGGTCAACCTAGTAAATAATTAAAGAAAAATAATATAATTTCACTATAAAGTCATAAACACGAACTTCAAAAGCGTATGTGAACTGTCCATTACCCAAAATATAGGCTGCCAGATTTAATTAGTGGAGACGTTATCCTTTGCGAATTTAGAGTCCTTTAGTATGTTCTAGAATATCTCCAGACCCCAGAGCACAATAAATATAAAATCTAAAAAATAAAAAATCCTTACACTCAACCTTCTTGGATCTCTCTTGCCCCTCCACTCCTTAACATTACCCATGCGGTCCTCACCGCATTTTCAGATCTCCGCCACTCATGGTGAAATCCCTGGGTCTCTCACATTTTTAGCTTTGGTGGAGCCTTGACCTTTTTTGCAATTGCACAAACCTTTCCTGGGCCCTCCTTAGTGCCAGAAGGACAGTACTTGCCCAACGTGAGAGGTCTGGGGATTTCAGCGCAAACCGAGGTGATCTGAAGATGCGGGAAGAACCAGTTGGGTAACTTGGAGGTGTCGGAGAGTTGAGTATCATTTTATTTTAACATGTTGATGGCCTTTCGTGGTTCAGAAAAAGGGCAACCAGCAACTGCCATCTTGTTGAATGCAAGCAGAAGCAAATTATGATTTGACAAATGCGTAGTTTTGCAAAATTTGAGTAGAATTTAATATCACTTGAATTTATTTGCTCATTTGTAGTCCTTTTCTCTACAAACCTAACCTTTTTTGCATTATTTGAGGTCTGCAAGTACTGCATTTTTTTGTTTTTTTGACCATTTCTCATTTTCAGAAAATAAATGCAGAATTTATTGTTTGGAACTTTGGAGGCATGTTGTCAGTAGTTTATAGAATAAAAGAACAATTTACATTTTACTCAAAAATATACCTATAAAGAGAAAAATCAGACAAACTGAACATTTTCCAGTGGTCTCTTAATTTTTACCAGAGCTGTACAGTATAATTGTCATGAGAACTAGAAGCAAGTTACCATAAAGGACATAAAAACATTGCAGATAAAAAGGGAGCCTTAGTTACCAACACCAGGTCACAGTACCAGAACACAATAGGATGCAACAGACCTCACATGAAAAAGGTGGGGGCAGCACAGGTGCAAAATACTAATTAATACTGATGAAACAAGAACTCACAAACCTACCATTCATGAAGCCCCACCTTAGTATTATATTATTGCTTAGTATTATAAATGCATACGTATAAGGCTTTTATAGGGCATCAATCACACCGATACGTGTAGTGCACAGTGTGTGGCTTACAGCCTATTAGTGACTCCCACACTATTAGATCAGGTAGGCTGCCCAACGTTATAGCACTAAAGGGTGACCCTATGTAAGCCTCATCTGTGTGCATTTATGATATTAGGCAACCACTTCTTCCATGGATGGTAGGTGTGCGATTGCTTGTTTCAACTGTATTTGCACCTGTGCTGCCTCTGCCTATATCACTGGGTGCCTTGGTACTGTGACCTACTTGATCACGAGAACTATTACGTTCTTTATTCTTACTTTAGGCTGAAGAGAACAGTAGGCAAATATCAGAAAACTACAACATGACCCTTTATTCCTGACAAGGGCAAACCTGATAAAAGTATATTTTTTGGCTTTAGTTACCAATTGTTGAAAAGTCACACAGCCTATATAGACATTAGTGCATGGAATATAGGAGACTCAGGAAAATGGATCTTTTACATAGTCACTATATGAATAAAATCAACCTGTGACCTAGAATAGACCGGCACACTCTCGCGCACAGTGTTTATTGCTTTAACCCCTTAGTGACAGAGCCAATTTGGTACTTAATGACCACGCCAATTTTTACAATTCTGACCACTGTCACTTTATGAGGTTATAACTCTGGAACGCTTTAATGGATCCTGCTGATTCTGAGACTGTTTTCTCGTGACATATTGTACTTCATGATAGATGATAGTGGTAACATTTCTTTGATATTACTTGCATTTATTTATGAAGAAAACAGAAATATGGTGAAAATTTTGAAAATTTAGCAATTTTCAAACTTTGAATTTGTATGCCCTTAAATCAGAGAGATATGTCACACAAAATACTTTAGAAATTACATTTTCCACATGTGTATTTTACATCACCGCAATTTCTCATTTTTACAACAAAATTTACAAAAACCATTTTTTTAGGGACCACCTCACATGACAGAAAATAAGCAAGAGTGACACTATGCTAAAAACTGCACCCTCAAGGTGCTCAAAACCACATTCAAGAAGTTTATTAATCCTTTACGTGCTTCACAGGGACTGAAGCAACGTGGAAGTAAAAAACGAACGTTTAACTTTTTTTCACAAACATTTTACTTCAGAACCATTTTTTTATTATTTTCACAAGTGTAAAAGGAGAAAATTTACACAAAATTAATTGTGCAATTCCTCCTGAAAACGCTAACACCCCATATGTAGGGGTAAAGCACTGTTTGTGTGCACGTCAGAGCTCGGAAGGGAAGGTGCACCGTTTGACTTTTTCAATGTAGAATGGTAGCCGAGACCCCGGAGAAATTCCGACTCTGGGGGGGGGGGAGCGCAATAACCTTATTCCTCAGTGCCATTAAGGTTTAAGTACCCTTAACTGCCGTGGTTAAAAGGCATATCAGCAGTCGTTAAGGGGTTAAATATGCTTGATGAATCTCCAATGTAACCTGATGCAATTTATTAAGCTATTAACCAATAATCCTATTATGTAAATGTCTTTGAATTTGGCAATAAATAAAGTATCATTAGAAGAAGAAAATATGTAAGAAGTGAAGTTTTCTATCCTACTGTTCCAATGAATTTGTAACACATTAAAGGTTTTCTGCAGTACATGTACAATGGGTTCTTAGAATTGAACAGTAGGGTGAAAACTGAAGGGAGCATGTAATTGCTTTTGTAATATTCGTATCAGTTTTGCCTATCAAGAAATATATAGTTTTTTCTTATAGCATATTTTAGATTAGCTTAATCCTCCATACAACAGGAAAGATGCTTAATAACATCTGAAAGGTAAGCTGTGGCAGTCTGAGCTTGCGATGGAAATGGCTATGTATGAATACAAAGAAAAGATTTACTAGATATTCACCTGCTACATAAAACTGTTGGAATTATAAAGAATAATTAGGAAGTACAATATTTAAGATTTAGTACAACATTCTATCAAATAAAGATAGTCAATAAACTCCTCCTCACCCTTTGTAAGTGTATTTACAAGCATTGAGCTTCACAATATTTTAGTAAGCCTGGCAGTGCAGTTTTGAAGAAAAGTCATTTTCCATTCATTTTAGCCATTTTTTAGTACCTTTATCTTGTGGACTTACTGTAAATGTAAACAATACATATAGAGTTCTCCAGATATATCTTATACTCACCATAAAATTGCACTCCTGGTGCACTGTAAATGAAAATACTTCTTTAGAGAAGCACTCATATTATTATATATTATTTTAATACATATGTGTATGTGTCTGTAATGTAGTGTGAGTGTATTAATATGGTCACCTACCGCCGGTCTGTCCGGTGTCCAGCGCCATTCTTCTTCTCTTCCTTGTGACGTCAACGCAATGCTAACTAGTCTGTTCACTCTATGCTCTATACATAAGCCGAAAGTCTCTTTTACAATATTAGATAATATAATGTGAATATTTACTAACCAGTTTATAAAACAAAGGAAAGGATGCTAGGTAAGCAGTGTATCAATAAGAAATACAAGGACAGCAGTCACACTCAATAAAACTGTCTAAGAGTATACACAGGTACACTTAAACAGGATTAACAGTTATATGCAAGCAAAATACAATGCGATTAACCCCTTCTATGCATAAATCAATAAAACAACAGAGTTGTTCCAGTACTCTGGTAATTGCCTATTCGTAGCACTTTTCAAATTGTCTCTTACGGAAGACGCCTTTTCTCCTAACTAACTGGACCTCTATAAGGCCATATATTCAGATGTACGATGGTACCAGTACATCCTGTAACTGAAGTAGAAGGGTCTTTGCTGGGCTGAGACCCAAATAATCAGAAATGCCGTCTTGAAGCTCTTAGAGAACATCAATCTCTTCAATGCAGGGCTTCCCTAAGTCCTTAGAGATAAGGCATCATGTGGCCTAGCCCAAGATGTTGTGTACTTGGTTGTTCTCACCAAGTTGGCTCATATCAAGCCGAACAACGTGTCCCAGAGTCACCAACAACAGATCCAGAGTTGCACTGCCCTATCCATGTTTTCTCCAAGGATTCACAGCATCACTTCCACCTGGACTCTCTTCGACTGCTCCCAACCGCCCACCAACCACCAAAAACCCCCGGGCTCCAACTATGGTCTCTCACCACTGCCTTCTACTGGCCAGATTATATATTGCATAACCAATTTCAAACAATACAGTAAACTATGTTTAACCATTACAAGTCTATAGAAACTCGTTCTGACATTCCATTGGGTTACATTGTAAAAGCCACTTGCGGGTCACGCAAAGCGCAACGTGATGTGGAGAGACTGCAGAGAGCTGATGTCACTGTGAAGAGGAGCAAAAGAACACTGGACTCCAGAGAGAGCAGTGGTAGGTGAGTATATTAATACACTTGCACTACATTACATGTACAAAAATATAGATGGAAGTGCTTCTTTAATTTTCTTGGTTATTACTACTGCAAATGTATAACTGCTGAGTTTTGCATTTTCACATGACAATGATATATCTGTACATTGTCTTAAACTGTCTGAACAGTAATGTTTGTAATATATTTTATATGCAGTTGTGCTCAAAAGTTCACATACCCTGGCAGAACTTTTTCTTTCTTGGACTTTTTTCAGAGAATATGAATGATAACACCAAAACTTTTTCTCCACTCATGGTTAGTGGTTGGGTGAATCCATTTATTGTCAAACTACTGTGTTCTCTCTTTTGAAAATATAATAACAACCCAAAACATCTAAATGACCTTGAACAAAAGTTCACATACCCCATTTCTTAATACTGCCCCCTCTAACATCAATGACAGCTTGAAGTCTTCTGTAATAGTTGTGAATGAGGTTCTTTATTTGCTCAAATTCCTGGGCTGTCTAGCAAGAACTACGTGCTTGAGATCTCCCCAGAGTGGCTCAATGATAATGAGGTCAGGAGACTGAGATGGCCACTCCAAATCCTTCACTTTGTTCTGCTTTAGCCAATGATAGGCCAACTTGGCCTTGTGTTTTGGATCGTTGTCATGTTGGAACATCCTAGTACGTCCATGTATGCTTTTATGTGGAAATGAGCACCTGCATTACCGTCCAATACTGGTAATTATCTTCTATGTCCTTCACAATTTACCCTTAAAGAAACCACTTGCTCAATAGATATATGAATGGGATCCTCTCTCTCTGCTCTTCCTGCTTTAAGGCCATGTTCAGACTTTCAATATTTGGTCTGGGGGAAAATGTGTGTAATGGCTAAGTAACTGGCTTAGCGATAGAAAGCAGAGGGTGGTTATTAATGGTATATTCTCTAACTGGGTCGCTGTGTGACCAGTGGGGTGCCGCAGGGGTCGGTGTTGGGACCTATTCTCTTCAACATATTTATTAACGATCTGGTAGAAGGTTTACATAGTAAAATATCGATATTTGCAGATGATACAAAACTGTGTAAAGCAGTCAATACAAGAGAAGATAGTATTCTGCTACAGATGGAGCTGGATAAGTTGGAAACTTGGGCCGAGTGGTGGCGATGTGGTTTAATAATAATAAATATAAGGTTATACACATGGGAAGAAGGAATCAATATCACCATTACACACAGAACGGGAAACCACTGGGTAAATCTGACATGGAGAAGGACTTGGGGATCCTAGTTAATGATAAACTTACCTGGAGCAGCCAGTGCCAGGCAGCTGATACCAAGGCAAACAGGATCATGGGGTGCATTAAAAAGAGGTCTGGATATACAGATGCATGTGCATTTATACGGAAACTTGATTACACAAAGGTGAATTATATTTATCATCCTTAGGCATTTAGGACAACATTGGATCATTCAGAGATCCACAATGAACTTCTGGAGTGAGTTTGCTGCACTGAAAGTACAGGGGCCGAATAATATTGCACGCCCCACATTTCAGTTTTGGAATTTCCACAAAAATGTAAAATAACCAATACATTTCATTCAACTTCACAATTGTGTTCCACTTGTTGTTGATTCTTCACCAAAAATTTACATTTGGTATCTTTATGTTTGAAGCATGATATGTGGGAAGAGGTTGAAAAGTTCCAGGGAGCCGAATACTTTCGCAAGGCACTGTATATAGCTTATTCTCTACTTCTCTGAAAATAATTTGCCATCAAACTCAACCGACCCAAAAGGCTAAGGCAGCCTTTTTCTACCCCCTATTTCTTCAAGATAGTTGTACCATCATTGTAGATAAGCACCTGTAATTTGTGTCACCCCCACCTCATTGTAGACTGTAAGCTCTGAAGAGCAGGGTCATGTTTATTTTTGCTTTAATTGTTTGATTATCTTACACTTGGTAACTTTTGACTGTTTTATATGAACTGCAGACTTGTAAAGCTATGCAGAATGTGTTTACAATATATAAAAGTTATTTTTATTAGTAGATTGGAGATGGTGAAGTTCAACCTGTTAGCTTTGCCACATGTAGGAGGAAAGAATCTTTTACATGAGCACAACTGCACAAACGAGGGTTTGCTGCTGTGCTGACGCAGGGTGCAGTAGGGTGAACACGACAAGCTGCTGAACTGTGAGAGAGGTGCAGGCGGAGATGTACCATGGATTGAGAAAGATGAGGTGTGCTTGGTATGTGAGATCAGTAGAAAACAGCAGGCATGTCCAATTCCGTATCAGCTGATAGGCTGTCAGTCACCCCAACTGTAGGGAGTAAACAAGTGGAGATTTTTCAGCCAGAGACCTGTGTGACAACACTGGCCATGGTGAGGGAGGAGGAAGAATCAGAAGATGTGGTTGATGGGGTAGATGATGGTTGGCGAGGCAGCTAGTCTGTATTTTAGCACAGTGACATTACCAGATTAACTCATGTTGATCGCGCGTGTGCCAGTTCATGCATGTAGCACTGAAATTATTATTTTTTCACTCTACTAGGTCGTTGTTAAAAAAGTTGACAGATAATTTGATTGTTTAGATTTTTGCCGGTCTGAAAAAAGACCCAAGACAGTTGGGGCTCAAAATGCATTGGTTGTCGTGGTTGCATAACTCTGTCTCTATATAACCTCCTCGTCTTCATCCTATTTCCCCGCTGAGCTACTCAGCTGCATGCTTCTGGGTTTATACCAAGTGTGATCTACTACTTCATTGTCATCCTCTCTGTTCTCCCACTCCTCGCCCTGAGAGTCACCCTCCTCCTCTTCATGCCTTGAAAGCACAGTACGGTCCACAGATGCCTCAAGTATCTGAGTCTTGTCACGAATGGATCATCTTCACCCAATGGGGTTAACATCTGTTGACGAGGGGTTGTATTATTCTCAGACCAAACATTGTCCGGCCATGAATCAAACTGAGAAAAAATGTGTCCATTGGTGCAGATGATCTCCTCCTGTTGACTCTGTGAATAATTAGAGTGCACTTCCGATGCCAATGGCATACAATGTGTGAAGAGATCTGCAGACTCAGCCATCTATGGTTCTTCCCAACAGTCAGTTGGGCAGTTAGAGAGTTGTGATGTGGTGGAATACAAGGGTAATTGGGGTGCCACCACTGAGGACTGTTACTGTCTGCTGTATTGCTGCCAAAGAAAGGGAGTGGAGTAGCCCGTCCAGTAACAGAAGTTGCAAAAATTCTGCCCAATTGCTCACTGCAGCAAAACAAACCGACTTCTCATCCTCATATCAAACCTGTCTCACAACCCTAAACAGCTATTCAGTACTTTCAGTTCTCTCCTGCGTCCACCAGCTCCCCTTCCCTTTCCTTTCCTCTCATCTAAGCTGAAGACTTTGCCACACCACCTGTGAACCTGACAAAATAAGTTAACATCCCACCTCATTTCAAACTTTACTTCATCACAAGCGTAACCCATCTCTTCAACCTATCACTAACAACTGGTGTCTTCCCTCCTGATTGAAACATACCTCAATCACACCCATCCTCAAAAAGCCCACCCTTGATCTATCCTCTGTGTCTAGCTAACACTCCATATCATTTCTCCTCTATGCCTCCAAACTACTGGAGCAAAACGTCCATTTTGAACTGTCTTCCCACCTCTGCTCTTGCTACCTCTTTGACAGCTTACAATCTGGCTTCAGACTACAACATTCCACTGAAACTAACTGCCAAATGAAAGGGACATAAGTTTGTCCTCCTTCTCCTGGACCTGGCATCTACCTTTGACACAGTGGACCATTCCCTCATACTACAGACTTTCTGATCTGTTGACATTGCAGACTTGGCCCTTTGTTGGATCTCCTCTTACCTAACAGACAGGACATTCAGTGTCTTATACTCACATACCACCTCCTCATCTCACCCCCTATGTGTCGGTGTACTCCAAGGTTCAATTGTAGGATGGGGCACTATGCTTAGGGCGTGCACATGTCCCTCACTCTTAAAGGGACTGCCCACATTAACCTAAGGTACACCCAGCCTATAGCTGGGTGACACCTTCTAGTTAAGGCTTCTCTAATATGGAGGTGCCTGAGCTACGTTGCTAGTTTGTCTTGCATGCTTGTTAGATGTCAGGTTCACCAGGTCCCCTAATCTTCTTGTCTACCCTGTTCCCATCTGCTCACACCTGCCTGTCGCTGTCTGCTCGTACCTGTCTGTGCTGTTCTGTCCATCAGCCGTTCCAGATTGCATCTGCCAGTGTCCATCTGTCTAACACCTGGTTCAGCCTACACATGTCAGTGCTTTTCTGTTCCTCGGCTGGTCCCATCTGCTCCTGTGGTTCCAGAGTCTCTCCAGTGCCTGCCTGCATTCTTCATCCATCCTTTGAGCCGTAGCAGTTTACCTGCTATAGGAGGTAGGATGCTACCTTCTGTAGGCCAGCCATGGAGTAGCATCTAGTGCCACCTCCTTATTACTCCTTTTGCAGTTTTTGACTACTGACACTTATCCAAGTTGGGATTTGGTAGGCCACCGAGTTATGCCTCACCACCTTGCCCATTACAGTCTCCATCTGCTGGGTTGGCTGTAGTGGAAATGGTGTCAGTCCCAGCTATACTAGTTCTACTCTATTGCAATTGCTGACACTTTGTTGGTGTCTGCCACTAATTTTTGTAAATGTGTAAACTCCTGGTTTGGTCTCCTTCATGGGTGTTACCTGTTGCATTAGGCCCCTGTAATAATTATAGGGGATAACTCAGGAGACTCTTTGCGTGGAACAAGACAACTACAGGACACAGTTTTATAAGTGGTAAAGTCTATATTATCACACGGTGATTCAAACAGGTGCAGAGAGAAACTCAAGTCCACAACACTTGGAGTAAATATTAAATGCAGTTGAGCAGTCTATAGGAAACTTCAGAGGAAAATGCAATCACGCAGAAAGTCTATGAAGCACAATTATTCTTGAGGATACTTGACACAAATAAGTCCTTGCTTAGTCCAAAACACAGATAGATATGCTTATAAGGCAGTTCAAATAATATCTTAGCTCAACCAGGGAGGCCTGGGTAATAGTCTCTGGTTCTTGCAGAGCAGCAACAGCTTACATGTTCCCGCAAATGCAGATGGAAGTAAACACGAACAACAGATGAAGGAGGATTACTGGAACTGGTGTATGCAGCAGGAACTCAGAGCAGAGTAGCAGGATAACCCCACAGTTTCACAGGAGCAGGTTTACAGCCAGGGAGTCACCAGAGGTCAGGAGCTGGATGCAAGGCAGAATACTCTAGCACAGACTGAAGGCTGGGGTGGAGTTTTTTAGCAGGAAGACACAGTGCACATGAGACCAAAGATGCCATCTTGGAAAAGGGCAGTAATGCACAAAAGATAATACAAAATGTTCAGAGTCCTGACAGCCTCTGAGACTGTCAGGCCTCCACTTCCTTGGAGTCAACTACCCGTGTTACTATCCTTAGATTTTTCTGATAATAGTAGTCTATGAAATTTATATGATATTTGTGCCACCTGAATGTGGCTGAGCATGAAACAGGTTGAGATGTGGCATGTGGAATCAGGGCTCTCAGCATAGAAGGCCTACACTGATCCCTCACTCACCTCGTCTTACCGTGACGTTCAATTGAAAGCTGTAAATGCTGGCCCAGACCTCGATACTCATGCCTGGCTGATTGCTACAGTGCCATGCTACAATTTGTACTGTGGGTGAATTGAGGCCACTTTCCTGGTGTCTGTTCCTCATTTGATGTGTTTTGACAGCTTTTGGGGACATTATAAGGTGTTATGCATGCATTTGTTTTGCCTCACATTGACTTGAATAGCATTCAGCTATGTTTGGCACATATTTGACGAATAAATAGGCAAATATTGCAAATTTGTCGATCGTAATTCCAACCGAACATTGAAATATTCACTCATCTCTACTAAGGAACAGATCCACCATGACATTGATTTGCAGGTATAGTCAGGATTACAAACAAGGCTATTGATGCTAGCTTTATAGCTTATGAAGGCTTGCCCATTAAGATACTTTTTTATAGCCTTGGATTACCACTTTAGCAAGGCACTTTTCCTGTTTAGGCTGGATTTACATTTCCTTTTGTCGTGGTCTGTGATTCACAGACCAGTCATAGGTCACCCGACTCAAACTCAACAGCCCCATATGCATATATGAAGCTATCAAATTTGAGTCAGGAGACTCGCTTCTGACCTGTAGTTTTCCAGGGTTTGAGGCAAATTTTGATGGCCTATAATGGATTTAATAGTGTAAAACCATGCAACAGAGCAAAATTCCTGCTGCAAACTGGTTTATGGACTTTACCCGCCTTCTCACAGTGATCATAATCTTTTTGTTTTTGTTGTGTGGATGATAGAGATGCATGTCCTTGTAGGCTCCACTTAATGATACATGACCCGCAAAGCTGAGTTTTATCTAGTTTCATTCAGTCCTTATGGGTCACTTGACAGATGAAACAAGTCGGCTAATTACTGTGCTGCTGTATACAAAATACAGCTCAAAACAGGCATAAAACTTTAATCAGCAAGTCAGACGGGAAACTGTGGCTGTGGAGGATTTAGACAGTGTGACAATAAAATGAGGAACAAATAAATATTACATGGAAAATATTAAATCCGATGGCCATACAAATGCTCATACTGACAATTATACATGATTATGGTGTAGAGAGTTTAAAAGCACAGAATTTCAAAAGGATATAAGTCTATCCAGAACTTGTACAAGGGGAGGAGTAAAATATACACAACATTCACAAATACAGTCATTTTCAACTTTATGGAGCAAAGTAGAGATACCAGCTTCCCCATATGCCTATAGTCAGTTGGGGATCATAGGCTGCAGGGAGAAGCATTACACTTTTGCCAGATTTTCATTTATGACCATGTTTATACATTTAGTATCTGATCAGTATTTTACATTAGCAGCATCTGACTGGGGTGTCTGGGGCCCACAGGAGGAATTGGCCCGAAGGGCCCACCCTACAGCTATATGCAAATACATGTTAGCCGCTATTCCTGCTATAGTGGAGTATCAACTGTAAAACACAGGCGGCTCCGGCATATCTGCTGTGCGCCATCATAACTGGGATGCATAATTACGGTAGTTTGCATTTAATGGGTTCTTTGGTTAAAACACACCAATTCATGGGCTCTACAAGATAGGTGATAACATATTGAATGCACAGTAAGATTGAATGAAAGGTAACGCTCGCCAGTTTCCTTAGTGATAAAATTAAGTCCTTTATTTAGATAATCTGGACAATCATCAAGCGGTAGCGAGGAGATTGAACCCATAGAAGTGCTATTCGAGCGCGAAACGGCCATCATCCACCTGTTTCCCCGCATTTTTCTCCCTGCACACCACACAGCCGCCTGATGATTGTCCGGATTATCTAAATAAAGGACTTCATTTTATCACTAATGAAACTGGTAAGTGCTGCCTTTCATTCAACCTTACTTGGATATCTACTGTTTTGTTGGCTACTGCACCACCAATAAGAAATAAGTTTCCACAGCAATTGAGATAGACGGCATTCACTAGACTGACAAAATACTGGTACCTTCTTGTATCCTCATCTCTATGTGCGATAACTTATTGATCGTTTGGGTCTAACCATTGGAAACCGCATCGATCAAAAGAATTAGGAAGTTTCATCCCTAACCGGAAACTTTTATCCCCATTTTAAAATGGAGCGGCAGGTGGGATGTCTGACCACAGCTCCATTCATTCTCTTTGGGACTTCAAGAAAAAAACCAGCTCAGTGCTTGCAGACAATGAGGAAAGAAATGGATGAGTGGCAAAGTCGCACATGTCGCTTCAGTCTAATGGGGACAAAAGCTCCACATTCTGCCGTTTGGCTCCCAGCAGTCAGTCCCCCATGAATCAATAAGTTATCACGTATCCTCTAGAGAAGTAAAAACTTGTTTTCAGTGGAGAACCCCTGTAAGTGCATCTAGTTCCAAGTATTTAATCACTAATGGAAATAAAAAGTCTTCTCCTAATAAATATCAGCAATAACAAATGACTACCATACAAAACACAATTCACTATACCAAGATCAATACCAAATATGAGGGAGAAATACAACCACACCATGACTGAACTACATATTACAATCATATTGTGACAATAATACCACAACTTTACAGGCTAGAAAGACCACCACACTGTGACCAGACCAGATACAGTTGTGTAAAAAGAGTGTTTGCCCCTTCCAGATTTTCCTACTCTTTTGCATGTTTATCACAATTAAATGCTTCAGATCACTGAAGAAATTTAAATATTAGACAAAGATAACTCAACTAAGCATAAAATGCAGTTTTTAAATGAAGGTCTTTATTATTAAGGGAAAAAGAAATCCAAACCTACAGGGCCCTGTGTGAAAAAGTGGCCCTCCCTAAACATAAATTAACAGTAGTTTATCAAATTTTTGGAAAGCTGAATTCAAATTCCCTAGCCACATGCAGGCCTGATTACTGCCACCCCTCTTCTCAATCAAGAAATTAAATCAAAAGTTCCTCAAAAGCTAGACATCATGGCCCGATGCAAATAACTTCTGGAACAAACAAGAAGCAAAGTAATTTAAATCTATAAGTCTGGAACAGGATATAAAACCATTTCTCAAGTTTTGGGACTCCAGCAAACCACAGTGAGAGCCATTATCCACAAATGGCCAAAACATGAAGAGTAGTGAACGTTCCCAGGAGTTGCCAGCTGACCAAAATTACCTCAAGAGTGCAGTGACAACTCATCCAAGAGGTCACAAAAGACAAACAGCCAAAGATCTGCAGCCCTCACTTGCCTCAGTTAGGGTCAGTATTCATGACTCCACCATAAGAAAGACATTGGGCAAAAATGGCCTGCATGGCAGAGTTCCAAGATGAAAATTACTGCTGAACAGTAAGAACATAAAAGTTCATCTCAGTTTTGCCAGAAAACATCTTGATGATCCCCAATACTTTTGGGAGAATACTCTGTGGACCGACAACACAAAAGTTTAACTTTTTGGAAAGTTTATGTCCCATTACATCTGGAGTAGAAATAACACAGCATTTCATAAAAAGAATATCATATCAACAATAAAATATGGTGGGGGTAATGTGATGGACTGGGGCTGTTTTGCTGCTTCAGGACCTGAAAGATTTGCTGTGGTAAATGGAAGCATGAATTCTGCTGTTCACCAAAAAATTCTGCAGTCGAATGTCTGTTTGTGACCTCAAGCTGAAGCGTACTTTGGTTATGCAGCAGGACAATGCTCCAATATACACCAGCAAATCCAACTCTGAATGGCTTAAAAAAAACAAAACAAAATTAAGACTTTGGAGTGGCCTAGTCAAAGTCCTGACCTAATCCGATTGAGATGCTGTGGCATGACCTTAGAAAGGTGGTTCATGCTCAGAAACCCTCCAGTGTGGCTAAATTTCAACAATTCTGCAAAGATGAGTGGGCCAAAATTCCTCCAGAGCATTGTAAAAGACTCATTTCCAGTTATTGCAAATGCTTGATTGCAATTGTTGCTGCAAACGGTGGCTCAACCAGTTATTTAGGTTTAGGAGGCAATCACTTTTTCACACAGGACCCTGTAGTTTTGTTATTTTCCCTTAATCATAAAGGCCTTCATTTAAAAACTGCATTTCGTGTTTACTTGTGCTATTTTTATCTAATATTTAAATTTGTTTGGTGATCTGAAACATTTAAGTGTGACAGACATGCAAAAAATAGGAAATCAGGAAAGGGGCAAACACTTTTTCCTTCAGATCTGGCACAATCATTTTAAAATAGCTGTGGACCTACCAGAGGCAGGCGGCTAACATCAGTACGCTTGTGACAGGCGGCGCATGACAGTGATGTCAAATGATGGCAACGTCACCGGCCTATGAGGTTACTGCTATGCGCCACCTGCAACGGGCACACTGACGTCAGCCTCCTCCTCAGATGCACATTCAGTTTAAACCAGCAAGCCCCCTCTTATGTCCTGCTCGGGGTCCCACCGAGGACCCAGGGCCCACTGGAGAATCGTCTGGTGTTCCGGTGCTCCAGTCTGACCCTGTACATCAGTATTTGTAAGTGAAGACCAGGAGTGGGTGAAAAATGCAAAAGTGGTGCATTTGTTTGTATTATACTTTTCCTTTGACTGTTCTACTCCTGGTTTTGGCTTACAAATACTGATGTAAAATTCTGTCCAAATACTGAACGTGTGAACATGGCCTTATCATCGGTGCTTACTTAGCGCTTCATCAGTCTTTATTAGATGAAAAAAGAAACACTGATGGAGGTTTCTCAAACTTTTCCTATCAAACAGTCAGTGAAATATGGAAAGTGCATGAATGACATCCGAGTATTGTCTGATTTTATCATTAACCTACAGCCTTTTATTGCCTAGTTTGATTGAAGACTTGGATCAAACTGGTCATATCTCAGTGATTTCGGGGAGACCACTGCAAAATATATGGACACGTGGACAGCACCCCTGGTCAAAATTACTGTTATTCTGAACAGTTAAGAAAGTTGAATATTAAATGATCTCTAAAAGGCCTAAAGTTAAAGATGACACATTTCCTTTGTATTTTAGACAAAAAAAATATATTGTCATCCTTTACATTTTAAAAAATACAAAAAAGAAAATGGCCTGATGCTAAGGTTTGGGCACCCTACGTGGTAAGTATCTAGTAGCACCCCCTTTTTAAAAGTATCATAACTTGTAAATGCTTTTTGTTGCCAGACAAGTCTTTCAATTCTTGCTTGAGGGATTTTCATCCAGTCTTCCTTGGAAAATTCTTCCAGTTCCGTGAGATTCCTGGGTCATCTTGCATGCACTGCTATTTTCAATGATGTTCAGATCATGGGACTATGAGGCCCATTGTAAAACCTTCAGCATGCGCCTTTTGAGGTAGTCAA
Organism: Ranitomeya variabilis; assembly: GCF_051348905.1. Classification (NCBI taxonomy): domain Eukaryota; kingdom Metazoa; phylum Chordata; class Amphibia; order Anura; family Dendrobatidae; genus Ranitomeya; species Ranitomeya variabilis. The sequence goes on from NC_135232.1 coordinate 371,528,676, forward strand.
TTGTGGATTTTGACATGTGCTTAGGATCACTATCCATTTGTAGAAGCCATCCTCTTTTCAACTTCAGCTTTTTTTTACAGATGTTATGTTTGCATCAAGAATTTGTTGAAATTTCATTAAATCCATTCTTCCCTCTACCCGTGAAATGTTCCCTGTGCCATTGGCTGCAAAACAACCCCAAAGCATGATTGATCCACCCTCATGCTTAATGGTTGGTGAGATGTTATTTTCCTGAAATTCTGTGCCCTTTTTTCTCCACACATACCTTTTGTCATTGTGGCCAAAGAGTTCGATTTAAACATCATTGGGAGCAGCAGCGCTACAATAAGTATGACAGGTTCTCCTCCTGTCCTAGTTAGTCCAGCTTTCCTCCACAGAGATCCTCTCTATCAACAGACTGGTGGAAGAGGAGCATGTGACTAGACCTGTCCATCAGCCTTCTCCAAATGAAAAAACAATTCACCTACTGTTTTTCTATTGTAGGAAGCTGACAGACAAGTCTGGTCACATGCTCCTCTTTCATAAGCGATTTTGTGACCAGGAGAGCTGTTCAGTCTATGAGGAAAGCTTCACTAATACAGGTCCTTCTCAAAAAATTAGCATATAGTGTTAAATTTCATTATTTACCATAATGTAATGATTACAATTAAACTTTCATATATTATAGATTCATTATCCACCAACTGAAATTTGTCAGGTCTTTTATTGTTTTAATACTGATGATTTTGGCATACAACTCCTGATAACCCAAAAAACCTGTCTCAATAAATTAGCATATTTCACCCGTCCAATCAAATAAAAGTGTTTTTTAATAACAAACAAAAAAACCATCAAATAATAATGTTCAGTTATGCACTCAATACTTGGTCGGGAATCCTTTGGCAGAAATGACTGCTTCAATGCGGCGTGGCATGGAGGCAATCAGCCTGTGACACTGCTGAGATGTTATGGAGGCCCAGGATGCTTCAATAGCGGCCTTAAGCTCATCCAGAGTGTTGGGTCTTGCGTCTCTCAACTTTCTCTTCACAATATCCCACAGATTCTCTATGGGGTTCAGGTCAGGAGAGTTGGCAGGCCAATTGAGCACAGTAATACCATGGTCAGTAAACCATTTACCAGTGGTTTTGGCACTGTGAGCAGGTGCCAGGTCGTGCTGAAAAATGAAATCTTCATCTCCATAAAGCATTTCAGCCGATGGAAGCATGAAGTGCTCCAAAATCTCCTGATAGCTAGCTGCATTGACCCTGCCCTTGATGAAACACAGTGGACCAACACCAGCAGCTGACATGGCACCCCACACCATCACTGACTGTGGGTACTTGACACTGGACTTCAGGCATTTTGGCATTTCCTTCTCCCCAGTCTTCCTCCAGACTCTGGCACCTTGATTTCCGAATGACATGCAAAATTTGCTTTCATCAGAAAAAAGTACTTGGGACCACTTAGCAACAGTCCAGTGCTGCTTCTCTGTAGCCCAGGTCAGGCGCTTCTGCCGCTGTTTATGGTTCAAAAGTGGCTTTACCTGGGGAATGCGGCACCTGTAGCCCATTTCCTGCACACGCCTGTGCACGGTGGCTCTGCCAAGGTCTGGAATCGGTCCTTCTCCACAATCTTCCTCAGGGTCCGGTCACCTCTTCTCGTTGTACAGCGTTTTCTGCCACATTGTTTCCTTCCAACAGACTTACCATTGAGGTGCCTTGATACAGCACTCTGGGAACAGCCTATTTGTTGAGAAATTTCTTTCTGGGTCTTACCCTCTTGCTTGAGGGTGTCAATGATGGCCTTCTTGACATCTGTCAGGTCGCTAGTCTTACCCATGATGGGGGTTTTGAGTAATGAACCAGGCAGGGAGTTTTTAAAAGCCTCAGGTATCTTTTGCATGTGTTTAGAGTTAATTAGTTGATTCAGAAGATTAGGGTAATAGGTCATTTAGAGAACCTTTTCTTGATATGCTAATTTATTGAGACAGGTTTTTTGGGTTATCAGGAGTTGTATGCCAAAATCATCAGTATTAAAACAATAAAAGACCTGACAAATTTCAGTTGGTGGATAATGAATCTATAATATATGAAAGTTTAATTGTAATCATTACATTATGGTAAATAATGAAATTCAACACTATATGCTAATTTTTTGAGAAGGACCTGTACATACAGAAGGGAAACCTCTAATACTTATATATTAGGATATCCACCAACATGTGTTAAAATATAAAGATGTGGACAATCTCTTTAAAATAATAGATGTGTAAATGTGCTAACATTTTCGTTAAAATGTTGAGACTTCATAACACATATAAAGGACTTGTTTATTGAATTGTATCTATTCCAACAAATTAGTGTAGATACAATGATGCTTTTCAAGTTCAGCATGGCTGATCCTTTTCTTCCCTGACATCATGTATGTGGGAGATCCCCATGCACACTTGATGGCCATTCAGTCCTGCCAATATCGGTGGGTTTGAAAGCTGTATATGCGGGCCTTTAGGCTTTATCTGCAGCTCATGAAATGACAATCATGAAATGCTATCCCTAGTAAGACAATGGAGCTACAAACACTGAAATCACAACTATTATTTATAATGATTTGTCACCATATGGAATTTACACTTTTTAACTATAGAAATCAGTAAATGATATCAAGGAAATAAATACCACATATAACATGTTCATGGATGTTCTAAAATGTCATCTGACAGGTTCCTGTTCCCATCCCCGATTGTTACTTTTTATGTGGCTATTACCACATTTAGGAATCTGTAAGTCACAAATAGACTCATTTTTAAAAGAAGCTAATGGTTTGTTGAGCACACAATGCATTACAATCCACATTCCTGTGTACTGTAAACCTCTCATTTGTGTTAATATTTTACTATGCTGTTTATAACCTAGTTGAATTCCTGACCCTACAAACCAAATAGTACACACACAGCTATGAATATGAGGTATGGATCGCTCAAATATTCTCTTAACTTTTTACCTTCCAGTAATTGTGCTATATTGTCTCCTCTGATAACAGTACCTTTTTCACTTTTCCTTTGCTACTTATTTTAGTTAGTATCATAACATGTATTTTTCACATTATTTATACATTTTCTTTCCAGTTTCATAACTAGAGTAGTATATAATTTGTGATTCGATCTGCACAAATTGCTATAAAAAAATGCCCGTTTTCATTTTTCACATTAAAGAAACAAAAACTGGACGGAGCAAATTATATATACAGGGTGGGCCATTTATATGAATACACCTAAATAAAATGGGAATGGTTGGTGATATCAACTTCCTGTTTATGGCACATTAGTATATGGGAGGGGCAAAACTTTTCAAGATGGGTGGTTACCACGGCGGCCATTTTGAAGTTGGCCATTTTGAATCCAACTTTATTTTTTTCAATGGGAAGAGGGTCATGTGACACATAAAACTTATTGAGAATTTCACAAGAGAAACAATGGCGTGCTTGGTTTTAATGTAACTTTATTCTTTCATGAGTTACAGGAAACTGTTCATGTAGGAATGCTTGGACCTGACGCTCAAGATGGTGCACCACCACATTATGGGTGTCAGGTCCGAGCATTCCTACATGAACAGTTTCCTGGAAAGTGGATTGGTCATCATGGGCCAGTTGAATGGTCACCAAGGTCTCCTGATCTGACCCCCTTGAACTTTTATCTTTGGGGTCATCTGAAGGCAATTGTCTATGCTGTGAAGATACAAGATGTGCAGCATCTGAAACAACGGATACTGGAAGCCTGTGCTAGTATTTCTTATGTGGTGTTGCTATCAGTGTGTCAAGAGTGGGAGAAGAGGGTTGCATTGACAATCCAACACAATGGGCAGCATTCATTTTATAAGTGGTCAGAATCTTGTAAATAACTCATGAAAAAATAAAGTTGTGTTAAAACCAAGCACACCATTGTGTTTCTTGTGAAATTCTTAATAAGTTTGATGTGTCACATGACCCTCTTCCCATTGGAAAAAATAACATTGGATCCAAAATGGCTGACTTCAAAATGGCCGCCATGGTCACTGTTATGATCCGGTGACCTTGGAGCCACATGAGACTTTCTCAGGAGTAGGTGGAACCTGTACTGACCGCAAACCCTAAACTGTCACCACAACTAGAAGTAGCCGTGGGGTGTACCTAACACATCCTAGACACCTCGACACAGCCGGAGGACTAAATACCCCTATAGATGGAAATGGGAATTCTATCTTGCCTCAGAGCAGAACACCAAAGGATAGGCAGCCCCCCACAAATATTGACTGTGAGTATTAGAGGAAAGACACATGCAGGCAGAAATCAAGGATTTAGCAAAAGAGGCCACGCTAGCTAAATAGGAAAGGATAGGACAGAATACTAAGCGGTCAGTATTAAAACCCTAAAAATATCCACAGCAGATAATACAAAAATTCCACCATCTAACTAAAGACATGGAATGTATATCTGCATCTCCTGAGAATCCAACTTGACTGAAATATCCAAACACAGTCTAAGCTGGACAAGAAAAAACATTGAATAGTACTGAATTGTAAAGCACACAGCATGTGTGCTGTAGAATCAAAACCAGACACTTATCTTTGCTGATTTGGCAGCAGAGCTGGAGGAACCAGACAGAGATGCAAAACCTCCAAGAACAATGGACAACTGGCAAGGGCTAATGAATCCTGCACACCTAAATATCCCAGTCAGAGCTGCAATCAGCAGGGACACCTGCCCAGGATTGCAACCCAGGGACAACTGCATTACTACCAACAACCACCGGAGGGAACCCAAGAGCAGAATTCACAACAGGTCACCACCCAACTTGAAAAGTTTTCCCGCTCCCATATACTAATGTGCCACAAACAGTAAGTTTATATCACCATCCATTAATCTGGAGGGTATTCCAGAGTACCTGAAGGATTTTAAAGATGTGTTTTCCAAAAAAGAGGCTAAGGTTTTGCCACCACATTGCCCCTATGATTGTGTTATCAATCTCATTTCGGATGCTAAATTGCCCAAGGCCCGTTTGTACAATCTTTCCAGCCCGGAACATTCTGCTATGAAACAGTATGTCTCTGAAAGCTTACGTAAAGATCACATCCATCCCTCTGTCTCTCCTGTGGCTTCTGGATTCTTTTTTGTTAGGAAAAAAGATGGTGGTTTACGCCCTTGCCTCGATTTTCGGGAACTAAATAAAATTACGGTGAGAAATACTTACCCTCTCCTGCTTATCCCTGATCTGTTCAACCAATTGTCTGGGACTAAGTGGTTTTCCAAGTTGGACCTCAGGGGACATATAATCTTATCAGTATTCGGGAGGGGGATGAGTGGAAAACAGCATTTCTCACCTCTGAGGCTTTCTTTGAAAACTTGGTCATGCCATTTGGTCTCACTAATGCACCAGCGGTGTTTCAGAATTTCATTAATAATGTTTTTTTTACTTCATTGGGCGCTTTGTGGTGATATATTTAGATTACATCCTGATATTTTCATCTGACAAAGAATCTCACGTGGTTCATCTACGTGTAGTTCTTCAAAGGTTATGGGAGAACTCTCTGTTTGCTAAACCTGAGAAGTGTTTATTTTTTGTCCAAGAACTGTCCTTTCTGGGGGTCATTCTGTCTACCAAGGGGTTTCGTACGGACCCTGGAAAGGTACAGGCCATTGTTGATTGGGTGCAACCCAGAGACCTAAGAGGTCTTCAGTGTTTTTTGGGGTTTGCCAATTACTATCGTAAATTTATCAAAGGTTTTTCTCAGGTGGTAAAGCCTCTCACTGATCTCACTCGTAAGGGGGCTGATCTTAAAAACTGGTCGGTCCCAGCAGTTGCAGCCCTTTCTACATTGAAAAAGTGTTTTATGTCTGCTCCTGTATTGGTCCAGCCTGATCCGTGTAAACTGTTCATTGTTGAGGTGTACACATCGGAGGTGGGAGTAGGGGCGGTGTTCTCTCAGAGAACCGTCATGTTGATTAACTTGAGATCTTGTGCGTTTTTCTCCAAGAAGTTTTTTCCTGCTGAGAGAAATTACGATGTTGGGAATCGGGAGCTATTAGCCTTAAAACTGGCTTTTGAAGAATGGAGGCACTTTTTGGCGAGGGCTGTTCTTCAGATTACGGTCATTACGGACCACAAGAACCTGTCCTACATAGAGTCTGCTAAGCGCTTAACTCCTAGACAGGTGAGGTGGTCGCTTTTTTTCACGTTTTCATTTTTCCATCACCTTTTGGCCTGGTTCCAAGAGTGTCAAGGCCGATGCCTTGTCTCACAGTTTGGATCCGATATCACCTCCCAAAGCTCCTTCCTCCATTCTTCAGCATGGGGTGGTCATTGCTGGGGTGTCCTCCGAGTTGGAGCGGCAAAATTCATGAGGCTCAGTCTCTTGCTCCTCCATCTTTACCTGATAACAAGCTCTTCATCCCTGTTCAGTATAGGTTGAGGGTTCTCCGGCAGTTCCATGACTCCCAGTAGGCATCCTGGAGCAGGGCCGGACTGGGACTAAAATTCAGCCCTGGCATTTGAAGTTACACAGGCCCACTTGTCACATGGTGACTGTATAATATCTTTGTACACTTGTAGGCAGGGCCGGTTTTAGGCAAAGTGGGGCCCTAGGCAAAGTTTAAAATGGGTCCCCAAATGCTAACATATTGCACATCACACAGAAGCCTTTCTGTTGTATTTACGTGCGCTGAGTTCAGGCCGCTAAACGAGTTTGATCGACAATACTGAAGTTGTTCAACGCTTGTTTCCCGGCCTCTTTCCACCAGCTGAGGAATAATGATGAGACAGAACGATCACTAATAGATCACTAACAGATCACCATACAGTATCATGTTTTCAGCAGCACATCTACAGTTTACACTGGCAATGTGCTGCTGACAACAAGGCTTTTTGTTCCAGCAAAAACAATCCGAATATGCAGCATTTTACTTGTTTAGTAAAATACACCCCATAGTCCTCCATATATTATAATGTGCTCCATAGTCCTCCATATAGTATAATACACTCCCTATAGTCCTCCATATATTAAAATACACTGCTCAGTCCTCCACATAGTATAATACACTCCTCATAGTCCTCCATATAGCATAATACAATCCTCATAGTCCTCCATATAGCATAATACAATCCTCATAGTGCTCCATATAGTATAATGCACCGCCACAGTCATCCATGTAGTACAATTCACTTCCCATAGTATAATGCACCCCATAGTTCTTCATATAGTATAACGTATTCCCCATAGTCCTCGATACAGTATAATGCAGCCCACATATAGTATAATGCAGCCACCCCAGAGTATAATGCAGCCACCCCAGAGTATAATGCAGCCACCCCAGAGTATAATGCAGCCACCCCACAGAGTATAATGCAGCCACCCCACAGAGTATGTAACCCCCATAGAATATAATACAGCCCACCTCCCCATAATATATAATGTAGCCCCCCATGGAATATAATGCAGCCCCCCATAGTATATAACGCAGCCTCCCCCATAGAATATAATATACCCCCACAATAGTATATAACACAGCCACATAGTACATAACATGGCCTCCCCCATAGAATATAATATACTCCCCATAGTATATAGCAAAGCCCGCATATTATATAGCACAAACCGCATAGTATACAGCACAGCCTGCATACTATAGCACAGCTCGCGTAGTAGATAACACAGCCCACACAGCAGTATTCAGCACAGACCACACAGTAGTATACAGCACAGACCACACAGTAGTATACAGCACAGCCCACGTAGAAGTATACAGCACAGTCCACACAGTAGTATACAGCACAGCCCACAGAGTAATATATACAGCACAGCCCACAAAGTAATATATACAGCACAGCCCACAAAGTAATATATACAGCACAGCCCACAGAGAACTATATACAGCACAGCCCACAGAGAACTATATACAGCACAGCCCACAGAGAACTATATAAAGCACAGCCCAGAGTACTATATACAGCACAGCCCAGAGTACTATATAAAGCACAGCCCAGAGAGTACTATATACAGCACAGCCCAGAGAGTACTATATACAGCACAGCCCAGAGAGTACTATATACAGCACAGCCCACAGAGTACTATACACAGCACAGCCCACAGAGTACTATACACAGCACAGCACACAGAGTACTATATACAGCACAGCCCACAGAGTACTATATACAGCACAGCCCACAGAGTACTATATACAGCACAGCCCACAGAGAACTATATACAGCACACAGTAGTATACAGCACAGAGCACAGCCCACAGAGAACTATATACAGCCCACAGTAGTATACAGCACAGAGCACAGCCCACAGAGAACTATATACAGCCCACAGTAGTATACAGCACAGAGCACAGCCCACAGAGAACTATATACAGCACAGAGCACAGCCCACAGAGAACTATATACAGCCCACAGTAGCATACAGCACAGAGCACAGCCCACAGATAACTATATACAGCCCACAGTAGTATACAGCACAGAGCACAGCCCACAGAGTACTATATACAGCCCACAGTAGTATACAGCACAGAGCACAGCCCAGAGAACTATATATAGCACACAGTAGTATACAGCACAGAGCACAGCCCACAGAGTACTATATATAGCACAGAGCACACAGTAGTATACAGCACAGAGCACAGCCCACAGAGAGCTATATACAGCCCACAGTAGTATACAGCACAGAGCACAGCCCACAGAGAGCTATATACAGCCCACAGCAGTATACAGCACAGAGCACAGCCCACAGAGTACTATATACAGCCCACAGTAGTATACAGCACAGAGCACAGCCCACAGAGTACTATATACAGCCCACAGTAGTATACAGCACAGAGCACAGCCCACAGAGAACTATATACAGCACACAGTAGTATACAGCACAGAGCACAACCCACAGAGTACTATATACAGCCCACAGTAGTATACAGCACAGCCCACAGAGTACTATATACAGCCCACAGTAGTATACAGCACAGAGCACAGCCCACAGAGTACTATATACAGCCCACAGTAGTATACAGCACAGAGCACAGCCCAGATAACTATATATAGCACACAGTAGTATACAGCACAGAGCACAGCCCACAGAGTACTATATATAGCACAGAGCACACAGTAGTATACAGCACAGAGCACAGCCCACAGAGAACTATATACAACCCACAGTAGTATACAGCACAGAGCACAGCCCACAGAGAGCTATATACAGCCCACAGCAGTATACAGCACAGAGCACAGCCCACAGATAACTATATACAGCCCACAGTAGTATACAGCACAGAGCACAGCCCACAGAGAACTATATACAGCACAGAGCACAGCCCACAGAGAACTATATACAGCCCACAGTAGTATACAGCACAGAGCACAGCCCACAGATAACTATATACAGCCCACAGTAGTATACAGCACAGAGCACAGCCCACAGAGAACTATATACAGCACAGAGCACAGCCCACAGAGAACTATATACAGCCCACAGTAGCATACAGCACAGAGCACAGCCCACAGAGAACTATATACAGCCCACAGCAGTATACAGCACAGAGCACAGCCCACAGAGAGCTATATACAGCCCACAGTAGTATACAGCACAGAGCACAGCCCACAGATAACTATATACAGCCCACAGTAGTATACAGCACAGAGCACAGCCCACAGAGAGCTATATACAGCCCACAGCAGTATACAGCACAGAGCACAGCCCACAGAGTACTATATACAGCCCACAGTAGTATACAGCACAGAGCACAGCCCACAGAGTACTATATATAGCACACAGCCCACAGTAGTATACAGCACAGAGCACAGCCCACAGAGAACTATATACAACCCACAGTAGTATACAGCACAGAGCACAGCCCACAGAGAGCTATATACAGCCCACAGCAGTATACAGCACAGAGCACAGCCCACAGAGAACTATATACAGCCCACAGTAGTATACAGCACAGAGCACAGCCCACAGAGTACTATATATAGCACACAGCCCACAGTAGTATACAGCACAGAGCACAGCCCACAGAGAACTATATACAGCCCACAGCAGTATACAGCACAGAGCACAGCCCACAGAGAACTATATACAGCCCACAGCAGTATACAGCACAGAGCACAGCCCACAGAGAACTATATACAGCCCACATCTCTTCTCTTCCTCCCCTCACCTCCTCCGAGAATGGCCCCACAGTCCAGAAAAAAAAAAAACTCTCCTCACCTCTCCTCGTGCCCAGCGTTGCTTCCTGGTTCCTGCTCCTGTCTCAGCAGCTGCAGTCTGCCCGGGACACAGCAGGTGCGCGATGATATGACATCATCGCGCACCCGCAGTGTCAGAGGCAGAGCGGGGAATGATGGGAGAGGAGCGTCTGTAGACGCTCTCTCCTCCATCATTGCATTCAACTGTACCGGCGTCTATACGCTGGTATAGTTGAATGCGACGGCGGGGGCGGCGGATTGAGCGGCCCACCACTGGCACCGGCCCTTCTGGCATTTGCCAGAAGTGCCCTATGGCCAGTCCGGCCCTGTCCTGGAGTCTCGGCCACTCGGAAAGCTATTGCGAAACTGTTATGCTGGTCCTCCATGTCTTCTGATATCGCCATGTTTGTGTCTGCTTGTGATACGTGTGCCCATGATAAAGCTACCCATTACCGTTCGTCCGGCTGGGAAATTGGTGCCAGTGTCAATTCCAGATAGACCCTGGACTCATTTGTCCATGGATTTTATCACTGCTCTCCCTCATTCTAATGGCAAGACGGTGGTTTGGGTGGTGATTGACAGATTTAGTAAACAGGCGCATTTGTACCTTTGGCAGGACTACCTAACAGGGAAACTTTATCCAAGTTATTTATTGAACATGTTGTGTGGTTGCATGGTGTGCCTCTGAATTTGTTATCTGATAGAGGAGTGCAATTGATGTCCAAGTTCTGAAGGGCATTTTGTAAGAGAATGGGTATTGATTTGACGTTCTCCTCAGCCTGTCAACCCAAACTAACGGTCAGACAGAGAGGACCAATGAGTCACTTGAACAAATTTTGCGGTGTCTTGCCACGTCTCGGCAGGATGAATGGTGCTCCTTGCTGCCTGTGGCTGTGGCTGTGTTCATATTTAATAATCAGGTTAATCAGTCCACTGGCACCTCTCCGTTCTTCTGTAACTATGGTTTTCACCCCAATTTTGGTAAAATTTCCAGGTTGGTTTCGGGGTATCCAGGGGCTCATTCGGCGGTTCAACGGTTTGAGGAGATGTGGAGGGAGGTTCTGAAGATCATTGGGGTGGCTCTGGGCAAACAAAAACATTTTGCTGATAAGCGACGATCTGTGGGACCTAAGTTGCTGGCAGGAGACAAAGTGTGGTGGTCTACCAAGAACATACGTCTGAAAGTTATGAAGCTGGGTCCTAAATGTATTGGTCCTTACTAGATCATTGAGGTTCTCAATCCAGTTGCCTTCCATTTACATTTACCTCCGTCGCTTTGGATCCCCAATGTAATCCATAAGTCCCTTCTTAAGTCATGGGTACGTTCCTCTGCTAGGTCTCCATCTCCTACAACGCCTGTCTCTGTGAGTGGTCAAAATCAGTATGAAGTTGAATGGATTGTTGACTCTCAGATAGTTCGCAGTTCACTTCAGTATTAGGTCCGCTGAAGGGGTCACGATATTGGGTCCCGGCATGATCTGTCCATGCTAATTGATTGGTTCGGGCGTTTCATGCACATTACCCTGGGAAACCTGGGGATCCTGTGTCCCCCCTTGAGAAGAGGGTACTGTCATGATCCAGACTGGGTTTTAAGTCCTGTCTACCTCTTTCCTGGTCTAGTCATGTCAGGGGTTAACTTTGCTCTTCCTCATTCTGAGTTCAGGTTTGCTATTTAGATCCGCTGCATCCTTCTGGCGGTGTCAGTTATATTTTCTGCCTACGACGTGAGTATCTGACTCTGGTGTTACCCTGATTTGTCCTGCTGCCTTAGCTGACTTTGCTTGTGTCTGTTCCTTCCTTTCACCCCATCCCTACTCAGCGTTTCCTTTTGTATTTGGATTTCCCGGTGTTTGACTCAGCTTTGGTTCTGACCTGATTTCGTCTCTTGCTTCTGGTACAGCAGAGTCTGACTGGTACTGACCCTCTGGCACCCTCTGACTCTGTATTTGGTGTTTTCCCTTTGTACTGTGCTGCTCTCTAGGTTTTGACCCGGCTTGTTTGAGTTTCTGCTGCCACCTGGTGGTAGCCTCGCTGCAGCACTGCAGATCTGCTTTGGTAGACTTGCTGTCCTTCCTCCACTCTATTGCCATATAGTGGAGCTTGCATCATCCTGCATAACTGCAGCATGATAGTTCCTCCTTAATTCACTTTTAGCAACACCGGGAAGCTTTTTGGGGGTTGAATATGCACCCTGCTTCTCCATTCAATATCTTTAAAAACAGCAGAGAGCTGTATTTTGATGTCTCAATCTGTCTTATTGAATTAAAGTGGAGCAACACTGAACTGCTGCAATCAAAGTTCTCTCTGCTGTGGTTGGAATGGGGGTTCCTGATATCGTTTCCTCTTCACTCCTCAGAGTCAGGCTCCTACAATCACAATGATCTATTCTCGAAGGAAAAAAGTATGTTTGTACAGATCTGCAAATTTGCTGAACCACTAAATGACGGATACAATTTTGATCTTAAAGGGAATCTGTCGCCTCATTTTGCCGCTATAAACTGTGGCCACCGCCATCAGGGGCTTATCTACAGCATTCTGCAATGCTGTAGATAAGTCCCCGATGTAACCTGAAAGATAAGAAAAACAAGTTATATTATATTCACCCAGGGGCGGTCCGGTAATTTCTGGGTCCGAAGGGCGTCGCAGGTCCGGGTCCGGCACCTCCCATCTTCATGCAATCACATCCTCTTCTTTGCTTCTGTCGTGGCTCCTGCGCAGGCATACTTTATCTTCCCTGCTGAGGGCAACATAAAGTACTGCAATGCACAGGTGCCAGGCCTCTTTGACCTTTCCCAGCGCCTGCGCACTGCAGTACTTTGCTCTGCCCTCAAAAGGGCAGAGAATTACGCCTGTGCAGGAGCCGCAACAGAAGCAAGGAAGAGGACGTCATCACATGAAGATGGGAGGTGCCAGACCCGGAACTGTGATTCCCATCAGACCCGGACTGCACCGGACCGCTCCCCCTGGTGAGTATAATCTGACTTGTTTTTCTTATCTTTAAGGTTACATCAGGGACTTATCTACAGCATTACAGAATGCTGTAGATAAGCCCCTGATGGTGGTGGCAACAGTTTATAGTGGAAAAATCAGGTGACAGATTCCCTTTAATGACCAGGACAAATTTTTTAAATCTGACCTGTGTCAATTCATGTGGTAATGACCCCGGAACCCTTCAACATATCCTGGTAATTCTGAGAAAGTTTTTTGGTGACACATTGCATTTTATGTTAGTCGTAAATTTAGGTCGATATCCTTTGAGTTCATTTGTAATAATGAGAATTTCTCTAAATTATTGGGAAAATTCCAATTTTCAAACTTTCAATTTTTATATCCTTAAAACAGTTAATCATTCTGTCCAAAATAATTAATAAGCAACATTTCCCATATTTGTACTTTATATCTGCATCATTTTTCAAATGTAATTTTATTTGGTTAGGATGCTTTTGGGGCTGAAAGTTTAGCAGCAATTACTCATTTTTTCAAAAAATTACAAAACCTGTTTTTTTTAGGAACTCATTCTGATTTAAATGCACTTTGAGTGGCCTATCTATTGGAAATTTCCCAAAAGGTATACCATTTTAAAAACTACACCTCTCAAATACTTCAAAACTGCTTTTAGGAAATTTTTTAATCCTTCAGATCCTACAGAGGAATGAATGCAAAGAGGAAGGGAAAACAATAAATTTCACCTCTAAAATGTTGCTTTAGCCTCAATTTTTCCATTTTTACAAGGTATAGCATGACAAAATATGTGGTCAGAAACTTCTGTTTTGACAAAATTCAGGGCTTAGAAGAATGGAGCACCTCTTGAATTTTGGAACACAAGTTTGATTGACATAGATTGCAGCACCACTTCATATTTACAGGACCCCTAAGGTGCCTAAACAGCAGAAACTCCTGATAAGCAACCCAATTTTGGAAACTACACCATTCAAGGATTTTACACAGGGGTATAGCAAGCATTTACAACTCACAGATACTACACAAAATCTGATAACATTAGGTCACCAATTAAAAATTTCAATTTTTTTTGTCTATCTGAGCTGTCTTTAGTGGTAGTGGGGATTGACTAGTTAACCCCGTCATTCCCTAAGTAGGGCTTATCGCCAGGGTCAGGCAGGGATTAGGTTCTTGCTCTGCAATAAGTGCAGAACCTATATAAGGATGTTTAGGGCAGACAGGGTGACCTGCCTAGGGGTCTCTACTCCCCCTTCCCTAGTGTTGGGCTGTCTTCTCCTCATCTCTTCGTGTTGCACTTAGTCTTTACTTCATTGTGCATGACATCTGCGTTCTAAAAACCAAGTAGCTCTCCTTCCCATCTGATCTGTTTTGTGTGCTCAAACAGTAGTGTGCAAACACATATATGGGGTACTGCCACGTTTGGTAAAAATTACATACATTTTGTGGTCCACTTTCTCCTATTTGTCCTCGTGTTAATTATAAATTTGATGCTAAAACTATATTTTAGTGGTAGAAAATATTTCTTTTGTTTTCACATCTAAATGTTATAAAGTTTTGTGAATCACCTGTAGGTTACAAATATTAAGTACATGCCTAGATGAAACTCCTGAAGGGTCTGGTTTCCAAAATTGGGTCACTTATGAGGGTTTCTGTTGTTTTGGCATGTCAGTGACTCTACAAATAGGACATGACATTCATAATCTATTCTGAGTAGACTCAGAGATGTAACAAAGATGTCCTCCAGCAACACCAAAGAGGAAGATAGCCGATTGCTATAGCCCCTAGCCTCAACATGGGGAAATGGAAATATCACCAGCAATTACCAGCAGCTGGCTGGGAGTCTATAAACACCCAGGTCCATTAGACCTGTGTCAATTAGAGCCAGAGAAAGGTTGCCACTGGATCAAAGAGTCAGAAGGGTTAAGAAGTTGTCTGTAAAGCCAAACACAGAGACCTTTTGACACACCCGTGACAACAGATTCCATTTGAACAGCTTGTGGGCTCCATTAGCCAAGCCCCTAAGGTGCCAAAACAGCAGAACCCCCCATAAGTGACCCTATTTTGGAAACTAGATCCCTCAAGGAATTCATATGTTGGTGTGCTGAGCATTTTTAACCTTGAGGGGATTCACAAAACTTTATAACATTTAGATGTGATAACAAAAAATAAAATTTTGTCACTAGAATACTGTTTTAGCACTACATTTATATATTACACAAGGGGTAGTAGGAAAAAATGGACTCCATAATTTGTTATGCAATTTTTACCGAACACAGTGATACCTCATATGTTGTTGTGCACTACCGTTTGAGCACTACTTGGCTTTTAGAAGGCAGATTCTGTTTGAATAGATTGTGGGCTCCATTAGCCCCTGAGGTGTCAGAACAGCAGAAACCCCCACAAGTGACCTCATATTGGGCCCCATATTGGAAACAACACTGCTTAAGGATTTATTCTGAGGGTGTAGTGAGTATTTTGATCCCACAGGGGTCTTACATAAATACAGTTTAGTAGTAAAAATGTAATTTTTATTTGCTGCAAATTTGTCAGTTACACAAGAGGCAGTAGGTGGACATTACAATTTATTGCACAATTATTCCTCAACACTTTGAAAACAGTTGAAGGAGAGCCCTGACAACTGGGAGAGGGAGAAGGTGGTGACCCCTCAACTCTCACCTAATTCTGAACCCTGCTCTCCCTATTCCCCCTCTGAACCATCTCATGACCCTGGGCCTAGCCCTGGATAGTGTGAAGGACAGCAAGACATTAGTCATACTACTACAATAAGACAACATAGGGATTGGGACAGACAGGGGAAAACACACAAACAAATGAAACTCCACAAGTATCAAAAGTAACACAACAACTTCTCCAGACAAGTAAGGCATAGGATGGAAACACTATGGCTGGCATGGGAGAAAGCTAAGAGGGGGTTTAAATAGCGAGAGGGGAGTTGTTCTAATAAGCGGCAACTGACACCAGAGCCAATTGAAAATTCAGCAGAGCTTAAACAAGGAACTCTTAATCTCTTTCATACCACAAGAAGCCATAAACCTGTTAAACTCATGAATGGCTGCCCAGATACCAAAGAAGGCCTGTGATCAGCTCACCGATGTGATCCTCTGATTCCAATTGCATCACTGGTCCCAGCAGGGTGCGGCACATTCATGACACAACAATAACAGATTTATATCAGGTTTTTTTTATGTTTTGCTACTATTAGTGATGAAAGAGTATACTCGTTGCTCGGGTTTTCCCGAGCACGCTCGGGTGGTCTCCGAGTATTTGTGAGTGCTCGGAGATTTAGTTTTTCGACGCAGCTGCATGATTTACAGCTACTAGACATCCTGAGTACATGTGGGGGTTGCCTGGTTGCTAGTGAATCCCCACATGTATTCAAGCTGTCTAGCAGCTGCAAACCATGCAGCTGCATCAACAAAAACTAAATCTCCGAGCACTCACAAATACTCAGAGACCACCCGAGCAACGAGGAGACTCGCTCATCATCACTAACTACTACCACATAGTGAAAATGCTTTTTTATTTGAAAAAAAGTTATTTTGTCAACATATTCTGAGATGTGCAACTTTTATTTTTTGGCAAATAAAACTGTATGGGCCTATTTTTTGCGTGATGAGTTTGTAATTTTTGTGGCTCCATATTAGAGCTCATAATGTTTTTTGTTCGCTTTTTAATTCGATTTTTCAGACACAGAATTAAAAAAAAAAGGCAATTCAGTTATTGTTTTTACTTTTTCTTTTTTTGGCACAGTTCACTGTGCGGTAACAGTGATAAGATTGATAAAACAACCTCTTGGTTTTGAAATACATGTTTTTATCTACTGATGAATGCTTTAAGTTTATTCCTTTTTTGCATTTTTTTAGAAAAATATAACATTTGCAACAGTTTGTATGTATTATCATTTATAATAACAATATTTTCTCAAGTTTGTCATGTTGTACAAATGTTTAGCTGAGTATCTCCAAGACTTTGTCTAACTGTAATGCACACATTTCCCAATCTCTTTTAAATGAAAATGTGTTAAATTATTCTGATTGACATTTAAGACTCACTCTCGTTTTATTATTGCGAGAAGTCTAGAGCCCTGTTTTTTTTTTTTTTAAAACATCTGCTTATGAAATATGATTGTATTATACACTAACTTATAGTCCTTAACATGATTTTTTTTTGCAGTTCAGGAAAATTTACATTGAGAGCTAAATGTTTCAGTGATTGCTCTGTTGGATTTCATTATACCAGCGCAGTTAATCAAAGCAAGGCTAGTCTTAGAACCATGATTCAAGTAAAAAAAAAATGTTCTTAACATCAACATTTATACTAAATGAGTAGAAATATTATCCAAAAATGAAACAAGTTTATGCCTATTTTTTCTGAATCCAAACCCTCAAATTGAGATCAGTGCGGTAAAAACAAGACATATTTATTACAATAGTTACTGCATATGAGTAAGGATCATAAGTTTGAGGTTAACACACACTTGACACCACTTTTGGCAATAAAGGCTTCCTTAATACAACATTTTGTATTAGTATTGTATAGTGTTTTGTTTTTTTAAATAATACCTGTATATTCATGTGTTTTAGTGGCTTTTTTGTACTCATATGTGACTTTGCATGTGTGTTTTTCAATTTTTAAGCATTCTGTGGTTGAAAAAAATAGCAAAGTGCAACATACCAAAAGTGCGTGCCCTATGAATTGTTGTTATGTTCGTGTTTTTCCACACACCATCTGTTTTTGTTGTTGGGTGGTGTCGTGCCTTTGTTGCAGGTGACACAGGGCGACATTGAGGCATCTCTTAGACTAGGGATGCTGTCCAGGCATGGAGGGTTGCAAGTTAATTCCTGACATAACCTCCTGATTATCGCCCTTTTTCTGCATACCTTGGGTAAGGCACATACTATACAACCTCTAAGTCCCTGTCTCTAATTTCCAGTTATAGGTGTTACCTGACCATGGTTTTTCCCTATTGCTTCAAATTTTGTTTTTATTTTTCAATTCTAACTTGTTTTTTTTCACTTCTTTCATTTTGACTGAGCATACATGATGGTTTCCTGCCAGCCTGCTCCACCAACCAGCAGCTTCTCTGTGGACTAAACTCAGGGAGCACTGGGTAAGGGTACTGTCACACAGTGCCATTTTGATCGCTACGACGGTACGATTCGTGACGTTCCAGCGATATCCATACGATATCGCTGTGTCTGACACGCAGCAGCGATCAGGGACCCTGCTGAGAATCGTACGTCGTAGCAGATCGTTTGGAACTTTCTTTCGTCGCTGGATCTCCCGCTGACATCGCTGGATCGTTGTGTGTGACAGCGATCCAGCGATGTGTTCGCTTGTAACCAGGGTAAACATCGGGTAACTAAGCGCAGGGCCGCGCTTAGTAACCCGATGTTTACCCTGGTTACCAGCGTAAACGTAAAAAAACAAACAGTACATACTCACATTCCGGTGTCTGTCCTCCGGCGTCTCAGCTTCTCTGCACTGTGAGCGCCGGCCAGCCAGAAAGCGAGCACAGCGGTGACGTCTGACGTCACCGCTCTGCTTTCCGGCCACTGTGCTTACACAGTGCAGAGAAGCTGAGACGCCGGGGGACAGACACCGGAATGTGAGTATGTACTGTTTGTTTTTTTTACGTTTACGCTGGTAACCAGGGTAAACATCGGGTTACTAAGCGCGGCCCTGCGCTTAGTAACCCGATGTTTACCCTGGTTACCCGGGGACTTCGGCATCGCTCCAGCGCCATGATTGCAACGTGTGACCGCAGTCTACGACGCTGGAGCGATAATCATACGACGCTGCGACGTCACGGATCGTGCCGTCGTAGCGATCAAAATGGCACTGTGTGACAGTACCCTAAGTCCAGATCCCTGTACAGGGTGTGAGGGGTTGACTCACTCAGCTGCTTCCCAAGGTAGACACAGGAACGCTTCTTGTGTTAAATCACCCGTTTGTTTATTGTGGAACAGCATAGACCATAGCAGAGTTCAGCAAAGTATACAAAGCCTTTCTGGCATGGACAACAGTACCCATACACTAGCAGCTTACAAATTTCACCCACAAAGCATGTTTCCACATTTATCCCACAGAAGCTAATACATCTCACCCACAGAGCATGTTTTCAAATTTGGATATAAAACCAACCAGGGGCGCTGCACAAAAGCTCCGATCTTTTGCAGCAAATAATAGGACAATGCCACTCTGTTTGTCCAATGTAAAGTAATATATAAACAAGATTTATATTTGCACTAAAGAGTAGTGTTGAGCATTCCGATACTGCAAATATCGGGTATCGGACGATATTCGGAAGTTCCTATAACTTCCCAGGCGTGTGCGTTGCGTATGGTTCCCAGGGTCTGGAGGAGAGGAGACTCTCCTTCAGGCCCTGGGATCCATATTCATGTAAAAAATAAAGAATAAAAATAAAAAATATGGATATACTCACCCTTCCGACGGACCCTGGACCTCAGCGGTGCAACCGGCAGCCTCCGTTCCTAAGAATGCAGTGAGTGTAGGACCTGCGATGACGTCGCGGTCTTGTGATTGGTTGCGTGACCGCTCATGTGACCGCTCACGTGACCGCGACGTCATCGAAGGTCCTTCACTCTCTGCATTCTTAGAAATGGAGGCAGACGCTTGCAGCGGTGACAGCCAGGGCTCGTCCGAGGGTGAGTATATCCATATTTTTTATTTTTATTCTTTATTTTTTACATGAATATGGATCCCAGGGCCTGAAGGAGAGTTTCCTCTCCTTCAGACCCTGGGAACCATCCAGGATCACTTCCGATATTTGTGTCTCATTGATTTGTATTGGTATCTGGTATCGGTATCGGCGATATCTGATATTTTTTGGATATCGGCTGATCCAATCCGATACCGATACTTTCAAATATCGGAAGGTATTGATCAACACTACTAAAGAGCTGATGTGTCTAGATGTCAAAGTGATATTCAAGATCAGTGAAAAGCTCTATCTGTGAAGTTAAAACCATAAGCCCTCAAAATTATGCAGAACAGGATAAAAATATATTAAATATTTCATATTTAATTACCTCTGCATGGTAAGATAGCAACGTGCAAATAATGGTCCCGCATCGGAGGGTCCTTGTGGTGGACAGGTAACACACAGTTCAGTGTTCAGTGAAATGTAGCATGTTTGACAAAAATCTTCCATTCCAGAGCAGGTAAAGGGCAGATTATTCCTAAATGTTGGGGTCGCCGTCCCGGCCGGTGAAAGATTTTTATAGAATGAAACGCGATTCAAACCCGAATGTACCACACACCTACAGATTCCAACAACTATACACTGCGTGCAGAATTATTAGGCAAGTTGTTTTTTGGATCACATGATACTTTTTATACATGTTGTCCTACTCCAAGCTGTTCAGGCTTGAGAGCCAACTACCAATTAAGTAAATCAGGTGATGTGCGTCTCTGTAATGAGGAGGGGTGTTGTCTAATGGCATCAATGTCATGTCGGACGCTGTTCAGACCAGGTCGTTCAACAGACAGCGGTAATTCCACTTTTGACCACTATTTGCTCATTGGCGTCGGCTAGGTTTTGTCCAGCTGTTCCAGGGTTAATTTACCTGATCCTCGGATTGGAAGCTGGGCCATGCCCATGGCCTTTAAATAGTTCTCCGGATCATTGGGCGTCGCCGATTATAGCTTCTGTCTTACGTTGTTATCTTGGTCTGGAGTGGAGAGCTGGTTGTTGGAGAATCGTTGCTGGTGGTGTATTTTCCTTTGTCTTATTTACTCCTTCCTATATTTGTGTTTATTTTGCCCTGCACATTTATAGTGTATTCCTGAGTGACTGCGGCGTGGTGTATATTTTCCTTTATCCTTGTCTGTGCTAACTGTGGGTATTGGTGTATTACATTCACTGGGTTGAGGGCGGAGGTTTTCAGCTTAGGGTTGTAACAGGAGGCAGGGTGAGGTTCGAGGCCTGGACATGCACACCATCAGTGTAAACTTCAGGTAGAGGGTCAGTCAGCATTTCCCTAGTCTGAGGGAAATTACAGGGGCCCAGGTTATTAGCTCTCACCCACCTAGTCTCCCCGTGACATTATAATCGGCCCAACAACAACAAAAAAAGGGGTTTCTTTTTTTTGTGTGTGTTTTGTCATGGATCCCATGACTTCCATAACCCGCCAGTTGGAGGTGCTGACTAGGGTTGAGCGAAACGGGTCAGCCATTTTCAGAAGTCGACGACTTTTGGCAAAGTCGGGTTTCATGAAACCCGACCCGACCCCTGTGTGGGTTTGGCCATGAGGTCGGCGATCTTCTGAATCTGGTATCGGAATTCCGATACCGAGTTCCGATATGTTTGCGATATCGGAAATCGGTATCAGAATCCACATTTAAGTGTAAAATAAAGAATTAAAATAAAAAATATTGATATACTCACCTCTCCGGAGGCCCCTGGACATCGCCGCTGGTAACTGGCAGCCTTCTTTGCTTAAAATGAGCGCGTTTACGGACTTCCATGACGTCACGGCTTCTGATTGGTCGCGTGCCGCTCATGTGACCGCCACGCGACCAATCACAAGCCGTGACGTAATTCTCAGGTCCTAAATTCCTCATTCTAGGAATTTAGGACCTGAGAATTACGTCACAGCTTGTGATTGGTCGCGTGAGCAGTCACATGGGCGGCCGCGACCAATCACAAGCTGTGACGTCATCTAAGGCACTTCACGCGCTCATTCTTAAGAAGGAAGGCTGCCGGAAAGAAGCAGGGCGCGTCCGAGGGTGAGTATATACCTAATAGGAATATACTCACCCTGGGCTTCTTTCCGGCAGCCTTCCTTCCTAAGAATGAGCACGTTCAGGGCCTTAGATGACGTCACGGCTTGTGATTGGTCGCGGCCGCCCATGTGACCGCCACGCGACCAATCACAAGCCGTGACGTAATTCTCAGGTCCTAAATTCCTAGAATTAGGAATTTAGGACCTGAGAATTACGTCACGGCTTGTGATTGGTCGCGTGGCGGTCACATGAGCGGCACGCGACCAATCAGAAGCCGTGACGTCATGGAAGGCCCTGAACGCGCTCATTTTAAGCAAAGAAGGCTGCCGGTTACCAGCGGTGATGTCCAGGGGCCTCCGGATGGGTGAGTATATCAATATTTTTTATTTTAATTCTTTATTTTACACATTAATATGGATCCCAGGGCCTGAAGGAGAGTTTCGGCCGACCCCGACCCCGACTTTTTTATAGGATCGGCCGATTTCGCTCGACCCGACTTTTGAGAAAGTCGGGTTTCGTGAAACCCGACCCAATCCTATAAAAATAAAAGTCGCTCAACCCTAGCGCTGACCCTACAGGTCACGGAGTTGAGGGGGGCAGTACAGCAACAAGGACTAGCAGTATCTAATGTGCAAGCTAGAGCGACAGAAAGAGTTGCTGAGCCTAAATTTCCTTTGCCTGAAAAATTTGCTGGGGAACGCAGTAAATTTGTTTCTTTTCGTGAAGCTTGCAAACTATATTTCCGTATGCGCCCGATCTCCTCAGCTAATGAGGCTCAGCGTGTGGGCCTGGTGTTGTCATTGTTAAGCGGGGATCCCCAAGCATGGGCGTTTTCTTTGCCATCTGATTCTGCTGCATTTGACTCTGTGGAGAGTTTTTTTTCTTCTCTTGGGAAAATCTATGATGAACCTGACAGAATGGCTCTGGCAGAATCTAAGATACGCTCCATTCGCCAGGGGGAGCGAGTAGCAGAGGATTACTGTACTGAATTCCGCCGCTGGGCGATCGATACCCAATGGAATGATCCAGCATTGCGGAGTCAGTTTATTCATGGGGTTTCTGGAAGGGTTAAAAAAGCCCTTCTGATGTACGAGACTCCTGCTTCTCTAGATTCCGCTATGAGTCTGGTTGTCCGCATTGATCGCCGTCTGCGTCAGGGGGAGCATGAGACACCGCCTGTGGGTGAAGGTTTAGGTTCACGTGAGGTTGCTGCAGGTGAGCCCACGGAGCCTATGCAAATCGCAGGGGTGTCACATGTAAAGCGTTGAGCCCCAGAGATCAGGAAGCAGGGAGCCTGTTTTTACTGTGGTTAAATTGGTCATTTTATTAACATCTGTCCTCTGCTGTCTAAGAAAAACGCAATGGCGGAAAACTTCTAAGCTCAGATGGTGTGGAGGAGACCAATCTGAGCTTATGTATATCCTCCATGGTGGTTTCTGAATGCATGCTCCCTGCTAAGGTTTTTATCGCTGGCAGTGAGCTGCCAATTACTGTTTTTGTGGATAGTGGTTCAGCCACAAATCTCATTGATGAGGAGTTTGCGCGCACAGCAGGTTTTAGGATTGAAAAACTGTCTCATCCTATCCGTGTGGTCACCATCAATGCTGCTCCTCTCTCTCAGGGGGAGATTACTGAATTTGTGGCTGAGGTGAAACTCCACATTGGGGTTCTTCATTCCAAGCGGGTTACATGTAAGGTGCTCAGGAATCTTCCTGCTCAGGTGGTTTTGGGTTTTCCTTGGTTGTCCATGCACAACCCGGTAATTGACTGGAAAACTCAGGACATAATTCAGTGGAGCGAGTTCTGCCAGGAGAATTGCCTGGCTACATGTGGAGCTGCGGTGACTTCAAGCGTTCCAGAGTCACTTCTGGATTTTGTGGATGTGTTCTCTGAAAAGGGTTGCTCAGAGTTGCCGCCACATTGTCCCTATGACTGTTCTATCAGGTTTAAACCAGGGGCCAAGTTGCCTGAAGCAAGGATGTTTAACATCTCCGGTCCGGAGAGACAAGTGTTAAAAGATTATATTGCTGAAAGCTTGAGCAAAGGGCACATCAGGCCGTCATCCTCACCAGTGGCAGCAGGGTTCTTCTTTGTGAAGAAGAAAGATGGCGGATTACGCCCGTGATTGGATTTCAGGGAGTTGAACCAGATTACGGTTCGTGATCCATACCCGATGCCACTGATACCAGATTTGTTCAATCAGGTGGCGGGTGCTAAGTGGTTTACCAAGCTTGACCTCAGGGGGGCGTACAACCTCATAAGAGTCCGTCAAGGTGATGAGCGGAAGACGGCTTTTAATACCCCTGAGGGTCATTTTGAAAATTTGGTGATGCCTTTTGGGTTGACTAACGCACCTGCAGTGTTCCAACATTTCATCAATGATGTGTTCTCGCATGTTTTGGGGAAATTCGTTATCGTGTACCTAGATGACATCCTCATATATTCTTGCGACCGTGATGCTCATTTAGATCATGTCAGGCAGGTGTTACAGCTTCTCAGAGAGAATAAGCTGTATGCTAAACTTGAGAAATGTGTATTTTCTGTTCAAGAGTTGTGTGAAGAGCGGAACAAAAATGGTTACCTCAATGAACCAAAAAGAATTTGTGATCAATATTGACCTGTCCATTCAAGGACATTTTAGCTATAGTGTGAAATCCTATTTTTTGTTTGTGAAACTGCCACTTAGGCGAAACTGTACTGTTTTGTTTGTTGTGAAACTATCACATAGCCGAAACTGTTTTTTTTGTCTTCTCTTTTCTCTCTTTGTTTAAACAAGCAAAACTTGTATAACCACTGAAACTACCTGTACAACTATATAAAGAGGGGATAGCACCTTGAAGGCAGGCGTGCTTCAAGAGGCTTCCCAGTGATATACTATACGAGACGTGTCTTGTGTATTATTTCTGGTGATTCCCCACTTCCAAAGGCTGCTCTGACTGAGTGTGGTCCCGACATTTCCTGGCGCCCGAACAGGGACCCGAGGTCTGTGTACTCCTTCAAGAACACCGGCAGAATATGAACAAAAAGAGAATCTGGGATAATGGACGGCAGATGAATAAAAACCTGGCCAGGTAAGAGACACTGTTAGATCTCTTATATCTGCCCTGCACTGTCCGTAAGATTTTCTGTGTCGTGTCCTTTAGCGGGTAGTTCTAGTAGAGGAGGATACCTATAGCTCGGGTTCTTGAACTACTTAGGAATTGACCACCTCACAGAGTACGGCATTGAATGAGAGTGAATGTGAATAGAAGGTGTGTGGAAGTTGGGAATAGCCCTATAAGCCGCCCAGGGTGTTGAAACAGAAGAAGTGACTGTCCCACTGGGCAACGTGGTTGCGTCCTTTCGGGGAGACCTCCGCGCCTATGTTCAATCTCTGATCCTGTCTTTGACGAAAACC
Source organism: Ranitomeya variabilis (assembly GCF_051348905.1). Taxonomy (NCBI): domain Eukaryota; kingdom Metazoa; phylum Chordata; class Amphibia; order Anura; family Dendrobatidae; genus Ranitomeya; species Ranitomeya variabilis. The sequence continues at coordinate 371,553,992 of NC_135232.1, forward strand.
TGGTGACGGATAAGTGTATGATAGTATGAGCCCAGGATAGATAAATTAGCCTGGGACAAGATACGTTGTATTTTGATCCTCTGTCTGGTTGCATTTGTGTTGTTTGCTATAGGTGTAGGAATCAGGATTTTCTTACATCAACACGGTACGCAGAAGCCGTTAAACATCCTAGCTCCTTAGGAAGAAGGTAACGAGGTATTCTCATACCCAAACGCCACCTAGGGCAAGAAAAGAAAAAAGCTCAGGATAAGAAAATGGGGAATAAGCAAACAAAGTCGGAACCAGAAGAATTAGATATCTATACTATCATAAAGGAGAGAAGTGGTGAAGATGCCACTAAGGGGCTGAGAAAGATTTTTAGTAAGTTTGGAGTTACTAAGGCAGAAGCCTTTAGTAGAAAAAAATGGGAAGGAATTGAGGAAAAAAAAAAAAAAGGCATAATCAGAGACAAGAAATGGATAGATCAGATCCAAGCGTTGATTGATGTCTCTAGGGTAGCAGAAAAAGAGGGATGGACATATAATCAACAGAATAAAAAGTGGTGTATTAGACCCGCAGGCTATGGAGAAAAACAAAATGTGGAATATAAGAACACCCCACCCCATACCTTAACCCACATGCCCCATCTTTTCTCCAAACACCACCTCAAAGTTTAGCCGGACCAGGAGGATGGGTATGTCCGCACTGTGGACAACAAAATCCAGACTGGAGAAATGATGGTACACCTAGACATGGCGCTGTACTTGCCCCTGTTAGGGTAGTACCAAGACCCTTTTAGGGAACCTGGTGCTGACGGAGTAATGGGAACTAGATATCACCAAACTCGACAATATTTCCCTTGGTCCCCCGCTGAAGGCATGTCTCTCTTGCATAACGCACCAGATCCCACCCAGTGTCCAGTTAGATTTGCACAATATATACAGCAAATTATGCAGACTCACGCTGGAGTTTGGGCAGATGGAGAAGAATTATGTAGAATGAAAATGACTCCTGGACTCTTCCAGGAGCTATTAGCAAATCTACAGGTACATAGGCCCCAGGCAGGAGATGGTGCCTTACAAACGATAGAATCAGGTACGCAATTTGTAGATCACTTAATGGTTTTCATGAGGGAAAAACAGAGGCAGAGAGGAACAACGGGAGTGGTGGCTCAGAAATCTGGACAATCAGTAGACGAATATTATCTAAGTGTAGAAAATAATTTCAGAGATGAAGGCATGGATCTAACCGCTTCAGGAATGATGAGGTTAGTTACAAAAACCTTTATAGATGGATTGTCTCCAAAAGTGAAGGAAAAGCTTAAGGCCGCAACCCCTGATTGGAGAACCTTGGAAGACCCACACCTGGCTAGACAGAAAGCTGTAGGGATAGAAATGGACTTAAGAGAAAATTCTAAGCCAGTAAGAATTGCACAGGCTAATACTGGCTCTGCTAATCAAAAGTTTACTTGTCATTACTGTAAGAAGCCAGGACATTTCCAAAGGGAATGTAGGAAGAGAAAAGCAGATATAGATTCAGGAACCTTTGTACCCAAAAATAGGATAAATAACCCAGCGCCTGATCAAACAGACAGCTCAGAATGACTGAAAGTTATGCAGGTCTCTCTTCCTTCTAGAAGACCAATAATACAAGTTGAGGTTGAGGGTAAAAATGTACCTTTTCTGATAGATACGGGAGCAACATCTTCCATTTTAAATCAAGACTTTTTACCATATCCTGACAATATATCCTCAAAGGTAACATATGCAGAAGGGTATGATGGTAAAATTCAGGCGTTGCCCTTTACAAAACCTTTAAATGTGAGCTTTGGCCCTAAAACCTTTGTATCCAAATTTTTATTTGCTAAAGGTGCACCTACCTGCTTGCTGGGTACTGATGTCTTAAGTAAAATGCACGCAAACATCCATTTTAGAGAAAATGGCACAGTTATGCTGACCATCCCTGAAGATGCAGAAACTCTGGAACAATATGTTAGAATACAGGCAATGGAGGATTTTCCCGAAATTTACACTCAACAAGCAAAAATTGACTTGTCTCGGGTTCCTGACAGCCTATGGGCAAAAGGAGACACTGATGTAGGATTCTTATCAGTAGCTCCTATACTGTTAGAAACTGCCCCGGGAACCATTTTACCTCAGCTTAGGCAATACCCCATCAGCGCCCAGCAAGAACTGGCGATTTCTCAACAAATTCAGGATTATGTGTTACAAGGTGTTTTGGTAGAAATCAGGTCACCCGCCAATACACCCTTATATCCTGTTAAAAAGAAAGTTTCCTCCAAAGAAACTATGGTGAAATATCGCATGGTGCACGACCTACGGGAAATCAATAAGGTTTTGGCACCGGTCACCCCTGTGGTACCGAATCCTCATACCTTACTGTCTCAAATTCCCAGCACTGCTGCATATTTTACGGTAATTGACTTATCAAACGCATTTTTTTCTGTGCCACTACATAAGAACTGTTGGCATTTGTTTGCCTTTACATTCAAGGGTAAACAATTAGCATGGACAAGATTGCCGCAAGGTATGGTACACTCACCAACTTTGTACTCTGAAGCAATGCAGACCGTGCTGAAAAATTTCACCCCAGAACCAGGAGTAGTCATTCTACAGTATGTAGATGACTTACTTATTTGTTGCCCTGATGAGCAGACGGCAGTTACCTCAACTGTTAATTTCTTAATTTTCCTAGCGCAAGAAGGCTGTAAAGTAAATAGACAGAAACTCCAGGCTTGTCAACAAACAGTCGTGTTCTTAGGTCACTGCATATCACAGGGCATCAGACACCTCACACCTCAACGTACGGAAGCCATACGTAACATGCTTGAACCCAGGAATCACAAACAGCTGCGTGCTTTCCTGGGTATTGTTTCACACTGTAGACAGTGGATCATACATGCAAGTCAACTCATGCAGTCTTTATATGACTGTATTGCCAACACGCCATATTCACTCAGTGAAGAGGCTAAACAGTCATTTTCCTCTTTGAAAACAGCACTGGTATCAGCTCCGGCTTTGGGACTCCCAGACTACACTAAACCTTTTCAATTGATGGCAGCTGAGATATCCTCACATGCTACAGGGGTGCTCACACAAAAACATGGAAACAAACAGAGACCTGTGGCATACATATCAGCTCATCTGGACCCTGTAGCTAGAGCCGCACCTTCTTGTGTAAGAGTAGTAGCCGCAATTTCACTGTTATTAGATAAAGCTTCTGAGATTGTTCTTGATCACCCACTTCTAGTTCAGACCACTCATGATGTACATGGCATTCTTAACCAGGTCCAACCTAAACATATTTCAATGGCCAGACACCTCCGTCTCCAATGTTCCCTACTACTGCCGCCCAACATTTCCTTTGCCAGGGTTCAGACTCTTAATCTCGCGTCTTTACTCCCTTTAGAGTCTGAGGGGGGTACCATACCTGAGGAAACTGCACTCTCCAACTCCTTTGACCCATCAGAGTCAATGCATGATTGTGTACAATTAATGGAACAAGAGACTCAGGGCTTACGTAATGTACGTGACAAGCCACTCTGTAATGCTACATTTGAACTTTTCATAGATGGCAGTAGATATGCAGATATGAATGGACAATTTCATACAGGTTATGCGGTAGTAACTCAGCATGAAGTGCTGAAAGCAGAACCTCTCCCTGCTAATCAGTCTGCACAAGAAGCAGAACTTACGGCATTAGTTGAAGCTCTAAAAATAGCCAAAGATCAGACAGCAAACATATACACTGATTCTAGATATGCACATGGCATTATTTTCGATTTTGGCGTAATATGGAGAGCCAGAGGTTATATGACTGCTTCAGGCCAACCTGTTAAACATGCCTCCCTCATTAGACAGATTCTGGAGGCAGCACAAGAAACTAAAGAAATAGCGGTGATAAAGGTAGCTGCACATGTGAGACTCGACACCGAGGAAGCCAGGGGTAACGATAAAGCCGACAAAGAAGCAAAACAGGCAGCACGTAAACCCTTACATCATGCCCACACACTAGATAGCTCTGAAGATGATGAGGAGAGATTGAAGGAAGCTCAGAAACAGGTAGACGACGAAGAACGAGGGCAGTGGCAGAAAAAAGGGGCAGAAGATCAGCAAGGATTATGGAAAAAAGGAACTTTGTTGTGTTTAACCAGAGCCTGGTACCCCGCAGTGGCGAGTGACCTCCACCTACCTACGCATGTATCGGCAAACGGTATGACGCTCAAGGTAAAAGAAAGGTGGTTGGCTCCAGGCTTTGGTAATTTCGCTCGGAACATGTGTGCTGCATGCGCTATATGCCTGGCACACAATCCAGGTCAGACCATTAAAACCCCAACCAAGCATCATGTAAGACCACTGTATCCCTTTCAAAGACTCCAGATCGACTACATCCAGCTTCCTAGGTACAATGGATAAGAATATGTGCTTGTGTGTGTGGACATGTTCTCAGGGTGGCCAGAGGCTTATCCAGTTCGTAAAGCCTCAGCAAAAACTACTGCCATTAAAATAGCACATGAACTGATACCCCGTTACGGCATGCCTGAGGTGATCGAGTCAGATAGGGGTACCCATTTTACTGGAGAAATATTCCAGAATGTTATGAAAATGTTGGGAGTAGAAAACCAGTTTCACACTCCGTATCACCCACAGAGTTCAGGTAAAGTGGAAAGATTAAATGGAACAATAAAATTAAAAATCCAGAAGGCCATGGCAGAAACAGGAAAGCCTTGGACCGAGTGTCTACCACTTGCCCTGTATTCCATCCGAAACGCCCCAAGGGGGAAGGCTAAGCTGTCACCACATGAGATTCTTTTTGGTAGAGCAGCAAATTTGGGTTGTTATTTTCCACAACAACTGATGTTGAATACTGAGACTTTAACTGCTTATGTACAAGAATTACAAAAACGTTTAACTAAAGTGCATTCGCAAGTTTTTGCTTCCCTTCCAGATCCAGAAAATCTCGAAGGAGGCCACAAGTTGGAACCTGGTGATCAAATCTACGTGAAAAGACACACCAGAAAGACTCTGGAACCGAGATTTGACGGACCTTTCCAAGTCCTGTTAACAACTCCAACAGCAGTCAAGCTTGAAGGAAAGGCATCATGGATACATGCAAGCCATTGCAAAAAAACAGTATAAGACTCATGATATTGATGTTAATAATGTTAACACAGATGTGGGATAAATTAGTTAGAGCCACGGATTATCTAGATGACCAGATTTGGGATATATTGGACATATTAAATACTAGTATAGCTGTACAGAATCAGCTTATAATAGTCACTAACCAACATACCCTGGTATTGGATTACCTAACTGCCTCACAAGGGGGTATGTGTCAAATCATCAGACCCACCTGCTGTCATTATATAGACCCAAATAGTACTATGAGTATGAGATTTAAATTAGAAGACGTACAACGACTCAGGGATCAGTATGACAAAGACAATGACCAAAATAAGGATAGCTGGTGGTCAGATACCTTTTCTTTTCTTAACCCGGCCAATTGGTTCAGGGGGATCGGTGGGTGGGTTACCGGGATTATGCAAAGCCTAATACATACAGTTATAGTTATTGTAATTATATATGTATTATTTAAGGTTGTACTCAAGGGTATCTCGGTATGCACAAATAAATTTTGTGTAATGGATGCGAGAATATAACGTTTTTTTTTTTTTGTAATATCACAAAAAGAATGACTAAGATAATCGTCTATATGACAAGGTTTTGAATGGAATATGTCAAAGGGGGGATTGTGAAGAGCGGAACAAAAATGGTTACCTCAATGAACCAAAAAGAATTTGTGATCAATATTGACCTGTCCATTCAAGGACATTTTAGCTATAGTGTGAAATCCTATTTTTTGTTTGTGAAACTGCCACTTAGGCGAAACTGTACTGTTTTGTTTGTTGTGAAACTATCACATAGCCGAAACTGTTTTTTTTGTCTTCTCTTTTCTCTCTTTGTTTAAACAAGCAAAACTTGTATAACCACTGAAACTACCTGTACAACTATATAAAGAGGGGATAGCACCTTGAAGGCAGGCGTGCTTCAAGAGGCTTCCCAGTGATATACTATACGAGACGTGTCTTGTGTATTATTTCTGGTGATTCCCCACTTCCAAAGGCTGCTCCGACTGAGTGTGGTCCCGACAGTTGCCTTTCTTGGGTTATATTGTGTCTGCTTCTGGTTTTAAAATGGACGCCGCTAAGGTGCAAGCGGTGCTGCATTGGGAACGTCCTTATAACCTGAAAGCACTTCAGCAGTTCCTTGGGTTTTCTAACTACTATAGGAAATTTATCAAGGATTTTTCCATCATTGCTAAACCGCTAACTGACATGACTAAAAAGGATACCAATTTTTCCGTTTTTCCTGAGGCTGCTGTGTGCGCATTTGAATTTCTTAAGAACAGTTTTGTTTCAGCCCCCATTCTTGTGCAGCCAGACGTATCAAAACCCTTTGTTGTGGAAGTCGATGCGTCTGAGGTTGGTGTGGGGGCGGTACTATCTCAAGGCTCATCTTTGAGTGGTTTGCGTCCGTGCGCCTATTTCTCCAAGAAACTGTTGTCCGCCGAACGTAACTACGATATCGGCAACAGGGAGTTGTTGGCAATCAAGTTGGCCTTTGAGGAATGGCGACACTTCTTGGAGGGGTCGGTACATTAGGTTACTGTTATTACCGATCATAAGAATCTGCTGTATTTGGAGTCAGCCAAGCGTCTGTCCCCCAGGCAGGCTCGCTGGGCATTGTTTTTCACGCGGTTCAATTTTGTTGTCACTTACAGACCGTGGTCTAAAAACACTAAGGCGGATGCTCTGTCCAGGTGTTTTCCGGGGGGTGAACCTCGGGAGGATCCAGTACCCATCCTCCAAAAGGGTGTTGTGGTTTCGGCTCTCACTACCGAGGTTGAGGCTGAGATTGCCGAGGCTCAGGAGGAGGTACCATCTGAGCTTCCCATCAACAAATCTTTTGTACCGCTTCATCTCCGCCTAAAGGTTTTGGCGGAGCATCATGATGCTGTCCTGGCTGGCCACCAAGGGGTTAGAGGTACCTTGGAGTTGGTGTCACGTCGGTTTTGGTGGCCCAAGATCCGACAGGATGTGGTCTCATATGTGTCAGCTTGTACCACGTGCACTAGGGCTAAGACGCCCCGCTCCCGTCCTGTTGGCACACTACTTCCTCTTGAAGTATCTAGTAAGCCATGGACGGAAATCTCCATGGATTTCATCACTGATTTGCCCTCATCAGCTGGGAACACGGTCATCTTGGTGATTGTTGATCGGTTTTCAAAAATGTCGCACTTTGTGCGTTTGCCTTCGTTGCCTAACGCTAAGACTCTGGCTCAGGTATTTGTGCAGGAGGTGGTCAGACTTCATTGGGTTCCATCTGACATCGTGTCTGATAGGGGGTCTCACTTTGTGGCAAAATTTTGGAGAGCATTTTGCTCACGGCTGGGGATCAAGTTGTCTCCTTCTTCGGCGTTCCATCCTCAGTCAAATGGTCAGACTGAGCGTATGAACCAAAATTTGGAACAGTACTTACGCTGCTTTGTCTGTGATAACCAGGAGGAGTGGTCTACCTTCCTTCCTTTGGCTGAGTTTGCCATCAATAATCACCGCCAGGAGTCGTCTGGGGAGTCTCCGTTTTTTGTGTTTATGGGCTACATCCTCAGTTTTGTACCTTGAGTCAGAAGGGCTCTTCCGGAGTTGCGGAGGAGGATCACTAAGGAGCACAATTATCATCAGTCTGGAGGAGAGTTAAACAGCGCCTGTTGAGTGTGGGTGCTAGGTACAAACGTGTGGCTGACAGTAGGCGTGTGCCAGGTCCGGACCTGAGTGTGGATGACTGGGTGTGGTTATCCACAAAAAACATAAGACTCAAAATACCATCCCTGAAATTGGGTCCACGGTTTATTGGTCCATTTAGGGTCACCGCCGTCATTAACCCAGTAGCATACCGATTGGAGCTCCCTACAGTGTATAAGATACACAACGTGTTCCACAGGTCTCTTCTAAAGAAGGTGGTGGGTTCTGTGGACGCGGCGCCTATGCCACCTCCAGTCTTGGTGGATGGTAATTTGGAGTTTGAAGTCTCCAAGGTGGTTGACTCTCGTGTAGTGCGTCGTACTTTACAGTACTTGGTACACTGGCGTGGTTATGGGCCTGAGGAGAGGTCCTGGGTACCAGCCTCGGATATTCATGCGGATCGGCTGGTCAGGTTTTTTCATCGTCGCCATCCAGACAAGCCGGGAACTATAAGCTGTGAGGGCCCTGGGGTCCCTCGTAGAAGGTGGGGTACTGTCATGTCAGACGCTGTTCAGACCAGGTCGTTCGACAGACAGCGGTAATTCCGCTTTTGACCACTATTTGCTCATTGGCGTCGGCTAGGTTTTGTCCAGCTGTTCCAGGGTTAATTTACCTGATCCTCGGATTGGAAGCTGGGCCATGCCCATGGCCTTTAAATAGTTCTCCGGATCATTGGGCATCGCCAATTATAGCTTCTGTCTTGCGTTGTTATCTCGGTCTGGAGTGGAGAGCTGGTTGTTGGAGAATCGTTGCTGGTGGTGTATTTTCCTTTGTCTTATTTACTCCTTCCTATATTTGTGCTTATTTTGCCCTGCACATTTATAGTGTATTCCTGAGTGACTGCGGCGTGGTGTATATTTTCCTTTATCCTTGTCTGTGCTAACTGTGGGTATTGGTGTATTACATTCACTGGGTGGAGGGCGGAGGTTTTCAACTTAGGGTTGTAACAGGAGGCAGGGTGAGGTTCGAGGCCTGGACATGCACACCATCAGTGTAAACTTCAGGTAGAGGGTCAGTCAGCATTTCCCTAGTCTGAGGGAAATTACAGGGGCCCGGGTTATTAGCTCTCACCCACCCAGTCTCCCCGTGACAATCAAAACCCTATATAAGGTGTGCTTAAGTATTAGGCAACTTTCCTTTGGCAAAATGGGTCAGAAGAGAGATTTGACGGGCTCTGAAAAGTCCAAAATTGTGAGACGTCTTGCAGAGGGATGCAGCAGTGTTGAAATTGCCAAACTTTTGAAGCGCGATCACCGAACAATCAAGCAATTCATGTCAAATAGCCAACAGTGTCGCATGAAGCTTGTTGGGCAAAAAATGCACAAAATAACTGCCCATGAATTGAGGAAAATCAAGCATGAAGCTGCCAAGATGCCATTTGCCACCAGTTTTGCCATATTTCAGAGCTGCAACATCACTGGAGTAACAAAAAGGACAAGGTGTGCGATACTCAGGGACATGGCCAAGGTAAGGAAGGCTGAAAAATGACCACCTTTGAACAAGAAATATAAGACAAAACGTCAAGACTGGGCCAAGAAATATCTTAAGACTGACTTTTCAAAGGTTATATGGACTGATAAAATCAGAGTGACTCTTGATGGGCCAGATGGATGGGCCAGAGACTGGATCAGTAAAGGGCAGAGAGCTCCACTCTGACTCAGATGCCAGCAAGGTGGATGTGAGGTACTGGTATGGACTGGTATCATCAAAGATGAACTTGCGGGACCTTTTCGGGTTGAGAATGGAATGAAGCTCAACTCCCAGACTTACTGCCAGTTTCTGGAAGACAACTTCTTCAAGCAGTGGTACAGGAAGAAGTCGCTATCATTCAAGAAAAACATGATTTTCATGCAGGACAATGCTCCATCACATGCCTCCAACTACTCCACAGCGTGGCTGGTCAGTAAAGGTCTCAAAGAAGAAAAAATAATGACATGGCCCGCTTGTTCACCTGATCTGAGCCCCATAGAAAACCTGTGGTCCCTCATAAAATGTGAGATCTACAGGAAGGGAAAACAGTCCACCTCTCCGAACAGTGTCTGGGAGGCTGTGGTGGCTGCTGCACGCAATGTTGATCGTAAACAGGTCAAGCAACTGATAGAATCTATGGATGGAAGGATGTTGAGTGTCATCATAAAGAAAGGTGGCTATATTGGTCACTCATTTTTTGGGGTTTTGTTTTTGCATGTCAGAAATGTTTATTTCTCAATTTTGCGCAGTTATATTGGTTTACCTGGTGAAAATAAACAAGAGAGATGGGATTATATTTGTTTTTTATTAAGTTGACTAATAATTCTGCACAGTAATAGTTACCTGCACAAACAGATATCCTCCTAAGATAGCCAAATAAAAAAAAAACCCACTCCAACTTCCAAAAATATTAAAATTTGATATTTATGAGTCTTTGGGGTTGATTGAGAACATAGTTGTTGATCAATAATAAAAATAATGCTCTAAAATACAACTTGCCTAATAATTCTGCATGCAGTGTATTTCTCTGGACAGTTGCTATCTTCCTAGTTGGCTTTTAAATTTTCCTACGAGCCAACTTATAAGAGCTCACAGAAACTGTTCAAGACCAGAAGACTTAAACCTAGAGGCGGATACTCTAATTGAAAGATTCCACTATAAGGGATATGATAAGCACCTATTGACACAACCGAGAGAACAGGTGGAAAAATTGCCACGAGAGAAATTACTTCAACATAAAGAGAAAAATAGCAATAATTTGGAAAATGATGAAGTCCCAATAATAACTCAATACAATTCTAACAGCAAAATCTTGAAAAGAATTGTATGTAGACACTGGAATATTTTAAAGGAGGACAAGGTCATTGGTTCACTTAAGGACATTAACCCCTTCACCCCCAAGGGTGGTTTGCACGTTAATGACCAGGCCAATTTTTACAATTCTGACCACTGTCCGTTTATGAGGTTATAACTCTGGAACGCTTCAACGGATCTTGGCGATTCTGACACTGTTTTCTCGTGACATATTGTACTTCATGATAGTGGTAAAATTTCTTCGATATAACTTGCGTTTATTTGTTAAAAAAACGGATATTTGGCAAAAATTTTGAAAATTTTGCAATTTTCAAACTTTGAATTTTTATGCCCTTAAATCACAGACATATGTCATGCAAAATACTTAATAAGTAACATTTCCCACATGTCTACTTTACATCAGCACAATTTTGGAACCAAATTTTTTTTTGTTATTGAGTTATAAGGGTTAAAAATTGACCAGCAATTTCTCATTTTTACAACACCATTTTTTTTCAGGGACCACATCTCATTTGAAGTCATTTTGAGGGGTCTATATGACAGAAAATACCCAAGTGTGACACCATTCTAAAAACTGCACCCCTCAAGGTGCTCAAAACCACACTCAAGAAATTTATTAACCCTTCAGGTGTTTCACAGGAATTTTTGGAATGTTTGAAAAAAAGTTAAATGTTCATTTTTATTTACACAAAATTTATTTCAGCTCCAATTTGTTTTATTTTACCAAGGGTAACAGGAGAAAATGGACCCCAAAAGTTGTTGTACAATTTGTCCTGAGTACGCTAATACCCCATATGTGGGGGTAAACCACTGTTTGGGCGCATGGCAGAGCTCGGAAGGAAAGGAGCGCCATTTGACTTTTCAATGCAAAATTGACTGGAATTGACATGGGACGCCATGTTGCGTTTGGAGAGCCCCTGATGTGCCTAAACATTGAAACCCCCACAACTGACACCATTTTGGAAAGTAGACCCCCTAAGGAACTTATCTAGATGTGTGGTGACTGGTGAGCACTTCACTTTGACCCAACAAGTGCTTCACAGAAGTTTATAGTGCAGAGCCGTAAAAATAAAAAATCATATTTTTTCACAAAAATGATCTTTTCGCTCCCATTTTTTTATTTTCCCAAGGGTAAGAGAAGAAATTAGACCACAAAAGTTGTTGTGCAATTTGTCTTGAGTACAACGATACCCCATATGTGGGTGTAAACCATTGTTTGGGCGCAGGGCAGAGCTCGGAAGGGAAGGAGCGCCATTTGACTTTTCAATGCAAAATTGACTGGAATTGACATGGGACGCCATGTTGCGTTTGGAGAGCCCCTGATGTGCCGAAACATTGAAACCCCCCACAAGTGACACCATTTTGGAAAGTAGACCCCTTAAGGAACTTATCTAGATGTGTGTTGAGCACTTTGACCCAACAAATGCTTCACAGAAGTTTATAATGCAGAGCCGTAAAAATAAAAAATCATATTTGTTCACAAAAATGATCTTTTCGCCCCCATTTTTTTATTTTCCCAAGGGTAAGAAAAGAAATTAGACCACAAAAGTTGTTGTGCAATTTGTCCTGAGTACGACGATACCCCATATGTGGGGGTAAACCACTGTTTGGGCGCATAGCAGAGCTCGGAAGGGAAGGAGCGCTATTTTACTTTTCAATGCAAAATTGACTGGAATTAAGATGGGACTCCATGTTGCGTTTGGAGAGCCCCTGATGTGCCTAAACATTAAAACCCCCCACAAGTGACACCATTTTGGAAAGTAGACCCCCTAAGGAACTTATCTAGATGTGTTTTGAGAGCTTTGAACCCCCAAGTGTTTCACTACAGTTTATAACGCAGAGCCGTGAAAATAAAAATTCCTCTTTTTTTCACAGAAATGATTTTTTAGCCCCCAGCTTTGTATTTTTACAAGGGTAACATAATAAATTGGACCCCAAAAGTTGTTTTCCAATTTGTCCTGAGTACACTGATACCCCATATGTGGGGGGGGGAGCACTGTTTGGGCGCATGACAGAGCTCAGAAGGGAAGGAGCGCCATTTGGAATGCAGACTTAAATGGATTGGTCTGCAGGCGTCACGTTGCATTTGCAGAGCCCCTGATGTACCCAAACAGTAGAAACCCCCCACAAATGACCCCCAAATTGGAAACTAGACCTCCCAAGGAACTTATCTAGATGTGTTGTGAGAACTTTGAACCCCCAAGTGTTTCACTACAGTTTATAACGCAGAGCCGTGAAAATAAAAATTATTATTTTTTTCACAAAAATGATTTTTTAGCCCCCAGTTTTGTATTTTCACAAGGGTAACAGGATAAATTGGACCCCAAAAGTTGTTGTCCAATTTGTCCTGTGTACGCTGATACCCCATATGTGGGGGTAAACCACTGTTTGGGCGCATGGCAGAGCTCAGAAGGGAAGGAGCACCGTTTGGAATGCAGACTTAGATGGATTGGTCTGCAGGCGTCACGTTGCATTTGCAGAGCCCCTGATGTACCTAAACAGTAGAAATCCCCCACAAGTGACCCCATATTGGAAATTAGACCCCCCAAGGAACTTATCTAGATGTGTTGTGAAAACTTTGAACCCCCAAGTGTTTCACTACAGTTTACAACGCAGAGCCGTGAAAATAAAAAATCTTTTTTTCCCACAAAACTTATTTTTTAGCCCCCTATTTTGTATTTTCCCAAGGGTAACAGGAGAAATTGGACCCCAAAATATGTTGTCCAATTTGTCCTGAGTACGCCGATACCCCATATGTTGGGGTAAACCCCTGTTTGGGTACACGGGAGAGCTCTGAAGGGAAGGAGCACTGTTTTACTTTTTCAACGCAGAATTGTCTGGAATTGAGATCGGATGCCATGTCCCGTTTGGAGAGCCCCTGATGTGCCTAAACAGTGGAAACCCCCCAATTATAACTGAAACCCTAATCCAAACACACCCCTTACCCTAATCCAAACGGTAACCCTAACCACACCCCTAACCCTGACACACCCCTAACCCTAATCCCAACCCTATTCCCAACCGTAAATGTAATCCAAACCCTAACCCTAACTTTAGCCCCAACCCTAACTGTAGCCTTAACCCTAGCCCTAACCCTAGCCCTAACCCTAGCAATAACCCTAACCCTAGCCCTAACCCTAGCCCTAACCCTAGCCCTAACCCTAACTCTAGCAATAACCCTAGCCCTAACACTAGCCCTAACCCTAGCCCTAACCCTAGCCCTAACCCTAGCAATAACCCTAGCCCTAACCATAGCCCTAACCCTAACCCTAGCAATAACCCTAGCCCTAACCCTAGCCCTAACCCTAACCCTAGCCCTAACCCTAGCCCTAACCCTAGCCCTAACGGGAAAATGGAAATAAATACATTTTTTTTATTTTTTTATTTTTCCCTAACTAAGGGGGTGATAAGGGGGGGTTTGATTTACTTTTATAGCGGGTTATTTAGCGGATTTTTATGATTGGCAGCCGTCACACACTGAAAGACGCTTTTTATTGCAAAAAATATTTTTTGCGTTACCACATTTTGAAAGCTATAATTTTTCCATATTTGAGTCCACAGAGTCATGTGAGGTCTTGTTTTTTGCGGGACGAGTTGATGTTTTTACTGGTAACATTTTCGGGCACATGACATTTTTTGATCGCTTTTTATTCCGATTTTTGTGAGGCAGAATGATCAAAAACCAGCTATTCATGAATTTCTTTTGGGGGAGGCGTTTATACCGTTCCGCGTTTGGTAAGATTGATAAAGCAGTTTTATTCTTTGGGTCAGTAAGATTACAGCAATACCTCATTTATATCATTTTTTTATGTTTTGACGCTTTTATACGATAAAAGCTATTTTATAGAAAAAATAATTATTTTGGTATCGCTTTATTCTCAGGACTATAACTTTTTTATTTTTTTGCTGATGATGCTGTATGGTGGCTCGTTTTTTGCAGGACAAGATGACGTTTTCAGCGGTACCATGGTTATTTATATCTGTCTTTTTGATCGCGTGTTACTCCACTTTTTGTTCGGCGGTATGGTAATAAAGCGTTGTTTTTTGCCTCGTTTTTTTTTCTCACGGTGTTTACTGAAGGGGTTAACTAGTGGGACAGTTTTATAGGTTGGGTCGTTACAGACGTGGCGATACTAAATATGTGTACTTTTATTTATTTATTTTTTAAATTTAGATAAAGAAATGTATTTATGGGAATAATATATATATATTTTTTCTTTATTTAGGAATTTATTTTTTATTTATTTTTTTACACATGTGGAAACATTTTTTTTTTACTTTTTTACTTTGTCCCAGGGGGGGACATTACAGATCGGTGATCTGACAGTGTGCACAGCACTCTGTCAGATTGGCGATCTGCTGTGCAGGGCTGCAGGCTTACCAGCGCCTGCTCTGAGCAGGCACTCGGTAAGCCACCTCCCTCCCTGCAGGACCCGGATGCCGCGGCCATCTTGGATCCGGGACCTGCGGCGAGGAGGGAGGTAGGAGACCCTCGGAGCAACGCGATCACATTGCGTTGCTGCGGGGGTCTCAGGGAAGCCCGCAGGGAGCCCCCTCCCTGCGCGATGCTTCCCTATACCGCCGGTATACCGCGATCATGTTTGATCGCGGTGTGCCGGGGGTTAGTGTGCCGGGGGCGGTCCGTGACCGCTCCTGGTACATAGTGCCGGATGTCAGCTGCGATATGCAGCTGACACCCGGCCGCGATCGGCCGCGCTCCCCCCCGTGAGCACGGCCGATCGCATATGACGTACTATCCCGTCGGTGGTCATACGGGCCCACCCCACCTCGACGGGATAGTACGTCAGATGTCAGAAAGGGGTTAAAATCACTGGCATTAAAATAGTAAAAAAAAATTGGCAAAAGGGCAATTTTATCCACCAAATGTCTCGTGAAGAGAGTAGGTGGATCTTTGAAATGAACACCTTAATACCCAATGGTCTAAACAGCAAAATAGAACTGTTCGCTTTTAATAGATAATCCAGGATTAATACTTGCCGCATGATATATAAGCGCCTACAATGCACACTGGACCATCTCTGAGGAAGGAATCAGCGTATTCCAAAATGCATAGGATTGTGGTCCTCTGTGCATACTGTAGCCAGTCACATGGGTTATCACATGACTGTAACATCACGCAAGGTCCTGCAGCCTCTCTGCGCCTTGTGTTACCTGCCCACTACAAGGACCCTCCGATGCGGGACCATTATTTGCACATTGCTATCTTCCCATGCAGAGATAATTAAATATTAAATATTTAATATATTTTTTATCCTGTTCTGCATATTTGTTAGGGCTTTTGGTTTTAACTTCACAGATAGAGCTTTTTACTGATCTGGAATATCACTTTGACATCTAGACACTTCAGCTCTTTAGCGCAAATATAAATCTTGTTTACATGTTTTCAAATTTCCCAGAGAAAACTGATTAATAATGTCACACCCAGACAATGGGGCACAATGGGGCACAATACTCCCACAGTTCAAAAATGTCTGCTCCCGTAGTGCATGTTACAAATGCTGCAGATGAAAAGTTGGTAGTATGATTTTGAATCAAGCTGGCATTCCACAGTGAGGCTTGCTACTGGCAGTCAAGTTAAAAATTTTACCCACATAGCATGTTAATGACAAATATACCCCACAGTGCCAAAATTTCATTCAAGCAGTCTCAGATAAAAAGCTCATAGTTTGATTCTGGATACAGCTGGCGTTCCACTGTGAGGCTTGCTACTGCCAGTCCCAGCCTTTTTCCCTTGGGAACGTCAATATAAAGAGAACACCGTATGCACAAATAAGGTAAGTGCCTAAGGGTTCCTCTGCGTCCCACTCTCATTAGTGATCAACCAGAATATTGCTCCAAATTTGAGAAAATATTAAATGTTCTTTTGATCTCATTACTTTAACTATAGAACATCTTCACAATGCAATTGAATCCAGTGCTGAACGTATCAAAAATGTTGAATCCCAGTTGGCCTCGGCAAGCACTGCTGAAGAATTGAGCTCACTTAAAGCCCAGATAAAAACTAACATAGATCAACACAAGAGGAACACTAAAAACAAGAAAGGAAACAAATTTGCACATGATGCCAAGGATTACGAACTAGATTGAGTTTATAAATTATGCGACAAGCCCTCCACGAGGCCAATTAGAACTGGCTTCAGATTTTCCACCAAACTCTCAACATTAGGTTCAAAACGGGAGAGGAGATATCCACCACCTACCAGATGTTTTTTTAGGACAACGAAGGAGACAACCCAGAAGAAAAGAACCAGATGAGGGCATGGACACAGGAAGGAACAATGATCAGATATGCATGATCCGCTCCCAAGTACATGGCCGCTAGTAATAAATATTTCTTCTAGAACTCTAGGGATAGCAGAATATAATGTATTGCAGAAGGGACTCTCTTTTTGTCCCACTTACGGGTTCAGAACTTTTAATTAAGAGATGGACCTCCAACACTTTTTCCGCTGTTTGAGACCGAAAGTATATTTCTCTCAGCCTCCTTCATCAGACGCCACTGAGGCAGATACAAGTAATCCTAAATTGCTCTCAGTAGCTAGTCTCAGCCTTAGGACTAAAAGCCTTTTTAGGCCACCATATGGTTCTCATGTGTTGGAAAATTTTATTGGCTTTGTTAATAAATCATTTTCTAATTTGTGTAATGACAATAACCAGGGCCGTGTACATTATACTGCTAATTTGTCTGCCTTGGACTGTCAGGCCCTCAAATCACTACAGGATGATCATAACTTGATCATTAAACTTGCAGACAAAGGTGGAGCTATAGTGGTAATGGACAAAGTATACTATGCCAATGAAATACAAAGACAACTCAATGATACCACTGTCTACACTGTATTGCCTAGAAACCCCATAGGTAACATTGTGAACAGATCACAGATATCCTACGCAGATACTCTAATCTTTGTGTTCTTGACACTAAAACATGCGACTTCCTGAGAAAAAGTCACCCTGTCACTCCAGTATCCTACATTCTCCCGAAAATACATAATCTGGAGCAGCCCCCTGGCAGACCAATAGTAGCATCCACTGAGTCCATACTGTCTCCCTTATCCATCTATTTAGAGAAAATTCTGACTCCATTTATCACAAAAAAACCCTCTTTTCTCCTTGATACAGGTATCATTCGATGTCAAAGATCTATATACCTCTATACCACATGCACAAGGTATAGAATCTGTAAATCGGCTATTTTCTACCTCTGGCATGAATCCTGGCCAGGTTAATCTCTGTTAAGAACATCTGTCATTGGTACTTACAATTAACTTCTTTATGTTTCAAGATAAACATTACCTACAAATTCGTGGGACATCTATGCGCTCAAATGTAGCCCCACCCTACGCAAACTGCTATATAGCAGACTTTGATGGAACAGTCATCTACACCAGCCACTTATATCAAAACAATATCTTGGTGTGGAAACGGTTTATTGACGATATCTTCTGCATATGGAGGGGTTCTATAGAATCTCTTATCTTGTTCTTGATTTACTTAATTCATCCTGGCTGGGCTTGTCCTTCACTATGTCCTATGATGTCCAGAAAATCAACTTTCTGAACACAATGGAAATAAAAGATACAAAAGGTTATTTGTCTACGGATCTCTATACCAAGAGTACTGACTGTAATAGTCTGCTACATGTCCAGAGTTTTCACACTAAATCAATGAAAACATCCATCCCCAGATCCCAAGTACAGAGAGTAAATCCAATAGTATCTGACAATACACTCCGAGAACAGCGATTGAAAGAACTACATACCAAATTCCGTAACCGAGAATATCCGAGCCAGTATTACTTGACTCCTGCAAAACTCTAAATAATACATGAGCAGATGCCAATAACCCTTTTGCCCACTCTTACCACCCGTTTGCATTTGTCCTACACAAAACCATACGCTGACATTGGCATTTACTATATGAAGCACATCCCGATATCCCGGAATTTTACCAATCTTTCCTCCCCTGTTTAAAACGAGCACCAAATATCAGAGATAAACTGGTTAGAGCTGACATAGGTAAGATTACCACATTACCCTAACAGCTCTTTTGACATAATCTAAAGTTTGGCACATTTCCATGCCTAAACTGAAATCAGTGTGGCAACTTCTAAAGGGTGACAGTATCCATCACCCTCATTCCGGAAAGAAATTTGGTATAAAGGATTACTTTACATGTGAGACATCTTTTGTGATTTATCTTATAAAATGTCCCTGTGGTCTGGTATATGTGGGTGAAACCACACAACCAGTTAAAAATTGTATCTCAAAACACAAATCCACAATTAGATGTAAAAATCTCCTTTTACCTATTCCACATCATTTCATCACACAAAATCACAGGATCTCTCAGCCTAAATAATAATAATAATAATAATAAATTTCAAGTTATTGAGCAGATATCACTCCCCAAACAAGGTGGGGACTGCATTAGATTAAGCAACGTGAATCTCAAAAGACTAGACGCAAAAGTCTCAAAACGACTCCCACTAAGGATCAAGTTACTTGAAGAAAACATCAAACTGTACGGATAACTTTAAGAGACCTGAGCATTAATGACTCTCCCGGAGATCGAGCTTCTATCCATATACCAATTGTGTATAAGTTTACTGCATTAGTTTAAAACAATGTTTCGGTTATTTAATGCAATTAATGTTTTGTTAACTTTCCTCCAAACTAGCTGATAGTATGTCATCAGTACCAGACAAGTGTTCAGATATGTTGCACTCGTACGAGTGTGTTGTTGTTCTAAATCCCCTTTTGTTGTTTCACCTTTTCCTATTTTCTATACTTTTCCCCCTTTTCCCTCCTCTAGTCCCTCCCCCCTCTTCATCTCCCCAGGCACCTCGGGATGATTTCCTTCAAGTTATGAAATATCCAGATGGCGGATAACCAGAGAACATTCAAACTACTGACTTTCAATGCTAAAGGGTTCAACTCACCGACATCCAGAGGCCAAACTCTTTCACACTTTAAGAAAAAAGGTATCGATTTACTCCTTTTACAGGAGACTCACTTTACAGACAATAAAGTTCCTTCATTTGGTAAAGCACATTACGACAGATGGTTTCATGCCACCTCACCACAAAAAAAGTCAAGAGGAGTGTCGGTGGCCATAGCCAAGGACATTCCTTTTCAACTTCATGAACAGATGACAGATACAAATGGTCGCTATATACTGGTGAAGGGGATTCTAGCGGGAGTGGTCGTAACCATATGCAATGTTTATGCCCCAAATAAGAAACAGCTAAAATGGCTGCTAACCACATTCAAAAAAATAAGAGACTTTAGAGAGGGCATCCTCTTGTTAGGAGGTGACTTCAATCTAGCCCTCGAACCAAGTATAGATACAACAAAAAAAAAAAGTGCGATCTCCTTAAGGGACTTAGCCAGATTGAGGCAGTCATTGCACTCCTTGAATTTGGTAGACATATGGCGCTACATGCACTCATCAACACGGGACTACACCTTTTACTCTTTTCCCCACGGCTCATACCACCGTATTGATTACCTATTCGCGCCATGACCCTTACTATCCAAAATTAAACATGTGGAGATAGTTCCATCCCTATTTTCTGATCATTCTTATGTAATGACTGAACTAGTATTGTCCAAACAATTTTCCCCATGCAGAACTTGGCAACTAAATGATTCTTTACTTGATAATACTGCAAATAAAATACGTATCCAAAAAGCCATATCAACATACTTTGAGTTAAATAATAATACGGAGATGTCGCCGCTAATAATTTGGGAGGCACATAAGTCTGTAATCAGAGGAGAATTCATATCGATAGCATCCTATTTGAATAAAATGAAAGGCAAAGAGATTGATTCTCTTTATGAAGAGATAAAGCGCTTAGAATCACAACATAAGAAAACCTTACTATCCCAAGTCCTGATAGAACTCACAGCCAAGAGACAAAGATTAAAAGATATTTTGAGAGAGCAATCAGTTAAGTTTTTTACCTCTCTATAGAACCGTATATATGTACATGGAGATAAGGCCTCAAAACTCACCATGGCACTTATAAAAAAAAGACAGGCCCGCACATTTATTCATCTTATTAAAACAAAATCAGGTTTAAAGACCCAAAATTACTCTGAGATAGAAAAAGAATTCTTGTCCTATTATAAGTCTTTGTATCAATTACACCCAGAAGAAGGAGAAAAAGAAAAGAGCCAAAAGAGACAAGATATCCAATCCTTTCTAAAACACTTAAAACTCCCGGCCCTATCTAAATCCCAACAAGAACGCTTAATCAAACCATTTACTTTGGCGGAACTCCGGTCGGCCCTGTCAAAATGTCCTAAAGGGAAGGCTCCAGGCCCAGACGGTTTTTCAACTCATTATTACAGCACCAACTCTGAGATATTACTTCCCCATCTGCTTAACATGTGTAATAGTCTTCGGGAGGGAGGAGTGGCACCGCGGCAGCTACTTGAGGCCAGAATCTCACTGATCTATAAAGAAGGGAAAGATCCAGAACAATGTGGCAGTTATAGACCCATATCATTGTTAAATGCGGATCTGAAGATATATGCGAGAATGTTGACGGAGAAACACAACGGGAACCCTCCACTCCTGGAAGGACGCACATTTGTCGTGGGTGGGTAGAAAAAATATATTAAAAAGCACAATCCTGCCAAAATTTCTTCATGTATTTAACATGCTTCCAATCCAAGTCCCTTCCTCCTTCCTCTCTAAAGTACACTCACTCTTCTTTAGTTATATTTGGCAAAAAAATAAACCACGTATCAACTCAAAAACCCTAACGCTACCAAAAGAGATGGGAGGGATGAGCACTCCGGACATAATAAAATATTATCATGCAGCACACATCTCAAGAACAATTAACTGGATCAGGAATACTGAAAGCAAACAATGGCAAAAAATAGAAGAAGAAATGTCGCCTCATCCTCTTCGTTCTATGTTACTAGGACAAATCACTGATCAAATCCCAACAAAAATGGAAAACATTCACACCTTAGCCACAATTAAAATATGGGAAAAATACCGCCATAATCTGGCCCCCCCTATTTCTCCTTTAGCAGCAGTCTCAGACTTGTTGGATTCTCTCCCACGACAAGCTACACAAATCCCATTAGAGCACATACTGGAAGACGGTGCTCCTATAACGCTGGAAAAACTACATAAAATCCCGGGTCTCTCGGGCCTCACATTCCTGCAACACAGAAAACTCTCCCATTTAATAAATCAAAATGCCCGCCAAGCCGATCTTAATAGACCATTAACCGCTTACGAAAGACTATGTGCTGGTCTGAGACCCCCTATCAAAGTTTTGTCAACCATATATCAATCATTAATCAACATAGACACAACATTGAAGCGCGCCTACTTAGCCAGATGGGAAAGGGACTTGGGTTGCTCCTTTTCTGACTCACAAATCAAACATATTTACAGGAACTCGCATGGCCAATCAAAATGAGTGAGAGTCCAAGAAAATTCTTTTAAACTAGTCACTAGATGGTATATCACGCCCAAACAAATCCAAAAGTGGCATCATGCTACGTCTGCAGATTGCTGGAGATGTGGTGTTGAAGAAGGAAATTATATACATATATGGTGGTCCTGTCCGGCATTAGCCCCCCTCTGGAAAGAGGTTAATTCAATAATATACAAGCTACTAAATAAACGCATTATGTGTAAACCCGAAAATATATTCCTACACATCCCAATTTTGACAAATGACAGAGTATCCGACAAATTGGCTCAATTTATCATAGCAGCAGGGAAATCCTTGATTCCGCTACACTGGAACTCCAAAACAATACCCACAAACACTCAACTACACCTTAAAATAGATCAATTATATCATATCGAAGAATTGGCTGCCAAAGTCAACCATAACCTAGAAAACTTTAACCGTATCTGGAAACCCTGGTCTCTCTACAGAACACAACAAGCCTTTATTTCAGAAATGACAGGAGCAAAACCTTAAGCCATTACACTAACATCACAGGTGCCGATGATCTCCCCCCCCTCCCCCCCTTCCCATCCCTACTCTTCTGACCCTAACTTTCACTCCCTTACTTCATCCCTCTTTTCTTTTCTCTAATATACATGTTGATTTCTCTCTCAATTATAATTGTCTATCAAAATTTGTGCCAAGAACAGAGCTTACTTTATCTTTATTTTAAGTTAATATGTAGGTATGTATATATACCGGATGATTGGCATTTAAGGAATGAGAAACTTGTGATTTTCTTGATTTTTGCTTTACTCTCTAAAAATTGACCTATGTTAATGTTTATTCATAGTTGATGATTGTATAAACATGCTTTTCAATAAAAAGAACATTGAAAGAAAGAAAGAAAGATTAAGCAACGTGAAACCTATTGGATCCATACCTTGGGCAGTCACCATCCTAAGGGTCTCAACAGAGACTATGATTTATTGTCCTTTATTTAGGTCCATAGATGATTAGCTCGTATCATCTGCGGGGATTATACTGTGAATTTGTACTAGAAGATGAAACTATGCAGTCTATTTTATCTATAATAATTTTTCTCCACTAAAAATCCATGAGTTCATTTGACTGTCAATTACTCGTATATCATGAAGTTTATGTATTGATGTGCTACTAACACTCTCATCTTCCTCTTTTCAGAGCCGCTTCTACTGACTCCTCCTGAATATACTCCTCTTTCTGGATCCTTATAGAGCCCACCAATCACTCTATTCACTATTACTATTCTCATTTAAGCAATTCTGTCAATCTCCACCTACCACCATGTCATCTCCGGTAACTGTAAAAAATGTACAGTTGAAACCAGACGTTTACATGCACTATATATAAAAAGACACACATGCATGTTTTTCTCAATATCTGACATGAAATCAGAATAAACCTTACCCGTTTTAGGGTAATTAGGATTACCATAATTATTGATATTTTCCAAAGGCCAGAATAATGAGAGAGAGAGAATAGTATGATGTGTATATATTGAAGAAATTACCACTGAAAAAGAGTGGATAGGAGGTTACAGAGCATTGGGACAAATCATGGATGTATACTAGTATGTGTATCAGAAGCAAGACTATGCTTTTTTTCACAGATTTTGTGCAAAATCTAAACTTGAAATCAAAATGTTGCAAATAAAACAAGCATAGTCTAAAATTATGTTCCTTTATTATACAAATATTCATACACTGTCAATATTGCAACAAACAAAATGCACATCTTATAGAGGTACTATTAATTTACTAATTTAGGGAAAAGTGCAGAAGTGGAAGGTCTAATATAAAAATAATCTTTCTGCTCTAACATTATTGAGAAGAATATCAGGTATCTCTAACATTTATTATAAGTATGCAGACAGGAATTACCTATGGATTATCACAACATTTAACTGAACTCTTGCGCTGAATGTGAATTGCCTTTCTTAGCAAACTTCATTCCCATGGACTTTCTTCTAGTAGCTAATCTGGAATAATTTGTATTTTTAAGAAATTTCTCCTCCCCAGAAGAGAAAATGAATTCGCATTTAGCCTAATTTACATCTCAGTATTGAATTTCTGAAACTAAAAGTAGACTAACAGCAGGTTCATCTGTCTATCAAGTCTCAATTTTAACATTTTGCCCGCTCTATAACTTTTTTATAGTTGTATTCTAATGAGTGTAAAACAGTGAGAAATCCCAGCCTTCTTACTTTCAATAATAAACTTTTTTTTCGTCTAATGGGATTTTTTTTTTCATAGATTTTTACATACTTTGGTAATTAAAACAATATTTCATGCATCTACTGACAAAAATAAATAAACAAATAAATAAATAAAAACAGATTTGAAAATACATGTCATGAAATAAATTATCATTAAAAATGTTAACACATTTTAGGAGAGAATACATTTGATCAGATGAATAATCACAGGAATGCTAAACAGCAGAAAACAAATTATTCTCAGTTTTCGACTGGCAGTCTACAGAATTTACGTACAAATTATGCAATAATGTTGGAGAGAACTTCCGGTCAATGTCCTCCTCTTTAACTTTTAGCTGGAAGAAGACCAAGATGTAGGGTATGGGAGTGGCGACAGCAAGTTGCATATTGTCTGAAAGTAATAGACATGATTGCAAGGAGTGAGGGATTTTTTTATATTTATTTTAATTAAAATATCAGACAGCATAGACTTAAATAAGTTGGGGAGCAGACCCTCTAAGACACCATTTTATGTTCACATCTCAAATAATTTTATTCTATTAGTTGACAGTGCTTGAATTATAATATTGAGCTAGAAACCTGGAATCTTGCAACGAACAATTCCTGACCCCTTATTTATTTTTATTGAAATATGATGCTTCAATGAATGATAGTGAATGATAATGAAATAGACATAGTGAGTGATAGTGAATGGAGGCATAGACAGAACACATGGGACTCCATAGAAAAACTCCTAATGGGCTCCTCCAACCCCCCCCCCAAAAAAAAAAAAACAGAGTAGGCAGGGTCACTGCACTTAAGAGCTGTGACAGAAGGGCACATCTTCCCAACTTTAAAAGACAGGGATAGAAACATGTTTTGCAGCACTTAAGCAGTAATTTTTCTCCTATTAGTGTTGTCACTTAGTATGATACCCCTTTCACCGACCCACATAGTGTATAATGCCCCCCAAAACTGCCCCAACATAAAGTATGATATCCCCACAACAAATTCCCACTCAGTACCCAGGGCCATATTTGCCACTAGGCACTTGAGGGTGTTTGCCTAGGGCGGCAGGATGCGGGGGGCACACTTGAGCAAGGTTTTTTTTATAAAGTCCGGGGTCAAGCGCCCGCCCCCCCTCCCTCTCATATTATATTAAAAAAATGGAGCGCACTCATATGGATGCATATTCATCACCTTAATGAGCGGTACCACATGACCGCTCATACAGGAAGGAAGACGCTGCAGAGATGCCAGGAAGTTCTGCGCCACGCGGTGAGGTGAGTATGACAGGGGAGGAGGATGGGGAGCCGTGCACACAGGGGAGGAGGATGGGGGAGCCTTGCACACAGGGTGGGAGGATGGGGGAGCTGTGCACACAGGGTGGGAGGATGGAGGAGCCGTGCACACACCGTGGGAGGATGGGGGAGCTGTGCACACACCGTGGGAGGATGGGGAGCTGTACACACAGAGTGGGAGGGTGGGGGAGCGTGCACACAGGGTGGGAGGATGGGGGAGCGTGCACACAGGGTGGGAGGATGGGGAGCCGTGCACACAGGGTGAGCAAGGAAAAGATATGTTATGTATGCATGAGACTTCAGGAGTTGCATTTACTTTGCTGGTTCCAGAAAATGCTTCAATTTTTAGTGAAAAAACTGAACAGGTAAAAAACAACAAAAATGCAGCAAATACTTAATGTGTGCTCATACACTGAAGTGGTATAGTTCAGAAACTTAAAGATCAAGTTCTGGTTTTGGTCCAAATTCCTGTAACATAATGGGGATATAGACCCTGACAAATTTCTGCCTAAGAATCTTCTTCTGCTTGTCAAAGACTATCCTAGACAAAAACAATTGACATCCAGTGAAGTGGTTTTAGCATTGCTATTCTGTACTATTGAAGATCACTTACCTAACAACTTGCTGGGACAATACACAGCTTACTGTGTCATTTATCTGTGGATCCATAAAATTGGATGTAATACGTATTATGCATATGGCATCAAATTTTTTTCCACATCCATAGACTCGATTGGGCCCGTCTTATTTAAATTAGAGAAGAGACCAGTGCCCAACGGGATTTTTTTCACACGACACTTGCTGCATTTTTTAACATGGACAGCACCGTCATATAAAACACTTGTCTGTATGAGATCTTATGGTAAAATTAATTGTTTTCTATAGATACCTGTCACATAATCGCCACACCACTGAGTGCTGCTATTTGTGTATGAGAATTAATAATTGGACAGTAAATCCTACTGCATTATCTAGGAAAAATGTCGGCCACCTATTTTAACCCCTTCACCCCCGGAGCTTTTTCCGTTTTTCCGTTTTCGTTTTTCGCTCCCCTCCTTCCCAGAGCCATAACTTTTTTATTTTTCCGTCAATTTGGCCATGTGAGGGCTTATTTTTTGCAGGACGAGTTGTACTTTTGAACGACATCATTGGTTTTAGCATGTCGTGTACTAGAAAACAGGAAAAAAATTCCAAGTGCAGTGAAATTGCAAAAAAAGTGCAATCCCACACTTGTTTTTTGCTTGCCTATTTTGCTAGGTTCACTAAATGCTAAAACTGACCTGCCATTATGATTCTCCAGGTCACTACGAGTTCATAGACACCTAACATGACTAGGTTATTTTTCACCTAAGTGGTGAAAAAAAATTCTAAACTTTGCAAAAAACAAAACAAAACAAAATTGCGCCATTTTCCGATACTCGTAGCGTCTCCATTTTTCGTGATCTGGGGTCAGGTGAGGGCTTATTTTTTGCGTGCCGAGCTGGCGTTTTTAATGATAGCATTTTGGTGTAGATACGTTCTTTTGATCGCCCGTTATTGCATTTTAATGCAATGTCGTGGCGACCAAAAAAACGTAAATCTGGCGTTTCGTTTTTTTTTCTCATTACGCCATTTAGCGATCAGGTTAATGCTTTTTTTTTATTGATAGATCGGGCGATTCTGAATGCGGCGATACCAAATATGTGTAGGTTGGGGTTTTTTTTTATTGATTTATTTTGATTGGGGCGAAAGGGGGGTGATTTAAACTTTTATATTTTTTTTATTTTTTTCACATTTTTAAAAACTTTTTTTTTTAACTTTTGCCATGCTTCTATAGCCTTCATGGGAGGCTAGAAGCAGGCACAACGCGATCGGCTCTGCTATGCAGCACCGATCATAAGATCGCTGCTACACAGCAGAAATGCCGGTGTGCTGTGAGCGCCGACCACAGGGTGGCGCTCACAGCCACCGGCGATCAGTAACCATAGAGGTCTCAAGGACCTCTATGGTTACAATGGAGGAGCATCGCCGACCCCCGATCATGTGACGGGGGTCGGCGATGCGCTCATATCCGGCCGCACGGCCGGATGCGGTAGTTAAATGCCGCTGTCTGCGCTTGACAGCGGCATTTAACTAGTTAATAGCGGCGGGTGATCGCGATTTCACCCGCCGCTATTGCGCGCACATGTCAGCTGTAAAAAACAGCTGACATGTCGCGACTTTGATGTGCGCTCACCGCCGGAGCGCACATCAAAGCGGGGGTCCCGACATGTGACGTACTATTCCGTCACATGTCGGGAAGGGGTTAAATACACCTCATCATGGCCATATTTAGATGCCTTAATGATAGAGAAGAGCAAATCAATTCTATGTAAATTAATATCAACATTTTAGGAATTTGCTAAACTTGGTAAAATCAAACAATTTGCAATTTAATTTTTGACAGTATCCAAAAACAGAAGCTACCATTTTAAACTTTGCAGGCAATTTTATCATCCAGAGATGGCTCACATGACTTTGGGTGCAGTCAAATGGGCTTCCACATAATGACCATAAGGAACATGTGGTGTTTCCTGATGAAGGAATCTTGAACTCTGAAAAGTGTAGAATAATAAAGCCACCTGTACTAATAATTCTGGAATTCTAGTGATTCAGCAGTGCAGAAATTTACCACAATTTTCCCAATCTGTATCTATTGTCTATATAAAAGCAGAAGCAAGGAATGCAGCAGCCATTTTTATGAAAAAATATGGACAGTGAGAGGATGTCACAGCTTAAAGCTCAGGAATATAGAGAAAGAGAAAGAAAGTCATAAAGAGTGAATAAATTATAGAGATATTTTGTGACAAGACAGCCGTTAATTACAGTTACCCTCCTTTACCCATAACCATGTATGTTGAAATCACTTTAACATTACCACTGCATTGAAAAGAATGAAAGGGGATGGATACAGTCCTAAGAAACTGCATTTCCAGAGCATTTGGAGAACTTGCAATCCAAATTGTTTGAAAAATTTGTTGA
Source organism: Ranitomeya variabilis (assembly GCF_051348905.1). Classification (NCBI taxonomy): domain Eukaryota; kingdom Metazoa; phylum Chordata; class Amphibia; order Anura; family Dendrobatidae; genus Ranitomeya; species Ranitomeya variabilis. The sequence goes on from NC_135232.1 coordinate 371,582,566, forward strand.
AGTTGGCAAATTTGAATTTAAAAGATTCACTTACCTCTACTGAATATGATTTTGATTCTTATTGTGAATATTTAGCAAAGACCACTACACAACAATACTTGCTGGGAAGGAATGAAACACAGATTGCATCTAGAAGGAAGAAATTAATTGACATACAGACTAATCCCCTATTAGTGATGATTGGGAGGCAGATCTCTTCTTGTTGAATGTGAGCTGTTTTACAAATACATGCATAAAAATAAACCGAGCAATGTCACTATACATTATAATTTAATTTCTAGTAACTGATTTTAGCAGTAATATTAAATATCGCTTATTGCATGTCATAATTTTGTAACTTAAAATGATTAGAACTTTTCCTGTGACATAATTGTCTGTATCCTGTAGGAAATTACATTATTAGTCAAAGGAGAAAGCAATCTCCACCTTTATCTCCTTTTAATTCCTCCTAGTATTGACAAATGATGTAAATTATATTGTGTAAATCTAATAAAATCAAGCTTCTGGAAAGAAAAAGCAAAGACTGTTTTTTAAGATCTAGCTAATCAAACGGTAAATTCTCTTCTAGCTTTCTATAAACTACTGGCTGACATTTAGCAAGACTTGAAGTCTGTTCTCCAACAATTGTTGACCCCAATTATAGGTTACTGTGACATCATCTGTAGACTGGCTGCTCCTCTGGAAATCACATAACTTAATTGTTCATTTAATAGACTATATTATTCTGAATTGCTCTATGGCAGATCATTGTGTTATGCACAGGAAATTCAAGTGAGTCTCTGAAATACATTTATTGATCACCCACATTACTTAAACATGCAAGGCCAGCATTCAGAAGATAATTGTTATTAGTTTAGTCAATTAGATGTTGTATGTTTAATCACTGAGTCAATACCAGATGGTTTATTAATAGCAATTAAATAGTAATTTAACTTCAATATTTTACAAGGTTGTGGGCTGGTAACTGTGACTAAAAGACTAAAGTTGCATTTATATGGGCAGATTTTCTGGCCAATCAACACTGTATGAAGTTGCTGCAGCAGTTACATGAGCCATTGATTATGAATGCAAGGTCTTACCAAATCTCATTCTGCAAATTATTGGCTTGTCAACACCAATAAAGGAACTCAATAATAGATACCAACAAAAAGCAATATCTATAAATCTCACCAAAACTGACGCTTTTTAGATTGGTTAAAAAGTATGAACTTTATTTCAACATATCAATAAAAACACGTAAAAATATTGTAAATGGGAAAAGAAAAACAAGTACAAGAAAAGAAAAGGTGGGTATGGCATCAAAGTGGCATAGTTATATCAGGCTCATGAAAGGGCTATAATATTCAGTATCCACAGAGAATAATAATAAATGTATATTTTCAGTCTAAATGGGTGTTGGAACATACATTATGTATAATCCATCAGCTCAGACTGCAAGCAGTAGGAGTCGAGCACCACATAAATATAAGGTGCATAATTTAAATAGTAAACATATATTTTTGTGCAAAAAAATGCTTACAACACAGATCAACGAAGTGCCAGAGCACCGCCGTTTGCAGAGCTGATGTATATATTGAGAAAACCCTAAATGCACACCATGAAAGACATTTACCTTATTAAAGCCAGCAGCCAAGGACCCACCACACCCACCTGATATAACAATGCCACTTTGATGCCATACCCACCTTTTCTTTTCTTGTACTCCTCCGTCGACAGAGGCCTCTCACATGCTTTAATTGTGGCGAGAGTGGATGTATAGCGCGGGAGTGTACACAGCAGGGAAGAGTGCTACCCCGTCGTCCTTTAAATTAACAGGCTCTGAGCTGGGGGAATGCCGCCAGGAGCAAGAACAGATGCAGAGGAGTAGTGGAAGTCCCATAAGTTTAGCATCAGTGTGACCTCTAGTCTGGGCTGAGTTTGATGGTCATGCCATGCGCAGCCTGGTGGACACAGGTTCACAAGTGACAACGATGTCTGAAACTTACTTCTGGCAACATTTTTCTAAAGCCTGAGTGGGGCCCAGTGATAAAGTTAATTGCTGCCAACCAACTGCCCATCCCATTTGTAGGGGTGGCATGGATGCAAGTCTCCATTTATGGAAAGGATCTGGGATGGAAAGGTGTGTGTTAACCCAGGGAGAAGTGAGTAGCAGACATAGGGATGAACGTTTTAATGAAATTTGAGAGTCTCCTAATCACTGAACCCTCCAATGAGACTCTGAAGCAATGGAGTCCACATACACCTCAAAGAAAAGTATTCCAACAGTTAGTGCGAGCAGCTCAAGCTCAAGTGACTTTCCATGAAGAAGTATTATTAGTTAAAGTGATTGTTCCTGCTTCTTCTAAGCTCATTCTACCACCGGACAAACAGCACTCACTCTGGCCCTCCGAGCTCGCGTCCCATTGGAAGGAGTCGAGATTCAGATTGAGCCTTTTTTCTCGGAGCAACTTCCCTCTGGATTTTTGGTGGCCAATCATTAGCCATTGTATGCAAAGGAGTTGTTCCTGTACGTTGCGCCAATTTAGAGGATCAGGACATCATGATTCTTCCCAAGTTTGAAGTAGCCTGGATTGTGAGTATGCCTGAAGAGATAGTATCAACTCAGTCTGTGCAGCTGGAGGTGCAACAAAGTGACGCCTGGACTGTAATGGTGAACTCCTCTTCATCATCAGAGCCCCGACATATTCAGGATGGACGACTTCTCATGGAACAAATGCGGGCCGAATTGGCTGGACTCACTCAGGCTCAGGTGCAACAAGTGGAAGCTCTGATAGGGCAATATAGGGACATGTTCACTTGCCAAGAAGATGATTTTGGCTGCACCATGGCAATCACCCACTAGATACCTACTGGAAATACAGCGGCCATTAGGGAACACTATCGGCAAATTCCACCACAGCTGCACCAGAAAGTGAAGGGCATGTTGGGACAGATGATGCAGAAAGGTGTCATCAGAGAGAGCCAGAGTCCCTGGGCTGCTCCGATAGTGCTGGTGCAGAAGAAGGACGGGACTCTGCGTTTTTGTGTGGATTTCTGGAAACTCAATGTGTGTACCATGCGAGACTCGTATCCTTTACCCAGGATTGAGGAATCTCTATCTGCACTAGGAAAAGCCAAATTCTTTTCTACAATGGACCTCGCCAGCGTTTATTTGCAAGTGCCAATGTCTGAACAGGATCGAGCAAACACCGCTTTCATTCTACCCATGGGCCTGTACGAATTCAACCGAATGCCTTTCGGCCTGACCAACGGCCCTGGAACTTTTCAACATCTCATGGAGAGGTGTCTGGGCGACTTGAATTTTGAGGCCATGCTTATCTACCTAGATGACATTATAGTTTACGCTACTTCATTTGAGAAGCATCTCCGATGGCTAGAACAGATATTGAGTCACCTCCAAAAGCACAGAGTAAAGGTGAAGCCCCAAAAATGTAATTTATTCCACCCACAGATTGAATATTTGGGTTATGTTGTTTCTGCTGACAGGGTGAAGCCATCCTGAGAAAAGATCGCGATGATACAGGATTGGCCCACTCCAGGGACGGTGAAGGATGTCTGAGCGTTTCTGGGATTGACTGGATATTACCGCTGGTTTGTGAAGAATTTTGCCCGCTGGGAAAGACCGCTGCAGGAGCTGCTTAAAGGGGCGCCCTCAGGCTCAAAGAACTAGAGCATGCATTGGAAAGAACATCAGGAAGAAGCTTTTCAAGATTTGAATAAAAGCATTGACAGACGCTCCTGTGCTGGCCTATACTGATTTTTCTCAACCGTTTATTCTCCACACTGACGGGAGTTTGTTGGGACTTAATTGCACTGACTGTCATTATGCCTTCTATTTCATAAAATACCTATTAACTTCTATGCCACTAACAATGTGTCCTTGACATTTATAAGACAATAGTTCCGCTCTAGTTCTACATGTCCACACTAAGTGTGTAGGATAATTCTACTTACTTAGTCAATTCTTGACTTTTTTTTATTTAAGTGCTCTTGGCCCTATCTATCGCATTTCTTGAATGTTTTAAATATATATTTCTACAGTAATACATGCATATATCTCTGAGAGCCAATTTTCTTGAATGGACTCTAAAGACACAATTAAATTGTAATTAGGTCAAGAAATTCATTATCCGCAACTGACTTTCAACCTTTCTTTGAAATTACAAGCCATTGGAACAGCAATTTTACATGTATTGAATCAAATTTTCTCTTGTGATTAGAAAGCAAAGGCAACTTCTTGCTTTGCTCCAGACTACCAGAAAAGATTAAGGAGAATTATAAAGCAGGACTAAAACAAGTTGATTGCAAGTGACAAATTTATTTATTGGTAGTTGTTATGACAGCTCTTTGGCTCTTTTTCTGTTTGTTTCTCTGTTTGAATCAAAGGGGGCATGTACATTTTGAAACTATGTCTCCAAAAGCCAAGATATGGGACACTCATTGTATGTATAATTCTATATTTATATTTAAAAATTAATGCACTTATTTTCAGTTTAAATGGAATCTGTCATCATAAAATAACATATTGTTTAAATTAGGCTATTGTGCTATGAAAATGTTTTTTACCTCTTCATGACCCATTTTTCAAATCTGACATGTGTCACTTTATGTGGTAATAACTTTTGAATGCTTCAATATATACCACTAATTGTGAGACTGATTTTTTGTTACATCTTGTATTTATGTTAGCGTTAAATTTAAGTCGATGTGTTTTGTGTTTTTTTATGAATTACAGCTCTGCCAAAAATTAAGAGACCACCACATCAAAACCCTGTCATGGGCAGCCCAATCTCCAGATCTGAACCCCATTGAAAACCTTTTTAATGTAATTGTGGCGCCCCCACCGCCGCAGGGCCGAGGGGTACCCGGTACCGGGCCTCTGAGTCTCTGCTCTGGGGTTGTCATGGTAGCTAGGCCCCGGTCCGTGACCCTGCCGAGGGGCGCACAGTCAAAGATGTGGATAGATGTGGATGGATGATGGTGGTGGTGGTGCTGTAGTGGTAAATAATGAGGACACCAGGTTGCAGTCTCTTTACCTCTTTACTGAAGATCTCTGGGTCCTCAGTCCAGAATACGGTTCACCAGGCTATGCAAGTCCGGCCGGTCCAATGGCACCTCCAGAGTCCTCTTCACAGGTGGAAATCTGTGCCTTCCTTCTAGCGCTATGTGTTGTGGTCCTTCCCTGCTGTGCTTACAGAAAGTCCCCACAACTGTTGTGTCTGTTTCTTAAGTTCCCTCACAACTCGATTAGATGATGTTCTGCTAATCCTCCGTCCCTCCCTGATGTTCTGGTTGGGACGGCACCCGTTTGACGGGTAGGCTCGGAGCTCTTCCGGGACCCTAGAGTCGCCCCTCTCCACAAGTTGCCCCCCAAGACTGCATAGGTGATTTAAGTGAGACAGCCCGCCTTAGACTGACTGTCCTGCCGCTGTTTAGAGTATTGCTTGAAGCTGAATGTTATAATACTCTCTCGGCGTTCCGGCCACCGGTAGTGCGCCTCAGTAGGATGTTGCCTCGGTCTTACAGCACGACTCCTACTGGTATTCTCCTTATTGCGTTGATCTCGTTTCTCACTCAGCACAATCTATCTCGCTTCTGATCCTTCCTTGGGCACCACCGCTATGCTGAGCAGGCACGGTCCCATTACGTTCGCTCAAGTTGCCAAGCCTCTGTCAGGATCCCACCCCTGACAGAGACCCTACTGTATCTTCCCCCACAACACCCTCTGCCACAAGGTGTTGCCTGGTTCCAACCCAGTCAGCTTTCTAATCTAACTTCCTGCCTGACCCCCAGTTTACCCACAATGGTGGGGAGTGGCCTAGTGAATAGAACCCTTAGCTCCCCCTGGAGGCCCGACTATGAAATGTATTGGTGTCTGTGATACCTGATCAGATGAACTCCTTCAGTGCCATCAGACGTGCCATAGCTCCCCTTAGCGGCGGAGCCACAGTACTGCAACGACCAGGACTCTGGGGCGCTGCACTCCCCCTTGGTTAAACACAGTACTCCGGGACTGAGAAGAAAACAACAATACAGGTTAGCAAAAAGACATACAGTTTTTGTGAGTGCAATAACAGTAAGCATATTTAAACAGGCTTCCCTTTATGGGAGGTAAGGACACTTGAACGTTACAAACATGGTTAAATATCATAGCAACATGCTATACCTAACTTTCTTTTACCCAACCGGGTATTCTACTAAGTGCAAAATTGCTGAACAATAATTTAACATCGCCTTTAAGGATGTACACTCTGAATCCGCTAAAGACCTTCTTATAATCACATTATAAGGCAATTTAACTTTTACATTCTCCTTCTTTAAATCGGCAGGACCGCCTGTCCTAACGGCACCAGACCTACTGCCTTTCCTTTCTTACAGGACTGCTCCTTTCAGCCCGAGCCTTCTGTCTTTTCCACAACTATACACAGTATAGAACATAACATTACTTTCAGTTTAAGAGCACTGAGCCATCTCTATATGGCTCCTAGGAGGACTCAGGGTTCACCTTCTATCCTCATTATCTATCAACATTATCAAACATTTTCTATAAAACATTAAACCTTCTCATTATTTTTCTCACTAACATGCATGCTGGACATCACGTCTACCCCTACGGGCTCACTGCATCCTTCTTCTAGCTTTCACTTTCTTTCAGGGAACATCATCAACTTTTCTTTACAATTAACTAATTGGATACATATAGCTTTCTCACACAAACATTATCATTACGTTCTCTTCATCAAAACATTATTGCTATCTCTCAGTCTTGAAGCAATACTATTCTCTTAAGTGCAACACATGAACATCCCCTTTAAGAGGGGACCAAGTCTCTATGAGGTAGCATATCTTCTCAAATTACCAGTCCGTACTCAGCAAAGGTTCCAGTGTGGTATCTTCACAAAGAGTCCTTTTTGAAGTAAAACCAGTAGGGAGCACCTTTAATAAGGTGCAAACTATGTACAAAAAGTTTGTATCATGCACTGTTCATGATTGCAGCAGTTCTTTTCAACAGGAAACAAAAAGTGGAAAAACAACCAAAAAGTAATAGGGACCCCGGGTCAACAAAGGGATCCCTTTAAAAATTAACCCTGGACGGGTTTAGCAGCAAAACAGAAAACGAACAAACAGTTAAGAAACTATATACATATAATGCAGTATCTTTCTTACTGGAACCACGCAGGTGGCAGCACCGGTGGAGGCAACCCCGTAGGATACTGCGCACCACCTGGTACTGCATAAGGGGGAGTGTTGTCCCATCTGGGGGTCTGCGTACCCACCGTCTTCCGTTCTGGCGCAGCAGGAACACTAGTCACCTGAGGAAGCGCCTCCTTTGCCACAACAGCGGTGGTGGTAGTAATACTGCAAGTCGTGGTCTTTACAATTGTACAAGTGGGAGTGACCACGGTGGTCTGGGTGGTGGTCGAGGGCCGACCACAAGGCGGTATCTTGGCCACAGGGGACGGTTTTTCTGGCACCTTGATCGGGGGTTCTGTCGGCTTTCTCTTGTGAACGTTTAGAGCGAACCACCCCTTCTCCCCAAAGTGCCTGGTGTAGGTAACGCTGTCCCCCGGGTAGAGGTCCCGATCGGGGTGGCCCTCTCTGAGGTGAGACTCGACATCCCGGCGGTTGACAAAGACCTCAGCGTATAACCCCGGCTCTTTAATGAAGCCCCAGCCTCCGCGGAGCTTAAAGTCAACTACAATGCCCTGCCTGCGCGGGGCCTGGTGAGTGGTGGGGTCCTTGCGGGCCCGGTCCTTGACCACCAAATCTTTTTGATGGTGGGCCTCCAGCCCAGCCTGGTGCTCCTTTTCTCTCTCCCTCCACTGCTGCTCCAGCTGGACCTGATATTCTTCCCAGCTTAGGGCCTGTACCATCTCTCCCTCCTGGGTCTTCACCCCGGGGAACCGCATAAGATTGGATCCGGGGTTCACCCAGCGGCACACTGTGCGCTCCGCATGGACCTCACACAGCAGGGGAGTGGGTGCGATCGGGGCTCTCATGCGGTGTTCCATGCCCGTGGCCTCCTCCCATGGTAACAGGCGTTGGAGTTTATAGGTTCCAGGGAGAGGGGGTGCTGCAACGGGGCCCACTAACAAATCCTCCTCCGGCGAGACAGGGTCGGCGGACTCACCAGCCAATGCAGGTTCCTCCTCCGCAGCGGGTTCATTTGGCGGTGTCAGCGAGGATCTCAGCGGTCGCTCCAGTAATGGTGCGGGCTTCGGCGCCTGAGGACCTTCTTCCGGCGCTGCCTGGTGCGGAGCATGGACCTTCATGTTCAGCTGAAGGAGCTGGTCGAGCAAGCTCTCCATCTCGACCCGCAGGAGTTCGGTGCTGTCCACGGAGAACGGGCTGCTGTGCTCCTCCGGGTAGTTGGGGGAGACTTCCACTTCAACCCCACTGTCGGGTTCAGAGCTGCTGGCCATGGCGTCCTCCACGTGGGCCACTTCCTGGTCTTTTTCCCGCTCTCCCCTTCGTGGGCGGCGTCGTTTTCTCGGTCTCCGCCCTCCATTGAGGATCAGGAGGCGGATCTCCGCTGCTGACGGACACGTCCTCACAGTGCAGAAATATTTAGACTGGGCGGCCATTGTCCTTCGCGCTCTTCGGCTTGTCTACGCCTACTCCACGCCCCTCTTCTCTTCCTGCGCTCTCCTCAGTGCTGCAATGGTGGCGGATTTTGGCGGTAAATGGCGTAGCACAGTCCTTGCAATAAAGTACAGTCCAAGCACAATAAATCACAGCTCCAAGGCACACATGACCTGATTCTTCAGGCTTAAGTAGATCCTGTTCGTGATGCCAAGTTGTGGCGCCCCCACTGCCGCAGGGCCGAGGGGTACCCGGTACCGGGCCTCTGAGTCTCTGCTCTGGGGTTGTCACGGTGGCTAGGCCCCGGTCCGTGACCCTGCCGAGGGGCGCACAGTCAAAGATGTGGATAGATGTGGATGGATGATGGTGGTGGTGGTGCTGTAGTGGTAAATAATGAGGACACCAGGTTGCAGTCTCTTTACCTCTTTACTGAAGATCTCTGGGTCCTCAGTCCAGAATACGGTTCACCAGGCTACGCAAGTCCGGCCGGTCCAATGGCACCTCCAGAGTCCTCTTCACAGGTGGAAATCTGTGCCTTCCTTCTAGCGCTATGTGTTGTGGTCCTTCCCTGCTGTGCTTACAGAAAGTCCCCACAACTGTTGTGTCTGTTTCTTAAGTTCCCTCACAACTCGATTAGATGATGTTCTGCTAATCCTCCGTCCCTCCCTGATGTTCTGGTTGGGACGGCACCCTTTTGACGGGTAGGCTCGGAGCTCTTCCGGGACCCTAGAGTCGCCCCTCTCCACAAGTTGCCCCCCAAGACTGCATAGGTGATTTAAGTGAGACAGCCCGCCTTAGACTGACTGTCCTGCCGCTGTTTAGAGTATTGCTTGAAGCTGAATGTTATAATACTCTCTCGGCGTTCCGGCCACCGGTAGTGCGCCTCAGTAGGATGTTGCCTCGGTCTTACAGCACGACTCCTACTGGTATTCTCCTTATTGCGTTGATCTCGTTTCTCACTCAGCACAATCTATCTCGCTTCTGATCCTTCCTTGGGCACCGCCGCTATGCTGAGCAGGCACGGTCCCGTTACGTTCGCTCAAGTTGCCAAGCCTCTGTCAGGATCCCACCCCTGACAGAGACCCTACTGTATCTTCCCCCACAACACCCTCTGCCACAAGGTGTTGCCTGGTTCCAACCCAGTCAGCTTTCTAATCTAACTTCCTGCCTGACCCCCAGTTTACCCACAATGGTGGGGAGTGGCCTAGTGAATAGAACCCTTAGCTCCCCCCTGGAGGCCCGACTATGAAATGTATTGGTGTCTGTGATACCTGATCAGATGAACTCCTTCAGTGCCATCAGACGTGCCATAGCTCCCCTTAGCGGCGGAGCCACAGTACTGCAACGACCAGGACTCTGGGGCGCTGCATAATCAAGAGGAGGATGGGTAGTCACAAGCCATCAAACAAAGAACTGCTTACATTTTTGCACCAGAAGCAGTGTGAAAGACTGGTGAAAAGCATGCCAAGACGCATAAAAGCTGTGATTAAAAGTCATGGTTATTCCACAAAATATTGATTTCTGAACTCTTCCTGAGATAAAACATCAGTATTGTTGTTTCTAAATGATTATGAGCTTGTTTTTTTTTTAATTATTTGTGGTCTGAAAGCACTGGTTTTTTTTTCAATTTTGACCATTTCTCCCTTTCAGAAAAAAAATACAAAATTTATTGCTTGTAAATTCGGAGACATGTTGTCAATAGTTTATAGACTAAAAGAACAATTTACATTTTACTCAAAAATATACATATAAAGAGAAAATCAGAAAAACAGAAAATTTTGCAGTGGTCTCTTAATTTTTGCCAAAGCTGTACATGAAATATGATGAAAATTTAATTTAAATTTAATTTTTACCAATTTTCAACCTTTTAATTCTTATATCTTTAAACTAGTTTTACCACATAAAACAGTTAACCAATGACATTTTTCATATGTCTACTTTACATTTTTTTTAACATTGTCTTATTTTGTTACGATGTTGGAAGGGTTCAAATTTATCAGCAATTTTTCTTTTTTTTTCAAGGAAATTTACATGATTGATAGTAGTATTTAAAAGATTGAATGGCCTCAATTGGTTATAAACCCAATTGGGACCATTGCAGCTGGGCCTCATTTGTCAAATGTAGCTGACACCCACTTTGCCCATCGGTGGGAACTATTCAATTATTTTTCAACTCATAAAAAAGTGCCGCTGAGGAATTAAGCCCCTTAATGACAGCCATAACCAAGCATTTTGATAGTCATTAAGGGGTTAAAACTTTTGGCAATTTTTCTTTTCAAATCACAATATTTGCAATGTGGAAGAAAAAATGAAAATTTTACTTTTTCCCACAAAAATATTCATCTAGCCCCAAATGTTGCACTTTTACAAGGGTAGTGGAAAACTACTCTTTTCAGGCATGGCAGGGCTTGGAAGGGAAGGACCACCATTTAACTTTTGAAATGCAAAATTGTCATGCCCCTGATGTGCCTCAATAGTAGAAACCCCCAAAAGTGACCCCAATTTGGAAACTACACCCCTTTAGTAGATTTTCTAGAGCACCTTGACTCCACAGGTGCTTCACAAAATTTCAATTTTCAACGTTGAGCAATGAAAATTTTTAAAAAAATTTTCTTGCAAAAATGTTGTTTTTTCACCAAATTTTTCATTTTAACAAGGGTAATAGGAGAAAATGGTCCATACAGTTGGTTGTATGATTTCTCCTGAGTAGACATACCCCATATGTGGTAGAAAACTGTTTGTGCACATGGCAGGGTTCGGAAGGGAAGGAGCACCATTTGACTTTTGGAGTGCTATATTGACTGAAATTACATTTTTTTTCCACTAAAATGTTGCTTTGGCCCCAAATTTTTAACTTTCCAATGAGATAATAGGATAATTGTATAATTTATTAAATGAATGGTGCAATTTGTTATGCAATTTCTCATGAGTATGAAAATACTCCATATGAGGTCAAAAAATAGTTTTGAAGCACAGTGCAAAGCTGAGAAGAAAAGAAGCACCATACTAGAGTTCAGATTTTGCTGGAATGGTTTGAGGTTGCCATGTTACATTGGCAGAGCCCCTGCGGTGCCAGAACAGCAGAACTCATTCATAAGTGACCCCATTTTACAAACTACGCCCCCCAATTGAAGTAATCAAAGTGTGCTTTGAGCATGATGACACCACATGTGCCTCACATAAATTTATACCAATTGAGCGGTAAAGAAAGAGTTATTACTTTTTTACCACTTACATTTTTTTAGCCCAAAGTTTTTACTTTTTATCAATGCTAATAGGAACAAAAAGGATGGCACAGTTTTCTGTGCAATTTCTCCTGAGTGTGCAATACCCTACATGCAATCAGGAAAATTTCAAACAGGAAACTTTTCAGGCTCAGTGGAAAGTTCAGAAGGAAGGGAGCACCATATTGTAGAGAAGATTTTGTTGTTATAATTTAGGGTGCCATGACACACTGGAAGAGCAACAGTGGTGCCAAATCTGCAGGACCCCCCATAAGTGACCCCACTTTAGAAACTACACCTATCAAAGAATTCATCTAAGGGTGCAGTGATCATATTGACACCACGATTCTGTCACATAATTTTGTTACATTGGGCAATGAAGAAAAAACAATAACATATTTATCACATAAATCTTGTTTTAGCCCCAAATTTTACATGTTCACAAGGGGAAATAAGTAAAAATGGCACCAAAATTTGTCACAGAGTCTCTGCTGAATGTGACAATACCCCATATGTGGCAGTACAGTACTTCTTAGCCACACGGCGAGACTCTATATTTATCTATAGGTGTAGTGACGATTTTGATCCCATGGGTGTTTTCCAGAAAAAAGCAGCAGTGGATAATGCCAAGTGAAAATTGCAAATTTTCCTGGTACATTGTAGTGCCCAGTACATTGTAGTGCAATGCACATTATGCCCAGCTAATGTTTCTGGAGACATGCACCCATAAATTAAGCAGGCTTTCATCGCTAAAGAAATGGGATGCTAAATGTGGTTTAGGCACACTGGGGCTCAGAAGGGAGGGGGCATTTGGATTTGGGATCACATAATTTGCTGGATTTCTTTTGGGAGGTGAGAAGCCATAGCGCCTTTCTATAGCCTTTGTACTATCAGTAACTTGGAAGCCCCCTATATTTTCATTGACAAATGTCGGACCTCAGTAGGTGATTTTTTGTGGATTGTGTTGAAGCTTTCATTGTGAACATTTTACATAACATTTTGGATCATATTTGTCTGGAGAGCTACACTGAGCACTTATATTGGGGTTTCCATCTAAATCTGAGAGTGACGTCATTCAGATGAAATCCCCAACGGTTCCATTCACTATAATGAGGCAGCAGAGTTACTCTGGAATCCATCTGTCCTCAGATCAGCTGTGTCCTTCTTTTTGGAGGTGCACAAAACTGTGGCCTGAAGGTGCTTTTATGCATGCTTAAAAAGAAGGACAACGCTAGATCTTAGGCCAGACAGCATCTACAGTGCCTCCATCTGCTATATTTTAAGGAATCTTCCACTGGGGGTTCTGTCTATATCACGTATTTCATGAAGAATTGGAGATTTACACAGAAACTCTTGTGTAAGTGCTCAGTATAAAGCACAGGATTCATGTGAGCCAAGCTTTACTGTGATCTTTGGGAGGCAGAATGAACAAATCAACAGCAGGTCAAGAATTGCTTTTATTTATTTTTTTACGCTGTCCCTCGTATGGTAATTGGGCTTGGACGGATTTATTCTTCTGGTTGGTGCAATTTCAGTGATTCAAGATTTATATTGGATGTTTATGCTTGGCTGCTTTCACATGCTAAATTACACTTTATTTTTGCAAAATAAAGATTTTGCATCTCCGTATTCTGAGAGCGATAGTTTTTCTATATTTCTGCCACTACAATCATGTGAGGTCTTGTATTTTGTGGGACGAATTGTCATTTTTAGCGGTGTTATTTTTGGTTATCTAACGTTTTTTGATTGCTTTCTATTCCAATTTTTGGGAGGCAAAATGAACATAAACCAGCAATTCAGGAATTGTTTTTTTTATGCCTTTCATAGTGTGGTAAAAGTGATAAGGCAGCTTTATTCTTCGTGTCAGTACCATTAGAGAAATACCATATTATATAATTTTTTATGTTTTGCTTCTTTTACACAAGAAAAACAATTTTATAGAAAAAAATCATTGTTTTTGCATTGCTATATTCTGAGAGCTATAACTTTTTAATTTGTCTGCTAACAGAGCTGTATAGCAGCTTGTTTTTTGCGGTACCAGATGATGTTTAATTCCACTTTTTTGGCGGTATGATGAAAAAGCATAGTTGTTTTTACACATTTTTTATTATTTGGTTTTACGAAATTCACTAAAGGGTTTAAATAGTGTGAAAGATTTATAGGTCGGGTCATTCCGGACTCAGCAATACCAAATATGTGTATTTTTTTACATAAATATATGTATTTATTGGTTTAGTTTTTTTTTCAGTTTTTTTGTATTAATGATTTTTAAAACTTTTTATTAACTTTTTATTAACATTTTACATTAGTCTCTGTATGGAGCTATATCTTTATTAGTCTGATTACTAGTATAATGCATTGCAATACACCAGCCTCTCAGACCATGCATTCAGCATAGTCTAATGATGACCATGCCAATGATCGGGCACTCCTAAAACATCATGGGGACATCGATCTGAAGGGAGATGGAGCCCCCTCACTTTCCCAGCCATCTAAATGATGTATTCAGTATTGAGTATCGATCATGGCATTTAGTGGGTTGAGTAGCCAAGGGCAGAATGTGCACGGGTCATGGAAGTGTCAGTCGGAGGTCAGCTATAACTTGCGCTGAGCTCCCAACTGCGTTTGTGCGAGCACTGTATCTTTGCCCCCATGATTGCCATGATGCAAATTTACATCATTTTGCGCAACCCCTGCCAGACCATGACGTAAACTTAAGTCAAAGTTGTGAAGTTTTGGGAGTTTTTTATGCATCTATATATATAATTGTCTAAGGGTTTTTCTGTCTGTCTGTCTGTTTGTCTGTCTGTCCTGGAAATCCAGCGTCTCTGATTGGTCGAGGCCGCCAGGCCTCAACCAATCAGCGACGGGCACAGCATGGCGACGATGATGTCATAAAGGTTGCCTCGACCAATCAGCGACGGGCACAGTCTGCCGCGAATTCGACTCGACCAATCAGCGACGGGCACAGTATCGACGTAGATGTCATAATGGTTGCCATGGCGACGATGATGTCATAAAGGTTGCCTCGACCAATCAGCGACGGGCACAGTCTGCCGCGAATTCTGCAATCATCATTGTCCATATACTATGGGTACATGCATATTCTAGAATACCCAATGCGTTAGAATCGGGCCACAATCTAGTTTTACATATTTACCAGTAATTTAGCAGTGTTACTACTTCAAATAAATTGTAATTTTTTTTTTTAGATGCCATTTTGTTTTTTCATCCATTCATACCATTCATATAATACCTCAGCAAAGCATTATTTGATTAACTGAGCCTAATAACATTACGCCAGAGTCTATTTGCTTTTTTCTCCTTTTTTTAACAAGTTTAATACAGTCGAATTTCATATTTGTATCTATATACTGTCCAAACAGCAAACCGTACTCCTTCTTAATTCCACTTACAAAATAACATGCATGGTACAAATGCCTTTAACCCCTTCACAACCTGTGACATACTTGTATGTCAAAAGTCGAGTCCCTTCCACTAATGCAAGCCAAACTCAAATCTTTCTCCACACATGACAGTTGATTTAATCATGCCATAGGTGTAGTGGAGCTCTGCCTTCAGCTGTTAACTGGCTAAATCCCACTGTCAATCTCTGACAGCGGCATTTAACACACACTGATAGGGGTGCATGTCATCCCAAGCTTCCATCAGTGCATTCAAGCTGTGTTTGCAGAGTACCAATGAGTTCTCATGACAGCCGAGGGTCTGCTGAAGACCACATGCCTGTGATTATGAAAGCCAGTGTTTAGCTGGCGTTCATAGGAGATCGCGATTTTAGCTATACAAAGCAGTGCTGATGCATTACTATGTATTGCACAAGAGATCAGATAATTGCAGCTTCAAGTCCTCTAAGGGAACTACTGAATACAGTAAAAAGTGGGAAAAAAAGGTTTTAAAAATGAAAAAAAAATTAACAAGTTAAAATTACCCCCTTTTGCCGCATTAGTAATAAAACCATTAAAAAATTACCCATATTTTGTATCTCTACTTTCGTAAAACTCCGATCTATCAAAATATAAAGTAAATTAATATGATCAACAAATGGTGTAATAAAAAAAATCAAAACACCAGACTTACCATTTTTTGCCACTGCCACTGTGCAATAAAATGCAATAAGAGATGATCAAAATACAAAACAAAAAATGGGAAAATCGCATGGTCGTGAAGGGGTTACATTCTTGTGCAAATAGGTTCTAATATATATTGCAGCATAGATAAGATGCTATATTTCAAATAAATGAAATAAGTATATGAAAGATATACAAATATACATAAAAAAATAAATAAAGTCTTGTCCGAAATTGTTGGCACCTTTGAAATTGTGCCAGAAAATGAAGTATTTCTCCCCAAAATTATTGCAAATGCACATTTATTTCCTTTGTGTGTATTGGAACAACACAAAACAACTGAGAAAAATTTCAAATTGGACATGATTTCACACAAAACCCCCAAAAATGGACTGGACAAAATTGTTGCCATTATTCCAAAATTGTGGGTAAACAACTTTGTTTCAAGCACATGATGCTCCTTCAACTCATCTATCGAAAGTAACAGGTGTGGGCAATATGAAACTCACACCCAAAACCAGATAAAAAGGGGAGAAATTGGCGCAATCTTTGCATTGTGTCTGTGTGTGCCACACTAAGCTTGGAGAACAGAAAGAGGTGAACAGAACTGTCTGAGGAATTGAGAACCAAAATAGACTAGACTGCAGTTTGACAAAATGTACATGATGAAGCCAAAATCCTTCTGGGAAAGCATATTGTGGACAGAGGAGAACAAGATACAGATGCTTGCCAAAGCAAATCATTCTGCTGTTTACTGAAAACAAAATGAGGATTACAAAAAAAAGAACACAGTACTTACAGTCAAATATGGTGGAGGTGAGGTGCAAAGATGTTTTGGGATATTTTTTACTCTGGAACTGGGTGCCTGGACTGTGTGCCAGGCATCTTAAAATCTGAAGATTACCAAAGGATTTTGGGTTGCAATGTAGTGCCCAGTGTCAGAAAGCTATCCAAAAACAAATTAAACACTTTTGGGTCTTCCAGCAGGATAATAACCAACACTATTCTTCAAGGAGCAACCAGAAATGGGTGGAAACAAAGCGAGGGAAAGTTCTTAAGTGGCCAGCAATGAGTAATAGACCTAACATCTGAGGAGAGATCTTGAAATTGCTGTTGGGAGAAGGCACTCTTCAAGTATGAGAAACCTGGAGCAATTTGCAAAAGAAGAGTGGTCCAAAATCACAGATGAAAGGTGTGTGAAACTTGTTGATGGTTATAGGAAGCGATTGATTGCAGTTATTTATTCCAGACGATATGCAACCAAATATTAAGTTGAGGTTGCCAACAATTTTGTCCGGACCATTTCAGGGTTTTCTATGAAATGATGTCCAATTTGTCAATTTTTCCGGTTGCTTGTGTTGTTCTAATACACACAAGGAAATAAATACGTGTATAACAAAAACATGTCTAATTGCAAAAATCTTCTGGAAGAAATACTTCATTTTCTGGAACAATTTGAAGGATGACAACACTTTCAATCATGACTGTATATACAGTATACTGTATGTATGAAGATCTTTCTCTCAATCATCTTGACTAGAAAACAAGATTAACCAGGATCACTCATAATAAGAATTCACAATGCAAACTGCAAATCTATTTATATAATTGCCTTGTAATGTTTTCATTTCCTGTTCTGACCAGATGTCACCGTATCCCAGAATTCCAAGCGCAGGAAGTTCACCAACTGCCATATTGGGACACCCAAGTGATGGCTGTCTCAATATGGAAACTGCTGCTGGTACCAACCTATTGTGCGGTATCAAAAGCGGGACACCGTCACACCACACACACACACACACACACACACAAACACATACACACTCTATACCTCGTACACACACACTCACACACACACTTACACATACTCACACTTACACTCACACACACTCACACTCCACTCATACACACACTCACACACTTACACGTACACTCACACACTCATATTCACACTCATGTAAGCTGGTTGCGGGATGCAATGACAGACAGGAGGCATATCAAGGATTAACAGGTTTTAAAAAAGCAAGGTCTTACTCAATGCAGTGAGATAGGGAAAAAAGTACACATACTGTAGTGGCTACTTAATGGTGAGGGCCACAGTCATGTACGAGCCCAGCATGGCTCTGCTAACATGCTGGCGAAGTCAGGTAACAAGTCTCTGGGCCGACATTCACTAGTACAGTCGGGATATAAATAACGGTCATGCTCCCGGTCTCTTTCAGACGGCACGCACTCGGTACTCACGATCCTGTAACATCTGGCACCTGGCTTTATAACAGTCACTAGGCACACACTGCCCCTCTCTCTATCTCTCTCTGGTCCTCGCTGTTGATGGGGGGTGACAGCGGTCGCTGGTCTGTGTGGCTCTGATGCTCCCTGGATGGAGCACTCCTTTCTCTGCTCTGCATGTGATGGGGCTCCTTCTATATGGCTTGTTGCCACGGGCTCTGCACGCTGCTCCCTATGCTGCTCTCCTCACTGCTCTGAGTCGGTGCGTGACTGACTTGCTTTGCGTGCTTTTTCTTTTTATGTATCCGTCGCTGCGTGCCCTTTTCTGGCTCCGCCCACCCTCCTGGGTTCAAGGGTTCTTTCGGCTTCCACAGGCTTCCCCCGGCAACTGGGGAAGGTTTGGCTCTCTTAAGCCTTCCCCCGGAAACAGAGGATGCAGCCCCTTCAGTTCCAGACTCAGCAAGCAGGTACCCGCTGCCTCATCGACCCCCTTACACTCACACACTCACACTCACACACTTATGTGTTGTGAACTCTGTTTTTGGGCTCCCTCTTGTGGTCACAAGTGGTACTGTGTGAGTGCTGTCTTTGGGCTCCCTCTGGTGGCTCTTTGTGTCATTCTGCAGGTCTGAGGCTGGATCAGCTGTCTCGTTATCTGTTAGCTGGTTTCCTATTTAGCTCTCCTGGACTATCAGTTGTTGCCTGCTGTCGATGTATTCAGTGCTATTTTGATCTTTCCTGAAATCCTTCGTTATCAGTCTTGCCAAGAGAAGCTAAGTTTCTGTTTGGTTATTTTTTGCTCATCAGTATTCAATATGTTTCTTGGTTATTTATTTGTCCTTGTCCAGCTTGCTAATATATGATTTCCTTGCTTGCTGGTAGCTCTAGGGGGCTGAGTTTCTCCCCTCACACCGTTAGTTGGTGTGGGGGTTCTTGAACTCTCAGCGTGGATATTTTGTATAGGGTTTTTTACTGACCGCACAGTTCCCTGCCTGTCTTCTGCTATGTAGTATTAGTGGGCCTCATTTGCTGAATCTGTTTTCATTTCTACGTTTTGTATTTTCCCCTTACCTCACCGTTATTATTTGTTGGGGGCTTCCTATATCTTTGGGGTCATTTCTCTGAGGCAAGTGAAGTCTTACTTTCTCTATAGGGGTAGCAAGTTTCTCAGGCTGCGTCGAGACGTCCAGGAATTTAGGCACGTTCACCGGCTACCTTTAGTGTGTTTGGTTAGGATCAGGTTTTGCGGTCCGTCCAGTTACCACCTCCCTAGAGTTTGTCCTATGTTCAGTAACTTAGCTAGTCCTATCTGTGATCCTCAGCCACTAAGGATCATAACAGTACAGCAGGACAAAAAGTGTTTAATGCATCGCAGAAGTGGGATAAGAGAAGTCCTGAGTACAATTTTTTTTTTCACTCTCCCTTTGCTGCAGTCTGTCCAGCTTCTCTCATCCCCTTAATCTCTGGGTGGCTTTGAGTTCAGCTGCAGACATGGATATTCAGAGTCTGACTTCTAGTGTGGATCATCTTGCTGCAAGGGTGCAAAGCATTCAGGATTTTGTTGTTCGCAGTCCTATGTCTGAGCCAAAAGTACCTATTCCTGAGTTGTTTTCTGGAGATAGATCTAGGTTTCTGAATTTTAAGAATAATTGTAAATTATTTCTTTCTTTGAGACCTCATTCCTCTGGTGATTCCACTCAGCAAGTTAGAATTGTTATCTCCCTGTTACGTGGCGACCCTCAAGATTTCTCCCTGGCGCCAGGAGATCCTGCATTGCTGAATGTGGATGCGTTTTTTCTGGCGCTTATGGTTTGCTTTATGAGGAACCTAATCTTGAGAACCAGCCAGAAAAGGCCTTGCTGGCTCTCTCTCAGGGCCAGGATGAAGCTGAGGTGTATTGTCAAAAATTTCGGAAATGGTCGGTGCTTACTCAATGGAATGAGTGTGCCCTGGCTGCAAATTTCAGAGAAGGTCTTTCTGAAGCCATTAAGAATGTTATGGTGGGGTTCCCCACGCCTGCAAGTCTGAATGACTCAATGGCTTTGGCCATTCAGATTGATCGGCGTTTGCGGGAGCGCAAATCTGCGCACCATCTGGCGGTGTTTTCTGAACAGAGACCTGAGTCTATGCAATATGACCGAATTCTGACCAGAATTGAGCGGCAAAATCATAGACGTCAAAATGGGTTGTGCTTTTACTGTGATGATTCAACTCATGTTATCTCAGCATGCTCTAAGCGCTTAAAAAAAATCGCTAAAACTGTCACCGTTGGTACTATACAGCCTAAATTCATTTTGTCTGTTACTTTAATTTGTTCTCTGTCATCCTACTCGGTTATGGCTTTTGTGGATTCAGGTGCTGCCCTGAACCTGATGGATTTGTCGTTTGCCAGGTGCTGTGGTTTTGTCCTGGAGCCTTTAGAATTCCCTATTCCACTGAGGGGAATTGATGCTACACCATTGGTTGAGAATAAGCCTCAGTATTGGACTCAAGTGACCATGTGCATGACTCCTGTACATCAGGAGGTGACTCGCTTTCTTGTGCTGCATAATTTGCATGATGTTGTCGTTTTGGGACTGCCATGGTTGCAGGCCCATAATCCAGTACTGGATTGGAAAGCTATGTCTGTTTCAAGTTGGGATTGCCAGGGGATTCATGGCGATGCTCCTTTGGTGTCAATTGCTTCTTCCACTCCTTCTGAGGTCCCTGAGTTTTTGTCGGACTACCAGGATGTATTTGATGAGCCCAGATCCGGTGCCCTACCTCCTCATAGGTATTGTGATTGTGCTATAAATTTGATTCCTGGTAGTAAGTTCCCTGTCATGATTCCCAATGGCAAGGGAACGTAAGAAACATATAAATAACGAACGAGCTCTCGGGTGATGGAAACTCGAGTTGACCGTGAGCTAAATCTACCACACAACTAATAGTAGCCAGGGAGCATACCTACGGCTTCCTAAATGCCACGCGCCAGCCGGAGGACTAACTAAGCCTGGTAGAGGAAGAAACAGACCTGGCTTACCTCTAGGGAAATACCCCAAAAGATGATAGCAGCCCCCCACATGTAATAACGGTGAAATAAGAGGAAAAGACATACACAGTATGAAAGTAGATTTAGCAAAGAGAGGTCCACTTACTAGATAGCAGAAGGATACAAAAGAGGACTTCACGGTCAACTGAAAACCCTTTCAAAAAACCATCCTGATATTACTTTAAGACTCCTGTGTCAACTCATGACACAGGAGTGGCAATTTCAGCCCGCAAGAGCTTCCAGCTACAGAGAATTACAAAAACTGCAAACTGGACTAAAGATACAAAACAAAAGGACAAAGTCCACTTAGCTGATCAGCAGACTAGTAGCAGGAACATGCAACCGAAGGCTCTGGTTACAATGATGACCGGCAAGGAAATGACTGGAGAGCAAGGCTAAATAGGAAACTCCCAAACGTTGATGGAAGCAGGTGAACAGAAGCAGCAAAGTGCAAACAAGTCACCAGTACCACCAGCAACCACCAGGGGAGCCCAAAAAGCGGATACACAACAGTACCCTCCCCTTAAGGAGGGGGCACCGAACCCTCACAAGAACCGCCAGGGCGATCTGGATGAGCCCTATGAAAAGCACGAACCAAATCCGAGGCATGAACATCAGAGGCAGTTACCCAAGAATTATCTTCCTGACCATAGCCCTTCCATTTAACCAGATATTGAAGTCTCCATCTGGAAATACGGGAGTCCAAGATCTTTTCTACCACGTACTCCAATTCACCCTCCACCAGCACAGGAGCAGGAGGTTCAGTAGAAGGAACCACCGGTACCTCATATCTCCGCAACAGCGACCGATGGAACACATTATGGATAGCGAAAGATGCCGGGAGGTCCAAACGAAAGGAGACAGGGTTAAGAATCTCCAAAATCCTATAAGGACCGATGAACCGAGGCTTAAATTTAGGAGAAGAAACCCTCATAGGGACAAAACGGGAAGACAACCACACCAAGTCCCCAACACGAAGGTGGGGGCCAACACGACGACGGCGGTTAGCATACTGCTGAGTCCTCTCCTGGGACAATTCCAAATTATCCACCACTTGTCCCCAAATCTTATGCAACCGATCCACTACCGCATCCACTCCAGGACAATCCGAAGATTCAACCTGACCAGATGAAAAACGCGGATGAAACCCTGAACTGCAAAAGAAAGGAGAAATCAAAGTGGCAGAACTAGCCCGATTATTAAGAGCAAACTCCGCCAACGGCAGAAAGGCAACCCAATCATCCTGATCCGCAGACACAAAACACCTCAAATAAGTCTCCAAAGTTTGATTATTTCGTTCCTTCTGGCCATTGGTCTGAGGATGGAATGCAGACGAAAAAGACAAATCAATGCCCAACCTGGCACAGACTGCCCGCCAAAATCTAGACACGAACTGGGTACCCCTGTCAGAAACGATGTTTTCCGGAATACCATGCAGGCGAACCACATTTTGAAAAAAACAGAGGGACCAACTCAGATGAGGAAGGCAACTTAGGCAATGGCACCAAATGAACCATTTTAGAAAAACGGTCACACACCACCCAGATGACAGACATCTTCTGAGAAACAGGGAGGTCCGAGATAAAGTCCATAGAGATGTGCGTCCAAGGCCTCTTCGGAATAGGCAAGGGCAACAACAACCCACTAGCCCTAGAACAACAAGGCTTGGCCCGAGCACACACATCGCAAGACTGCACAAAAACACGCACATCTCGAGACAGGGAAGGCCACCAGAAGGATCTAGCCACCAAATCTCTGGTGCCAAAAATTCCCGGATGACCTGCCAGAGTAGAAGAATGAACTTCCGAGATGACTCTAGTGGTCCACTCGTCAGGAACAAACAGTCTACCAGACGGACAACGATCAGGTCTATCCGCCTGAAATTCTTGCAAAGCACGTCGCAAATCAGGAGAGACAGCAGACAAAACCACTCCATCCTTAAGGACACCAGCAGGTTCAGAATTCCCAGGAGAGTCAGGCTCAAAACTCCTAGAAAGAGCATCTGCCTTCACATTCCTAGAACCCGGTAAGTACGAGACCACAAAATTAAACCGGGAAAAGAACAACGACCAACGTGCCTGTCTAGGATTCAGGCGCCTGGCAGACTCCAAATAAATTAAATTCTTGTGATCAGTCAAAACTACCACCTGATGTTTGGCACCCTCAAGCCAATGACGCCACTCCTCAAATGCCCACTTCATGGCCAAAAGCTCCCGATTACCAACATCATAGTTTCGCTCGGCGGCCGAAAATTTTCGCGAAAAGAACGCACAAGGTCTCATCACTGAGCAGTCGGGACTTTTCTGCGACAAAACCGCCCCCGCTCCAATCTCGGAAGCATCGACCTCAACCTGAAAGGGAAGGGAAACATCAGGCTGGCGCAACACAGGGGCAGACAAAAAGCGGCGCTTAAGCTCCCGAAAGGCCTCCACGGCAGCAGGGGACCAATTGGCAACATCAGCACCCTTTTTAGTCAAATCCGTCAGAGGTTTAGCAACGCCAGAAAAACCAGCTATAAATCGACGATAAAAATTAGCAAAGCCCAAGAATTTCTGGAGACTCTTCAGAGAAGTAGGCTGTGTCCAGTCGTAAATAGCCCGAACCTTGACAGGGTCCATCTCAATAGAGGAAGGGGAAAAAATGTACCCCAAAAAGGAAATTTTTTGAACCCCAAAAACACACTTTGAACCCTTTACACACAAAGAATTCTCCCGCAAAACCTGAAAAACCCTCCTGACCTGCTGAACATGAGACTCCCAGTCATCAGAAAAAATAAAAATATCATCCAAGTACACTATCATAAATTTATCCAAATATTCACGGAAAATATCATGCATTAAGGACTGAAAGACAGAAGGTGCATTAGAAAGGCCGAAAGGCATTACCAAATACTCAAAATGGCCCTCAGGCGTATTAAATGCGGTTTTCTACTCATCCCCCTGCTTAATTCGCACCAAATTATACGCCCCACGAAGATCAATCTTAGAGAACCACTTAGCCCCCCTTATGCGGGCAAACAAATCAGTCAGCAAAGGCAACGGATACTGATATTTGACTGTAATTTTATTCAGGAGTCGATAATCAATACAAGGCCTCAGAGAGCCATCCTTTTTAGAGACAAAGAAAAAACCGGCTCCTAAAGGTGATGAAGAAGGACGAATATGTCCCTTTTCCAGGGACTCCTTAATATACTCGCGCATAGCAGCATGTTCAGGTACAGATAGGTTAAACAAACGACCCTTTGGAAATTTACTGCCAGGAATCAGATCTATGGCGCAATCACAATCCCTGTGAGGAGGGAGTGAACCAATCTTAGGCTCTTCAAAAATATCATGATAATCAGACAAAAATGCCGGAATCTCAGATGGAATAGATGACGAAATGGGCACCATAGGAGTGTCCCCATGAGCCCCCCGACATCCCCAGCTTAACACAGACATAGCTTTCCAGTCAAGGACTGGGTTATGAGACTGTAACCATGGTAATCCAAGCACCAAAACATCATGTAAATTGTACAACACAAGGAAGCGAATCACCTCCTGATGGTCTGGAGTCATACGCATAGTCACTTGCGTCCAGAACTGTGGTTTATTACAAGCCAAAGGTGTAGAATCAATACCCTTCAGAGGTATAGGGACTTCCAGAGGCTCTAAATCAAACCCACAGCGCCTGGCAAAGGACCAGTCCATAAGACTCAGAGCGGCGCCAGAGTCCACATAGGCATCCACGGTAATAACTGATAATGAACAAATCAAGGTTACAGACAAAATAAATTTGGACTGTAAAGTGCCAATTGAAATAGACTTGTCAACCTTCCTAGTACGTTTAGAGCATGCCGATATAACATGAGCAGAATCACCACAATAGAAGCATAATCATTTTTACGCCTATAATTCTGCCGCTCGCTTCTGGACATAATTCTGTCACATTGCATTTTCTCTGGCGTCTCTTCAGAAGATACCGCCAAATGGTGCACGGGTTTGCGCTCCCGCAAACGCCTATCAATCTGAATTGCCATTGTCATGGACTCATTCAGACCTGTAGGCGCAGGGAACCCGACCATAACATCTTTAACGGCATCAGAAAGGCCCTCTCTGAAATTTGCCGCTAAGGCGCACTCATTCCACTGAGTAAGCACAGACCATTTACGAAATTTTTGGCAGTATATCTCAGCTTCATCTTGCCCTTGAGATAGGGCTATCAAAGCTTTTTCAGCTTGAATCTCCAAATCAGGTTCCTCATAAAGCAACCCTAAAGCCAGGAAAAACGCATCCACATTGAGCAACGCAGGATCCCCTGGTGCCAATGAAAATGCCCAATTTTGAGGGTCACCTCGCAGCAAAGAAATTACAATCTTAACCTGCTGGACAGGATCTCCTGAGGAGTGAGGTCTGAGAGAAAGGAATAATTTACAATTATATTTGAAATTCAGAAACCGAGATCTATCTCCGGAAAACACCTCTGGTGTAGGGATTTTAGGTTCAGAAATAGGAGTATGCATAACAAAATCTTGTAAATTTTGAACCTTCGTAGCAAGATTATTTAAACCTGCAGCCAAACTCTGAGGATCCATCTTTAAACAGGTGAGCTCAGAGCCATTCAAGGATTATAAGGAGAGAAAGGCAAAGGCAGTAATTAGAGCTGAAATACAACTGATCCAACTATGGAGCAAGCATAGGGAAAAAGGAAAAAAAAAATTTACAGACTTCCTTTTTCTCTCCTTTCTTCTGCCAATAAGTTTAACACATGGCCGGTCATACTGTCATGGTTCCCAATGGCAAGGGAACGTAAGAAACATATAAATAACGAACGAGCTCTCGGGTGATGGAAACTCGAGTTGACCGTGAGCTAAATCTACCACACAACTAATAGTAGCCAGGGAGCATACCTACGGCTTCCTAAATGCCACGCGCCAGCCGGAGGACTAACTAAGCCTGGTAGAGGAAGAAACAGACCTGGCTTACCTCTAGGGAAATACCCCAAAAGATGATAGCAGCCCCCCACATGTAATAACGGTGAAATAAGAGGAAAAGACATACACAGTATGAAAGTAGATTTAGCAAAGAGAGGTCCACTTACTAGATAGCAGAAGGATACAAAAGAGGACTTCACGGTCAACTGAAAACCCTTTCAAAAAACCATCCTGATATTACTTTAAGACTCCTGTGTCAACTCATGACACAGGAGTGGCAATTTCAGCCCGCAAGAGCTTCCAGCTACAGAGAATTACAAAAACTGCAAACTGGACTAAAGATACAAAACAAAAGGACAAAGTCCACTTAGCTGATCAGCAGACTAGTAGCAGGAACATGCAACCGAAGGCTCTGGTTACAATGATGACCGGCAAGGAAATGACTGGAGAGCAAGGCTAAATAGGAAACTCCCAAACGTTGATGGAAGCAGGTGAACAGAAGCAGCAAAGTGCAAACAAGTCACCAGTACCACCAGCAACCACCAGGGGAGCCCAAAAAGCGGATACACAACAGTTCCCTAAGGACGACTTTTTAATTTGTCTGTACCAGAACATGCCGCGATGCGGAGCTGTTGTGAAATTGGATTTTGGGCTCCCCCGGTGGCCACTGGTGGAATTGAACTTGTGTGCATCATCCCCTCTGTTCACCTGTTCCCATCAGGATGTGGGAGTCGCTATTTAACCTTGCTCCTCTGTCACTTCCATGCCGGTCAACATTGTAATCAGAAGCCTTTCTGTGCATGTTCCTGCTACCAGACAACTTCCAGCTAAGTCGGACTTTTGTCCTTGTTTGTTTTTTGCATTTTGTTCCAGTTCACAGCTGCAGTTTTGTTTCTGTGTCTGGAAAGCTCTTGTGATCTGAAATTGCCACTCTGATGTTGGAAAGCTCTTGTGATCTGAAATTGCCACTCTGATGTTATGAGTTAATACTAGAGTCTTAAAGTAATTTCAGGATGGTGTATTGATAGGGTTTTCAGCTGACCATGAAAGTACCCTTTCTGTCTTCCTGCTATCTAGTAAGCGGACCTCGATTTTGCTAAACCTATTTTCATACTACGTTTGTCATTTTCATCTTAAGTCACCGCCAATATATGTGGGGGCCTCTGTCTGCCTTTCGGGGAAATTTCTCTAGAGGTGAGCCAGGACTATATTTTCCTCTGCCAGGATTAGTTAGTCCTCCGGCCGGCGCTGGGCGTCTAGGGATAAAACGCAGGCTACGCTACCCGGCTACTGTTAGTTGTGCGGCAGGTTTAGTTCATGGTCAGTTTAAGTTTCCATCCTTCCAAGAGCTAGTTCCTATGTATGCTGGGCTATGTTCTCTTGCCATTGAGAACCATAACAGTTTGACCGGCCCACAAAGGGTTAAATTAATTGGCAGAGAAAGGAGACTCCTTCAGTTCTGAGTGTGCTTTCAATTGAATCACTTGCAAGTCTGCCTATATTGCAGCCTTCCTCTCTCTCTCTCCTTCTAATCCTGGAATGGCTCTGTGTTCACCTGTTTAAAATGGATATTCAGAGTTTAGCTGCAGGTTTGAATAATCTCACCACGAAAGTTCAAAATTTACAAGATTTTGTTGTTCATGTTCCTATATCTGAACCTAGAATTCCTTTGCCTGAATTTTTCTCGGGGAATAGATCTTGCTTTCAAAATTTCAAAAATAATTGCAAGTTGTTTTTGTCCCTGAAATCTCGCTCTGCTGGAGATCCTGCTCAGCAGGTCAGGATTGTGATTTCCTTGCTCCGGGGCGACCCTCAAGATTGGGCTTTTGCATTGGCTCCAGGGGATCCTGCGTTGCTCAATGTGGATGCGTTTTTTCTGGCCTTGGGGTTGCTTTATGAGGAACCTCATTTAGAGCTTCAGGCGGAAAAAGCCTTGATGTCCCTATCTCAGGGGCAAGATGAAGTTGAAATATACTGCCAAAAATTCCGTAAATGGTCTGTGCTTACTCAGTGGAATGAGTGCGCCCTGGCGGCGAATTTCAGAGAGGGTCTCTCTGATGCCGTTAAGGATGTTATGGTGGGGTTCCCTGTGCCTGCGGGTCTGAATGAGTCCATGACAATGGCTATCCAGATCGATAGACGTCTGCGGGAGCGCAAACCTGTGCACCATTTGGCGGTGTCTACTGAGAAGACGCCAGAGAATGTGCAATGTGATAGAATTCTGTCCAGAAGCGAACGGCAGAATTTTAGACGAAAAAGTGGGTTGTGCTTTTATTGTGGTGATTCAACTCATGTTATATCAGCATGCTCTAAGCGTACTAAGAAGCTTGATAAGTCAGTTTCAATTGGCACTTTTCAGTCTAAGTTTATTCTATCTGTGACCCTGATTTGTTCTTTATCATCTATTACCGCGGATGCCTATGTCGACTCTGGCGCCGCTTTGAGTCTTATGGATTGGTCCTTTGCCAAACGCTGTGGGTATGATTTAGAGCCTCTTGAAACTCCTATACCTCTGAAGGGGATTGACTCCACCCCATTGGCTAGTAATAAACCACAATACTGGACACAAGTAACTATGCGAATTAATCCGGATCATCAGGAGATTATTCGCTTTCTTGTGCTGTATAATCTACATGATGTGTTGGTGCTTGGATTGCCATGGCTGCAATCTCATAACCCAGTCCTCGACTGGAACGCTATGTCTGTGTTAAGCTGGGGATGTAAGGGGATGCATGGGGACGTACCTTTGGTTTCCATTTCGTCATCTATTCCCTCTGAGATTCCTGAATTCTTGTCTGACTATCGTGACGTTTTTGAAGAACCTAAGCTTGGTTCATTACCTCCGCACCGGGAGTGCGATTGTGCCATAGATTTGATTCCGGGTAGTAAATACCCTAAGGGTCGTTTATTTAATCTGTCTGTGCCTGAACATGCTGCTATGCGAGAATATATAAAGGAGTCCTTGGAAAAGGGACATATTCGTCCTTCGTCATCTCCCTTAGGAGCCGGTTTTTTCTTTGTGTCTAAGAAAGATGGCTCTTTGAGGCCGTGTATTGATTATCGGCTTTTGAATAAAATCACGGTTAAATATCAATATCCGTTGCCACTGCTGACTGATTTGTTTGCTCGCATAAAGGGGGCCAAGTGGTTCTCTAAGATAGATCTCCGTGGGGCGTATAATTTGGTGCGAATTAAGCAGGGGGATGAGTGGAAAACCGCATTTAATACGCCCGAGGGCCACTTTGAGTATTTGGTGATGCCTTTTGGCCTTTCAAATGCCCCTTCAGTCTTTCAGTCCTTTATGCATGACATTTTCCGTGATTATTTGGATAAATTTATGATCGTGTATCTGGATGATATTCTGATTTTTTCGGATGACTGGGACTCTCATGTCCAGCAGGTCAGGAGGGTTTTTCAGGTTTTGCGGTCTAATTCCTTGTGTGTGAAGGGTTCTAAGTGCGTTTTTGGGGTTCAAAAGATTTCCTTCTTGGGATACATTTTTTCCCCCTCTTCCATCGAGATGGATCCTGTCAAGGTTCGGGCTATTTGTGATTGGACGCAACCCTCTTCTCTTAAGAGTCTTCAGAAATTTTTGGGCTTTGCTAACTTTTATCGTCGATTTATTGCTGGTTTTTCTGATGTTGTTAAACCATTGACTGATTTGACTAAGAAGGGTGCTGATGTTGCTGATTGGTCCCCTGCTGCTGTGGAGGCCTTTCGGGAGCTTAAGCGCCGCTTTTCTTCCGCCCCTGTGTTGCGTCAGCCTGATGTTGCTCTTCCTTTTCAGGTTGAGGTCGACGCTTCTGAAATCGGAGCTGGGGCGGTTTTGTCGCAAAGAAGTTCCGACTGCTCCGTGATGAAACCTTGTGCTTTTTTTTCTCGTAAATTTTCGCCCGCCGAGCGGAATTATGATATTGGGAATCGGGAGCTTTTGGCCATGAAGTGGGCTTTTGAGGAGTGGCGTCATTGGCTTGAGGGGGCTAGACATCAGGTGGTGGTATTGACCGACCACAAAAATTTAATTTATCTTGAGTCCGCCAGACGCCTGAATCCTAGACAGGCGCGCTGGTCGTTGTTTTTCTCTCGGTTTAATTTTGTGGTGTCATACCTACCGGGTTCTAAGAATGTTAAGGCGGATGCCCTTTCTAGGAGTTTTGAGCCTGACTCCCCTGGTAATTCTGAACCTACAGGTATCCTTAAGGATGGAGTGATATTGTCTGCCGTTTCTCCAGACCTGCGGCGGGCCTTGCAGGATTTTCAGGCGGATAGACCTGATCGTTGCCCACCTGGTAGACTGTTTGTTTCTGATGATTGGACCAGTAAAGTCATTTCTGAGGTTCATTCTTCTGCGTTGGCAGGTCATCCTGGAATCTTTGGTACCAGGGATTTGGTGGCAAGGTCCTTCTGGTGGCCTTCCCTGTCACGAGATGTACGAGGCTTTGTGCAGTCTTGTGACGTTTGTGCTCGGGCCAAGCCTTGTTGTTCTCGGGCTAGTGGATTGTTGTTGCCCTTGCCTATCCCGAAGAGGCCTTGGACGCACATCTCGATGGATTTTATTTCGGATCTTCCTGTTTCTCAGAAGATGTCTGTCATCTGGGTGGTGTGTGACCGTTTCTCTAAGATGGTCCATTTGGTTCCCCTGCCTAAGTTGCCTTCTTCTTCCGAGTTGGTTCCTCTGTTTTTTCAAAATGTGGTTCGTTTGCATGGTATTCCGGAGAATATCGTTTCTGACAGAGGAACCCAATTCGTGTCTAGATTTTGGCGGGCATTCTGTGCTAGGATGGGCATAGATTTGTCTTTCTCGTCTGCTTTCCATCCTCAGACTAATGGCCAGACCGAGCGGACGAATCAGACTTTGGAGACATATTTGAGGTGTTTTGTGTCTGCAGATCAGGATGATTGGGTTGCTTTTTTGCCTTTAGCGGAGTTTGCCCTCAATAATCGGGCCAGCTCTGCCACCTTGGTGTCTCCTTTTTTCTGTAATTCGGGGTTTCATCCTCGATTTTCCTCCGGTCAGGTGGAATCTTCCGATTGTCCTGGAGTGGATGCTGTGGTGGAGAGGTTGCATCAGATTTGGGGGCAGGTGGTGGACAATTTGAAGTTGTCCCAGGAGAAGACTCAGCTTTTTGCCAACCGCCGGCGTCGGGTTGGTCCTCGGCTTTGTGTCGGGGACTTGGTGTGGTTGTCTTCTCGTTTTGTCCCTATGAGGGTTTCTTCTCCTAAGTTTAAGCCTCGGTTCATCGGCCCGTACAAGATATTGGAGATTCTTAACCCTGTGTCCTTCCGTTTGGACCTCCCTGCATCTTTTTCTATTCATAATGTTTTTCATCGGTCATTGTTGCGCAGGTATGAGGTACCGGTTGTGCCTTCCGTTGAGCCTCCTGCTCCGGTGTTGGTTGAGGGCGAGTTGGAGTACGTTGTGGAAAAAATCTTGGACTCCCGTGTTTCCAGACGGAAACTCCAGTATCTGGTCAAATGGAAGGGATACGGTCAGGAGGATAATTCTTGGGTGACTGCCTCTGATGTTCATGCCTCCGATCTGGTCCGTGCCTTTCATAGGGCTCATCCTGATCGCCCTGGTGGTTCTGGTGAGGGTTCGGTGCCCCCTCCTTGAGGGGGGGGTACTGTTGTGAAATTGGATTTTGGGCTCCCCCGGTGGCCACTGGTGGAATTGAACTTGTGTGCATCATCCCCTCTGTTCACCTGTTCCCATCAGGATGTGGGAGTCGCTATTTAACCTTGCTCCTCTGTCACTTCCATGCCGGTCAACATTGTAATCAGAAGCCTTTCTGTGCATGTTCCTGCTACCAGACAACTTCCAGCTAAGTCGGACTTTTGTCCTTGTTTGTTTTTTGCATTTTGTTCCAGTTCACAGCTGCAGTTTTGTTTCTGTGTCTGGAAAGCTCTTGTGATCTGAAATTGCCACTCTGATGTTGGAAAGCTCTTGTGATCTGAAATTGCCACTCTGATGTTATGAGTTAATACTAGAGTCTTAAAGTAATTTCAGGATGGTGTATTGATAGGGTTTTCAGCTGACCATGAAAGTACCCTTTCTGTCTTCCTGCTATCTAGTAAGCGGACCTCGATTTTGCTAAACCTATTTTCATACTACGTTTGTCATTTTCATCTTAAGTCACCGCCAATATATGTGGGGGCCTCTGTCTGCCTTTCGGGGAAATTTCTCTAGAGGTGAGCCAGGACTATATTTTCCTCTGCCAGGATTAGTTAGTCCTCCGGCCGGCGCTGGGCGTCTAGGGATAAAACGCAGGCTACGCTACCCGGCTACTGTTAGTTGTGCGGCAGGTTTAGTTCATGGTCAGTTTAAGTTTCCATCCTTCCAAGAGCTAGTTCCTATGTATGCTGGGCTATGTTCTCTTGCCATTGAGAACCATAACACGGAGCTATATAAAGGAGTCTTTAGAGAAGGGACATATTCGCCCATCCTCCTCCCCTCTTGGTGCAGGATTCTTTTTTGTGGCCAAGAAGGATGGTTCTCTGAGACCTTGTATTGATTATCATCTTCTAAATAAAATCACGGTGAAATTTCAGTATCCTTTGCCATTATTATCTGATCTGTTTGCTAGGATTAAGGGGTCCAGTTGGTTCACCAAGATAGATCTTCGTGGTGCGTATAACCTTGTGCGTATTAAGCAGGGGGATGAATGGAAAACAGCATTTAATACGCCCGAAGGCCATTTTGAGTACTTGGTGATGCCTTTTGGACTCTCTAATGCTCCTTCTGTGTTCCAGTCCTTCATGCATGACATCTTCCGAGAATATCTGGATACATTTATGATTGTGTATCTGGATGACATTTTGGTCTTTTCTGAGGACTGGGAGTCCCATGTGAAGCAGGTCAGGATGGTATTTCAGGTCCTACGTGCTAATGCCTTATTTGTGAAGGGCTCAAAATGTCTCTTCGGAGTACAGAAGGTTTCCTTTTTGGGTTTTATTTTTTCTCCTTCTACTACTGAGATGGACCCAGTCAAGGTCCAGGCTATTCATGACTGGACTCAGCCTACATCTGTTAAGAGTCTTCAGTAGTGTTGAGTAGGGTTGAGCGACCTTTACTTTTATAGGATCGGGTCGGGTTTCACGAAACCCGACTTTTTCAAAAGTCGGGTCGAGTGAAATCGGCCGATCCTATAAAAAAGTCGGGGTCGGGGTCGGCTGAAACTCGAAACCCAATGCACTGCATTGGGTTTCCAATGGTTCCCAGGGTCTGAAGGAGCGGAAACTCTCCTTCAGGCCCTGGGATCCATATTTAAGTGTAAAATAAAGAATTAAAATAAAAAATATCGCTATACTTACCCTCTGACGGGCGCTGGTACTAACCGGGAACCTTCCTTCCTTAGAATCAGCCTTCCAGGACCTTGCGGTGACATCGCGGTGACGTCGCGGCTTGTGATTGGTCGCGCGGCCGCCCATGTGACTGCTCGCGTGACCAATCACAAGCCACGACGTCACCGTGACGTCACCGAAGGTCCTGGAAGGGCTGATTCTTAGGAAGGAAGGCTGCCGGAAAGAAGCAGGGCGTGTCCGAGGGTGAGTATATACCTAATAGGAATATACTCACCCTCGGCTTCGTTCCGGCAGCCTTCCTTCCTAAGAATCAGCCCTTCCAGGACCTTCGGTAACGTCACGGTGACGTCGCGGCTTGTGATTGGTCGCGCGAGCGGTCACATGGGCGGCCGCGCGACCAATCACAAGCCGCGACGTCACCGCGACGTCACCGCAAGGTCCTGGAAGGCTGATTCTAAGGAAGGAAGGTTCCCGGTTAGTACCAGGGCCCATCAGTGGGTAAGTATAGCGATATTTTTTGTTTTAATTCTTTATTTTACACTTAAATCTGAATTCCGATACCAATTCCCGATATCTTAAACATATCGGGAATCGGTATCGGAATTCCGATTCCAGATTCAGAAGATCGCCGACTTCATGGCCGACCCCACACTGGGGTCGGGTCGGATTTCATGAAACCCGACTTTGCCAAAAGTTGGCGACTTCTGAAAACTGCCGACCCGTTTCGCTCAACCCTAGTGTTGAGCGATACTGTCCGATACTTGAAAGTATCGGTATCGGAAAGTATCGGCCAATACCGGCAAAGTATCGGATCTAATCCGATACCGATACCCGATACCAATACAAGTCAATGGGACTCAAGTATCGGACGGTATCCCTGATGGTTCCCAGGGTCTGAAGGAGAGGAAACTCTCCTTCAGGCCCTGGGATCCATATTAATGTGTAAAATAAAGAATTAAAATAAAAAATATTACTATAGTCACCTCTCCGACGCAGCCTGGACCTCACCGAGGGAACCGGCAGCGTTCTTTGCTTAAAATGCGTGCGTTTACTTCCTTCCGTGACGTCACGGCTTGTGATTGGTCGCGTGCCGCCCATATGGCCGCGACGCGACCAATCACAGCAAGCCGTGACGTAATTTTCAGGTCCTCAATGCCTAATTCTAGGCATTCAGGATTTTAAAATTACGTTCCGGCTTGTGATTGGTTGCGTGCCGCCCATGTGACCGCGACTGTGATTGGTCGCATCGCGGTCACATGGGCTGCACGCAACCAATCACAAGCCGTGATGTAATTTTAAAATGCGCGCGTTTCCTGCCTCCCGTGACGTCACGGCTTGTGATTGGTCGCGTCGCCCATGTGACCGCGACGCGACCAATCACAAGCCGGAACGTAATTTTAAAATCCTGAATGCCTAGAATTAGGCATTGAGGACCTGAAAATTACGTCACGGCTTGCTGTGATTGGTCGCGTCGCGGCCACATGGGCGGCACGCGACCAATCACAAGCCAAGACGTCACGGAAGGAAGTAAACGTGCGCATTTTAAGCAAAGAACGCTGCCGGTTCCCTCGGTGAGGTCCAGGCTGCGTCGGAGAGGTGAGTATAGCAATATTTTTCATTTTAATTCTTTATTTTACACATTAATGTTGTTTCGATACCGATACCCGATACCACAAAAGTATCAGATCTCGGTATCGGAATTCCGATACCCGCAAGTATCGGCCGATACCCGATACTTGCGGTATCGGAATGCTCAACACTAGTCTTCAGAAGTTCTTGGGCTTTGCTAATTTTTACCGTCGCTTCATTGCTAATTTTTCTGGCGTGGTTAAACCCTTGACGGATTTGACCAAGAAGGGTTCTGATGTGACTAATTGGTCTCCTGCGGCCGTGGGGGCCTTTCGGGAGCTGAAGTGCCGGTTTTCTTCGGCTCCAGTTTTGTGTCAGCCTGATGTCTCTCTTCCTTTTCAGGTCGAGGTTGATGCTTCTGAGATTGGAGCAGGGGCTGTTTTGTCGCAGAGAAGCTCTGATTGCTCTGTGATGAAGCCTTGTGCTTTCTTTTCGAGAAAGTTTTCGCCTGCCGAGCGGAATTATGATGTTGGTAATCGGGAGTTGTTGGCTATGAAGTGGGCATTTGAGGAGTGGTGACATTGGCTCGAAGGAGCTAAACATCGTGTGGTGGTCTTGACTGATCACAAAAATCTGATTTACCTTGAATCTGCCAAGCGCCTGAATCCTAGACAGGCTCGTTGGTCGTTGTTTTTCTCCCGTTTCGATTTCGTGGTCTCGTACCTGCCTGGTTCGAAGAACGTGAAGGCTGATGCGCTTTCTAGGAGTTTTATGCCTGTCTCTCCAGGAGTTTCAGAGCCGGCTGGTATCCTCAGAGAGGGAGTGATTTTGTCTGCCATTTCCCCAGATTTGCGACGAGTGCTGTAGAAATTTCAGGCGGATAGACCTGACCGTTGCCCACCAGAGAGACTGTTTGTCCCAGATAGATGGACCAGCAAAGTTATTTCCGAGGTTCATTCTTCAGGGTTGGCAGGCCATCCTGGGATTTTTGGTACCAGAGATTTGGTGGCTAGGTCCTTCTGGTGGCCTTCCTTGTCACGGGATGTGCGTTCCTTTGTGCAGTCGTGTGGGATTTGTGCTCGGGCTAAGCCTTGCTGTTCTCGTGCCAGCGGTTTGCTTTTGCCTTTGCCTGTCCCGAAGAGGCCTTGGACGCACATTTCCATGGATTTTATTTCGGATCTTCCAGTCTCTCAGAGAATGGCTGTCATCTGGGTGGTGTGTGATCGTTTTTCCAAAATGGTCCATTTCGTGCCCTTGCCTAAGTTGCCTTCCTCCTCCGATTTGGTTCCTCTATTTTTTCAGAATGTGGTCCGCTTGCACGGCATCCCTGAAAATATTGTGTCTGACAGAGGATCCCAGTTCGTGTCCAGATTTTGGCGGATCTTTTGTGCTAAGATGGGCATTGATTTGTCTTTTTCGTCGGCCTTCCATCCTCAGACGAATGGCCAAACCGAGCGAACTAATCAGACCTTGGAAACTTATTTAAGATGTTTTGTTTCTGCTGATCAGGATGATTGGGTGACTTTTTTGCCATTGGCCGAGTTTGCCCTTAATAATCGGGCTAGTTCTGCTACTTTGGTTTCGCCTTTTTTCTGCAATTCTGGTTTTCATCCTCGTTTTTCATCGGGTCAGGTTGAGCCTTCTGACTGTCCTGGGGTGGATTCTGTGGTGGATAGGTTGCAGCAGATTTGGAACCATGTGGTGGACAATTTGAAGTTGTCACAGGAGAAGGCTCAGCGCTTTGCCAACCGCCGTCGCAGTGTGGGTCCTTGACTTCATGTTGAGGATTTGGTATGGCTGTCTTCTCGGTATGTTCCTATGAAGGTCTCCTCTCCTAAATTCAAGCCTCGCTTCATCGGTCCTTATAAGATTTTTTGGAAATCCTTAACCCGGTGTCATTTCATCTGGACCTCCCAGCGTCGTTTGCCATTCATAACGTGTTCCATAGGTCTTTGTTGCGGAGGTATGTGGTGCCTGTGGTTCCTTCTGTTGAGCCCCCTGCCCCGGTGCTGGTTGAGGGCGAATTGGAGTACGTGGTGGAGAAGATCTTGGATTCTCGAATTTCTAGACGGAGGCTTCAGTATTTGGTTAAGTGGAAGGGCTATGGTCAGGAGGATAATTCCTGGGTTGTCGCCTCTGATGTTCATGCGGCCGATTTGGTTCATGCCTTCCATGTGGCTCATCCTGATCGCCCTGGGGGTTTTAATGAGGGTTCGGTGACCCCTCCTCAAGGGGGGGGTACTGTTGTGAACTCTGTTTTTGGGCTCCCTCTTGTGGTCACAAGTGGTACTGTGTGAGTGCTGTCTTTGGGCTCCCTCTGGTGGCTCTTTGTGTCATTCTGCAGGTCTGAGGCTGGATCAGCTGTCTCGTTATCTGTTAGCTGGTTTCCTATTTAGTTCTCCTGGACTATCAGTTGTTGCCGGCTGTTGATGTATTCAGTGCTATTTTGATCTTTCCTGAAATCCTTCGTTATCAGTCTCGCCAAGAGAAGCTAAGTTTCTGTTTGGTTATTTTTTGCTCATCAGTGTTCAATATGTTTCTTGGTTATTTATTTGTCCTTGTCCAGCTTGCTAATATATGATTTCCTTGCTTGCTGGTAGCTCTAGGGGGCTGAGTTTCTCCCCTCACACCGTTAGTTGGTGTGGGGGTTCTTGAACTCTCAGCGTGGATATTTTGTATAGGGTTTTTTACTGACCGCACAGTTCCCTGCCTGTCTTCTGCTATGTAGTATTAGTGGGCCTCATTTGCTGAATCTGTTTTCATTTCTACGTTTTGTATTTTCCCCTTACCTCACCGTTATTATTTGTTGGGGGCTTCCTATATCTTTGGGGTCATTTCTCTGAGGCAAGTGAGGTCTTACTTTCTCTATAGGGGTAGCAAGTTTCTCAGGCTGCGTCGAGACGTCCAGGAATTTAGGCACGTTCACCGGCTACCTTTAGTGTGTTTGGTTAGGATCAGGTTTTGTGGTCAGTCCAGTTACCACCTCCCTAGAGCTTGTTCTATGTTCAGTAACTTAGCTAGTCCTCTCTGTGATCCTCAGCCACTAAGGATCATAACACTTATGCACACACACTCACATTCACACTGACACTCACACACTCACACTCTCACACTCACACTCTCACAAACTTACACACTCACACACACACTCACTCTCACACACACACTCCCACTCAATCACACTCACACAAACACTCACACACACACTCACGCAATTTCTTGCGCGGTACCACCAGCAGAACACCGTCGCGAACATGCCGGGATCAGCAGAATGACTCACTGACTGCCGCCATCTTTGTACAGGAGGAGTGCATGCGCAGTTTTAATGTGACTGCCGCTATCTGTCTGCACAAAGATGGCGGCTGTCTGATTTACTGCACCTGCATGAATTACGCGCAGGTGCATTGAATCATTCGGCTGATCCCAGTGGCAGATGTGCGACGTGTCTACAGGGAGAGGAAGCCGTTGACATTAAAGAGGTTTTCCCATGAACGAAAGTTCATTTTAAAAATTGACTGTGTCTGACTGTGTAAGGAGCATACCACATCTCCTGGGCGGGGAGGAAGCAAAAGATAATACTGACATTACAGTAGGGGATCACAGTGGATTCAATTTGTGAAGTAAAATATTTCACTGACTGTTTTTAAAAAATATTTTACCTCACAAAATGTATCCTCTGTGATCTCCTGCTGTAGTGTCAGTATTGTTTTTTGCTTCCTCCCCTGCCCAGGAGCTGTTGTATGTTTGGTACACGGTCAGACACAGACAAGTTTTACAATGAACTTTTGTTAGTGGGGAAACCCCTTTAAAAAGCAAATATCAACGCCAACATGGCTCCTCATAAAAAGTACGCCAATGACAACTAAAGGAAAGTGGCAAAGGCACAACGTCGGAGACAACAAAGGGCAAATGAGACTCTTGAAGAGAAACAGCATCTCTGGGACAAAAAGAATGCATATAAGCATAGGCATCAAGCACATGAGTCCCCTGATGCAAAAGTCATTAGATTATCACAGATGCCATTAGGCAGCAACAGCACCGCATGCCTGCTCCCATCATGACATTGCATCGGGCCTCCATCTAATGTTATAAATAAATGTCAATTCTGATTAGGCTGATGAACTTACTTTAAAAATAATATCTAACTGCTCATCTTAATATTAGGATTTTCAAAGTATATTCACAAGGATTTTCAAAGTAATTACATCAGCTGCATTAGGTTTGAGATTCATTTTAAAGTGTATGCTGTAATATATTTTATATTTCTGCACAACATAGAATGATCCATTTGGTAAAGCATGACATTCTTCACATCACATCCTACAAACAGAATATATACTGTATTTGTTGTCTCAAGCAGCTCTATTACCGCCAATAATTTATTAGCAGTACTTCATTCCTGTCATTTCACGTCAATACTAGCATCATTGTGCACAATCCATTTTGAAAGTATCAGAGAGGATTACAGTTGTTTCCCTGTGATTTATTTTGCTGCAACAATAGCAATATGGATGAAACACCTACATCCCAAATATCTAAACTAGACAAAAAAATGTAAAGACGGCCAGCATTAAAGACTTGTTTTCTTTGAGATTTTTGGGATTGTTGTGATTAATGTAGGAATGTGAAGGGTGTCAGGTAAATAAATCATCAGTCGCTGTGATGCTTATCAAAACAACTCTCCTTTATTTTACTTCTAAGTGAATAAAAAATTGCTAAAATTTCATTGCAGAACTTAACCCAGATTTCCTGCTACAGAAAACCAGCAATCTGAGAAAAAAATGTATATTTTAATTTTTGGCAACATAACTAAAATTAACCTATGGGCTCAATCACACTTGCGATGTAATCGGAGAAGTGCAATCCAATATTACTCGGTAATGCAGCTCACATCTACGACTATTTTCTCATGACATTGTGGCATGTTAAAACAATGGCAGCATGCTGCAATTGCATCTGAGATTTGGGTTGCATGCACACACATGGGTGCGAGTGAAGCATCGCACTGCAGTCGGATATCACCCGAGTACAGTGTGATTCCCATGGATGTCAGTAATGGAGGAGATGGAGAAATTAATTTCTCCATCTCCTTCACACTAGTGCTCCAATATTCTGACGCGAGCGTGAGCACTGACACTTGGCTCACGCTCGCAACAGAACTGGAGCCGAGTGTCATTAGCATATCGCATCTGATTCGCTCGCATCGGATGTGGTAGGCTAATTTAACTCCGGCCTACCAGAGAAAGAAGTTCAGACATATTTATTTTGGTACCGATATCCATAGCTTTGTTTTTCATTTTATCAGAGCCACATAATTTAATATAAGGGATCTTAACACTATCCTACAATGTAGGAGAGATACATTTTATCATCAATATTGGGAAAGGATCTAACTGTAAGTACGATTGAAGGGGTTGTGACAAAACTTAAATGAACTTAATATGATTTTCTGTTTAATGTAAAAAACTAAGCATTTTTCTATTACAACCTCCCTACTCTTCACTCTCTATTTTAAATTCCTGTGCCTTTGTCTTACTTCTGCAGACAATTTGTTTGAGTCTCCAAGCATGCTCTGGTAAATCTCAAAAAAGACTCAGTGCCCCATCTGCTGTCTCTACCCTAAAACAGATCCTCACCAAAGATGTCTCTTTCAGGGGCTTGGCTTTTCTCTGCGTTATTGAGCATGTGCCAGTTGTCAATACTGACACATGATCAGTATGCTGCCCTTGCTTGCCATTGTGTTACTTTAATTGCACACTGACAGTGTGCTTCATCATCAGCTCTAAAGAGAAGTGATAATCCAGCAGAAATGTGATGAGCGGTGGAGACAGCTTATCACTTCCCTTTAGAGTCAGCAAAGGAGCACACTGTCAGTGACAAGTTGACAAGAGAGCAATCTCCTTGTCACCATAAGATCCAAAGATAAAGAAGACTGTTATTGTAGATGTAAAATTAGAATGAGATGGGCAGGGTTCAAGAGACTGGAGAAATATCAAGGAAAAAAGTGTGCAAGGACATAGAGGAGGACAAAAGTAAAGGGGGTGGCTTGTGGTCTGACAGTATTGAGAGTGGCAGTGTGTGGGACATTATAAGGAAGGAGCATGATGACGGGGACAGTTTGGAGAGGGGCCACTAAGTGGGAAGCAGTAAGGTTAGGGGCAGCATCTAGGGGACCTTATGGAGAGGGGTAGAGTGTGATGGACAATATGGTGAGGGGTAGTGTGGGGAAAGTAAGGAGAAGTTCAGTATGGGAAAATACTGAAGATGGGGACAGTGTGGAGATAGACAAAGCTTGAGAGTAAACTATGGAGAAGGAACTGTTTGAAGAGGTAATGGTGTGGAGGCTAAAATTCATAAGGGGATGGTTATAGCTTCAGGTTATATTTTTTTAAGAGGGATAGTGGACAATGTGTTGGCTATAGTTAATAAAGGATGACAATGTGAAGACTATGGTCAATAAGGGGGATAGTGTGGTAGTCAGTTCATAAGGAGGTCAGTGAGGAGGCAATATTTTATAGGAGAGGACAGTGGAGATCATGCACCTCAAAAGGGACAGTGAAGGTGTCATATTTTGTGCAGGGAGCACACTGAAGGACAATTATTTATTCAGGGGCACAGCAGCATGAGTGGGTATTTATATTCTGGGATGTTATAATGACAGTGCTATTTTTAAAGGCATTGTCACGGTTCCACCCCTCAGTGTGTCTGGGATGCAATACTGAAAGCTCACCAGTCCAATCTGGTAAAGGGGTGTGTTGAAGCTGTCAGTACTTTTATTGACAGCTCAGTCATCCATGCTGGCGATGGGGGTGTGCTGAGCTGTCAGTGTGTTGATTGAAACTGGGAGGCACTGGCTGTCTCCAGGTGTTCATTGTCCATTGTGATTGTCAGACTACTTAACTGGGCTGTTTTCCCAGACCTCTACCAGATGCACATTAAGCTACTGTGTGGTTTGAGTCTCTATGCCTTGTGTTCTGTTAGTAGATCTTTTGTTGTCTGACCTTGGAACTCGTTCTGATAATCCGTCTGTTTAACCCCTTCTGTTCTGATCCGCTATCCTCCTTGTATTCTGACCTCAGAACATTACCTGAGTACGCCTTTGTTTCTTCCTTCTGTTTATGACGTACCCTCCTTGCTTCTGAACTTGGACTCCTTGACTATCCCATCTCACGACTTGGCCATGACAAGTGACTCAGCGTCACAGGAGCAATGTGGGATTGTGCTGCAGAAGTGCAAAAAAGATGGAAGTCTGAAGAGACCAGCTGTAGATGTGAAAAGTTATCATGGCTTTTAAACCAGATGGAGACTAAAGGGATGAGAGTGACTCCAATCAGAGAAACTTAATCTATAAGGTATGGGAATGTAAATATTTTTGTGATACTGCCTGCGTCTAATCAATATTGTGGCTCCTGTCTGGTTCCCAGTCTGATCATCGCTGGCAACAACAACTCCCCTCTCAGAAAATTTAAATCTCCAAGTGCAGGTTTTTTTAAAAGCATTGTCACAGTCCCCAGGTCCAGCACTGAATGTCCAGCTGTGGTGTCTTGAATTGGCTTCAGTATTGATGTCACATGAATATGGTAACCAGCTCAACAACTATGAGTGGTATATCCTGTCTATACCGGGAGTGCTGCTGCAGCACAAATTGGCTGCCACACTGTTGACATGACTGGTCATGTATTCATGTAGTAATAGTAGTTCTGGTGCTAACTGATGTTGGCTCTTGTAATAAATTACTTCATTAAAAATATAGAAATTAAAATATATGGTATGGCTACATTCTCAAATATTTGGTCTATCAAAATTTTCAAAATATAAAATTAATTAACCAAGGTAGTAAGATGAAAAAAAATCAAAACAACAGAACTGTTTTGTGACAACATCTCACTAAATAAATGCAGTAAAATGCAATCCAAATGTTGTACGTACCCACAATTGTTATCATTAAATACGTCAGATGACCACGCAAAAGCAAAGTCTTGCACAGTTTGCAAAGAAGAAAAAAATGAATAAAAGTTTAGCACACTGTCCTGGAGAATGAATAATTATCTAGAAAGCAACTCCCCCAAAACAATGGCAGAATTTGTTTTATTCAACTACTGAAGACAGGCTCAGTAGAAAGTCTAAAACTCTTGTTTTAGTGATTGGTGGTGG
Source organism: Ranitomeya variabilis (assembly GCF_051348905.1). NCBI lineage: Eukaryota > Metazoa > Chordata > Amphibia > Anura > Dendrobatidae > Ranitomeya > Ranitomeya variabilis. Next base: position 371,625,658 of record NC_135232.1, read on the forward strand.
TTCAGCACTTACTGTATATCCCCACAGAGCAAAACCTCTGATATCTCATATATGGAGGCAATGGTAGCCAGTTTTAGAAATGTTCATTGGGTGCAACTGCACAAATTCACTAATAGTTTACTGCAATGTATCAGTCTGGAGTTCTGTTTAATTCAAAAAGGATTACCAGGACAATATACAATTGTAGCCACTTCTCAGCAGAAAGCATAGGTATGTACAAGATTGTAGCCTCATTTACCCTTAGAATATGTGGTGCATCCACATATCGTAATTGTTTCTTTAAACTAAGCAAGCACAATGGGAGAATCCATTAATTAGGCAAACATGACCACAAAAGACTCTATATGGCGAGTAAACATCAGTACACCATTAAATCCTTCCCTATATTTCACATAATAGGACATCATAGGTTTGGTTCCTGTGTCTGCAGTGGGCTCAGGAGAAAATCCTGCACTCTGGTAGAAAAATGCCCAGTACCCTCAAAAAGCGAAAAAAAAGTAAACAAAAGTATCTCTTTAGACTTTACTTGGCCAGGAAATATCACTATACCATTAACCGCTTCCAAATATGTGACATAATAGCACATCACAGGTTTGTTCCCGTGTCGGTTTCAGGCTCACTAGCTGAGCCTGCACCTTACCAGGAAGATGTCAGTTGTATTATATAGCTTACATTTTCCTGCAACAGCAGCAGTGGGAATGATCTTGTTGCTGATTAACTACTTAAATACCGCTGACAAATGATATTATGACCTATTTGTTACAGATGCTACTGTATCTCTCACAATATCTTTTTAAAATATAGATCTTGAGCTTACCCTTTTGTATGTGCTAAACATAAACCACGTAAACCTACATTTTTAAATACAAGAACTCCCTAGTAGGGTATTTGAAATGGGTTATTTTAGAACACAGAGAAAGTGAACATGTTATCATACTTATGCAGCCAGGTATGTTTTACAAACCTCTACTGAGAAAATATACTTTGAAAAGCTGGCTGGGGGCTATGTGTTTCAGCTGACATGTCTGAACAACATGACAACTTTTCCCTGCCCTGATCCCTCTGACTGATAGGTTTATTTCTATGTACAAAAATATGAAGAGATCTGTCAGTGAATTTGAGTGGGGCTGGGAGATGCCGACCAAGGACCTTCTTCGGTCTAGACAGGCTAGACACTAGTCCCCGGCCATCTTTTCAAAGTAACATAGAGTAAAACATGCATGGGTGCAGTCACGCAGTCAGATTCTGATTCATGCTGCTCATGGTTCATGAATCTGATAAAAGGTTCCTTTTTAACCCCTTTCTGACCTCAGACGGGATAGTACGTCCGAGTTCAGAAGCCCTGCTTTGATGCGGGCTCCGGCGGTGAGCCCGCATCAAAGCCGGGACATGTCAGCTGTTTTGAACAGCTGACATGTGCCTGTAATAGGCGTGGGCAGAATTGCGATCTGCCCGCACCTATTAACTAGTTAAATGCCGCTGTCAAACTCAGCAGCCGGAAATGATCGCATCGCCAACCCCCGTCACATGATCGGAGGTCGGTGATGCTTCAGAATAGTAACCATAGAGGTCCTTGAGACCTCTATGGTTACTGATCCCCGGCAGCTGTGAGCGCCACCCTGTGGTCGGCGCTCACAGCACACCTGCAATTCTGCTACATAGCAGCGAACATCAGATCGCTGCTATGTAGCAGAGGCAATCATGTTGTGCCAGCTTCTAGCCTCCTATGGAGGCTATAGAAGCATGGCAAAAGTTTAAAAAAAAGTAAAAAAAAAATGTGAAAAAAATAAAAAAAATATAATATTACTTTTTTTGGTCGCCGCGACATTGCATTAAAATGCAATAATGGGCGATCAAAAAAACGTATCTGCACCGAAATGATATCATTAAAAACTCCAGCTCGCAATGCAAAAAATAAGCCCTCAACCGACCCCAGATCATGAAAAATGGAGAGACTACGAGTATCAGAAAATGGCGCAATGTTTTTTTTTTTTAGCAAAGTTTGGAATTTTTTTTCACCACTTAGATAAAAAAAATAACCTAGTCATGTTAGGTGTCTATGAACTCGTAGTGACCTGGAGAATCATAATTGCAGGTCAGTTTGAACCTAGCAAAAAAACCAAACAAAAAACAAGTGTGGGACTGCACTTTTTTTGCAATTTCACCGCACTTGGAATTTTTTTCCCGTTTTCTAGTACACGACATGGTAAAACCAATGATGTCATTCAAAATTGCAACTCGTCCCGCAAAAAATAAGCCCTCACATGGCCAAATTGACGGAAAAATAAAAAAGTTATGGCTCTGGGAAGGAGGGGAGCGAAAAACAAACACGGAAAATCCCAAGGTCATGAAGGGGTTAAAAATGAATTTAGCAGGCATAGCCATAGACTGTACAGAAACCATTTAGTGCAATTGTTTATATAGAATTCTATGTGTGTATCAATTAGATGCAAGTGAAAGATTGTTTTGATACAAGAATTTAGTGCCTGTGTGATTGCTACCTAATGCCTACCCGAGAGTGTTTTTCTTTACAAACCATGCATAATGATGTCCATGTGACTGCACAACATGAAAAAATGTTCAAATGAAATTTTTCTATAAGAAGAAAAGAACTGATTGTTAACTTGAGTTGTATAGAAAAAATGTTGGCATTTCATATAGGCTACACTATTTACCGAAGTTTCAAGGTGTTAAAATTATTGTTAATTTTGTACATAGCATTACAGAATGTTAATTTTGATTATGATTTATTCTCAGTAGACAAACATCAGATTTCCAATATCGCTCTGACTCTTATCCCATAAACTATTGCTTTTCTTTAAATTATGTTCCATTGCGAAACCGTGGTAAATACAATGCTTGAGTTATCAAACTAAATATCAAATTACATGCAATGCGAAGTTTTCTGTGAATTTACTCCTTTTCTTAAAGCTCTGAAATATTTCCCCCATGAACAAACAATTCTCATATTGTGCAAAGTTCAAATCTTGGTTGACTAAACCTACTTGCCAAATGCTTCAATTACTTCTCTTTCTGGAATATCGTTTTCAAAGCAGTCTCATGGGAAGGAAAAAAACTTTCAAGTCCCCTGGTTAAATCTCTTGTTGAATTTTGTTCCAACATGATCAAGAACGCTGCAAAACATTTTCCTCTCGATGTATCCTCTTGAGAATGGAACATATGTTCTGTCACAGCTCTGTCATCAAGTCATCTTGACACTTTCTTGTCTGGTGACAACGTTGCTTTCTTGTTGATAACAAGATTTTACCATCTCTGTCCTGCTTAAGGAAAGTACTGCTGAAGTTTTTCATCTGTTCCATTAAATTGTACCCATACTTTCATACATAATGTCAATTGATTCAATTGTACAGCTCTATAATTTATTTTTCTGCTCAAAGTGACAGGCTCTAGGGAATTTACCAACTTTAGACAGTTACTCTGAAAACTTTTATATGATGAACATACAATGCCCAAACTCCATAAAATATAGCTTTTTACCATTGACATCAGAATGGAAAATGCTTTGAATGCAGTACTAACTGAGAACCTTTTCAATATGCTAATTAGATACTTAAAATCGTTACTTACCTGTTACGTTACACAAAAGTGAATTTATTCGTTACCGTTTATAAAGTCCCCACAAACACTGATTGGAGAATTGTTGCTTATTTTTTTTTATTTTGTGTTTTTTCTTCCATTGTGTGTGTTTGCATAAGGTTATATGTTGAATTGAGAAGATTGATCTGACCTTGAGTCGAATATCCTGAAATTGGTATTCCCCGCAAATTCAAATAATTTGCAATTCAATTAGTGAGCATCAGAAAAAAATAATCTTGGTGCAATTTCACACACTGATGAAGACAGTATAGCAGACTAATGATGTCAGGCACTTCTGCACCTCCCCATAGCGCTTTTCAGCTATCATATGACATGGTATAGCGCAGCCTATCAAGGTGGACTATCACAGGGACTATAGAAGAACAGGGCAATGCAAGCATCTTCCATTTTAAAATTTTTCCGTTCATGGGTATGAGGTCAGAGTGCACAGCTCATTATACATAGGGATAAAAAATTTGCTACATCTGATTGTGCTATTCTTAGTCTGTGAAGAATAATACATAGAATTCAAGTGATGATAGAGAAGTTCTGGACCAGCAGAGTCAGTGAATAATTTGGGATACTCTGCAGTTATCACACTTTAATAAGATAATTTTGTTGATTCATCATGCACTGCAAAGAAGAAGGGCATATTAACCCCTTAGTGACGTAGCCAAATTTTTTAAATCTGACCAGTGTCACTTTATGTGGTAATAACTCTGCAACGCTTCAACAAATCCCAGTGATTTTGAGACTGTTTTTTCGTGACACATTATACTTTATGATAATGGTAAATTTAGATCAATAGGTTTTGTGCTTATTTATAAAAAATCACAAAAATTTGAGAAAAATGTTAAAAAATTAGCAATTTTCTAAATTTGAATGATTTTCCCTTTAATCCAGATGGTCATACCACGGCAAACCATTAATAAATAACATTTCCCTCATGTCGGCTTTACATCAGCACCATTTTTAAAATGTTATTTTATTTTGTTAGCATTTTAGGAGGTTTAAAAATGTAGCAGCAATTTTTCATTTTTTCAGGGAAATTTACAAAATTTATTTTTTTAGGGACTTATCCATGTTTGATGTGACTTTAGGGGTCTCATATATTGGGAAACCCCCAAATGTGATACCATTTTAAAAACAGCACCCCTAGACATATTGAAAACTGCTGTCAGGTAGTTTATTAACCCTTCTGGTGCTTTACAGGAATTAATGCAAAGTGACATAACAGAAATGAAAATGTGTATTTTTACCACCTAAATGCCTCTAACTTGTGAACAGATTACTAGAGCTGTTAGACTGTAAGGCCGCTATTTGGTCGTGAATTGCCATCGCAAACATCAGGACCACAAAATAATGATCTGAGGGCACCAGTTTGGATAAAGAGGAAGCCCCCACACTCTGTTAACCATTTATAATGATGTAGTCACTATTGACAGCAGCATCTAAGGGGTTAAACAGATATGGACGGTGCAAACACTGATCGTGGCTGATGCAGCAAGTTGTCAGCAATAGTGCACAACCGACAGCTGCTGCATTGTCACCTGTATGGGAATGCTATTCTCTTATATCTCAGGTCACTTAAAAGACGTATTGGCTGTCACTAAGGGGTTAATAGCCATTTGTCGTCATTTTGTTACTAAAGAAAAATACTGAAAAACAAGGTTTGTGTGTCAGAGAAAGTGAGCTTCATGGCTCATGAGTAGTGTTGAGCGATACTTTCCGATATCGGAAAGTATCGGTATCGGAAAGTATCGGCCGATACCGTCAAAATATCGGATCTAATCCGATACCGATACCCGATCCCAATGCAAGTCAATGGGACGAAAATATCGGAATTAAAATAAACCCTTTATAAACTTGTAGGTTCATTCTACATGAAGGAAAACAACTAAGAATAATGTAGGATGTATTGGGGGACGTGGCGGAGACATTAAAGGCACAGAGGTTTAGCCCAATGTAATAGAATAGCAGGTTTTTTTTTTTTTTTATGACGTTCGGCGGTAGAAAGATTTTGACTATGTTAATTTTTTTTTATTTTGTCAGATATTGATGTTTCACTACTTCCACGCCCTTCACCTTCTTTTTTACTTCTCCCACACTTTCTTCTTCATTATCCTCATCATCAGCTTCTTTGACATCAACTTCTTCACCTTATTCATCTTCTTCTTCATCTTCTACCTATTATTTTTTTTCTTACATTGTTCATATTCTTTTTATTTTACTATTATCTTCATCATATTCTACTTCTTCATCATATTCTTATTTGTGACAGGCATTCCCGTAGTTGTTATCTATAAAAGTTTGAAGATTACACCTTCCGTTCTGCCTGTCACAAAAGAGTTACATTTGTCCGCGTTCAGTTTGGCCTGCAGCATCAGGCTTTATCCAGGGGCACCACGAGGAGGAACGGACTCACCCCCATACACTGCTTAGTCTTCTTCTGCTTATAATTTAGATACTATTTTTTGCTCTGATATTTAGTGTTATGCTTAATGTTCTTCTGCTCTTTGTTCTGCAGCCTCTTGTTCTTCTGCTTCTCGGTCTTCCAGGTCGTCGTCGTCTCCAGGGTCGTCGTCTCCGGGGTCGTCGTCATCGGGGTGGTCTTCAGGGTCGTCGTCTCCGGGGTCGTCGTCATCGGGGTGGTCTTCGGGGTCATCGTCTCCAGGGTCGTCGTCATCACGGTGGTTGTCGTCTCTGGTGTCGTCGTCATCTTAGGGGTGGTCTTCCGGGTCATCGTGTTTAGTCTCTTGAACTTGGAAATGTAGCAGAAGGTACAAGAAGGCTGAGAAAATGCCGAGAACCAGCTGATGGAACTGGAACTCGGATGGCTACCCGAAGGTCCAAGAGCCAATGGAACTACCGAGGACCAGCTGACGTTACTGGAACCCGGTTACTAAGCAGGAGGTACCCGTGCCTGAAAGCACTACCAAGGACCACCTGACGTTGGTGGAACTCGGATACCCAGAGGGAGGCACCTAAGCCAAAGGCTCTGCCCGGAACCAGCTGACGGTACTGGAACCAGGATGGGGAGCAGAAGGTACAAGAGCAAAAGACACTGCCGAGAACCAGCTGACGGTGCTGGAACCCGGATGGGTAGCCGAAGGTCCAAGAGCCAATGGAACTACCGAAGACCAGCTGACGTTACTGGAACCCGGTTACTAAGCAGGAGGTACCCGTGCCTGAAAGCACTACCAAGGACCACCTGACGTTGGTGGAACTCGGATACCCAGAGGGAGGCACCTAAGCCAAAGGCTCTGCCCGGAACCAGCTGACGGTACTGGAACCAGGATGGGGAGCAGAAGGTACAAGAGCAAGTGTCTGCGTGGCTTTTGCAGGACACGATGCCGGCTGCACAGCAGGGGAACAGCTGGCGGTGCTGAACCCCACTGACACATTGGCTGGTGTTTTTCTCTGTGCAGCTAGCAGTACCGGGCCCCAACTGGCGGTGTTAGAGCCCGGGGTCAGCAGGAGGAGGAGATGGAGCAGAGTGTAGGCCGAAGCCTGCACTGGCGGCAGCTTTGGGTCTGTTGTGCCTGCGTGGCTGTTGCAGGACACGTTGCCGGCTGCACAGCAGGGGAACAGCTGGCGGTGCTGAACCCCACTGACACATTGGCTGGTGTTTGGCTCTGTGCAGCTAGCAGTACCGGGCCCCAACTGGCGGTGTTGGAGCCCGGGCTCTGCAGGGGGAGCAGAGTGTAGGCCGAAGCCTACTTGAACCAATTTCAAAGGTAACCTTTAACCCCCCCTCAGGGGTTACAAAGTAGAAGAGCCACAGCTTATGCAGCAGTAGTGCTGCACAAGTCAAAGGTTGCTCTTTTAATTTTGCTCCTTGCACACGCTGAATGAAACACGTATAACATTTAGCCCTTTATACAGTCAAACTGTGTTGGAGGCGCGAGTTCCCTTTGTAATGAGACGCAGCACAGATGTTAAGAATCCCACCTTGGTGCTGGGTGCAGCCTCCTGAGCGTTGTTATTTGCTGTACAGGAGTCTGCGCTGTCGTGTTATCCCCTGGCCTAGCGCTGTTAGCGCTGCCCATCTTCTGACCTCATTTAATGTCGGCCGCTGCGGTTCGCGATGACCATGAATCCCAGCCCCGCGGTGTCTTAACATTGTTAAAACACTGCGGGGCTGTGATTCATGGCCTGGCGCAGCACATATGTTCGCCTCTCGCACTCGGGTCCTTACACCCGCTGCAGACTGTGCGGCGTCAGCTGATCCCTTATCGCATGCCACGGCCATGAAGCCGTACAGTCTGAAGAAGGCGGAAGGAGATGAGGGACAGGCGAACTGATGCACTGCTCATGCCCATCAATCACACCCTCGCAGTCCCAAGAAATAAGACACCGAGGGGCGTTGTGTGGGTCAGGGCGGCCGCAGAGGCGCAGGCAGCCAAACAATGATGCCAGAAGACGGGCAGCGTTACCAAGGAGCTTGTTGCGTGTCAATACAAAGGAAAAATCACACCTGAGGGACGTTTTAATGGTCACAGAGGACACATTTTAGACGTGTTCAGTTCCACGAGTGCAAGGAGAATACGTTTCTGAGCCACCTTGCACACATGCAGCATTACTGCGGTACAAGGTGGCTGTAAAACATAGAAAAACCTGGGGGAGGGTGGACAGGTTCCCTTCAATTTCAGTTCTTGTGTCTGCGTGGCGGTCGCAGGACACGTTGCCGGCTACACAGCAGGGGAAATGCTGGCGGTGCTGAACCCCAATGACACATTGGCTGGTGTTTTTCTCTGTGCAGCTGGCAGTACCGGGCCCCAACTGGCGGTGTTAGAGCCCGGGGTCAGCAGGAGGAGGAGATGGAGCAGAGTGTAGGCCGAAGCCTGCACTGGCGGCAGCTTTGGGTCTGTTGTGCCTGCGTGGCTGTTGCAGGACACGTTGCCGGCTGCACAGCAGGGGAACAGCTGGCAGTGCTGAACCCCACTGACACATTGGCTGGTGTTTGGCTCTGTGCAGCTAGCACATCTGGGCCCCAACTGGCGGTGTTAGAGCCCAGGGTCAGCAGGAGGAGGAGAGGGAGCAGAGTGTAGGCCGAAGCCTGCACTGGAGCAAGTTGAAAGGGAAACTTTAACCCCCCCCAGGCGTTTGTAGCTGAAAGAGCCATCGTGTACAGCACTAATGCTGGAAAAGGTAAACTTAGCTCTTTTAATTATGGTCCTTGCACATGCTGAACCTAACACTTATAAAAAGTGTCCCCTCCTACCGTGATACCGTCCGGTAGGTGTAACTTTCCTTTGTGATGTGACGCAGCACAGCCGTCATTCTTACCCCCTTGGCGCCGTGCGCCGCCTCCTCAGCGTTGTTTGAATCAGTCCCGGAGCCTGCGCTGTTAGGTTAGCCCTTGGCCATGCACACATTTTGCGCTGCCCGTCTTCTGACATCATTTGGTGTCAGGCTGGCTGCGCCTGTGCGGCCGCGCTGGCCGAGAGCCCGCCTCGTACTGTCTTCTGATTTAATCCCACTGGGGGCCAGAGATCCATGGACATGCGCAGTGCATATCTGAACCTCCACCTCTCACTCATCTCCCTACGGCTTCTTCTGACTGTGCGGTGTCACGGCCGTGGCATGCTATTAGGGACCAGCTGACACCGCACAGTTTGAATAAGCCGTAGGGAGATGAGTGAGAGGTGGAGGTTCAGATATGCACTGCGCATGTCCATGGATCTCTGGCCCCCAGTGGGATTAAATCAGAAGACAGTACGAGGCGGGCTCTCGGCCAGCGCGGCCGCACAGGCGCAGCCAGCCTGACACCAAATGATGTCAGAAGACGGGCAGCGCAAAATGTGTGCATGGCCAAGGGCTAACCTAACAGCGCAGGCTCCGGGACTGATTCAAACAACGCTGAGGAGGCGGCGCACAGCGCCAAGGGGGTAAGAATGACGGATGTGCTGCGTCACATCACAAAGGAAAGTTCCACCAACCGGACGGTATCACGGTAGGAGGGGACACTTTTCATAAGTGTTAGGATCAGCATGTGCAAGGAGCACCACGAAAAGAGGCACTTTTTCCCTTTGCATCATTACTGCTGCACAAGGTGGCTCCTTCAGTAACAAACGCCTGGGGGGGGGGCAGGTTCCCTTAAATTTAACTTGTTGTGCCTGCATGGCGGTCGCAGTACACGTTGCCGGCTGCACAGCAGGGGAACAGCTGGCGGTGCTGAACCCCACTAACACATTGGCGAGGTGTTTTGCTCTGTGCGGACAGCACTTCTGGATGGCAACTAGCGTTGTTGGAGCCCAGGGACAGGAGGGGGAGGTGGAGGAGGTAGGAGGGATTGCCACACACACAGCTGGGGAACAGCTGACGTTACTGAACCCCAATAACAGAGGAGGGACTGTTGACTGTGCGTACAGCACTTCTGGACGGCAACTGGCGGTGTTGGAGCCCAGGGACAGGAGGGGGAGGTGGAGGAGGTAGGAGGGATTGCCACACACACAGCTGGGGAACAGCTGACGTTACTGAACCCCAATAACAGAGGAGGGACTGTTGACTGTGCGTACAGCACTTCTGGACGGCAACTGGCGGTGTTGGAGCCCAGGGACAGGAGGGGGAGGTGGAGGAGGTAGGAGGGATTGCCACACACACAGCTGGGGAACAGCTGAAGTTACTGAACCCCAATAACAGAGGAGGGACTGTTGACTGTGCGTACAGCACTTCTGGACGGCAACTGGCGGTGTTGGAGCCCAGGGACAGGTGGAGGAGGAGGAGGTAGGAGGAGGTAGGAGGGATTGCCACACACACAGCTGGGGAACAGCTGACGTTACTGAACCCCAATAACAGAGGAGGGACTGTTGACTGTGCGTACAGCACTTCTGGACGGCAACTGGCGGTGTTGGAGCCCAGGGACAGGTGGAGGAGGAGGAGGTAGGAGGAGGTAGGAGGGATTGCCACACACACAGCAGGGGAACAGCTGACGTTACTGAACCCCAATAACAGAGGAGGGACTGTTGACTGTGCGTACAGCACTTCTGGACGGCAACTGGCGGTGTTGGAGCCCAGGGACAGGTGGAGGAGGAGGAGGTAGGAGGAGGTAGGAGGGATTGCCACACACACAGCAGGGGAACAGCTGACGTTACTGAACCCCAATAACAGAGGAGGGACTGTTGACTGTGCGTACAGCACTACTGGACGGCAACTAGCGGTGTTGGAGCCCAGGGACAGGAGGGGGAGGTGGAGGAGGTAGGAGGGATTGCCACACACACAGCTGGGGAACAGCTGACGTTACTGAACCCCAATAACAGAGGAGCGACTGTTGGGACTGTGCGGACAGCACTTCTGGACGGCAACTGGCGGTGTTGGAGCCCAGGGACAGGTGGAGGAGGAGGAGGTAGGAGGAGGTAGGAGGGATTGCCACACACACAGCAGGGGAACAGCTGACGTTACTGAACCCCAATAACAGAGGAGGGACTGTTGACTGTGCGTACAGCACTTCTGGACGGCAACTGGCGGTGTTGGAGCCCAGGGACAGGTGGAGGAGGAGGAGGTAGGAGGAGGTAGGAGGGATTGCCACACACACAGCAGGGGAACAGCTGACGTTACTGAACCCCAATAACAGAGGAGGGACTGTTGACTGTGCGTACAGCACTTCTGGACGGCAACTGGCGGTGTTGGAGCCCAGGGACAGGTGGAGGAGGAGGAGGTAGGAGGAGTTAGGAGGGATTGCCACACACACAGCAGGGGAACAGCTGACGTTACTGAACCCCAATAACAGAGGAGGGACTGTTGACTGTGCGTACAGCACTTCTGGACGGCAACTGGCAGTGTTGGAGCCCAGGGACAGGTGGAGGAGGAGGAGGTAGGAGGAGGTAGGAGGGATTGCCACACACACAGCAGGGGAACAGCTGACGTTACTGAACCCCAATAACAGAGGAGGGACTGTTGACTGTGCGTACAGCACTTCTGGACGGCAACTGGCGGTGTTGGAGCCCAGGGACAGGTGGAGGAGGAGGAGGTAGGAGGAGGTAGGAGGGATTGCCACACACACAGCAGGGGAACAGCTGACGTTACTGAACCCCAATAACAGAGGAGGGACTGTTGACTGTGCGTACAGCACTTCTGGACGGCAACTGGCGGTGTTGGAGCCCAGGGACAGGTGGAGGAGGAGGAGGTAGGAGGAGGTAGGAGGGATTGCCACACACACAGCAGGGGAACAGCTGACGTTACTGAACCCCAATTACAGAGGAGGGACTGTTGACTGTGCGTACAGCACTTCTGGACGGCAACTGGCGGTGTTGGAGCCCAGGGACAGGTGGAGGAGGAGGAGGTAGGAGGAGGTAGGAGGGATTGCCACACACACAGCAGGGGAACAGCTGACGTTACTGAACCCCAATAACAGAGGAGGGACTGTTGACTGTGCGTACAGCACTTCTGGACGGCAACTGGCGGTGTTGGAGCCCAGGGACAGGTGGAGGAGGAGGAGGTAGGAGGAGGTAGGAGGGATTGCCACACACACAGCAGGGGAACAGCTGACGTTACTGAACCCCAATAACAGAGGAGGGACTGTTGACTGTGCGTACAGCACTACTGGACGGCAACTAGCGGTGTTGGAGCCCAGGGACAGGAGGGGGAGGTGGAGGAGGTAGGAGGGATTGCCACACACACAGCTGGGGAACAGCTGACGTTACTGAACCCCAATAACAGAGGAGCGACTGTTGGGACTGTGCGGACAGCACTTCTGGACGGCAACTGGCGGTGTTGGAGCCCAGGGACAGGTGGAAAAGCAGAGGAACACAATGTAGGCCGAAGCCTGAGAAAGTCGAAAGGGAACCTTTAACCCCCCCCAAGGCGTTTGTAGCTGAAAGAGCCAGCTTGTGCAGCACAAAAGATGCAAAAGGAAAAGGTGGCTCTTTTCATCACGCTCCTTGCAAACACAGAACTAAACACTTATAAAATGTGTCCCCTGAAACCGTGAAACCGTCCCGGAGGTGGGACTTTCCTTCGTAATATGACGCAGCACAGCCGTCATTCCTACCCCCCCGGCGCCGCGCCCCGGCTCCTCAGCGTTGTTTGATTCCGTCCCGGAGCCTGCGCTGTTAAGTTATCCCTTGGCCAGGCACACTTAGCGCTGCCCATCTTCTGACATCATTTGGTGTCAGGCTGGCTGCGCCTGTGCGGCCGCGCTGGACGAGAGCCCGCCTTGCAGTGTCTTCTGATTTTATCCCACTGGGGGCCTGGGATCCATGGCCATGCGCAGTGCATATCCTCGCCTCTCACTCCCCTCCCTACGGCTTCTTAAGACTGTGCGGTGTCACGACCGTGGCATGCTATTAGGGACCAGCTGACACCGAACAGTCTGAAGAAGCCATAGGGAGATGAGTGAGAGGTGGAGGTTCAGATATGCAATGCGCATGTCCATGGATCCCAGGCCCCCAGTGGGAATAAATCAGAAGACACTGCGAGGCGGGCTCTCGGCCAGCGCGGCCGCACAGGCGCAGCCATCCTGACACCAAATGATGCCAGAAGACGGGCAGCGCTAAGTGTGCCTGGCCACGGGATAACATAACAGCGCAGGCTCCGGGACGGAATCAAACAACGCTGAGGAGCCGGGGTGCAGCGCCGGGGGGGTAGGAATGACGGCTGTGCTGCGTCATATTACGAAGGAAAGTCCCACCTCCGGGACGGTTTTACGGTATCAGTGGACACATTTTATAAGTGTTAAGTTCTGCGTGTGCAAGGAGCTAAACCAAAATAGCTACCTTTTCCTTGTGCAGCATTACTGCTGCACAAGGTGGCTCTTTCAGTAACAAACGCCTTGGGGGGGGGACAGATTCCCTTACATTTCAGTTGTTGTGTCAGCGTGGCGGTCGCATGACACATTGCCGGCTACACAGCTGGGGATCAGCTGACGTTACTGAAACCCAATAACACTGGGTCGTATGTTTTGACTGTGCAGACGGCACTTCTGAGCCTCAACTGGCGGTGTTGGAGCCCAGGAATTTAAGTTCAGGTGGTAGAAAGATGAACACAACAGGAGACCTGGATAACGTATACAGTGACCTAATTATTTAATCAGGAGGAGGAGTGGCAAATTCCTGCGAGATCCAGGCCTTGTTCATTTTCAGGAAAGTAAGCCGGTCAACGTTATCGGAGGATAGTCGCATGCGACGGTCAGTTAGTACACCACCTGCAGCACTAAAGACACGTTCCGATAATACACTGGCCGCAGGGCAAGACAGCACCTCCAATGCATACTGGCTTAGCTCTGGCCATGTATCCAGCTTTGAGACCCAAAACTTGAAAGGGGAAGAGCCGTCTGGGAGTACAGCAAGAGGGCAAGACATGTAGTCTGTCACCATCTGACGGAACCGTTGCCTCGTGCTGACTGGAGCCGTCTGTGATGGTGTAGACTTTTGTGGGGGGCACAGAAAACTTGGGCCATACTGGTCTTGCCTTGGGCAGAGGCACTGCTTCTGCTCCCTCTTTGTGCAGAGCCTCCACCACTGCCTGGACGCACTGAGCTGCTTTGGAATGCACTAGCAGCACTTCTCTCAGTTGGAATGGAGAAGATGATGGAATTGACCAGTGTGTCTTGGTACTCCCGCATTTTTCGCTCCCAGTTCAACGGTGTGATGAGGCTTTCTACGTTGTCCCGGTAGCGAGGATCGAGGAGGGTGAACACCCAATAATCAGACATGTTGAGAATGTGGGCGATGCGGCGGTCGTTTCTCAGGCACTGCAGCATGTAATCCACCATGTGCTGCAGACTGCCAACTGCCCAAGAAACGCTGTCCCCTGCTGGAGGCGTGGTCTCTGCCCGCTCGTCATCACCCCACCCTCGCTGTACACACTGAGTACTGGACAATTCGGTAACTCCCTCCTCTGGACGGATGTCTTCCTCCTCCATTGACTCCTCCTCATCCTCCTCACAAACTGTCCCCTGCCTACGCGTTTGTGAGGAACCACGTGGCGCTGACTGTCCAGAAGATGATGGAAATGGTGAATCCTCATCCTCCACCTCTTCCACAACATCATCCCTTAGCGCTTGCAGTGATTTTTCAAGCAGGCAGATAAGGGGGACAGTCATGCTGACTAGTGCATCATCTGCACTCGCCATCCGCGTGGAATAATCAAAGGGACGCAAAACCTGGCAGACGTCATTCATAGTGGCCCACTCTGTGGTTGTGAAGTCTGTACGGCGCTGACTGCGACTTCTTTGCGCCTGAAGCAGCTGGTACTCCATTACAGCTTGCTGCTGCTCACACAACCGCTCCAACATATGTAACGTGGAATTCCACCTGGTAGGTAGGTCACATATGATGCGATGTTCCGGCAGGCGGTGTCGGCACTGCAGAGCCGCAATGCGTGCTTTTGCCGTGCTGGAACGCCGCAAGTGAGCACACTCTAGGCGGACCTTGTGCAGCAGTGCATCAAGATCCGGATAGTCCCTCAAAAAGCTCGGCACGACCAAATT
Organism: Ranitomeya variabilis; assembly: GCF_051348905.1. Lineage (NCBI taxonomy): Eukaryota > Metazoa > Chordata > Amphibia > Anura > Dendrobatidae > Ranitomeya > Ranitomeya variabilis. Next base: position 371,640,686 of record NC_135232.1, read on the forward strand.
GAGCACATGTGCCAGACATGGGATGTGAGTGAGGTTGCCGAGGCCCAGAGCTGCCACCAGATTTCGGCCATTATCACACACTACCATGCCTGGCTGGAGATTCGCTGGCACAAACCACACATCGCTCTCCTGCTTGATGGCATTCCAGAGCTCCTGCGCTGTGTGGCTACGATTCCCCAAAAAAATTAATTTCAAGACGGCCTGTTGACGTTTGGCCACGGCTGTGCTCATGTCGGTCGTAACAGGTACACGTTCATCACGGGTCCATGTGGAGGTGGACTGTGACAGCTCCTGCAGCGATGATTCTGAGGAACTGGTGTAAGAGGAGGAGTCAATGCGTACAGAATGGATTCCTGCAATCCTTGGAGTGGGCAGGACACGTCCTGCGCCACTCGCACGGTCTGTACCCGGCTCAACGACATTAACCCAATGGGCAGTGAGGGAAAGGTATCGCCCCTGTCCATGTTGACTGGTCCACGCATCGGTGGTGAGGTGGACCTTGCTACTGACGGCGTTCAGTAGCGCGTGTTTTATGTGTCCCTCCACATGCTTGTGCAGGGCAGGGACGGCTTGCCTGCTGAAGTAAAAGCGGCTGGGCACATTGTACTGTGGGACTGCCAATGACATCAAGTCACGGAAGCTGTCAGTCTCCACCAGCCTGAATGACAGCATTTCCAGTGAAAGAAGTTTGGCAATGCCTGCAGTCAGAGCCTGTGCTCGTGGGTGGTTTAACGAGAAAGGCCGCCTTTTCTCCCATGCCTGTACTACCGATGGCTGTAGACTGGGCTGGGAGTGTGTGGATGACTGGGAAAGTGGTGCTGCGGGTGGAATTACAGCGGGTCTCTGGACAACAGGGCCAGAGGTTCTTCCACAGCGATCCTGGGAGGAAGCCGAACCAGCTGCGTGTGAGCTAGAGGAAGAGGCAACACGAGCTGAAGAGGTGGTAGCTGCCGCTGTTGGTTGGCCTAGCTCTTCAGTGTGTTTTTCTAACTCCGCCGGGTGCCTGTTGCCACATGTTTCCACATGTTGGAGGTATTGAGGTTGCTGACATTTCGACCTCTTTTGACTTTTTGATGACACACCTTGCATCTGACATAGCAAATGTCATCTGCAACTGTGTCAAAAAAGGACCAGGCACTGCAAGTCTTGGGAGCGCCCTTTTTGGCTTTTGGAAGAGACATGCTCCTAACGGGTGCCAAAGCGGAGGCTGCAGGATCCGCAGTCTTCCCCCTCCCTCTCCCTCTTTGGGCCGTACGGGGAATCTCTTCCTCAGAGCTGCTCCCACCACCTTCCTGTCCCTCACGCCAAGATGGGTCAAGGACCTCATCATCTACACTACCCTCTGCCCCCAACTGCTCCTCCTGGGTAGTCTCAGCAGCAGAGCACGCACCAGTAAGTGGCACCTGAGTGTCATCATCAGCTGATGCGGCCTGCGATGTGGTGACCGGAGCCACTGGCCCACCCGCCTCTTCAGAGGAAGAGAGAAAAAGCTGTTGGGCATCACTGCACCCTGCCTCTTCTTCCATTTCTCCAATGCTGCTTGGCTGGCCCCCTGTTTCCAAGCCAAGAGATTCAGAGAACAGAAGTAGAGACGGCTCCTGTCCTGGGCTCTCTGTCTGCCTGGGCAATTTGGCAGGTGGTGAAGAGACAGATGGCTGCTCTCCAGTGCTCTGTGTCTGAGAGGATGTGGCACTAATTGAAGTTGATGCATTAGCTGCCATCCATCCGACAACGGCTTCAATTTGTTCTTCACGCAGCAGCGGTGTACGGCGCTCTGACACAAAGCTGCGCATGAACGACTGTTGCCTGGTGAATGTGGGTGCTGATGAGTCACCGGTGCCCGCAGCAGGCACAGAATCCCCACGTCCCCTCCCTGCTCCGCGCCCACGTGCCTTACTCACTGCCTTCTTCATCTTGGTTTACTGATAAAGATAAGCAGAAAAGTACTAACGGCTTTGTGTGCTTATTCCTGAACAACTCCTCCTAACAGGTATAAGAAACACTAATTTTCTAAAGTGTGGACTAGACTTTAATATGAGCTAATGTGGCCTACACAAATGTAAAGTGGTGTAACTGGTGTGTTTGGTGAACTTTATTATTTATTTATTTTTTGGGGGCTGAACTGACAACGGATAGAGCTGCAGTCACATGGAGACCGTGCAGACAGCCGTAAACGGCGCTGCAAGGCCCAAAAACCCTCCTCTACGTTATCCTATGTAGTGTTTTTCCACAAGTTAGCTGGAGACGGGTGGAAAGACACTAATAGGAATTTTTTGAAAAAATGTGCAGCAGCCTGCACTACTTTAAACAAAATGAAAATTGATTTGGCGGTATGACGCAGTGAACAACCCTGAGCTGGAGACAACCAGGCTACGGCTGCTCACAGACTACAGGGCGAGCTGCAGTCACATGGAGACCGTGCAGACAGCCGTAAACGGCGCTGCAAGGCCCAAAAACCCTCCTCTACGTTATCCTATGTAGTGTTTTTCCACAAATTAGCTGGAGACGGGTGGAAAGACACTAATAGGAATTTTTTGAAAAAATGTGCAGCAGCCTGCACTACTTTAAACAAAATGAAAATTGATTTGGCGGTATGACGCAGTGAACAACCCTGAGCTGGAGACAACCAGGCTACGGCTGCTCACAGACTACAGGGCGAGCTGCAGTCACACGGAGACCGTGCAGACAGCCGTAAACGGCGCTGCAAGGCCCAAAAACCCTCCTCTACGTTATCCTATGTAGTGTTTTTCCACAAATTAGCTGGAGACGGGTGGAAAGACACTAATAGGAATTTTTTGAAAAAATGTGCAGCAGCCTGCACTACTTAAAACAAAATGAAAATTGATTTGGCGGTATGACGCAGTGAACAACCCTGAGCTGGAGACAACCAGGCTACGGCTGCTCACAGACTACAGGGCGAGCTGCAGTCACACGGAGACCGTGCAGACAGCCGTAAACGGCGCTGCAAGGCCCAAAAACCCTCCTCTACGTTATCCTATGTAGTGTTTTTCCACAAATTAGCTGGAGACGGGTGGAAAGACACTAATAGGATTTTTTTGAATAAATTAGCAGCAGACTACACTACTTGAAAAAAAAAAAAAAAAGAACAGTATGAGGCAATGAACCACCCTCCCTGAACTGAATACAACCAGCTATGGATGGCCTATGTGGCTGCACTCAGACTAGAGAGTGGGCTGCACTCACACACACACACACACAGACCTTGCAGATCGCTGTGAAAACAGCGCTACAAGGCAAAAGCAAGGTGAATAGTAGGTGAACACAGCGGTTGCTAAATTAGCCTTTGGAAAGCACAAAGAAGCAAATCGCTATCTCTAAACTGTCCCTCAGTCAGCAAACAGCGTCCTGTCACTAACTGAATTCACAGCAGAGTGATCGCAAAATGGCGCCAGCGACTTTTAAACTGCATCATGACATCATTTCAGCAGCCAATCACAGCCTTGCCAGTAGTTTCATGCCCTCCATGCTAAACAGGATGTGCCCACACTTGGAATCATTCTCATTGGCTGAATTTCTGCATTTTGAATCTTGGAACTTCCGATTCCGGTATCCGATACGCGGCAAGTATCGGAATCCCGGTATCGGAATTCCGATACCGCAAGTATCGGCCGATACCCGATACTTGCGGTATCGGAATGCTCAACACTACTCATGAGATTAAAAAAAGCCTTTTTTTTTCAAATGGACAAAAGAAAAATCTCCACATTCCAGAAATTTAAATGCAACTTTTCACCTCACACAGTATGCTTGCTGCAAGAAAAGAATATATTTATATTTTTGCAAACTCTCTTATTGTAAGCCACCTATTACAGGTGCTTGCTTTTGAGACATAAACTCACCTACCTTTTCTTGCATTGCCCTCTTTAGTAAAGGCCCCAAAGTGTTTTTTTTTTCATTTAAATCTTTTTTTTTTTTTTTTTAAAAGATGTCCGTTCTATTAGTCCAATTTAACAAATGTACATCCTATGGCCATAATGAATGCTGTTGTTGCAAGTTTGTTGCATAAACCTACATAAACCTACATGTAGCTCCTTATGAATGTAGTATTTTAGAGTAACGTTGCATTTTACATCAAGGGGAGATACCTACATTATAAAACACTAAAAAAAAATAGTTATGGCTTTGCAACTGTTTTTCTAGTTCAAATTAACAAATGTAAGCAATATTTCTGCAACTTTACTGGGTGTGTAGCTGCCAAGCTACATAGATCTTTATGGTCACAGAATTGTTTTTAAAAGGGAATGAATTTAAATATAGATGACCTAATATACACTACCATTCAAAAGTTTAGGGTCACTTAGAAGTTTCTTTATTTTTGAAAGAAAACCACAGTTTTTTCCAATGAAGATAACATTAAATGATTCAGAAATACATTCTATACATTGTTAATGTGGTAAATGACTATTCTAGCTGCAAACGTCTGGTTTGTAATGCAATATCTTCATAGGTGTATAGAGGCCCATTTCCAACAACCATCACTCCAGTGTTCTTATGGTACTTTGTGTTTGCTAACTGTGTAAGAAGTTTAATGGATGGTTAGAATACCCTTGTAAAACCTTGTGCAAGTATGCTAGTACAGCTGAAGACAATTTGGCTGATTAGAGAACCTATAAACCTGAACTTCCTTTGAGCTAGTTGAGAATCTGGAGCATTACATTTGTTGGTTCCATTAAACTTCTCAAAATGGGCAGAAAAAAAGAACTTTCATGTGAAACGGGACAGTCTATTCTTGTTCTTAGAAATTAAGGCTATTCCATGTGAGCAATTGCCAAGAAACTGAAGATTTCCTAAAACAGTGTGTACTACTTCCTTCAGAGGAGAGCACAAAGAAGCTCTGACCAGAGTAGAAGGAGAAGTGGGAGACCCCACTACACAACTGAGCAAGAAGACAAGTACATTAGAGTCTGTAGTTTGAGAAATCGACACCTCATAGGGCCTCAACTGGCAGCTTCATTAAATAGTACACGCAAAATGCCAGTATCAATGTCTACAGTGAAGGGGCGACTGCGGGATGCTGGCCTTCAGGACAGAGTGGCAAAGAAAAAGCCATATCTGAGATTGGTTAATAAAAGGAAAAGATTAATATGGGCAAAAGAATACAGACATTGGACAGAGGAAGATTGGAAAAAAGTGTTCACACAGAAAAACATTTGTGAGACTTAGAAAAACTGAAAAGATGCTGAATAGATACCATCTGTCAAGCATGGTGGAGGTAATGTGATGGTCTTGGGTTGCTTTGGTGCTGGCAAAGTGGGAGATTTCTACAAGGTAAAAGGGATTTTGAATAAGGAAGACTATCACTCTATTTTGCAACGCCATTCCATACCCTGTGGACAGAGCTTGACTGGAGCCAATTTCATCTTACAACAGGACAATGACTCAAAGCACACCTCCAAATTATGCAAGAACTATTTATGGAAGAAGCAGGCAGCTGGTATTCTATCTGTAATGGAGTGGCCAGCGCAGTCACCAGATCTCAACCCCATTGAGCTGTTGTGGGAGTAGCTTGACCGTATGGTACGCAAAAAGTGCCCATCAAGCCAAACCAACTTGTGGGAGGGGCTTCTGGAAGCATGGGGTGAAATTTCTCCAGATTACCTCAGCAAATTAACTGCTAGAATGCCAAAGGTCGGCAATGCTGTAATTGCTGCAAAAGGAGCATTCTTTAACAAAAGCAAAGTTTGAAGGAGAAAATTATTATTTCAAATAAAAATCTTTTTTTCGAACCTTGTCAATGTCTGGACTAGATTTTCAATTCATTTGGCAGCTTATTTGATAAATAAAAGAATGAGTTTTCATGGAAAACACAAAATTGTCTGGGTGACCCTAAACTTTTGAACGGTAGTCTATTTGAATAGAATAGAATTCTACTCAAATTTTGCAAAAATCGGCATTCTCCAAAATGTGGATTTTCTGTAAATCGCGTCGTGTGTGGATTCAGCAAAATGGTGGCTGCTGGTCGCCATTTTTCTAAATCATAAAAGGACCGACAAAAGGTTTAAAAAATGAAAACAATCCTTACACTCGTCTATCTGGCCCATATCGCTACCTGTCCGGTCATCACCAAAACTTCTGATCCTACACTGCTCACGGAGAATTTCCTGGACCTCTTATGCTGAAACAGGATTTCCAGCTTTCAAGTCACCCTGGATGGATCTGTGCATACACGCTGTAACGTACATGCACCTTGTGACATCATGACACCATGACCTTCTGCATACTTGCACAAAGCCCTCTAGGGTCCTCTTGAAAACCAGAAGTGCCTCCTGAATATGAGAGTCCCCACAACATAATAATGTACACTAAAATTGGGTAGAATAATTTCTCTATAAATCGAATTTCCCAGGGAAAAACGCCCAAACCACTGAATTCAAATTTTTACTGATCTGCTCATCTATAAAGTATAACAAAATATATATATATATAAAATTATTTTGCATTAACTGTTTTACTAGTATAATTTAACAAGCAGACTTTCAACAAAAACATTGCTAGCTGTTGCTGCAACTTTTTTTTCCATGTGTGTACCTATTTAGCACATTGTTTTAAAGGTTTGTGGAATTATTGTAAAGGTTAGGAATGATTTAAAAAAAAAAAAAAAGATGAATCTTTTGCATAACTGTTTTACTAGTGCAATTAAACCCCTTAGTGAAAGAGCTAATTTGGTACTTAATTTACCAAGCCAATTTTTTCAATTCTGACCAATGTCACTTTATGAGGTTATAGTTCTGGAATGCGTCACTGTTCTGAGAATGCTTTTTTGTGACATATTTTACTTCATATTAGTGGTAAAATTTCTTCAATTAACTTGCATTTATTTATGAAAAAAAACGGAAATTTGGCAAAAATTTTGAAAATTTGCAATAGTTTTTATACCATTAAATCAGAAAGTGGTGTCACACAAAATAGTTAATCAATAATATTTCCCACATGTCTACTTTACATCAGCACAATTTTGGAAACATAATTTTTTTTTGTTAGGACGTTATAAGGGTTAAAAGTTGACCAGTGATTTCTCATTTTTTAAACAAAATTTACTAAACTATTTTTTTAACCCCTTCCCGACATGTGACGGAATAGTACGTCACATGTCGGGACCCCCGCTTTGATGTGCGCTCCGGCGGTGAGCGCACATCAAAGTCGCGACATGTCAGCTGTTTTTTACAGCTGACATGTGCGCGCAATAGCGGCGGGTGAAATCGCGATCACCCGCCGCTATTAACTAGTTAAATGCCGCTGTCAAACGCAGACAGCGGCATTTAACTACCGCATCCGGCCGTGCGGCCGGATATGAGCGCATCGCCGACCCCCGTCACATGATCGGGGGTCGGCGATGCTCCTCCATTGTAACCATAGAGGTCCTTGAGACCTCTATGGTTACTGATCGCCGGTGGCTGTGAGCGCCACCCTGTGGTCGGCGCTCACAGCACACCTGCAATTCTCCTACATAACAGCGATCTGATGATCGCTGTTATGTAGCAGAGCCGATCGGGCTGTGCCTGCTTCTAGCCTCCCATGGAGGCTATAGAAGCATGGCAAAAGTAAAAAAAAAAAGTTTTTAAAAATGTGAAAAAAATAAAAAAAATATAAAAGTTTAAATCACCCCCCTTTCGCCCCAATCAAAATAAATCAATAAAAAAAAAAAAAAACCTACACATATTTGGTATCGCCGCGTTCAGAATCGCCCGATCTATCAAATAAAAAAAAGCATTAACCTGATCGCTAAATGGCGTAATGAGAAAAAAATTCGAAACGCCAGATTTATGTTTTTTTGGTCGCCACGACATTGAATTAAAATGCAATAACGGGCGATCAAAAGAACGTATCTACACCAAAATGCTATCATTAAAAACGCCAGCTCGGCACGCAAAAAATAAGCCCTCACCTGACCCCAGATCACGAAAAATGGAGACGCTACGAGTATCGGAAAATGGCGCAATTTTGTTTTGTTTTGTTTTTTGCAAAGTTTGGAATTTTTTTTCACCACTTAGGTGAAAAATAACCTAGTCATGTTAGGTGTCTATGAACTCGTAGTGACCTGGAGAATCATATTGGCAGGTCAGTTTTAGCATTTAGTGAACCTAGCAAAATAGGCAAGCAAAAAACAAGTGTGGGATTGCACTTTTTTTGCAATTTCACTGCACTTGGAATTTTTTTCCCGTTTTCTAGTACACGACATGCTAAAACCAATGATGTCGTTCAAAAGTACAACTCGTCCCGCAAAAAATAAGCCCTCACATGGCCAAATTGACGGAAAAATAAAAAAGTTATGGCTCTGGGAAGGAGGGGAGCGAAAACCGAAAACGGAAAAACGGAAAAAGCTCCGGGGGTGAAGGGGACCACCTCACATTTGAAGTGAGTTTGGGGGGTCAATATAACAGAAAACACCCAAAAGTGACACCATTCTAAAAACTGCACCCCTCAAGGTGCGCAAAACCACATTCCAGAAGTTTATTAACCCTTCAGGTGCTTCACGAGAACTAAAGCAGCGTGGAAGGAAAAATTAACATTTTACTTTTTTCATAAAAAAAATATTTTTGAACCAATTTTTTATTTTCACAAGGGTATCAGGAGAAAATGGACCACTAAATTTGTTGTGTGATTTTTCCTGAGTATGCAGATACCCTGTACATGGGGGAAAGCCACTGTTTGTGCACATGGCAGGGCTCAGAAGGGAGGGAGCACCGTTTCAGTTTTTGAATGCAAAATTGACTGGAATGAATGGTGCGCCATGTCGCATTTGGAGACCCCTCATGTACCTAAACAGTGGAAACCCCTCAATTCTAACTCCAAACCTAATTCCAACACACCCCTAACCCTAATCTCAATCCTAACCCCAACATACCCCTAACCCTAATCCCAACCCTAACCATAACTCTAACCACAAACCTAACCCTAACACATGCCTAACCATAATCCCAATTCTAACTGTAATCCCAACCATAACCACAACCCTAACTTTAGCCCAACCCTAACTTTAGCTCAACCCTAACCTTAGCCCTAACCCTAACCCTAGCCCTAGCCCAACCCTAACCCTAGCTTTAGCCCAAGCCAAGCCCTAGCTTTAGCCCAACACTAACTCTATCTTTAGCCCAACCTCAACCCTGGCTTTAGCCCAACCTTAACACTAGTTTTAGCCTAACCCTAACTTAAGTCCAACTCACTTTAGCTCAACTCTAACCCTAATGGAAAAATGGAAATAAATTTATTTTTATTTCATTGTTTTTACCTAACTAAGGGGGTGATAAACGGGGGTTTAGTTTACTATTTTTTTTTATTTTGATCACTGTGATAGACCCTATCACAGTGATCAAAATTAACCAATAGGAAAAATGTTCTTATTGTTGCTGGGTGCCGGATGGCAGATCTCGGTGGGCGCACTGCGCATGTGCCCGCCTTTTTCTTCCAGGAAGAAGATGCCAGTGGCCTGGGGGACTTCATGGGGGGTTGCAGGGACATCGGAGGTACCGGGGGGAGGTCGGGGGACCCCATTTCTTTCTCCTCTGATGTGCGATCACTTCAGAGGAGAGAGAAATTAAATGGGAAATCGGACACTGAGGTCGACAAAAACCGACCCGAATCATGTTCTCTGGGGTCTCAGCTACACTCGGTAGCCGAGATCCCAGATATATTCCGACTCTGGGGTGCGTTATACACTTATTTCTCAGCACCATTCCAAAGCGGCGCTGAGGCATAAGTACCCTTAGTTGCCACAGCTAAAAAGCGCATTGGCTGTCATTAAGGGTTAAAAAGCATTCATGCCACAAAAAATGTTGTATCCTGTTGCCAGAAGTTCCTTTCCATGCATGTACCTACCAACCAAGGTTGAACTCTTGGTTATAGAGGAAGGGTTAATAGTGTTTAATAAACAAAACAAAAACAAAACTTTAGACACACATTTTACTTTTTGCATACCTGTCTTAATATTCGATTATGAAACTGTACACTCCACAAATATATTGATATACAGGATAATATCTGTATACTATTTTGCTTCCTCCCCTGCCTAGGAGGTGTTGTATGATCAGACCAGGGCCAGCGTCAGTACCCAGCTCACCCAGGCAAGTGCCAAGGCCATGAGCAGGTGGGGGAACCCACTCGCTGTCAGGGACACCAGCGTGCTATGGGGGCCCATTGCCAGTGTCAGCAATTAGGCCTTCTGCTTGCTCCGGGCTCTGGGACTTGCAATACTTACCTCTCCCCGTTCCTCCACTGCAGCATCTTCCACGTCTCCTGGCTCTGTGACATTCCAGGTCAGAGGGTGCAATGACGTGACTAGAGTGCGCCCTCTGCCTGTACAGTCACATTGCAGAGAGCCAGAAGATGGTGACGCTGAGGTGTACCGAGCAGATATAAGATTCTGCAGCTCCATGCTTTGTGGGTGAAATTTGTAAGTTGGTTTTGTGGGGGTACTCTGCCCCATTCTCTGTTGGTTAAAGGTTTAACTGGAATGGTAGTAGTGTCGGGGACGTAATACGACAATTAATCCTCATTCACCAGTCATTCCAAATTGTGATGTGAGCACAGAACATCTGGTACCGGAAAAAGAAATGATTCAGACACGTAGCTGATTCAATCTTTGCTGACGCTCTTGCGTTCACCTGTGTCCAGAGCCGAGCAGCAACTACTTTATTTTTTTATTGAATACACAGTACTATTGTTTAGGAAAAAGGAATGCATTAGGCGGAGTTTAAGCAGCATACATCTAGTGCTCAGTCTCTCTCTCTCATTCGTCAGGACATCTTCGATGGTTACTTTCTTCACATTCCAGAGTTATCTTTTTCAAGAGAAATAAACTTAACTCTTCACATTCTAAACTGAAATAAACAATGAACACTGGCAGCCATCTTTAGATACAATTACATTTGCATTAGCTAGCAGATAGGAAAAACTTATTGTTTCACAGTATAAAAGTATAACAGTACAAAAAGAGTATAAAGATTTATAAAAGTATAAAAGGTATATAAGAAAATACATTTTCACCTTGACAATCCCCCCTAAACACTAAGTTTTCCCCTTAAAGAAGGATCCTTCGAGACTGTCCATGTGATGGGGAAAGGGGAGGTGGATTTCTTCATCCAGACACCTCAGAAGCTCTCCCCTAGCGAGAGGCCTCCAGGCATCTGAACCCTTCACTAACCTCACATGGAGTTCTCCCACTGTCCCTAAACTAAGTCTCTTAGCATCATCTGAGAATGGGGGGTTTTGCCTACTCTCTTGAGAGGAATATACTTCGGGATCTCCCCTGGATCAGTACCATCGTACTCTGGTAGATCTATTTCTTGATTGAGGAAGGTGCCAGTCGGAGTTGCTTTGGCAATAACCTTTTTGTACAAGGGAATAACACAACAGAGAATTATCGATCCAATTACAAGGAGGGCAATCAATACCAGACAGGCCTGTTGAAAGAATCCCTTGAGCCCACCCAACCAACTGGAAAAGAAGGATGTGTCTACTCCGGCATTAGTTTTCAATTCTGCTGCTAACCCAGTTATCTTTTTAAGGGCTATCATGGTTTTTCCATTCACTCCAGTGTTCTGAGGGATATAGGTACAACATTCCTCTCCCACCATCCCACAAACTCCTCCTTTCTCAGCTAAAATCATATCAAGGGCTAGTCGGTTTTGAAGAGTCATTCTAGTGTTAGGGCCCAATTCTTCAACTATACCCTGGAAGGCATCTTGGCTAAAATTGACAAACCTTTGTTCACTGTAATATATGTAATTGATCCATTCAACATTTTTATTAATCTGCACCTGTGGGATTATAGAAGCAAAGCCGGCATAAATTTGGTTCTGGGCTTTAAACTGGTCAGGCACCCCCCTTGGCACTCCAATGGCATCAATATATACTAGTGGATCTTCTTCATAACTCATATGGAGCTGATCGAGACTTCTCCTCTTTCTGGTAGGTTCATCAGGTATCTTTGGATCCCAAGGTAGAATCTTGAACTGCATGGCTAGTTTAACAAGGGTGCATTGGCCTATCCAGGCATTAGGTAACCTAGGACGAAGCTTACCATCCCCACATAACCAATAAATGTCGTACATATAATGTGTATGTTTGATTAGCAAGTCAGTATCTAAAGAACTGTTCTCTTTGCAGAAACCTGTCTCGAAGATCCCTACTGGTGTACCTGTGGTGTCGTGGGAATTATAGCAGGTGTAATTGTCAGCTAATACGGTTACTTCTCCTGGGACCTTTAGTTTAGGTTTCTCATGAATTAGTGGGACATAGTCTGGGCAATCAGTAGGCTTCAAACCTTTCAACAGATTCATAACACAGACAGTAGTGTTGTCATCAGGAAAAAGCAATGCATGTGTGTAGAGGTGCGTATTCGCAGCAGCACAAGCAATACATCATACAGAGATGTTCTGGACTTTTACATTGTATCTTACCCATTCTAACCATAGGTTTTTCCTTGGGGCTGTTTGTGTTTCTATGGAGAAAACCTCTTGCCACCTGAGACCTGGAATGGGTATCACTTCATTAACTACTTTTTGCAAACGCTCACCTGGGCCTGTTTTAGCTGTACTGGTAACAGGAGCCTTGGTTGGTCTAGAGCTAATATCCTGGAGCTGTATATGGCCTAAATACGAATGGGGTCCAGCACTAAATACATAATTGTAATTCCTTCCTAATACAAACGTCTGCAGATCAGCAGATTGGGCGTTTTCAAGATTCAAGAGGAGGGGGTGACAACTTTTACCCCATTTACAGCCCCTAAGTGGTTGCAGAAGGGCTGTAAGATGCATTCTCTCACGGAGAGTCCTACCCGTTCTATCCTTAGGGAACATGGCTTCGCTAGGTTTATATCCCCAATCTTTCCCTGTACTCCAGGCAGCATCTGTCCAATAGTGACAATTATCATTGTATTGTCTGGTAACACACAGATAAAACTGGATAGTTCCCTCTACTATCCGTTCAGTGTCAAGGCACTTGACTACATCACAGAAATCAAATCGCCAGATATTCACCGGGGCTGTCAGATTTACCCAGAGAATAGTGGGGCCAGAATTCTTATTTACAACAGAGGCCGAAAAGGTAGGGGCGAGGATGGCCCCCAGTCCCAAGGTTAAAAACAGCAACATTTCCCTTCAGTCACTACTGTGACTAAACACTGGTTCGGTCTCTTTTACAGTGTGAAGCGTGAATCCAGGTGCTCTTTCCTTCAAGTTTTACTGCAGTGGGGGTGACCAGGATCACTGTATGAGGTCCTTCAAATCTTGGCTGGAGACAATCTCTGCGCACAAACTTTTTCACATACACCAAGTCTCCAGGCACAAAGTCATGGACCACGTCACCTGTGGATTCTGGAAGAGAAGCAGAAACTGTAGAATGGGTGTTAGACAGTTCCTTAGACAATGCAATCACAAATTGTACAACTTTATCATTTGTCTCAGACAACTCTTGAGGCCTAATATCTCCTATTTTAGGTGGAGCACCGAAAAGAATCTCAAAGGGGGTCAAGCCGTGTTTTCCCTGTGGGGTGTGTCTGATATGGTATAAGACCACAGGGAGCAAATCTGGCCATGGGAGTGGGTGGTCCTGGCTCATTTTAAGCAACTGTGTCTTAATTGTGGAGTTCATTCTCTCAACTTTGGCTGAACTGGAGGGGTGATAAGGGGTGTGTAGACCCAAATCTGTCCCTAACATGTGCCACAATTCCTCGTAGACATTGGCAGTGAAGGCTGGGCCTTGATCTGATTCAACAACTTCGGGTATTCCAAATCTGCACGAAATTTCAGTGATGAGCTTCTTAGCTGTAGTTTTGGCAGTCATATTGGTCACTGGGTAGGCTTCAGGCCATCCTGAGAACATATCCACAGCCACTAGGACGTACTCATACTTTCCTGACTTGGGCATTTGAATATGATCAACCTGGATTCTCTGCCAAGGGTAATCTGGTTTGGCAAGATGCTGAAGTGGAACCTTGGCGGTGGCTGTTGGGTTACAGATGGCACAGACTGGGCAGGCTCTTGAGTAAGCTGTGACAGTGGTAGAGATTCCTGGGGCCCAGTAGAGCTTCTTAATACAGGCTAGTGCTTGGTTCTTTCCTCGATGAGTTGATCCATGAGCCCATGCTGCAACGGCTGGATACATTCTTTTGGGTAGACAGGGTCTCCCATCCACCTTATAGAGTCTAGGAAATTCGTATTGTCCAGCAGAACTACGATTCCCATGAATGGCTCCTGCAGCTTCCCACTGTTTCTTTTCTTCTCTAGAGGTCAACTTTTGTTCTTCCCACAATCTTTCTTCAGGTGGTCGAGCTGGCTTCCAGCCAGATCCGGTAGCAGGGTATTCCATTTCCATGTCTTCTATCAACTTCTTCTTCTTCTTTCTTCGGGCTTCAGACTTCTCAAAGTCTCGTTCTTCTTCGGCTTGGGTAGCTTCTTTGGTTGCTTGTTCCTTTGTTTGTGCTCTAGTAAGCACAGACATCACGGGTGTAGCAGTGTCTTCCCAACAGGGTTTTTCTGGTGCTGTTTCTTCTTCTTCCCACTTTGCTGAGACATTCTTTATGGCAGCAGCTTTGGCAGCTTGATCTGCTAAATGGTTTCCTCTAGTTTCCTTCGAGTTGACTTTCCCATGAGCTTTGACCTTGATCACCGCAATCTGTGCGGGGAGCTCCAGTGCCTTCATCAGGGCTTTAATCCTTAGTGCATGTTTAACAGGGGTTCCTGTAGCCGTAATGAACCCTCGGGACTTCCACAGGAATCCAAAATCGTGACAGATTCCATAGCCATATCTTGAGTCAGTGTAGACATTGGCCGTTTTCCCTTCTGCTAGATAACATGCTTGTTGTAGGGCCACAAGTTCGGCTTCCTGAGCTGACAGGTGAGGTGGTAGAGCTTCAGCCAGAAGGACTTCTGTGTCAGTGGTGACAGCATATCCAGTGTGGAACTTGCCATAAGAGTCTGCAAATCGGGATCCATCAGTCCATAGTTGCAAATCAGGGTTGAGGAGTTCCTGAGTTACCACATTCTGTGGTGCAGAAATTTCTTGTTCCAGTGCTTTTACACAGTCATGTGGGTCACCAGGTGATCTCCAGTCTGGTAAGTCCTTATACCATTCAGGTAACTCCCCCCTAGAATGTGGAAGCAAAGTGGCTGGGTTGATAGTAGTACATTTCTGGAAAGTGATGTTGGAAGGCAGAAGTAGAGAGCACTGAAGCCTGAGATGTCTTTGGCTCGTCAGATGCTTAGGAGATGTTTGTTGAAGGACGGCAGAGAGATCATGTCCAGCTTGAATGACCAAGTCATGACCAAGGGCTATGTCAGCAGACTTGTCCAGGAGAACATGGGCCGCATGTACAGCCTTGAGACAGGATGGAGCAGTTCTGGCAACAGGGTCTAGTCTGGCTGAGTAGTATGCCAGAGGACGGAAACGATCAACATGTTTCTGTGCTAGCACACCAGAGGCATATCCTTCAGACTCTGAAACAAAGAGGTGGAACGGCTGAGTGTAATCAGGGAGACCCAGAGCAGGGGCACTGACAACAGCTTCCTTGAGAGTCTCAAAACAGTCCTTTTGCTGAGCATAGATATACGGATTTTCAGCATGTTCCCAATCTGGTCCTCCAGTTTTAAGACAGTCATACAAGGGTTGCATGAGTCTTGAAGCATCTGGAATCCACTGTCTGCAGTAGGTAATGAGTCCTAGGAAAGACTGCATAGCAGAGTACGTCTTCGGATAAGGGATGTCCTCGATGGCATGTTTTCTGTCCTCGGTGAGGTGTCTCGAACCTTGAGAGATGCAGTGTCCGAGGAAGACAACTTTCTCTTTGCACCACTGGACCTTGGCCTTTGAGACTTTGCAGTTGGCAGAGTGGAGGAAGAGGAGTAAGGACTCAGAAGCAGCAAACAGATTCTCTTCAGTTCCACAGAGGAGTAGGTCATCAACATACTGGAGAAGCGTGACATGAAGATTCTGTAACACCCACGGATCCAGGGTCATCTTCATAGCATGAGTGAACTGGTTAGGGGAGTTCTGGGCACCTTGAGGTGTCCTGGTCCAGGTTAGCTGAGATCCTTGAAACGTGAAGGCAAATAAGAACTGTGAGTCTTCATGAAGCGGGACACTGAAGAAAGCATTAGCCAGGTCAATAACGGTGAAGAGTGTTGCTGAAGTAGGCACTTGGGAAAGCAAGGTGTTTGGGTTGGGTACCACAGGAGTTTCCAAGATGGTGGCTGAATTGACTGCTCTGAGGTCCTGTACGAGTCTGTATTTTGGAGGGTCCCCAGGAGCTGTCTTTTTCTTTACCGGAAACAGGGGCGTGTTGCAGGGTGAAACACATCTGATTAGCACTCCAGAACGCAGGAGGGAGGTAATCTGAACTCCAAGGCTCTGCTCTTGGGCAGCCTTAAGTGGATACTGAGGTAGTCTGGGGTACGGATGCCCAGGTTTGAGGTGTACTTTTACTGGAGGCACTTTGAGCAGACCCACATCTTCAGGTCCAGTTGACCACAGACCGGTAGGTACATTAGGCAAATCCGGGGATGGTGTCGTTTGCAGAGTCATCATCATCAGAGGGAAGGCTTTAAGGACACAACGATCTTCAGCGCCTTGTTGTGAGGCAGGGTCCTGTAACTGCAGTTCCATCCCTTGATCACCGAAGGTGATGGTAGCATGAAGCCTTTGAAGGAGGTCAGCTCCTAGAAGGTTGACAGGGCAGGTTTCAGACACCAGAAATTTGGCAAAGACACCAGAGAAAGGGCCAGCTGAGACAGGAACAGTGAGTGGTGATGAGGTTTGTTGGCCTTCAACTCCAATACACGTGAGGAAATCTGAAGACAGGGAAATCGTAGGAGGCAGCTGAGATGAAGAGATAACAGAGGTGGCCGCCCCAGTGTCCACTAAGAACTTGAGAGGTTGGCTGTCCACTTCCAGAGTCACTGTACCGCAAGATGAAGAAGTACATGTGGCGGGAAAAGTGGGCACCGGTTGGCCTGAACTTCATGAGTGTGGAGGAGGAGGAGGTCTCTGAGGGTACCCCCTGTGGGGACAATCACTTCTCATATGATTAAGACTGCCACACTCCCAACATAGAGGTCTTCCTTGGTCATCACGATCTGGTCTGTCCCTGTAGTGTCGGCTTTGGGACCTTCGTGGTCCTGTAGATGGGTGTCTGTACCGATCCTGAACCTGATACACCATAACAGGTACTTCTGAGGCCTCTACCATATACATGGCTGGTTTCTTCTTGCCTTTGTCCTTCTGTGCTTCCTTCTCGGCTTCTTTTTCTGCTTCTTTTTCTTCCCTTTGAAGCAATTTCTGATAACTCTTCACAACAGTAAGGGCCTGTTTTAGGGGACCATCAGGTAATTCGGGACGAAGCTTCATGACCTTATCCTTCAGTGGATCTTCCAGACCATCAATAAAAGCACGGACCAACAAGGCTGCCTGCGTCTTCACATGAGTTGAATAACCCAAATCTTCAAACTGCATAGTTAGTCTGGCAGCATATTTCTCCACAGCTTCTCCAGATTCTTGTCGTATATCCTGTATTGATCCTGCTTCGTCACAGAGACGATCCTGGGCCCACTTTGTGAGTTGAGCAATAAACTCCTTTCCGGACTTGAACTTGTTAAGAGGTCCTGCTTTAGTGGAATCCAGTTCCTTCATGATGGTGGGGAGGAAATATTCGGAGGCTCTGATAGAGGTAATACCTGATAGATCAGACCATGTAGCCCCATAGATGCTCCTAATCTGCTCCAGTCTCCTCACATACTGCATGGGAAATTTGTCTGGGTCACATAACTTGCTGACAATAGCATCAATCTGTACCGGAGTGAAGGGTTTGTACTTCAGCTTCAGTTCTTCTTCTTCTTCGTCATGTGTCACTACCTCGCCCTCCGGGGCAGTTGAGGGTGCTGTGGG
Organism: Ranitomeya variabilis; assembly: GCF_051348905.1. NCBI lineage: Eukaryota > Metazoa > Chordata > Amphibia > Anura > Dendrobatidae > Ranitomeya > Ranitomeya variabilis. Next base: position 371,658,584 of record NC_135232.1, read on the forward strand.
TGTTATCCCATCCAGAGGCTTTATACCCATAAGCATCAGTGGCACCATGTATTCAGCTACCAAGGGCATAATGCCCTCTAATCCAGACTCGTGGTAACAGACGATTCTGACTTCTTGTAAGTCTAGATTTGGGGTTGATTGGAGGCAATTCTTGATGACTTCAACATGTTCCTTCATACAGGGGCCCAGTGGGTATCCAAAGAGTCCTGAAGATATCAATGGTACAGCCAAAGTTCTACGAGGAAGTGTATCTCTCCCTAGCCGTCCTGCAAGGATGACCACTGTCTGCAGGGCAGTCTGCAACATTGTACGGCAGTGTTCAGGTGTCCTGTTGTCGTATATAGGGCCTGCAGTGTGTAGCACTATATCACAGGGCAAATTCCCTCCCTGGGTAGTCATAGCATCTCCTGGATGCAAGGGGCCATAATTGACAAGGTAGGCCTGACACTCTTGGGCTATGGATGGGCCCCCCTTTTTAGCTATCTGTTGGGCCAAACCACCTCTATGTGACAGGGCAGAATTAGCTGGGTTCACTATGGCTCCCACCTGGTGGGTAAGTATGTCCCCATAGCCCACTGTGAAGAGAACCTGGGAGCCCTGAGGTGTGGTGTAATAGCGTGAATGACAGGGGAACCAGATTTCGGGGTCATGGGGCAGCTTAGAGGATTTGTTGAGAGGGGTAGGTAGTGGGCTCCTTCCAGGCCGGGGGGATTCGAATGGACCTAATAGCATTGGCAGGGCAGGGGGAATTGTAACGGCCTGGTTGTCCTGGTCCTCTGACTCTTCATCATCTCCGATAACTTGGCGTCTCATACGCATTGCGGACTGAAAAGCTGCACTGCCGGTCAGAGCTTCAAGGGTAAAGGGACCCTGACCTGGAGTGTTTACAAATATCACAGTGGGTTGCACTGGGAGACTAGACCCCGAGACTGAAGTGGATACGGGAACATTGGAGGTGGAGGCAGCATCAGTCGGTGCTGGAGGTTTCTCAGGAAGTGGTGGTCCCTGATAGTACTCGCCGGAAAGTGTTACCAGCGGACATAGTGGCTGGGGAGGAATTCCAGGTGCACCAAGATGGCTGCCGGTGGAGGCGAGGCATGCCCCACTTCCGGGGGAAGTTCCGGGTGCACCAAGATGGCCGCTGGAGGAAGTGTGGCATGCCCCACTTCCGTCCATGGTCTGGGCGGAACCCCGAGGACGGCCCGCCCCACACACACGGCAGGTTTCCACCCAGTTTGGATTCTGCACGCCACAAGCAGGACACACCCACGCTTCTGGAGAGTTTGGCCCATCGCCATTATAGGGTGGTGGTTGGGACTGTATTTTCATCACCAGTGGCACGGCGGCCATTTTACAATCTGTAAGATCACAGTTCAAAGGCATTTTATAACCAAACACAGGCTCCGCATTGTCTGATCCACCCTCCCCATCGACTTCTTTCCATCCTTCATTCTTCAAGCCTCGCGCAACTCGCAGATGAGCTTGTGCTTGCTCTAACAATCCTTTATCTTTCAACATGCCTCGCTTGTTCTCTATGAGGTTATACCACATAGCCGGCTGCAATCTGCCTGACGAGGGCAATCCTACATGCTTATACAATCTCTCAACATCCTTGACTGCCTTCTTGCCCTCCCGTGACTGAACTATTGCCCTGACTTCCACAGCATCCTCATCTAACTTGTGGGGCACTGACTTCTTCTGCTTTAAGAGACGCAACATGACTCACAGAATACTGTGATTTTCTGCAGTAAAATCACTGGCAGCGATCTTCAACACTGTGTTCTATATATATATATAGTACGGAGCCTCACGTTCGACGTACTAGGAAAAGAGCCTCACGCTCAATGTTTCCTATCCCTAACCTGAACACAGTGATTACAGACTATCCTGCCACGATATTCCAACCGTTGGGAGGCAGCCTCCTAATGAGACCCCTCCACAAAAATATAGGTGGTCCCCTCACGGAACGCCTTATTTACCTGCCTGGACAGGTGGTCCCCTCACGGAACGTCTTAGGTTACCTAACTAGACAGGTGGTCCCCTCACGGAACGCCTTATTTACCTGCCTGGACAGGTGGTCCCCTCACGGAACGCCTTATTTACCTGTCAGCACAATATCACAGAGGCTGCGTCTCCTATCCCTTTCTCTAAGCTGCCCCACAATCTACAACTGGCTCAATTTTTTCAGTCCACTTCACTACTAGACAATAGTCACGGGTAGGATGGTTGAATGGAGTACAATGACCGATGGAGAAGGTGTGGTGTACAGAGATCGCACAGAATGCGACATCTCTTAGTTGCTGGTTCAGAGCGTGGCACAGGATCACATTCGATCTCACCACTCGACCGGTCACTCTCCAGACCCAAAAAGAGACCACAGACAAACCAATAACGGCTGAGACACTAGCAAGTGTGACACATACAGTGTATATGATCGCCACTTACCGTGTGAGGGTGATCAGTCCTCGAGGTCAGCCACTACGGGTATCATCCACAGACATCCAGGCATGGGTCCAGAGAGTCTCGGATCGCTGGCCACGCCCCCCGTTGGGCTCCAAAATTGTCGGGGACGTAATACGACAATTAATCCTCATTCACCAGTCATTCCAAATTGTGATGTGAGCACAGAACATCTGGTACCGGAAAAAGAAATGATTCAGACACGTAGCTGATTCAATCTTTGCTGACGCTCTTGCGTTCACCTGTGTCCAGAGCCGAGCAGCAACTACTTTATTTTTTTATTGAATACACAGTACTATTGTTTAGGAAAAAGGAATGCATTAGGCGGAGTTTAAGCAGCATACATCTAGTGCTCAGTCTCTCTCTCTCATTCGTCAGGACATCTTCGATGGTTACTTTCTTCACATTCCAGAGTTATCTTTTTCAAGAGAAATAAACTTAACTCTTCACATTCTAAACTGAAATAAACAATGAACACTGGCAGCCATCTTTAGATACAATTACATTTGCATTAGCTAGCAGATAGGAAAAACTTATTGTTTCACAGTATAAAAGTATAACAGTACAAAAAGAGTATAAAGATTTATAAAAGTATAAAAGGTATATAAGAAAATACATTTTCACCTTGACAGTAGCAAGCCCCAGTCTCTGTGAGGACACTGCTAAAATGTTGATGTTATTAATTTACTTCCTCTTTTACCATTATTTCTTTTCCTATCCATATTTGTTTACAGGGCAATTGTCCTGCTCTTACCCCCATTTAAATTCCTTTCATTGCCCCTAGCCTAGTTCGAGTCCCAAACCGGACTTTTTAAAATGTCTGCTGAACCTGGTGAAGCATCCACGGGTTCTCTCGTAACTTATTTTATTCCTTCAGAAGTTATTTGTAACTAATCAGATCCCTCTCCGATAGTATTGCATGAACAATAAGTAACTGTATTTCTCAGCATTTAATAATAATATAAGAACTCTTTCATGTTGTTATACGCCCTGGTATATGACTACTCAGGGTGCTAATATTTTACTCAATAAGACTATCATCAAGTAATAAGAGGAATTTCTTGGGCAAATGCAGTTTCTTAGCACACATATCTTGATTTCTCTATAATTATTTCTATATATGTGTTAAAATCTAAGTCAGCAAATAATTCTGCATCACAATTATTACCAGACTATTTTGTTTGCAAATCTCTCTGAGTACATTATGTTTCCAAAGCCTCTTAAGAAAATCACAGCAGCCACCAAGCGCCGGCTGTCAATTATGTTTTTCTTTTTATTGTACGTAGCGGCTCAGATGTTTTTCTTAACAAGCAGTTAGGTTTATGTTTGTTTTCATTGCTACTCTAGTGTGTGCCTTTGTTTTGAAATGCAGATTTTTCTAACATCTGTTTGAATTGCTATTGCAACCCCATCAATTTTATATGCCTCCAATGCAACAAATAGATTTATTGCTGACCTTTGAAAGGGAATCGAATCATTTTGTTGTTAGCAAGATTTCTAAAATTGGCACCATTTATTGCTGCATATCCCTTATGTGAGTGAAACATCTCACTTTTTGACAGGCTGGTTTACTATTTGTTGGGTTAAGCTAACTTAATGCCTTTTCCTAATGACATGTAGATGAAAAATTGTGTGTTTATATTGTCACAACAATGTGAATAAGCTTACAAAACGGCAATTCTTTGGATCTTTGACCATACACAACTGAGTAGAAGAGTGCCGAACCGTTGAATTAAAGGGAACCTGTCACTCCGTTTTTTCCGTATGAGACAAAAATACCGTTAAATAGGGCCTGAGCTGTGCTTTACAATAGTGTATTTTTTGTCCCCTGATTCCCCACCTATGCTGCCGAAATACCTTACCAAAGTAGCCGTTTTCGCCTGTCAATCACGCTGGTCTGGTCAAAAGGGCGTGGTGAAATGGCTGTTTCTCCCCCACCTCTTGCTTATCTTCCCGGTGTTGGCGTAGTGTTTTGCGCATGCGCAACTGCCGAATGCACTGCGCAGCGGCAGACAAAGAGCGCGATCTGCGCTATTCACCGGCTTTTCCGTGGCGGCAGCCATCTTCCTGAGGCCGCGCGTGCGCAGATGGAGTGCTCTGCTGCCCGGGGCTTCAGGAAAATGGCCGCGGGATGCCGCTCGTGTGCAGATGGAGATTGCGATGGCCATTTTCCTGAAGCAGAGATGCGAACTCGGCTTCAGGAATTCTTTGTGCGGATTCCGCAGCGGTTTACACCTGCTCCATAATAGGAATCCGCAAGTGTAAAACCGCAGGTGGAATCCACACAAAATACGCGGTAAATCCGCAGGTAAAGCGCAGTGCCTTTTACCTGCAGATTTCTCAAATCCGCTGGTGAAAAATCTACATGTGCACATACCCTAATAGGCTCTCCATGCATGTGTTGTGACTATCACACAGCCGCGACACTATAGCTGCAGAGCCAAACAGCTGATCAGCTGGAACGATCCAGGATGCCGGGTTGGCTCTGCAGCTTAATCGGTAAGTGCTATCGCTTGCCGAATAAACTCTGACCAGATCAAATTCGCTCATCTCTAGTTTACAGTGCCTGCAGCCACATGTGCTGTAAGGATGTGGAAAGAACAGAGGACAGGTGAGAATCTTTCTTCTTTTTTTTCTTTTTTACATGTATATGAAGAACGGCACAATAGTGGACATATCTAAATATGGGGACCTGGATGGGGCCATAACTACAATATGAGGCCCTGGATGGAGACATATATAAATATGGGAACCTTGATGAGGACATAGATACAATATGGGGACATAACTGCAATATGAGTACATACTGTAAGTACAATGAGAGTACCTGGATGGGGACATGTCTAAATATGGGGACCTGGATGGGGACATAACTACAATATGGGGACATAACTGCAATATGAGGACCTGGATGGGGGGCATAACTATAATATGGGGACCTGGATATGAGGACATAACTACATTATGAGAACCTGGATGGAGACAAGCTGCATCTACAATATAGGGATCTGGATGGTGACATAACTACAATATGGGACATAACTACAATGTGAGGACCTGGATGGGGCATAATTACAATATGAGTGTAAATTTGATATCAGCACATCCATAATGACCCAAGCTCTAAAAATATGAAATAAACACGGCAATAATGTTCAAAAGGTGTATAGAAAAAAATGGTATCAGTAAAAATGTCACTTTGTCATTCAAAGAATGTAGCCCCCCACATTCAAATTTTTTCTATATGCGGCCCATATACCCAGCCGAGTTTGGGACCTCTGGTCTATACTGTGGTCTTGCAGGACATTTTTTAAAGGACTGTCTAACTTGCCCTCAAGCGAACAAGCCATCAGGTAAATGTCTAAATCTGGGTGCTTGTTGAGGAGGTCACCCAGAATTCCAGGTACCTTTTTCTTCTGATAAACTACAGCTTAATACAGTTTTGTCCTTCAGGAACAAGATATAGCCAGCATTGGCTTTCATAGACTGCGGGTCAGAAGCTAACTTTATTGGTTCTAAAATTATTATTAGGGTCAGTTAGTTTGGAAAAACCAATTCAAATTTTTGTTATTAACAAAACATTGCTACTTCAGGACTTTGTTAAACGAGTAACGGTGGAATTCACACTTCAAATGGAAGCACTTCACTCTGAACCCATCTCCCGTTTTGTCTTGAATAATGTATCTGCTATCTGCTGGGGTGGTTTGGGGGCTTCCACGGTTGCTTCTTCACAATCCTATTATTGATTGGTGTCAGAAGAAGAAGGCTCAATTGTCAAAAGAAATGTCTGAGTTCTGTACAAATATACTCCACTAGCCTGGAGGGTCTGCCAGGGTACCTGAAAGTCTAAAAATATGTGTTTTCAGAAAGAGAGGGGAGATATTACCTCACCATCTTCCTTATGATTGTGCTATTGATCTTGTCTTTGATACAAAATTACTTAAAGCTTGCCTTTACAAGTTGTCTTGGCTTGAACATATCTTCGTGAAAAATTATGTAAATTAAGTTTATGGAAGGGTCATATCCACCTTTCCTCCCCTGTAGCTGCTAGATTTTTCTTTGTAAAAAAATAAGATTGTGGCCTCCATAGTTGCCTCGATATTTTGAGAACTGAAGAAAATCATGGTTAAGCTTATATACCCACTTCCACTCATCACTGACCTATATAATCAGTGAAGGGGGCTAAATGGTTTTCTAAACTTGCTCTTAGTAGGGCTTACAATGTGATACACATCTGGAAGGGTGATGAGTGGAATCTGGCATTTTTAACATCCGAGGGTTTATTAAAAAATTATATTATTTAGTATATTAGTATTTCAAAATAAATATAAATTATATTTTTCTGATTGCATTGGGAGATTTGATGTGACTTACCTTGATGAGATTTACATTTTTCACCTGATTTGGAACCTCACCAGGAACATGTCTCTGTAGTATTACATAGGTTAAAGGAGAATTCTTTATTTGCCAAAATTAGGAAATTTATTTTTTCTGTTTAGTAAATTTAAATCCTGGGATTCATTTTATTGGCTGATTGGTTTAAGATGGATCTTAGGAAGATGCAAGCGATAATAGATTGGGTCCAACCTAGTGACCTGAAAACATTGCAACGTTTTATAGGATTCACCATAACGGGGCAGATCTCAAAGTTTAGCCACCTGATGCTATTAGGGCTTTTGAAAAATTAAAAGAGTGCTTTATGTCTACTCCTTTTCTTATCCAACACCATTCCCAAAAATCATTCACTGTGGAGGTGGATGCTTCGGAGGTCAGGGTAGGGATTGTTTTATCACAGGGTTCCAAAACTCTGGCAGTCATGGGCCATGTGCATTTTTCTCAAGGAACTTTTTTCATCTGCTAAATTATCCTTTGAGGAATGGAGAAATTTTTTGGAGGGGGCAGTTCAAAAAGTCACTGTGGTCACTGACCATAAGAATTTAACATATATTGAATTATCTAAATGGCCAGCTCCTAGACATGCCAGGTGGTCGTTATTTCTCTCTAGGTTCAATTTCTCTATCATGTTCAGGCCGGGGTCTAAGAGCGTGAAGGCTGAAGCATTATCACACAGTCTTAATTCAAATTATCTTCCAGAACTACCATCCTCCATTATCCCTAGGAGCATTGTGGTTTACGCGGTTCCTTGGAGTTGGAGGCTGAGATCTGTAAACTCCAGATATTGGCCCCTTCCACCACTCCAGGGTCCCTGTGTACCGCAGATTGTGTCTGTTGAAGGAGTTTCATGATTCCACCTTAAGTGATCATCCTGGATCACATCTACGAAGAAAGCTATTACTAAGCTTTTTAACCAAGAAGGAGAGTGATGGGGTGTTACGCCAGATGACCTGGCCTCCACAGTCACCAGACCTGAACCCAATCGAGATGGTTTGGGGTGAGCTGGACCGCAGAGTGAAGGCAAAAGGGCCAACAAGTGCTAAGCATCTCTGGGAACTCCTTCAAGATTGTTGGAAGACCATTTCCGGTGACTACCTCTTGAAGCTCATCAAGAGAATGCCAAGAGTGTGCAAAGCAGTCATTAAAGCAAAAGGTGGCTACTTTGAGGAACCTAGAATATAAGACATAATTTCAGTTGTTTCACACTTTTTTGTTAAGTGTATAATTCCACATGTGTTAATTCATAGTTTTGATGTCTTCAGTAGTGTTGAGCAATACCTTCCGATATTTGAAAGTATCAGTATCGGATTGGATCGGCTGATATCCAAAAAATATCGGATATCGCCGATACCGATACCCGATACCAATACAAGTCAATGGGACACAAATATCGGAAGTGATCCTGGATGGTTCCCAGGGTCTGAAGGAGAGGAAACTCTCCTTCAGGCCCTGGGATCCATATTCATGTAAAAAATAAAGAATAAAAATAAAAAATATAGATATACTCACCCTCGGACGAGCCCTGGCTGTCACCGCTGCAACCGGCAGCCTCCGTTCCTAAGAATGCAGAGTGAAGGACCTTCGATGACATCGCGGCTTGTGATTGGTCGCGTGACCACTCATGTGACCGCTCACGTGACCAATCACAAGCCGCGACGTCATCGCAGGTCCTACACTCACTGCATTCTTAGGAACGGAGGCTGCCGGTTGCACCACTGAGGTCCAGGGTCTGTCGGAGGGGTGAGTATATCCATATTTTTTATTTTTATTTTTTATTTTTTACATGAATATGGATCCCAGGGCCTGAAGGAGAGTCTCCTCTCCTCCAGACCCTGGGAACCATACGCACCGCACACGCCTGGGAACTTATAGGAACTTCCGATTCCGATTTCCTATATCACAAAAATATCGGAACTCGGTATCGGAATTCCGATACAGCGAATATCGGCCGATACCCGATATTTGCAGTATCGGAATGCTCAACACTAGTCTTCAGTGTGAATGTACAATTTTCATAGTCATGAAATTACAGAGAAGGCGTGTCCAAACTTTTGTTCTGTACTGTATATATATTTATATTATTTTTTACATTTTAAAAATTGCAAAAATTAAAGTGGAGCAATGCAAAAGCTTCGGCATCCTTGGAGTTTTGTGTGCTCAGATTACTTTGACTAAGGTTTTAGACCTATAATTAGCCAGTTACGGTTATGTCTTGTTTACTATCATTGTTAGGAAAAGCCAGTTGATGCAAATTTTCCAGCTTTATAAAAACCCAGCCTCCTCCAACGTTGTACCTAAAAACAGCAGCCAGGGGTTCTTCTAAGCAACTGCCTAGCACTCTGAAAATAAAACTTGTCAAAGCCAGCAAAGCAGGTGAATGCTAAGAAAAGAAACAAAAGTGTTTTCAAGTTGCCCTTTCCTCAGTTTGAAATGTAATTAAGAAATTGCAGTTAACAAGAACAGTGAAGATCAAAATAAGATCTGGAAGACCAAGAAAAGTTTCAATGAGAGCTGCTTGTAGGATTGCTAGAGAAGCAAATGAGTATTCCTGCTTGACTGCAAAAAAAACTTCAGAAATATTTAGAAGACTCTGGAGTTGTAGTACATTGTTCTACTGTTCAGAGACACATGCACAAACATTGACTTCATGGATAGATCATCAAAAGAAAACCTGCGTCCTCATCTAAAAAATTCAGCTTCAGAAGCATGCAAAAGAATATCATTGCATTTTGGGCCTATGAGGATAAAATATACAGACCGATGCACAGTGACACCATCTGCAGCAAGTTGATGCTGCAGCTCTCTGGAGGTGGTCTGAGGATTGTCCTTGACTGATCTCACCATTCTTCTTCTCTGCCTTTCTGATGTTTTTCTTGGCCTGCCACTTCTGGCCTTAACAAGAACTGTACCTGTGTTCTTCCATTTCCTTACTATGTTCCTCACAGTGGAAATTGACAGGTTAAATCTCTGAGACAGCTTTTTGTATGCTACCTCTGAACAACTATGTTGAATAATCTTTGTTTTCAGATCATTTGACAGTTGTTTTGACAAGCCCATGATGCCACTCTTCGGAGGAGATTCAAACAGGAGAACAACTTGCAAGTGGCCACTTTAAGTAGCTTTTCTCATGATTGCATACACCTAGCTATGAAGTTCAAAGCTCAATGAGGTTACAAAACCAAAAAAAGTGCTTTAGTAAGTCAGTAAAAAGTAGGTAGGAGTATTTAAAACAAGAAAATGATAAGGGTGCCCATACTTATGCACCTGTCAACTTTTGTTTGAATGCAGATTGCACATTTTCTGTTAGTACAATAAACCTCATTTCAAGGCAGAAACATTACTGTGTCCAACAGTTATTAGATATATGAAACTGAAATAGCTGTTGCAAAAAAAACAATTTTTATAAAACATTAAGCTTAAGATTAATAGGGGTGCCCAAACTTTTTCATATGACTGTAAGTCTTTGGCTACATTGCAGAAAGATATGTGTGAAGAAAAAGGGGCACAGAATTTCAGAAAAAGAACATCTCGCCAACAACTAAGCCCTTCCTGACATGCTCCATATATAAATGCATGTAGAAAAGCCTCGGAGACACCATCACGTGTTTCTCAACACAAGAAATAGGTGGCATAGGTGGTTTTCCTCTATTGGATGCTGCCCTTCCCGTGGTTGTTCCTTCCCGGTGAAAGACCTGGCTATTTATTGCTTGCGTTGAGAAACACGTGATGGTGTCTCCGCGGCTTTTCTACATGCATTTGCATATTTCCCTTTAGGGATGGGGGCAGTGTTCTGGATCACTGCGATGAGAAACACGTGATGGTGTCTTCGCGATGTTGGATGTTTTGATCTCCCCGAGGTCATTCATCCTTATGTTTATAGTCTTTTCACTAGGCACTGCTCCCAATAGCCAGTTTCCTACTCCATACTGATGAGGGGCAAATACCCCGAAACAGCTGTCTGTGGATGGATACCATGTTTTGGCATAGGTGGTTTTCCTCTATTGGATGCTGCCCTTCCTGTGGTTGTTCCTTCCCGGTGAAAGACCTGGCTATTTATTGCTTGCGTTGAGAAAAACGTGATGGTGTCTCTGCGGCTTTTCTACATGCATTTGCATATTTCCCTTTAGGGATGGGGGCAGTGTTCTGGATCACTGCATTGAGAAACACGTGATGGTGTCTCCGCGGTGTTGGTTGTTTTGATCTCCCCGAGGTCATTCATCCTTATGTTTATGCTCCATATATATACGGCACTGCGGGAGCAACCCGCCATATATACATGGCATGATGATTGTGCAGGCTCAGGTGTCAGTACTATATGAGACTTGAAACCCTGAAGCAAAGCCCACGATCGGTGGGTGTTTAACCCCTCTGATGCCGCAGTCAATAGTGGCAGTGACATTGAGGGGTATCGGAAAGAGAGGGAGCTCCCTCTCTGTTCCCATTTGTGCAATGCAATTGCAATCTTCATGGTGATTCTGGACTGAAAGATGGATGTCCAGGCACCCAGGGACGGTGGCCTGAAAACTCATGCTCAGAGCAGTATCTGACATGCCTCCTCCCTGTGCGAGAGACACTGATCTAATGCCCAGGGATCAGTCAGTGGAAAATTGATGTCCCATCCTGGGACAATGTAAAAAAGTGTAAAACAAGTTATTAAAATTGTAAAAATATAAAAAAACACAACATAAAGAACAAAAAAAAATGATCCAAAAAATACATTTATTTATGTAAAAACAAAAATAAACAAAAAAGGTACACATATTTGTTATCGACACGTCTGGAATGACCCAATCTATAAAACTGTCCCACAAGTTAAAACCTTCAGTGAACGCCATTAAAAAAAAATAAAAAACTAAGCACAAAACTATGTTTTATTATCATATCGCAGAACAAACTGTGGAATAAAACGTGATCAAAAATATGAGTGTAAATAAAAATGGTATTGTTGAAAATGTAATTTTGTTCTGCAAAAAAAAAGCTGCCACACATCAGCGGGAAAAAAAGTTACAGCTTTCAGAATAAAGCGATGCAAAAATAATATTTTTTCTCTATAAAATAATATTTACTATGTAAAAGCGCCAAAACATAAAAATTATATAAACATGGTATTGCTGTAATCATACTGACCCAAAGAATAAAGCTGTGTTGTCAATTTTACCATCCGCGGAAGGGCATAAAAAAAGAAACAAAAAAAAATAATTCCTGAATTGCTCTTTTTTGTTCATTCAGACTCCCAAAAATTGGAATAGAAAGTGATAAAAAAAAGTCATATGCCCGAAAATGGTACCATTAAAAACATCAACTTATCCCTCAAAAAACAATCCATCTCATGATTCTGTCAGTCGAAATATGGAAAATTTACGGCTATCTAAATTTGGCAATGCTTTTTGAAAAAAAGCGTCTTTTAGTGTGTGACAGCAGCCAAAAAAACTATATGCCTGGTATAGCTCTAATCGCAATGACCCAAGGAATAAAGTCATCTAATCACTTATAATATACGAGGCATGACCTAAAAAATAAATAAAACCAATTGTTTACCTGTTGTTGATTTGTTCATTATGCCTCCCAAAGATCGCAGTAAAACTTGGCTCACATTTATCCTGAGCTCTACACTGAGAGCTTACAAGTGTTTTTGTATAAATCTCTGAAATACACAATTCAGACAGAGCCCCCGGTGGAAGATTTCCTATAATGAGGCAGATGGAGGCACTGTGGATGCCATCTGATCTGTGATCTGGCACTGTACGTCTTTTTAGGTGTGCATAAAAACGAGGTCCGCCACAGTTTTGTGCACTTCTGAAAAGAAAGATACGGCTGAAAAGAGGACATACATAGTCTAGAATAACTCTGTTGCCTCACTAAAGTGAGTGGCTCCCTTGTGGGTTTTATCTGAATAATCTTACAGGGAGATTTAGATGGAAACCCCAAAATAAGTGCTCAGGGTAAAGCGAAGGATAAATGTCATCTCAAATATTATGTAAAATGTTCCCATCAAAAGCTTCAGCACAATCCACAAAAAAAGCAAGTCCCCACTCAGGTTCATCATATGTTAATGGAAATGTAAGGAGCTTTCACGTTACTGGTAGTACAAAGGTTCTGGAAAATTGCTATGACCACTCATCCCCCAAAAGAAATTCAGCAAATTCTGTGCTTCCAAATCCAAATGCCCCAGTCCCTTCTGAGCCCCACAGTGTGCCTAAACCACATTTAACGTAAAACATGTTTATCATTTCTGTAGAAATGACAGTCCCCCTAATTTACAGGTATATGTCTCTATAAGCATGAGATGGGCACTACAACTGACTGAGCACTACAATGGCAGTTTGCAATTTTCACTGAGCAACATCCACTTCTACTTTTTTCTGGAAAACACTCATGGAGTCAAAAATCATAGCAATACCTGTAAATAAATTCCCAAAATGGGGTCACTTGATTCTGCTCTTCTAGCACTTAGGGGTTATGAATATGGAGTCCACAAAATATTCTAGGAAAATCTGTGCTCCAGGATTCAAATAGCAGTCAGTTCCTCCCGAGTCTCGCCGTGTGGCTAAGCAGTACTGTACAGCCACATATAGGGTATTTCTACATTCAGCAGAAATTGTGGGGAAAATTTTGGTGCCATTTTTACCAATTTCCCAGTGTGAAACTGTAAAATCTGGGGCTAAAACAACATTTTGGTGGTAAAAATGTAATTATTTTTTCTTCACTGAACAACAGTATAAAATTATGTGACACATCTGATGGTGTCAAAATGATCACTGCAACCCTAGATGAATTAATTGAGAAGTATAGTTTGTAAAATGGGGTCACTTATGGGGGTTCTGCTGTTCTGGCACCTCAGGGGCTCTACCAATGTGACGTGGCACCCTGAAACAAGACCAGCAAAATCAACTCCAATATGGCACATCTTCCATTTTGAGCTTTGCATTTGCCTTAAAAGTAGTTTTTGACCATGTATGAGGAAAAACATCATTACATCTTTTCTGAGCCCTGCTATGCACTAAAACAGTAGATTTCCTTCACATATTTGGTATCGGCGTACTGAGGAGAAATTGCACAACAAATTATATGGGCATTATCTCCTGTTACCCTTGTGAAAAATAAAAAAAATTAGCTTAAAACAACATTTTTGTGGGAAAATTGGGATTTTTCATTCTCTTGTCTCAAAGGTATAAACTTTTGTGAAGCATCTGGAGGCTCAAGCTACACATCACACATTTAGATAAGTTCCTTGATGGGTCTAGTTTCCAAAATGGGGTCACTTGTGGGGTTTTACACTCTTTAGTCACATCAGGGGCTCTCCAAACTCGACATGGCATCCACTATTTATTCCAGCAAATTTTGCATTCAAAAAGTCAAATGGCGCCCCTTCCCTTCTAAGCCCTGACATGCACCCATAAAGCAGATTTCCTCCACATATTGCACATCAGCATACTCAGGAGAAATTCCACGACAAATTGTATGGTGCATTTTCCCCTGTTACCCTTGTGAAGATAAAAAAATTGTGGCTAAAAGAACATTTTTGTGGGAATTTTTTTATTTTATTTTTATTTCCACAGATCAGCATAATAAACTTCTGTGAAGCACTTGGGGGCTCAAGATGCTCACCTCACATCTAGGTAACTTCATTGAAGGGTGTAGTTTTCAAAATGGGGTCACTTGTGGAGGTGTGTCCACTCTTTAAGTACATCTTTGTCTCTCCAATCGCGACATGGTGTCCACTAATGATTCCAGCAAATTTTCCATTCAAAAAGTCAAATGGCAATATTTTCCTTCCAAGTAGTTTTTCTCTACAAATGCGGTATCAGCGTGCTTAGGAGAAATTGTGTTACTCTTGTGAAAATAAAATAATTTATGTCTAAAATAACATTTTTGTGAAAAAAGTTAAAAGTTTATTTTTTCTTTTCACATTCCTATAATTACTATCAAGCACCTGAAGGGTTAAAAAAAAAATATTGAATGTGGTTTTGAGCACCCTGAGGTGTGCAATTTTTAGAATGATGTAAATTTGGGGTATTTTTTGTCATATAGAACCCTCATAGTTACTTCAAATGTGATGTGGTAATGAAAAAAATGGTTTTGTAAATTATATTGTAAAAACGAGAAATTGCTGGTCAATTTGAACCCTTATAACTTTTTAGCAAAATAATTTGTTTAAAAAATTGAGCTGATGTAAAGTAGACATGTGGGAACTGTTATTCATTAAGTATTTTGCATGACAAAACTCTCTGATTGAAGGGTATAAAAATTAAATAAAATAAAATTGCCAAATTTTCAAAGTTTTTCAATATTTTCACAAATAAATGAAAGTAGTATTGAACAAAATATTACCACTGCCATGGAGTACATTATGTCATGAGAAAACATTCTCAGAATCAGTGGGATCCGTTGAAGTATTCCAGAGTTATATCCTCATAAAATGACAGTGGTCAGAATAGAAAAAATTGGACTGGTTAAGAAGGTGAAAACTGGCTTCAGGGTGAAGGGATTAAGTATGGTGGTCGATGAATCATGTTTTGGGCTTTTCTTGCAGCCAATGGTATGGGAAACATTTCAAGGGTAGAGGGAAGAATCAATTCAATTAAGTTTCATTAAATTCTTGGTGCAAACATAACACCATCTGTAAAAAAAGCTCAAGTTGAAAATAGGATGGCTTCTACAAATGGATAATGATCCTAAACACACGTCAAAATCCACAATGGAATACCTCAAAAGGCACATGCTGAAGGTTTTATAATGGCCCTCACAGTCCCCTGATCGGAACATCATTAAGAATCTGTGGCTAGACCTCAAAATAGGAGTGCATGCAAGATGACCGAGGAATCTCACAGAACTGGAAGAATTTTCCAAGGAAAAATGGATGAAGATCCCTCAAATTTGGCTGGCTACAAAAAACATTTACAAGCTGTGATACTTTCAAAAGGGGATGCTACTGTGCAGGGGTGTACTAACTATGCAGGGTGCCCAAACTTTTGCATCTGCCCATTTTCCTTTTTGTAATTCGTAAAAGACAAAAATATATATACAAAGGAAATGTGCCATCTTTAACTTTAGGCCAAGGTTGATTAAACTTTTACATGGAACTTTATTTCTTCTGCATAAAGCAGAGGCTCCTTCTTTGTGAGAATAGCAGAGGATTTGTGAGAGAAAAAGAGTACTTCTCAAGCTTTCTAGCTCTGTTATATCTTTATCCTCCACTGCAATGGGTACGTCATGTTGTTTCCTGTTCAGAATAAGTCTTCTCTAAATCTCCAGAACCAGTTTACACACTGCCTTTCTGTAGCCCACTCCTTATAGCTGCCTAGGGGAATTCTGCCTCCTTCAGATCTGTTTATTGCTGGTACGGCTGGTACTCACTGATGATGAAAAGAACATTCTGGATACTCCTCCAATCTCTGCACTCTGGCCTTATAAGAAATCAGTAGCTATAAAATACGTAGGTCGGGAATTTGTTATCCCTTTAAAAACATCTGTCACTGAATATACTTTATAACCTGTGGCCTTTTCTTTCTAATTAACAACTCTTCAACTGCATAACAAGCAGAAACCAGCTTCCTATGTGCCCACGTATCTCCTCCCAACTAATGTTGTCACTACAGTTAACCCTGTCAATGCTAGTCAAACTGTTACAGAACACAGTGTTTATAAAATCACATGCAAACACAAACAGTTCAATGCATTACAATCAATACACAATTTTCAGCAGGTTTTTAGAAGGCTTGCTGCTGACATGTATTCTAGTCCTTTACACCTTTGCCACAGCTGGTCCAAGGATCAGATTTTCAGATTTTCTCTCTTCTCTCTTCTGTATAACACCACAAGTGACCGGCTGACAGCGTTGGCTTAGAGAATTGGAGATACAGCCTATAGGATGTTGTGGGGCAGGAATGGAGAAGGCCGAATAGAGGTGACTGAAGAATTTTTTTCACGTTTTCCCTACCAATTCAAATTGCATTTGCGAAATTCTCTAATAATCAATTTAACAATAACAACTCAGTTACCTACAATAAATGTAGTTGAGTTAAAGGATATGAATACCTTTAGAGCCATTATTTTTTACTTACATGCAAATATTTTGTGCTAAAAATAATTTTTGCAATTGGGTGTCATGTCATTACATTTGCCTTCTACAGGCTCTCAGTTCATTTATGATCACATGAAAGTTCAGCGCTCCTTCAATGTGGTTGGTGATTATAATCAGTTGAGATGAGCTAATGGCCCATTTAGACGAGCCACCTGCGGCCATTTAACGACCACCAATCGGCTATGTAAAGTCAGTCTGTGGTCATTTTATGGCCTGTTTAGACAGAATACTATATGAACAGAAAAATGTGCTGCCAAAAACGATGATTATAATTACTGCATGAATAATCTAATCACACAACCAATGAGAGTTTTGCAGCCACCAAAGTCTCAATGTAAACACAGCATTAAAAGCAAAATTTTTAAAGAATCCCAGTTTCAAAAATTATTTTTACCTCAAAATACAGATGTTCATATTCTTATGGTTTCAATCTAAAATAAGATCAGCTAATAGTTGGCAAATAAAGCAGATAGGAGACTTGTCTCCTATGGAGCACATCTGGGACTCCATTTGTCATCAAATTCAAAGGGATCCGCAAGCACCAGATCTTGATGATTTGCATGACAAAGAACCCTTACCCTTAGGCCGGCGTCACACTGGCGAGTTTTACGGACGTAAGAGCGCAGAAACTACGTCCGTAAAACTCGCATAACATACGGCACAATTATTCTCAATGGGGCTGCTCCTATTAGCCGTATATTACGGTTCAGTATTATACGGCTTTCTACGGCCGTACAAAATCGCAGCATGCTGCGTTTGTCAGCGTACTGCGCAAAAAAAATCGCCAATGAAAGTCTATGGGGCGAGAAAAATACGGATTCCACACGGACCAGCAGTGTGACTTGCGAGAAATACGCAGCGCTGTTAGTGAAAAGTCGGTAATTCAATTGCCGGCTTTTCATTTCTCCTGCACAAACCCGACAGGATATGAGACATGGTTTACATACAGTAAACCATCTCATATCCCCCTTTTTTTTGCATATTCCACACTACTAATGTTAGTAGTGTGTATGTGCAAAATTTCAGCGCTGTAGCTGCTAAAATAAAGGGTTAAATGGCGGAAAAAATTGGCGTGGGCTCCCGCGCAATTTTCTCCGCCAGAGTGGTAAAGCCAGTGACTGAGGGCAGATATTAATAGCCAGGAGAGGGTCCATGGTTTTTGGCCCCCCCGTGGCTACAAACATCTGCCCCCAGCCACCCCAGAAAAGGCACATCTGGAAGATGCGCCTATTCTGGCACTTGGCCACTCTCTTCCCACTCCCTGTAGCGGTGGGATATGGGGTAATGAAGGGTTAATGCCACCTTGCTATTGGAAGGTGACATTAAGCCAGATTAATAATGGAGAGGCGTCAATTATGACACCTATCCATTATTAATCCAATTGTTGGAAAGGGTTAAAAAACACACACACACATGATTAAAAAGGATTTTAATGAAATAAACACAGCGGTTGTTGTAATAATTTATTGTTCTCTCAAATCCATTTGCAGTCCCTCGCTTGGCAACATAATAAACGCACAAGATACATACCTTCTGATGTACTGTCAGGTCCAACGATGTAATCCATCTGAAGGGGTTAACTAATATTACAAGCAGGAGCCCTGCTATAATGCAGCTGTGCTCCGTGCTTGTAATTCCCCTGCGAATGAATGAAATGTAGGTCATTGACCTACATTTCATTCATTCGCGGTGATGCGCCCCCTGGTGGATGTCCTCATATGACCTGGAGCGTGGGAAAAAGTTCCCAGGCTGCAGTTCATGAGAACATCCACCAGAGGGCGCCTCACCGCGAATGAATGAAATGTAGGTCAATGACCTACATTTCATTCATTCGCAGGCGAATTACAAGCACGGAGCACAGCTGCATTATAGCAGGGCTCCTGCTTGTAATATTAGTTAACCCCTTCAGATGGATTACATCGTTGGACCTGACAGTACATCAGAAGGTATGTATCTTGTGCGTTTATTATGTTGCCAAGCGAGGGACTGCAAATGGATTTGAGAGAACAATAAATTATTACAACAACCGCTGTGTTTATTTCATTAAAATCCTTTTTAATCATGTGTGTGTGTGTTTTTTAACCCTTTCCAACAATTGGATTAATAATGGATAGGTGTCATAATTGACGCCTCTCCATTATTAATCTGGCTTAATGTCACCTTCCAATAGCAAGGTGGCATTAACCCTTCATTACCCCATATCCCACCGCTACAGGGAGTGGGAAGAGAGTGGCCAAGTGCCAGAATAGGCGCATCTTCCAGATGTGCCTTTTCTGGGGTGGCTGGGGGCAGATGTTTGTAGCCAGGGGGGGCCAATAACCATGGACCCTCTCCTGGCTATTAATATCTGCCCTCAGTCACTGGCTTTACCGCTCTGGCGGAGAAAATTGCGCGGGAGCCCACGCCAATTTTTTCCGCCATTTAACCCTTTATTTTAGCAGCTACAGCGCTGAAATTTTGCACATACACACTACTAACATTAGTAGTGTGGAATATGCAAAAAAAAGCGGGATATGAGATGGTTTACTGTATGTAAACCATGTCTCATATCCTGTCGGGTTTGTGCAGGAGAAATGAAAAGCCGGCAATTGAATTACCGGCTGTTCACAGATATCGCGCTGAATGAAATCTAAATACAGAATATATATATATGTGTCTCAATGACATATATATATATATATATATATATACTGTATATATGTTTTAATGAACATTTGAGCACATAAATCCATTAGATGTCGGTTTTGCAAGCCTGCGCGAAAATCTCGCAGTACGGATGCCATACGGATTACATACGGAGGATGCCATGCGCAAAATACGCTGACACACCCTGCCTACGGATCACTATTTTGGGAACATTTCACCGTATTTCGGCCGTATTACGGCCGTAAAATACGGACCGTATTGTCTTACGCCGAGTGTGACGCCGGCCTTACAGAACATGGTTCAGACAACCATGAATAACCTCCTTGATAACATGCCAAGTCTAGGAAGTATCTGTATTTCTGTATGTAGCATTCATACTTGATAATGAATAAATCAAGATATTTTGAAAATTGTGTTCCCATTTGTCATAATTTTCATATCATTAACATGTCTAGCAATTCTGTAATTTTCTTAATTTTATGATTTTTCATTTTTAATGTTGCAATTTAATGTTGAGGAGCATATATTTGGGTCAGAGTGTTGGACATAATTACTATATTGGTGACAAAATAGAGCAACACGGTGGCTCAGTGGTTATTAGCACTTTTGCTTTGCAGCGCTTGGATACTGGATTCATATCCCACCAAGGACAACATCTGCAAAGAGATTGTATGATTCACCTATGTTTGTGTGTGTTTCTTCTGGGTTTTCCATTTTTTTTCCACACTCCAAGACACTTTAACCCCTTTACCCCCCTTTATGAGGTTATAACTCTGGAACACTTCAACAGATCCTGGTGATTCTGACATTCTTTTCTCGTGACATATTGTACTTCATGTTAGTGGTAAAATTTCCTTTACATTGCTTGAGTTTATTTGTGAAAAAAATGGAAATTTGGCAAAAATTTTGAAAATTTTGCAATTTTCCAACTTTGAATTTTCATGTACTTAAGTCACAGAGATATGTCACACAAAATACTTAATAACTAACATTTTGCACATGTCTACTTTACATTGGCACAATTTTGCAACTAACATTTTTTTTTGTTAGGGAGTTATAAGGGTTAAAAGTTGACCAGCAATTTCTCATTTATACAACACCATTTAGGGACCACATCACATTTGAAGTCATTTTGAGGGGTCTATATGATAGAAAATACCCAAGTGTGACACCATTCTAAAAACTTAAGGTTCTCAAAACCAAATTTAAGAAGTTTATCAACCCTTCAGGTGTTTCACAGGAATTTTTGGAATGTTTAAAAAAAATGAACATTTAACTTTTTTTCACAAAAAAATTATTTATGGTCCAATTTGATTTATTTTACCAAGGGTAACAGGAGAAATTGGACCCCAAAAGTTGTTGAACAATTTGTTCTGAGTATGCTGATACCCGATATGTGGGGGTAAACCACTGTTTGGGCACATGGCAGAGCTCAGAAAGGAAGGAGCGCCATTTGTCTTTTCAATGCAAAATTGACTGGAATTGAGATAGGACGCCATGTTGCGTTTGGAGAGCCACTGATGTGCCTAAACATTGAAACCCCCACAAGTGACACCATTTTGGAAAGTAGACCCCCTAAGGAGCATATCTAGATGTGTGGTGAGCACTTTGACCCACCAAGTGCTTCACAGAAGTTTATAATATAGAGCTGTAAAAATAAAAAATCATATTTTTTCACAAAAATGATTTTCGCCCCCAATTATTTATTTTCCCAAGGGTAACAGAAGAAATTGGACCCCAAAAGTTGTTGTCCAATTTGCCCTGAGTACGCTGATAACCCACATGTGGGGGTAAACCACTGTTTGGGTGCATGGCAGACCTTGGAAGTGAAGGAGCGCCGTTTGACTTTTCAATGCAAAATTGACTGGAATTGAGATGGGACGCCATGTTGCATTTGGAGAGCCCCTGATGTGCCTAAACATTGAAATCCTCCACAAGTGACACCATTTTGGAAAGTAAACCCCCTAAGGAACTTATCTAGATGTGTGGTGAGCACTTTGAACCCCCAAGTGTTTCACTACAGTTTATAACGCAGACCCGTGAAAATAAGAATTCCTTTTTTTTCCGCAAAAATGATTTTTTAGCCCCCAGTTTTGTATTTTCCCAAGGGTAACAGGAGAAATTGGACCCCAAAAGTTGTTGTCCAATTTGTCCTTTGTACGCTCATGCCCCATATGTGGGAGAAAACTACTATTTGGGCTCATGGCAGAGCTTGGAAGGGAAGGAGCGCCGTTTGGAATGCAGACTTAGATGGAATGGTCTGCAGGCGTCGCATTGCGTTTGCAGAGCCCCTGATGTACCTAAACAGTAGAAACCACTCACAAGTATTGGAAACTAGAACCCCCAAGGAACTTATCTAGATGTGTTGTGAGATCTTTGAACCCCCAAGTGTTTCACTACAGTTTATAATGCAGAACCGTGAAAATTAGTGTTGAGCATTCCGATACTGCAAATATCAGGTATCGGCCGATATCCGCTGTATTGGAATTCCGATACCGAGTTCCAATATTTTTGCGTTATCGGAAATTGGAATCCATATTCATGTAAAAAATAAAGAGTAAAAATAAAAAATATGGATATACTCACCCACCAATGGCCCCTGGCTCTCAGCGGTGCAACCGGCAGTGAGTGTAGGTCTTGTGATTGGTCGCGTGACCGCTCATGTGACCGTGACGTCATCGAAGGTCCTTCACTCTCTGCATTCTTAGGAATGGAGGCAGACGCTTGCAGCGGTGACAGCCATGGTTCGTCGGAGGGGTGAGTATATCCATATTTTTAATTTTTATTCTTTATTTTTTACTTGAATATGGATCCCAGGGCCTGAAGGAGAGTTTCCTCTCCTTCAGACCCTGGGAACCATCCAGGATCGCTCCCTATTACGTTCCAATATTTGTGTCCCATTGACTTGTATTGGTATCGGGTATCGATATCGGTGATATCCGATATTTTTGGGATATCGGCCGATCCAATCCGATACTTTCAAATATCGGAAGGTATCGCTCAACACTAGTGAAAATAAAAAATCATTTTTTTTCGCACAAAAATTATTTTTTACCCCCCCAAATTTTTATTTTCTCAAGGGTAACCAGAGAAATTGGACCCAAAACGTTATTGTACAATTTGTCCTGAGTACAGTGATGCCCCATATGTTGGGGTAAACCCTTGTTTTGGTGCACGGAAGAGCTCGGAAGGGAAGGAGCACTGTTTTACTTTTTCAACGCAGAATTGGCTGGAATTGAGATCGGACGCCATGTCGCGTTTGGAGAGCCCCTGATGTGCCTAAACAGTGGAAACCCCCAATTCTAACTGAAACCCTAACCCAAACACACCCCTAACCCTAATCCCAACCCTAACCATAACCCTAACCTCACCCCTAACCCGAACATGCCCCTAACCCTAGTCCCAACCACATCCTAACACCAACACACCCCTAACCCTAATCCCAACCCTAACCACACCCCTAACTCCAACACACCCCTAACCCTAATCCCAACCATAACGCTAACCACACCCCTAATCTGACACACCTCTAACCCTAATCCCAACCCTAATCCCAACCTTAAATGCAATCCTAACCCTAACTTTAGCCCCAACCTAACCCTAACTGTTGCTACAACCCTAACTGTAGCCCTAACCCTAACTTTAGCCCCAACCCTAACCCTTACTTTATCCCCAACCTTAAACCTAACTTTAGCTCCAACCCTAACCCTAACTGTAACCCCAACCCTAACCCTAACTTAAGCCCCAACCCTAACCCTAACTTTAGCCCCAACCCTAACCCTAAAGGGAAAATGGAAATAAACACATTTTTTAAATTTGATTATATTTCCCTAACTAAGGGAGTGATGAAGGGGGTTTGATTTACTTTTATAGTGGGTATTTTAGTGAATTTTTATGATTGGCAGCTGTCACATGCTGAAAGACACTTTCTTGCAAAAAATAGTTTTTGCATCTCCACATTTTGAGAGCTATAATTTTTCCATATTTTGGTCCACAGAGTCATGTCAGGTCTTGTTGTTTGCAGAACGAGTTGATGTTTTTATTGGTATCATTTTCAGGAATGTGACATTTTTTGATCGCTTTTTATTATGATTTTTGTGAGGCAAAATGAACAAAAACCAGCAATTTGTGAATTTCTTTTGGGGGGGGGGGCGTTTATACCGTTCCACGTTTGATAAAATTGATAAAGCAGTTTTATTTTTCAGGTCAGTACGATTACAGCAATACCTCATTTATATCCTTTTTTATGTTTTGGTGCTTTTATATTATAAAATCTATTCTTATATGAAAAATTATTATTTTTGCATCGCATTATTCTGAGGACTATAACTATTTTATTTTTTGCTGATGATGCTGTATGGTGGCTCGTTTTTTGCAGGACAAGACGTCGTTTTCAGCTGTACCATGCTTATTTATATCCGTCTTTTTGATCCCGTGTTATTCCACTTTTTGTTCAGCGGTATGATAATAAAGCGTTGTTTTTTGCCTAGTTTTTTTTACGGTGTTCACTGAAGGGGTTAACTAGTGGGACAGTTTTATAGGTCGGGTCGTTACGGACGCGGCGATACTAAATATGTGTACTTTTATTGTTTTGTTTTTTTTATTTAGGCAGAGAAATGTATTTTTTGGAATATTTTTTTTTCTTTATTTAGGATTTTTTTTTTTACACGTGCAAATGGGGGGGGGGACATGACTATATAGTGTCAGATTGCTGATCTGACACTTTGCAGTGCACTGCGTCAGATCAGCGATCTGACAGGCACTGCAGGAGGCTTGCCAGAGTTTGCTCTGAGCAGGCGCTTGCAAGCCACCTCCCTGCAGGACCCAGAAGGCCCCCCATGGCCATTTTGGATCCGGGGCCTGCAGGGAGGAGGAAGAAGGAGACCTTCAGAGCAACGCGATCACATCGCGTTGCTCCGAGGGTCTCAGGGAAGCACACAGGGAGCCCCCTCCCTGCGCGATGCTTCCCTATGCCACCGGAACGCTGTGATCATGTTTGATCGCAGTGTTCCGGGGGTTAATGTGCCAGGAGCGGTCCGTGACACCAGGCCCCGATCGGCCAAGCTCCACCCGTGAGCGCGGCTGATCGGTGTGATGACGTACTTATATATACAAAAAAGGTTGCACTCTATAGTGCCAAAGCATGTCTAATATGAAATACATGAAATATGAATAGCAAAATGGCTTTTGAACATTAGGAAAATATATAAGAGATGCTTTGCATAGAATTTGATATAATCAAATAGTGTGAGCTAGGGTTGAGCGACTTTTACTTTTTCATGATAGAGTCGGGTTTCGGGTGAAATCGGCCGATCATTGCGAAAAGTCGGGGGCCGACTGAAACACGAAACCCAATGCAAGTCAATGGGGAATAAAAGTCGGCAGTGAGTGGAGGACAGGAAAACACCTACAGAGCCCATTTTAATGTCAAAAACATCAATTATTGTTACTTAAGCTTGTCAATCTTATTTAACCTTATAATAATAGTTAGGTATTGAAAATTGGGGGTCATTTGGTTAAAGTTGTGGGGGGGGGGGAGGGCTGGCTCAATTTTTTCTTGGGCCCAGGAAATGTGGAATATGTCACTGCGGTGGAGCAGGGAGAGGTAAGTATTTCAACTTTCCAAGTGCTGTGATCCAGAGCAAGCAGGGGGGCCCACTCGTTCACATTGGCACTGGCACAGGGCCCCTCAAAGTACAGCGTCGTGTTTGACGGCGGGGGCACCTCCCACCGGCAGTGACACTTTTGCATACTATGACGGGCCCTGTGACAGTGACGTCGCCAACGAGTATGCCCCCCCACCTGATGAAGGAACCTGCACTTTCATATGCACCTTCCTCTTTGTCCCCGTGTAAGGTGGTATAGTATGCGGGAAGGGGGACCTGACTTTCAGCAGGGTCAGATTCTGGCTGTGTAGAGTGCAAGGGGAATGTCAATGGGTCAATGTACCAGCAGACCCATCAAGCAGTGGCTAGGTAATAGGCAGGATGAGGAGGAAACACAGATATAGGCCTAAAATAAAAAAGGAGGCTAAAAGCAGAAAAAAATTGGTAACAGGAGTAAACAGGCAGCATTGCTTTGTTCAGTGGAGAACAACAACAAGCAGCAGCAGACACTGTTAGTAGGGCCCAACCAAACTAGTAGGGCAAATACAGTTTCAAATTCTAAATACAGGCCGAAAGCCTGTAGATTGAAACTCAGCTTTGTTTCTTTGAGGAAACCAAGAGGCAGCAGCAGACGTCACTAGGCCCAAACCAAGAACCAGGCCAAATGCAGTTTCATATTGTTGATAGAGGCCGAAAGCCTGTAGATTGAAACTCAGCTTTGTTTCTTTGAGGAAACCAAGAGGCAGCAGCAGACGTCACTAGGCCCAAACCAAGAACCAGGCCAAATGCAGTTTCATATTGTTGATAGAGGCCGGAAGCCTGTAGATTGAAACTCAGCTTTGTTTCTTTGAGGAAACCAAGAGGCAGCAGCAGATGTCACTAGGCCCAAGCCAAGAACCAGGCTAAATGCAGTTTCATAGTGTTGATAGAGGCTGAAAGCCTGTAGATTCAAACTCAGCTTTGTTTCTTTGAGGAAACCAAGAGGCAGCAGCAGACGTCACTAGGCCCAAACCAAGAACCAGGCCAAATGCAGTTTCATATTGTTGATAGAGGCCGAAAGCCTGTAGATTCAAACTCAGCTTTGTTTCTTTGAGGAAACCAAGAGGCAGCAGCAGACGTCACTAGGCCCAAACCAAGAACCAGGCCAAATGCAGTTTCATATTGTTGATAGAGGCCGAAAGCCTGTAGATTCAAACTCAGCTTTGTTTCTTTGAGGAAACCAAGAGGCAGCAGCAGACGTCACTAGGCCCAAACCAAGAACCAGGCCAAATGCAGTTTCATATTGTTGATAGAGGCCGAAAGCCTGTAGATTGAAACTCAGCTTTGTTTCTTTGAGGAAACCAAGAGGCAGCAGCAGACGTCACTAGGCCCAAACCAAGAACCAGACCAAATGCAGTTTCATATTGTTGATAGAGGCCGAAAGCCTGTAGATTCAAACTCAGCTTTGTTTAGTAAAGGTAGAGTGGGCGCACCCACCTGTCCAGGCAAACGGAACTTGCAACGCCACCAGTTTCTAGTGGCCCCTGAGAAGCATCCTCCTCCCATACATAGTCATCCCCATCATCCTCCTCCTCATCCTCTTCGACCGCCACCTCGTCCTGGACAGTTCCCTGACCAGACAATGGCTGACTGTCATCAAGGATTCCCTCCTCCTCGGCTGCAGACACCAGCTCCTTGATGTGCGTCAAACTTTACATCAGCAGACGCATAAGTGGGATGCTCATGCTTATGATGGCGTCGTCTGCACTTGCCAGCCGTGCGCATTCCTCGAAACACTGAAGGACTTAACAGAGGTCTTGTAGCTTGGACCACTGCACACCAGACAACTCCATGTCTGCCATCCAACTGCCTGCCCGTGTATGCATATCCTCCCACAAATACATGACAGCACGCCTCTGTTCACACAGCCTCTGAACCATGTGCAGTGTGGAGTTCCACCTTGTTGCAACGTCGATAATTAGGTGGTGCTGTGGAAGATTGAGCGATCGCTGATGGTTCAGCATGCGGCTGGAGTGTACGGGCGACCGGCGGATGTGCGAGCAAAGTCTTCGCACCTTCAGGAGCAGGGCTGGTAACTCCGGATAATTTTTAAGAAAGCACTGCACCACCAGGTTCAAAGTGTGAGCCAGGCAAGGTATGTGTTTGAGTTGTGAAAGGGCTATGGCAGCCATAAAATTCCTTCCATTATCACTGACTACCTTGCCTGCCTCAAGATGTACACTGCCCAGCCATGACTGAGTTTCTTGCTGCAAGAACTCGGCCAGAACTTCCGCGGTGTGTCTGTTGTCGCCCAAACACTACATTTCAAACACAGCCTGCTGACGCTTCCCACTAGTTGTTCCATAATGGGACACCTCGTGTGCAACACTGGCAGCTGCGGATGGAGTGGTCGTGCGACAGCGCTCTGTGGATGAGCTTTCGCTTCTGGAGGAGGAGGCGGAGGTGGGGTGGCGAACGTCTACAGCCAACTGTTTCCTAGATCGTGGGCTAGGCAGAACTGTCCCACTATTGCTGTCCCCTGTGGACCCTGCATCCACGACATTAACCCAGTGCGCCATGATGGACACGTAACGTCCCTGGCCATGCCTACTGGTCCATGCATCTGTTGTGGGGTGCACCTTCCCACTGACAGACTGCCTCAGTGCATGGACAATGCGGTCTTTGACATGCTGGTGGAGGGCTGGGATGGTTTTTCTCGCAAAGAAGTGGCGACTGGTTAGGTCATAGCGTGGTACTGCGTAGGCCATCAGGGCTTTGAAAGCTTTGCTTTCAACCAACCGGTAGGGCATCATCTCTAACGAGATAAGTCTGGCAATGTGGGCGTTCAAACCCTGTGTACGCGGATGACAGGATGAGTACTTTCGTTTCCTAACAAGAGTCTCTTCTAGGGTGAGCTGGACTGGAGAGCTGCCTATGGTGGAACTAGTGGTGGTGGTGGTTGTGGACATGGCAGATTGAGAGTGATTGGTGATGTTGGCCTACATACAGTGCTTCCTACCAATAACCTTCTGACTCCCTGACTGCTTTGGTCTAGCGACAATCCCTCCACATTTGCTGCTGGTGTCCTAACCGGTGGGCTTACAGTGAGGGAAGCAATGTTGCGGTGCTGACTACCTTCATTCAGATTTGGTGCACCAACGGTACGGGACGTTAGGTAGTTAGTCCAGGCTTGCAAGTGCATGCTGTTTAAATGTCTACGCACGCACGTTGTATTTAAATTGTTAAGAATCTTCCCTCTGCTAAAGGTCTTTGAGCATTTTTTACAGATCACTTTTGACTGATCATTGGGATCTTGGTCAAAAAAATGCCACACTGCACTCTTCCTACTATGGAATTCCTTTTCAGGCATTGCACGCTGTGCAACTTTCACAGGATGGCCACGCTGTCCTAAAACTGGTTTTGTCAAACGTTTTTTGCCTGATACGGGCCTGCCAGATGACAGCTGTTGTGATGTAGATTGGTGCTGCTGTGGATAACCCTCCTCTGCTTCTGAGCTAGTGGCAGCGCCACCCTCTTCCCCCAATGGCTGCCAATCTGGGTCAACAACTGGGTCATCTATCACCTCCTCCTCCTCAATGTCATGTGCACCTTCCTCAGTGTCACCGTGTAAGGTGCTATAGCGTTCGGGACAGGGCACCATAGTCTCATCAGGGTCAGATTCTGGCTCAGCAAACTGCGAGGGCAATGTAGTGATCTGACTCAATGGAACAGCATCATAATCTAGCTGTGGCTGTGCATCAGTGCAGTCCATGTCCGATTCTTCTTGTAATGGGCAGGGTACAATTTCCCTTTCTAACCCAGGCATGGTATGTGTAAAGAGCTCCATGGAGTAACCTGTTGTGTTGCCTGACGCATCCTTCACTTTTGGTTTGGGAGAAGGACACAAGGAAACGTCTTGTTCCTGACTGGGAGCATCCACTGACGACTGGCTGCTGTGACATTTTGAACTTTGGAAAGAGGAGGCCAAAGAGCTAGAGGCTGAGTCAGCAAGGAAAGCCAAAACTTTTTCCTGCTGCTCCGGCTTTAAAAGCTGTTTTCCTACTCCCAGGTAAGGGAGCCTTCGAGGCCTTGTGAAGCCAGATGATGACACAGGCTCAACACCTCCAGCCTTAGGTGCTACTGTGCTTTTGCCACTACCACCAGATGCAGCACCACCATCAGTACCAGCTGACAACCCCCGCACACGGCCTCTTCCACCAGACTTCCTAATTTTTTTGGGGGAGACACAGAACCACAACTCTGGCCCAGTGGTATAACAGTAAACTATGAACGTGACAGAAAGTGGCTGCCTGATATATACGACACACTAGCAGTACAGCAGAATATACACTGTGTGCGAATTTTAATCTCCCTTTTTTTGGGGGGGGAGACACAGAACCATAACTCAGGCCCAGTGGTATAACAGTAAACTATGAATGTGGCAGAAAGTGGCTGCCTGATATATACGACACACTAGCAGTACAGCAGAATATACACTGTGTGCGAATTTTAATCTCCCTTTTTTTTTTTGGGGGGGGGAGACACAGAACCACAACTCTGGCCCAGTGGTATAACAGTAAACTATGAATGTGGCAGAAAGTGGCTGCCTGATATATACGACACACTAGCAGTACAGCAGAATATACACTGTGTGCGAATTTTAATCTCCCTTTTTTTGGGGGGGAGACACAGAACCACAACTCTGGCCAAGTGGTATAACAGTAAACTATGAACGTGGCAGAAAGTGGCTGCCTGATATATATACGACACACTAGCAGTACAGCAGAATATACACTGTGTGCGAATTTTAATCTCCCTTTTTTTTGGGGGGGGGAGACACAGAACCACAACTCTGGCCCAGTGGTATAACAGTAAACTATGAATGTGGCAGAAAGTGGCTGCCTGATATATACGACACACTAGCAGTACAGCAGAATATACACTGTGTGCGAATTTTAATCTCCCTTTTTTTTTTGGGGGGGGAGACACAGAACCACAACTCTGGCCCAGTGGTATAACAGTAAACTATGAATGTGGCAGAAAGTGGCTGCCTGATATATACGACACACTAGCAGTACAGCAGAATATACACTGTGTGCGAATTTTAATCTCCCTTTTTTTTGGGGGGAGACACAGAACCACAACTCTGGCCCAGTGGTATAACAGTAAACTATGAACGTGGCAGAAAGTGGCTGCCTGATATATACGACACACTAGCAGTACAGCAGAATATACACTGTGTGCGAATTTTAATCTCCCTTTTTTTTGGGGGGGGAGACACAGAACCACAACTCTGGCCCAGTGGTATAACAGTAAACTATGAATGTGGCAGAAAGTGGCTGCCTGATATATACGACACTCAAGCAGTACAGCAGAATATACACTGTGTGCGAATTTTAATCTCCCTTTTTTTTTAGGGGGGAGACACAGAACCACAACTCTGGCCCAGTGGTATAACAGTAAACTATGAACGTGGCAGAAAGTGGCTGCCTGATATATGCGACACACTAGCAGTACAGCAGAATATACACTGTGTGCGAATTTTAATCTCCCTTTTTTGGGGGGGAGACACAGAACCACAACTCTGGCCCAGTGGTATAACAGTAAACTATGAATGTGGCAGAAAGTGGCTGCCTGATATATACGACACACTAGCAGTACAGCAGAATATACACTGTGTGCGAATTTTAATCTCCCTTTTTTTTTGGGGGGGAGACACAGAACCACAACTCTGGCCCAGTGGTATAACAGTAAACTATGAATGTGGCAGAAAGTGGCTGCCTGATATATACGACACACTAGCAGTACAGCAGAATATACACTGTGTGCGAATTTTAATCTCCCTTTTTTGGGGGGGAGACACAGAACCGCAACTCTGGCCCAGTGGTATAACAGTAAACTATGAACGTAGCAGAAAGTGGCTGCCTGATATATACGACACACTAGCAGTACAGCAGAATATACACTGTGTGCGAATTTTAATCTCCCTTTTTTGGGGGGGAGACACAGAACCACAACTCTGGCCCAGTGGTATAACAGTAAACTATGAATGTGGCAGAAAGTGGCTGCCTGATATATACGACACACTAGCAGTACAGCAGAATATACACTGTGTGCGAATTTTAATCTCCCTTTTTTTTTGGGGGGGAGACACAGAACCACAACTCTGGCCCAGTGGTATAACAGTAAACTATGAATGTGGCAGAAAGTGGCTGCCTGATATATACGACACACTAGCAGTACAGCAGAATATACACTGTGTGCGAATTTTAATCTCCCTTTTTTGGGGGGGAGACACAGAACCGCAACTCTGGCCCAGTGGTATAACAGTAAACTATGAACGTAGCAGAAAGTGGCTGCCTGATATATACGACACACTAGCAGTACAGCAGAATATACACTGTGTGCGAATTTTAATCTCCCTTTTTTGGGGGGGAGACACAGAACCACAACTCTGGCCCAGTGGTATAACACAACACTATGAACGTGCCAGAAAGTGGCTGGAATTATTATTTCCAAAAAAAAAAAAAAAAATAACAAGCTCCCTACAATGAGCTCAGGACAAGTATGGCAGCAATAAAAAGGACTGCTGAACACAAAAATGTGGACAAATAAACAAGATAGGTAACTGTGCAGAAAGGAGCAACAGGAATTTTGCTTTTAAAAAAGCAGTTGGTTTGCACAGCACCGTGCACACAGCTATGCAGCTGCTGCACTAAAATACGACCTCCACTGTCCCTGCACAAAAAGGTGGTGTGGGACAGTGAAAATCGCTCCAGCACAAGCGGTTTGGGGGTTTATATTTCCTCCC
The DNA here is from genome assembly GCF_051348905.1 of Ranitomeya variabilis. Taxonomy (NCBI): domain Eukaryota; kingdom Metazoa; phylum Chordata; class Amphibia; order Anura; family Dendrobatidae; genus Ranitomeya; species Ranitomeya variabilis. The sequence goes on from NC_135232.1 coordinate 371,690,565, forward strand.
TAACTCTGTCCCTGCTTCTGACTAACTGCAGCAACACCTCTCCCTATGCTCAGATCGGCAGAAGTAAGAAGGCGGTCGGCGTGCACGCCCCTTTATACCCCCTGTGACGCCACAGACAGCAAGCCAATCACTGCCATGCCCTTCTCTAAGGTGGTGGGGACCGAGACCTATGTCATCATGCTGCCCACACTCTGCGTCTTCCTTCATTGGATGAAAAACGGCGGTGACAGCGTCATATGAAACGTGACTTTGGCGCTCTGATCGTGTACCGCATGGCCGATCCCACACTAGGATCGGTTCGGGTTTCATGAAACCCGACTTTGCCTAAAAGTCGCCGATTTATGAAAATGACCGATCCGTTTCGCTCAACCCTAGTGTGAGCCCATCAACCATCGTCAAGGTGGTCTCATAAAACTGATGGGTCCCTGACCTCCCTGTCCAAATGTGAACACTTACCGAAGGCCAGTGTCTGTATGCCTGGGTGAATGTGGACACCTCTGTTCAGCAAAGCCTACATATGAGTTGGCCGGGACCAAGTGTGATGAGAGGCAATTAAAAACCACAGTCTATTAAATATTTTCCTAATGTTCAAAAGCCATTTTGATATTCATATTTCATGTATTTCATATTAGACATGCTTTGGCACGATAGAGTGCAACCTTTTTTGTATATTTATGTATGGAGGTAGCTGCTCCTGGTATGCACCTATTCACACTAGTTTGGATGTGTGAGTCTTTTTTCTGTCATTTCTATGTTAGCTGACTGACTGAGCACTCCTCCCATCACCATGTGGTTTTTAATTGCATCTCATCACACTTGGTCCCGGCCAACTCATATGTAGGCTTTGCTGAACAGAGGTGTCCACATTCACCCAGGCATACAGACATTGGCCTTCGGTAAGTGTTCACATTTGGACAGGGAGGTCAGGGACCCATCAGTTTTATGAGACCACCTTGACGATGGTTGATGGGCTCACACTATTTGATTATATCAAATTCTGTGCAAAGCGTCTCTTAAATATTTTCCTAATGTTCAAAAGCCATTTTACTATTCATATTTCATGTATTTCATATTAGAAATGCTTTGGCACGATAGAGTGCAACCTTTTTAGTATATTTATGTATGGAGGTAGCTGCTCCTGGTATGCACCTATTCACACTAGTTTGGATGTGCGAGTCTTTTTTCCGTCATTACGGTGATGACGTACTATCACGCCGGTGGTCATACGGGCCCATACCACCTCAACGGGATAGTACGTCATATGTCAGAAAGGGGTTAAAGGATTTCCTTGGACTTTTTATTGATTGATTGATGCCATCAATATGTGATCATTGTGGATCCTGTAGAATTTATGGTTCTCCCTTAAGGACAATCCATTTGCTTTTGTATCTGGCACAGGCTGATGCACATCTGTACCATGTGTGGAACAGCAATGAGGATGACATGGTTCCCCGCTAAGTGATGTGGTAAAATAATACTGTTTATTCTTGAGACTGACTCTCTACAGATCACACATTAGAAGGACCACAAATGTCACATCTTTTGTAAATTTACTCTTTCTGACAATTTTCTGAGTTTCCATTCACAGCGACATCTACATTCCTCACAGAATTAACTGAGGACTAGTGTTGAGCGATACTTTCCGATATCGGAAAGTATCGGTATCGGAAAGTATCGGCCGATACCGTCAAAATATCGGATCCAATCCGATACCGATACCCGATCCCAATGCAAGTCAATGGGACGAAAATATCGGAATTAAAATAAACCCTTTATAAACTTGTAGGTTCATTCTACATGAAGGAAAACAACTAAGAATAATGTAGGATGTATTGGGGGACGTGGCGGAGATATTAAAGGGACAGAGGTTTAGCCCAATGTAATAGAATAGCAGGATTTTTAATTTTTTTTTATGAAGTTCGGCGTTAGAAAGAATTTGACTATGTTATTTTTTTTTTTTTTTATGTCAGATATTGATGTTTCACTACTTCCACGCCCTTCACCTTCTTTTTTACTTCTCCCACGCTTTCTTCTTAATTATCCTCATCATCAGCTTCTTTGACATCAACTTCTTCACCTTATTCATCTTCTTCTTCATCTTCTACCTATTATTTTTTGGGTTACATTGTTCATATTCTTTTTATTTTACTATTATCTTCATCATATTCAACTTCTTCATCATATTCTTATTTGTGACAGGCATTCCCGTAGTTGTTATCTATAAAAGTTTGAAGATTACACCTTCCGTTCTGCCTGTCACAAACCAGTTACATTTGTCCGCGTTCAGTTTGGCCTGCAGCATCAGGCTTTATCCAGGGGCACCACGAGGAGGAACGGACTCACCCCCATACACTGCTTAGTCTTCTTCTGCTTATAATTTACATAATATTTTTTTGCTCTGATATTTTGTGTTATGCTTAATGTCCTTCTGCTCTTTGTTCTGCAGCCTCTTGTTCTTCTGCTTCTCGGTCTTCCAGGTCGTCGTCGTCTCCAGGGTCGTCGTCTCCGGGGTCGTCGTCATCGGGGTGGTCTCCGGGGTCGTCGTCATCGGGGTGGTCTTCAGGGTCATCGTCTCCAGGGTCGTCGTCATCACGGTGGTTGTCGTCTCTGGTGTCGTCGTCATCTTAGGGGTGTTCTTCCGGGTCATCGTGTTTAGTCTCTTGAACTTGGAAATGTAGCAGAAGGTACAAGAAGGCTGAGAAAATGCCGAGAACCAGCTGATGGAACTGGAACTCGGATGGCTACCCGAAGGTCCAAGAGCCAATGGAACTACCGAGGACCAGCTGACGTTACTGGAACCCGGTTACTAAGCAGGAGGTACCCGTGCCTGAAAGCACTACCAAGGACCACCTGACGTTGGTGGAACTCAGATACCCAGAGGGAGGCACCTAAGCCAAAGGCTCTGCCCGGAACCAGCTGACGGTACTGGAACCAGGATGGGGAGCAGAAGGTACAAGAGCAAAAGACACTGCCGAGAACCAGCTGACGGTGCTGGAACCCGGATGGGTAGCCGAAGGTCCAAGAGCCAATGGAACTACCGAGGACCAGCTGACGTTACTGGAACCCGGTTACTAAGCAGGAGGTACCCGTGCCTGAAAGCACTACCAAGGACCACCTGACGTTGGTGGAACTCGGATACCCAGAGGGAGGCACCTAAGCCAAAGGCTCTGCCCGGAACCAGCTGACGGTACTGGAACCAGGATGTGGAGCAGAAGGTACAAGAGCAAGTGTCTGCGTGGCTTTTGCAGGACACGTTGCCGGCTGCACAGCAGGGGAACAGCTGGCGGTGCTGGACCCCACTGACACATTGGCGAGGTGTTTGGCTCTGTGCAGCCAGCACTTCCGGACAGCAACGAGCGGTGTTGTAGCCCGGGCTCTGCAGGGGGAGCAGAGTGTAGGCCGAAGCCTACTTGAACCAATTTCAAAGGTAACCTTTAACCCCCCCTCAGGGGTTAGAAAGTAGAAGAGCCACAGCTTATGCAGCAGTAGTGCTGCACAAGTCAAAGGTTGCTCTTTTAATTTCGCTCCTTGCACACGCTGAATGAAACACGTATAACATTTAGCCCTTTATACAGTCAAACTGTGTTGGAGGCGCGAGTTCCCTTTGTAATGAGACGCAGCACAGATGTCAAGAATCCCACCTTGGTGCTGGGTGCAGCCTCCCGAGCGTTGTTATTTGCTGTACAGGAGTCTGCGCTGTCGTGTTATCCCCTGGCCTAGCGCCGTTAGCGCTGCCCATCTTCTGGCATCATGTAATGTCGGCCGGTGCGGTTCGCGATGCCCATGAATCCCAGCCCCGCAGTGTCTTAACATTGTTAAAACACTGCGGGGCTGGGATTCAGGGCCTGGCGCAGCACATATGTTCGCCTCTCACACTCGGGTCCTTACACCCGCTTCAGACTGTGCGGCGTCATCTGATCCCTTATCGCATGCCACGGCCATGAAGCCGCACAGTCCGAAGAAGGCGGAAGGAGAGGAGGGACAGGCGAACTGATGCACTGATCCTGCCCATCAATCACACCCTCGCAGTCCCAATAAATAAGACACCGAGGGGCGTTGTGTGGGTCAGGGCGGCCGCAGAGGCGCAGGCAGCCAAACAATGATGCCAGAAGACGGGCAGCGCTACCAAGGGGGTTGCAGCGTGTCATTACAAAGGAAAGTCACACCACCGGGACGGTTAAATGGTCACACAGAGGACACATTGCAGACGTGTTTTCAGTTCCACATGTGCGAGGAGAATACGTTTCTGAGCCACCTTGCACACATGCAGCATTACCGCTGTACAAGGTGGCTGGATAACGTAAAAACGCCTGGGGGAGGGGGGACAGGTTCCCTTCAATTTCAGTTCTTGTGTCTGCGTGGCTTTTGCAGGACACGTTGCCGGCTGCACAGCAGGGGAACAGCTGGCGGTGCTGGACCCCACTGACACATTGGCTGGTGTTTTTCTCTGTGCAGCTAGCACATCTGGGCAAAAACTGGCGGTGTGTTAGAGCCCAGGGACAGCAGGAGGAGGAGCAGGAGGAGGAGGAGCAGGGGGAGGGGAGTGTAGGCCGAAGCCTGCACAGGCGGCAGCTTTGGGTGTGTTGTGTCTGCGTGGCTTTTGCAGGACACGTTGCCGGCTACACAGCAGGGGAACAGCTGGCGGTGCTGGACCCCACTGACACATTGGCGAGGTGTTTGGCTCTGTGCAGCCAGCACTTCCGGACAGCAACTAGCGTTGTTGGAGCCCGGGCTCTGCAGGTGGAGCAGAGTGTAGGCCGAAGCCTAATTGAACCGATTTCAAAAGTCACCTTTAACCCCCCCTCAGGGGTTACAAAGTAGAAGAGCCACAGCTTATGCAGCAGCAGTGCTGCGCAAGTCAAAGGTTGCTCTTGTAATTTTTCTCCTTGCACACGCTGAATGGAACACGTATAACATTTAGCCCTTTAGACAGTCAAACTGTGTAATGGAGGCGAGAGTTCCCTTTGTAATGAGACGCAGCACAGGTGTCAAGAATCCCACCTTGGTGCTGGGTGCAGCCTCCCGAGCGTTGTTATTTGCTGTACAGGAGTCTGCGCTGTCGTGTTATCCCCTGGCCTAGCGCCGTTAGCGCTGCCCATCTTCTGGCATCATGTACTGTCGGCCGGTGCGGTTCGCGATGCCCATGAATCCCAGCCCCGCAGTGTCTTAACATTGTTAAAACACTGCGGGGCTGGGATTCAGGGCCTGGCGCAGCACATATGTTCGCCTCTCACACTCGGGTCCTTACACCCGCTTCAGACTGTGCGGCGTCATCTGATCCCTTATCGCATGCCACGGCCATGAAGCCGCACAGTCCGAAGAAGGCGGAAGGAGAGGAGGGACAGGCGAACTGATGCACTGATCCTGCCCATCAATCACACCCTCGCAGTCCCAATAAATAAGACACCGAGGGGCGTTGTGTGGGTCAGGGCGGCCGCAGAGGCGCAAGCAGCCAAACAATGATGCCAGAAGACGGGCAGCGCTACCAAGGGGGTTGCAGCGTGTCATTACAAAGGAAAGTCACACCACCGGGACGGTTAAATGGTCACACAGAGGACACATTGCAGACGTGTTTTCAGTTCCACATGTGCGAGGAGAATACGTTTCTGAGCCACCTTGCACACATGCAGCATTACCGCTGTACAAGGTGGCTGGATAACGTAAAAACGCCTGGGGGAGGGGGGACAGGTTCCCTTCAATTTCAGTTCTTGTGTCTGCGTGGCTTTTGCAGGACACATTGCCGGCTGCACAGCAGGGGAACAGCTGGCGGTGCTGGACCCCACTGACACATTGGCTGGTGTTTTTCTCTGTGCAGCTAGCACATCTGGGCAAAAACTGGCGGTGTGTTAGAGCCCAGGGACAGCAGGAGGAGGAGCAGGAGGAGGAGGAGCAGGGGGAGGGGAGTGTAGGCCGAAGCCTGCACAGGCGGCAGCTTTGGGTGTGTTGTGTCTGCGTGGCTTTTGCAGGACACGTTGCCGGCTACACAGCAGGGGAACAGCTGGCGGTGCTGGACCCCACTGACACATTGGCGAGGTGTTTGGCTCTGTGCAGCCAGCACTTCCGGACAGCAACTAGCGTTGTTGGAGCCCGGGCTCTGCAGGTGGAGCAGAGTGTAGGCCGAAGCCTAATTGAACCGATTTCAAAAGTCACCTTTAACCCCCCCTCAGGGGTTACAAAGTAGAAGAGCCACAGCTTATGCAGCAGCAGTGCTGCGCAAGTCAAAGGTTGCTCTTGTAATTTTTCTCCTTGCACACGCTGAATGGAACACGTATAACATTTAGCCCTTTAGACAGTCAAACTGTGTAATGGAGGCGAGAGTTCCCTTTGTAATGAGACGCAGCACAGGTGTCAAGAATCCCACCTTGGTGCTGGGTGCAGCCTCCCGAGCGTTGTTATTTGCTGTACAGGAGTCTGCGCTGTCGTGTTATCCCCTGGCCTAGCGCCGTTAGCGCTGCCCATCTTCTGGCATCATGTAATGTCAGCCGGTGCGGTTCGCGATGCCCATGAATCCCAGCCCCGCAGTGTCTTAACATTGTTAAAACACTGCGGGGCTGGGATTCAGGGCCTGGCGCAGCACATATGTTCGCCTCTCACACTCGGGTCCTTACACCCGCTTCAGACTGTGCGGCGTCATCTGATCCCTTATCGCATGCCACGGCCATGAAGCCGCACAGTCCGAAGAAGGCGGAAGGAGAGGAGGGACAGGCGAACTGATGCACTGATCCTGCCCATCAATCACACCCTCGCAGTCCCAATAAATAAGACACCGAGGGGCGTTGTGTGGGTCAGGGCGGCCGCAGAGGCGCAGGCAGCCAAACAATGATGCCAGAAGACGGGCAGCGCTACCAAGGGGGTTGCAGCGTGTCATTACAAAGGAAAGTCACACCACCGGGACGGTTAAATGGTCACACAGAGGACACATTGCAGACGTGTTTTCAGTTCCACATGTGCGAGGAGAATACGTTTCTGAGCCACCTTGCACACATGCAGCATTACCGCTGTACAAGGTGGCTGGATAACGTAAAAACGCCTGGGGGAGGGGGGACAGGTTCCCTTCAATTTCAGTTCTTGTGTCTGCGTGGCTTTTGCAGGACACGTTGCCGGCTGCACAGCAGGGGAACAGCTGGCGGTGCTGGACCCCACTGACACATTGGCTGGTGTTTTTCTCTGTGCAGCTAGCACATCTGGGCAAAAACTGGCGGTGTGTTAGAGCCCAGGGACAGCAGGAGGAGGAGCAGGAGGAGGAGGAGCAGGGGGAGGGGAGTGTAGGCCGAAGCCTGCACAGGCGGCAGCTTTGGGTGTGTTGTGTCTGCGTGGCTTTTGCAGGACACGTTGCCGGCTACACAGCAGGGGAACAGCTGGCGGTGCTGGACCCCACTGACACATTGGCGAGGTGTTTGGCTCTGTGCAGCCAGCACTTCCGGACAGCAACTAGCGTTGTTGGAGCCCGGGCTCTGCAGGTGGAGCAGAGTGTAGGCCGAAGCCTAATTGAACCGATTTCAAAAGTCACCTTTAACCCCCCCTCAGGGGTTACAAAGTAGAAGAGCCACAGCTTATGCAGCAGCAGTGCTGCGCAAGTCAAAGGTTGCTCTTGTAATTTTTCTCCTTGCACACGCTGAATGGAACACGTATAACATTTAGCCCTTTAGACAGTCAAACTGTGTAATGGAGGCGAGAGTTCCCTTTGTAATGAGACGCAGCACAGGTGTCAAGAATCCCACCTTGGTGCTGGGTGCAGCCTCCCGAGCGTTGTTATTTGCTGTACAGGAGTCTGCGCTGTCGTGTTATCCCCTGGCCTAGCGCCGTTAGCGCTGCCCATCTTCTGGCATCATGTAATGTCGGCCGGTGCGGTTCGCGATGCCCATGAATCCCAGCCCCGCAGTGTCTTAACATTGTTAAAACACTGCGGGGCTGGGATTCAGGGCCTGGCGCAGCACATATGTTCGCCTCTCACACTCGGGTCCTTACACCCGCTTCAGACTGTGCGGCGTCATCTGATCCCTTATCGCATGCCACGGCCATGAAGCCGCACAGTCCGAAGAAGGCGGAAGGAGAGGAGGGACAGGCGAACTGATGCACTGATCCTGCCCATCAATCACACCCTCGCAGTCCCAATAAATAAGACACCGAGGGGCGTTGTGTGGGTCAGGGCGGCCGCAGAGGCGCAGGCAGCCAAACAATGATGCCAGAAGACGGGCAGCGCTACCAAGGGGGTTGCAGCGTGTCACTACAAAGGAAAGTCACACCACCGGGACGGTTAAATGGTCACACAGAGGACACATTGCAGACGTGTTTTCAGTTCCACATGTGCGAGGAGAATACGTTTCTGAGCCACCTTGCACACATGCAGCATTACCGCTGTACAAGGTGGCTGGATAACGTAAAAACGCCTGGGGGAGGGGGGACAGGTTCCCTTCAATTTCAGTTCTTGTGTCTGCGTGGCTTTTGCAGGACACGTTGCCGGCTGCACAGCAGGGGAACAGCTGGCGGTGCTGGACCCCACTGACACATTGGCTGGTGTTTTTCTCTGTGCAGCTAGCACATCTGGGCAAAAACTGGCGGTGTGTTAGAGCCCAGGGACAGCAGGAGGAGGAGCAGGAGGAGGAGGAGCAGGGGGAGGGGAGTGTAGGCCGAAGCCTGCACAGGCGGCAGCTTTGGGTGTGTTGTGTCTGCGTGGCTTTTGCAGGACACGTTGCCGGCTACACAGCAGGGGAACAGCTGGCGGTGCTGGACCCCACTGACACATTGGCGAGGTGTTTGGCTCTGTGCAGCCAGCACTTCCGGACAGCAACTAGCGTTGTTGGAGCCCGGGCTCTGCAGGTGGAGCAGAGTGTAGGCCGAAGCCTAATTGAACCGATTTCAAAAGTCACCTTTAACCCCCCCTCAGGGGTTACAAAGTAGAAGAGCCACAGCTTATGCAGCAGCAGTGCTGCGCAAGTCAAAGGTTGCTCTTGTAATTTTTCTCCTTGCACACGCTGAATGGAACACGTATAACATTTAGCCCTTTAGACAGTCAAACTGTGTAATGGAGGCGAGAGTTCCCTTTGTAATGAGACGCAGCACAGGTGTCAAGAATCCCACCTTGGTGCTGGGTGCAGCCTCCCGAGCGTTGTTATTTGCTGTACAGGAGTCTGCGCTGTCGTGTTATCCCCTGGCCTAGCGCCGTTAGCGCTGCCCATCTTCTGGCATCATGTAATGTCGGCCGGTGCGGTTCGCGATGCCCATGAATCCCAGCCCCGCAGTGTCTTAACATTGTTAAAACACTGCGGGGCTGGGATTCAGGGCCTGGCGCAGCACATATGTTCGCCTCTCACACTCGGGTCCTTACACCCGCTTCAGACTGTGCGGCGTCATCTGATCCCTTATCGCATGCCACGGCCATGAAGCCGCACAGTCCGAAGAAGGCGGAAGGAGAGGAGGGACAGGCGAACTGATGCACTGATCCTGCCCATCAATCACACCCTCGCAGTCCCAATAAATAAGACACCGAGGGGCGTTGTGTGGGTCAGGGCGGCCGCAGAGGCGCAAGCAGCCAAACAATGATGCCAGAAGACGGGCAGCGCTACCAAGGGGGTTGCAGCGTGTCATTACAAAGGAAAGTCACACCACCGGGACGGTTAAATGGTCACACAGAGGACACATTGCAGACGTGTTTTCAGTTCCACATGTGCGAGGAGAATACGTTTCTGAGCCACCTTGCACACATGCAGCATTACCGCTGTACAAGGTGGCTGGATAACGTAAAAACGCCTGGGGGAGGGGGGACAGGTTCCCTTCAATTTCAGTTCTTGTGTCTGCGTGGCTTTTGCAGGACACATTGCCGGCTGCACAGCAGGGGAACAGCTGGCGGTGCTGGACCCCACTGACACATTGGCTGGTGTTTTTCTCTGTGCAGCTAGCACATCTGGGCAAAAACTGGCGGTGTGTTAGAGCCCAGGGACAGCAGGAGGAGGAGCAGGAGGAGGAGGAGCAGGGGGAGGGGAGTGTAGGCCGAAGCCTGCACAGGCGGCAGCTTTGGGTGTGTTGTGTCTGCGTGGCTTTTGCAGGACACGTTGCCGGCTACACAGCAGGGGAACAGCTGGCGGTGCTGGACCCCACTGACACATTGGCGAGGTGTTTGGCTCTGTGCAGCCAGCACTTCCGGACAGCAACTAGCGTTGTTGGAGCCCGGGCTCTGCAGGTGGAGCAGAGTGTAGGCCGAAGCCTAATTGAACCGATTTCAAAAGTCACCTTTAACCCCCCCTCAGGGGTTACAAAGTAGAAGAGCCACAGCTTATGCAGCAGCAGTGCTGCGCAAGTCAAAGGTTGCTCTTGTAATTTTTCTCCTTGCACACGCTGAATGGAACACGTATAACATTTAGCCCTTTAGACAGTCAAACTGTGTAATGGAGGCGAGAGTTCCCTTTGTAATGAGACGCAGCACAGGTGTCAAGAATCCCACCTTGGTGCTGGGTGCAGCCTCCCGAGCGTTGTTATTTGCTGTACAGGAGTCTGCGCTGTCGTGTTATCCCCTGGCCTAGCGCCGTTAGCGCTGCCCATCTTCTGGCATCATGTAATGTCGGCCGGTGCGGTTCGCGATGCCCATGAATCCCAGCCCCGCAGTGTCTTAACATTGTTAAAACACTGCGGGGCTGGGATTCAGGGCCTGGCGCAGCACATATGTTCGCCTCTCACACTCGGGTCCTTACACCCGCTTCAGACTGTGCGGCGTCATCTGATCCCTTATCGCATGCCACGGCCATGAAGCCGCACAGTCCGAAGAAGGCGGAAGGAGAGGAGGGACAGGCGAACTGATGCACTGATCCTGCCCATCAATCACACCCTCGCAGTCCCAATAAATAAGACACCGAGGGGCGTTGTGTGGGTCAGGGCGGCCGCAGAGGCGCAGGCAGCCAAACAATGATGCCAGAAGACGGGCAGCGCTACCAAGGGGGTTGCAGCGTGTCATTACAAAGGAAAGTCACACCACCGGGACGGTTAAATGGTCACACAGAGGACACATTGCAGACGTGTTTTCAGTTCCACATGTGCGAGGAGAATACGTTTCTGAGCCACCTTGCACACATGCAGCATTACCGCTGTACAAGGTGGCTGGATAACGTAAAAACGCCTGGGGGAGGGGGGACAGGTTCCCTTCAATTTCAGTTCTTGTGTCTGCGTGGCTTTTGCAGGACACGTTGCCGGCTGCACAGCAGGGGAACAGCTGGCGGTGCTGGACCCCACTGACACATTGGCTGGTGTTTTTCTCTGTGCAGCTAGCACATCTGGGCAAAAACTGGCGGTGTGTTAGAGCCCAGGGACAGCAGGAGGAGGAGCAGGAGGAGGAGGAGCAGGGGGAGGGGAGTGTAGGCCGAAGCCTGCACAGGCGGCAGCTTTGGGTGTGTTGTGTCTGCGTGGCTTTTGCAGGACACGTTGCCGGCTACACAGCAGGGGAACAGCTGGCGGTGCTGGACCCCACTGACACATTGGCGAGGTGTTTGGCTCTGTGCAGCCAGCACTTCCGGACAGCAACTAGCGTTGTTGGAGCCCGGGCTCTGCAGGTGGAGCAGAGTGTAGGCCGAAGCCTAATTGAACCGATTTCAAAAGTCACCTTTAACCCCCCCTCAGGGGTTACAAAGTAGAAGAGCCACAGCTTATGCAGCAGCAGTGCTGCGCAAGTCAAAGGTTGCTCTTGTAATTTTTCTCCTTGCACACGCTGAATGGAACACGTATAACATTTAGCCCTTTAGACAGTCAAACTGTGTAATGGAGGCGAGAGTTCCCTTTGTAATGAGACGCAGCACAGGTGTCAAGAATCCCACCTTGGTGCTGGGTGCAGCCTCCCGAGCGTTGTTATTTGCTGTACAGGAGTCTGCGCTGTCGTGTTATCCCCTGGCCTAGCGCCGTTAGCGCTGCCCATCTTCTGGCATCATGTAATGTCGGCCGGTGCGGTTCGCGATGCCCATGAATCCCAGCCCCGCAGTGTCTTAACATTGTTAAAACACTGCGGGGCTGGGATTCAGGGCCTGGCGCAGCACATATGTTCGCCTCTCACACTCGGGTCCTTACACCCGCTTCAGACTGTGCGGCGTCATCTGATCCCTTATCGCATGCCACGGCCATGAAGCCGCACAGTCCGAAGAAGGCGGAAGGAGAGGAGGGACAGGCGAACTGATGCACTGATCCTGCCCATCAATCACACCCTCGCAGTCCCAATAAATAAGACACCGAGGGGCGTTGTGTGGGTCAGGGCGGCCGCAGAGGCGCAGGCAGCCAAACAATGATGCCAGAAGACGGGCAGCGCTACCAAGGGGGTTGCAGCGTGTCATTACAAAGGAAAGTCACACCACCGGGACGGTTAAATGGTCACACAGAGGACACATTGCAGACGTGTTTTCAGTTCCACATGTGCGAGGAGAATACGTTTCTGAGCCACCTTGCACACATGCAGCATTACCGCTGTACAAGGTGGCTGGATAACGTAAAAACGCCTGGGGGAGGGGGGACAGGTTCCCTTCAATTTCAGTTCTTGTGTCTGCGTGGCTTTTGCAGGACACGTTGCCGGCTGCACAGCAGGGGAACAGCTGGCGGTGCTGGACCCCACTGACACATTGGCTGGTGTTTTTCTCTGTGCAGCTAGCACATCTGGGCAAAAACTGGCGGTGTGTTAGAGCCCAGGGACAGCAGGAGGAGGAGCAGGAGGAGGAGGAGCAGGGGGAGGGGAGTGTAGGCCGAAGCCTGCACAGGCGGCAGCTTTGGGTGTGTTGTGTCTGCGTGGCTTTTGCAGGACACGTTGCCGGCTACACAGCAGGGGAACAGCTGGCGGTGCTGGACCCCACTGACACATTGGCGAGGTGTTTGGCTCTGTGCAGCCAGCACTTCCGGACAGCAACTAGCGTTGTTGGAGCCCGGGCTCTGCAGGTGGAGCAGAGTGTAGGCCGAAGCCTAATTGAACCGATTTCAAAAGTCACCTTTAACCCCCCCTCAGGGGTTACAAAGTAGAAGAGCCACAGCTTATGCAGCAGCAGTGCTGCGCAAGTCAAAGGTTGCTCTTGTAATTTTTCTCCTTGCACACGCTGAATGGAACACGTATAACATTTAGCCCTTTAGACAGTCAAACTGTGTAATGGAGGCGAGAGTTCCCTTTGTAATGAGACGCAGCACAGGTGTCAAGAATCCCACCTTGGTGCTGGGTGCAGCCTCCCGAGCGTTGTTATTTGCTGTACAGGAGTCTGCGCTGTCGTGTTATCCCCTGGCCTAGCGCCGTTAGCGCTGCCCATCTTCTGGCATCATGTAATGTCGGCCGGTGCGGTTCGCGATGCCCATGAATCCCAGCCCCGCAGTGTCTTAACATTGTTAAAACACTGCGGGGCTGGGATTCAGGGCCTGGCGCAGCACATATGTTCGCCTCTCACACTCGGGTCCTTACACCCGCTTCAGACTGTGCGGCGTCATCTGATCCCTTATCGCATGCCACGGCCATGAAGCCGCACAGTCCGAAGAAGGCGGAAGGAGAGGAGGGACAGGCGAACTGATGCACTGATCCTGCCCATCAATCACACCCTCGCAGTCCCATTAAATAAGACAACGAGGGCTGTTGTGTGGGTCAGGGCGGCCGCAGAAGCGCAGCCAGCCAAACAATGATGCCAGAAGACGGGCAGCGTTACCAAGGAGCTTGTTGCGTGTGTCAATACAAAGTCAAATCACACCTGAGGGACGTTTTAATGGTCACAGAGGACACATTTTAGACGTGTTCACTTCAACATGGGCAAGGAGAATAAGTTTCTGAGCCACCTTGAACACATGCAGCATTACTGCTGTTCAAGGTAGCTGTAAAACATAGAAACACCTGGGGGAGGGGGGACAGGTTCCCTTCAATTTCAGTTCTTGTGTCTGCGTGGCGGTCGCAGGACACGTTGCCGGCTACACAGCAGGGGAACAGCTGGCGGTGCTGGACCCCACTGACACATTGGCTGGTGTTTTTCTCTGTGCAGCTAGCACATCTGGGCAAAAACTGGCGGTGTTTGAGCCCAGGGTCAGCAGGAGGAGCAGGGGGAGCGGAGTGTAGGCCGAAGCCTGCACTCGAGCAAGTTGAAAGGAAACCTTTAACCCCCCCCCCCCAGGCGTTTGTAGCTGAAAGAGCCATTGTGTACAGCACTAATGCTGGAAAAGGTAAACTTAGCTCTTTTAATTATGGTCCTTGTACATGCGGAACCTAACATTTATGAAATGTGTCCCCACACAGCGTTAAACCGTCCGGTAGGTGGAACTTTCCTTTGTCGTGTGACGCAGCACAGCCATCATTTTTACCCCCTTGTCGCCGTTCGCCCCCTCCTCAGCGTTGTTTGAATCTGTCCCGGAGCCTGCGCTGTTAGGTTAGCCCATGGCCATGCACACATGTTGCGCTGCCCGTCTTCTGACCTCATTTGGTGTCAGGCTGGCTGCGCCTGTGCGGGTGCGCTGGCCGAGATCCCGCCTCGCAGTGTCGTCTAATGTAATCCCACCGCGGGCCTGTGATCCGTGCCCGTGCGCAGTGCACATCCTCTCCTCTCACTCCCCTCCCTACGGCTTTTTCAGACTGTGCGGTGTCACGGCCGTGGCATGCTATTAGGGACCAGCTGACATCGCACAGTCTGAAGAAGCCGTAGGGAGGGGAGTGAGAGGAGAGGATATGCACTGCGCACGGGCACGGATCACAGGCCCGCGGTGGGATTACATTAGACGACACTGCGAGGCGGGATCTCGGCCAGCGCACCCGCACAGGCGCAGCCAGCCTGACACCAAATGAGGTCAGAAGACGGGCAGCGCAACATGTGTGCATGGCCATGGGCTAACCTAACAGCGCAGGCTCCGGGACAGATTCAAACAACGCTGAGGAGGGGGCGCACGGCGCCAAGGGGGTAAAAATGATGGCTGTGCTGCGTCACACGACAAAGGAAAGTTCCACCTACCGGACGGTTTAACGCTGTGTGGGGACACATTTCATAAGTGTTTGGTTCAGCATGTGCAAGGAGCATCACGAAAAGAGGCACTTTTTCCCTTTGCATCATTACTGCTGCACAAGGTGGCTCCTTCAGTAACAAACGCCTGGGGGGGGGGGGTCAGGTTCCCTTACATTTAACTTGTTGTGCCTGCGTGGCGGTCGCAGTACACGTTGCCGTATACACAGCAGGGGAACAGCTGACGTTACTGAACCCCAATAACAGAGGAGGGACTGTTGACTGTGCGTACAGCACTTCTGGACGGCAACTGGCGGTGTTGGAGCCCAGGGACAGGTGGAGGAGGAGGAGGTTGGAGGAGGTAGGAGGGATTGCCACACACACAGCAGGGGAACAGCTGACGTTACTGAACCCCAATAACAGAGGAGCGACTGTTGACTGTGCGTACAGCACTTCTGGACGGCAACTGGCGGTGTTGGAGCCCAGGGACAGGTGGAGGAGGAGGAGGTTGGAGGAGGTAGGAGGGATTGCCACACACACAGCAGGGGAACAGCTGATGTTACTGAACCCCAATAACAGAGGAGGGACTGTTGACTGTGCGTACAGCACTTCTGGACGGCAACTGGCGGTGTTGGAGCCCAGGGACAGGTGGAGGAGGAGGAGGTTGGAGGAGGTAGGAGGGATTGCCACACACACAGCAGGGGAACAGCTGACGTTACTGAACCCCAATAACAGAGGAGCGACTGTTGACTGTGCGTACAGCACTTCTGGACGGCAACTGGCGGTGTTGGAGCCCAGGGACAGGTGGAGGAGGAGGAGGTTGGAGGAGGTAGGAGGGATTGCCACACACACAGCAGGGGAACAGCTGACGTTACTGAACCCCAATAACAGAGGAGGGACTGTTGACTGTGCGTACAGCACTTCTGGACGGCAACTGGCGGTGTTGGAGCCCAGGGACAGGTGGAGGAGGAGGAGGTTGGAGGAGGTAGGAGGGATTGCCACACACACAGCAGGGGAACAGCTGACGTTACTGAACCCCAATAACAGAGGAGGGACTGTTGACTGTGCGTACAGCACTTCTGGACGGCAACTGGCGGTGTTGGAGCCCAGGGACAGGTGGAGGAGGAGGAGGTTGGAGGAGGTAGGAGGGATTGCCACACACACAGCAGGGGAACAGCTGACGTTACTGAACCCCAATAACAGAGGAGGGACTGTTGACTGTGCGTACAGCACTTCTGGACGGCAACTGGCGGTGTTGGAGCCCAGGGACAGGTGGAGGAGGAGGAGGTTGGAGGAGGTAGGAGGGATTGCCACACACACAGCAGGGGAACAGCTGACGTTACTGAACCCCAATAACAGAGGAGCGACTGTTGACTGTGCGTACAGCACTTCTGGACGGCAACTGGCGGTGTTGGAGCCCAGGGACAGGTGGAGGAGGAGGAGGTTGGAGGAGGTAGGAGGGATTGCCACACACACAGCAGGGGAACAGCTGACGTTACTGAACCCCAATAACAGAGGAGGGACTGTTGACTGTGCGTACAGCACTTCTGGACGGCAACTGGCGGTGTTGGAGCCCAGGGACAGGTGGAGGAGGAGGAGGTTGGAGGAGGTAGGAGGGATTGCCACACACACAGCAGGGGAACAGCTGACGTTACTGAACCCCAATAACAGAGGAGCGACTGTTGACTGTGCGTACAGCACTTCTGGACGGCAACTGGCGGTGTTGGAGCCCAGGGACAGGTGGAGGAGGAGGAGGTTGGAGGAGGTAGGAGGGATTGCCACACACACAGCAGGGGAACAGCTGACGTTACTGAACCCCAATAACAGAGGAGCGACTGTTGACTGTGCGTACAGCACTTCTGGACGGCAACTGGCGGTGTTGGAGCCCAGGGACAGGTGGAGGAGGAGGAGGTTGGAGGAGGTAGGAGGGATTGCCACACACACAGCAGGGGAACAGCTGACGTTACTGAACCCCAATAACAGAGGAGGGACTGTTGACTGTGCGTACAGCACTTCTGGACGGCAACTGGCGGTGTTGGAGCCCAGGGACAGGTGGAGGAGGAGGAGGTTGGAGGAGGTAGGAGGGATTG
Organism: Ranitomeya variabilis; assembly: GCF_051348905.1. NCBI lineage: Eukaryota > Metazoa > Chordata > Amphibia > Anura > Dendrobatidae > Ranitomeya > Ranitomeya variabilis. Next base: position 371,707,573 of record NC_135232.1, read on the forward strand.
CCACACACACAGCAGGGGAACAGCTGACGTTACTGAACCCCAATAACAGAGGAGCGACTGTTGACTGTGCGTACAGCACTTCTGGACGGCAACTGGCGGTGTTGGAGCCCAGGGACAGGTGGAGGAGGAGGAGGTTGGAGGAGGTAGGAGGGATTGCCACACACACAGCAGGGGAACAGCTGACGTTACTAAACCCCAATAACAGAGGAGGGACTGTTGACTGTGCGTACAGCACTTCTGGACGGCAACTGGCGGTGTTGGAGCCCAGGGACAGGTGGAGGAGGAGGAGGTTGGAGGAGGTAGGAGGGATTGCCACACACACAGCAGGGGAACAGCTGACGTTACTGAACCCCAATAACAGAGGAGGGACTGTTGACTGTGCGTACAGCACTTCTGGACGGCAACTGGCGGTGTTGGAGCCCAGGGACAGGTGGAGGAGGAGGAGGTTGGAGGAGGTAGGAGGGATTGCCACACACACAGCAGGGGAACAGCTGACGTTACTGAACCCCAATAACAGAGGAGCGACTGTTGACTGTGCGTACAGCACTTCTGGACGGCAACTGGCGGTGTTGGAGCCCAGGGACAGGTGGAGGAGGAGGAGGTTGGAGGAGGTAGGAGGGATTGCCACACACACAGCAGGGGAACAGCTGACGTTACTGAACCCCAATAACAGAGGAGGGACTGTTGACTGTGCGTACAGCACTTCTGGACGGCAACTGGCGGTGTTGGAGCCCAGGGACAGGTGGAGGAGGAGGAGGTTGGAGGAGGTAGGAGGGATTGCCACACACACAGCAGGGGAACAGCTGACGTTACTGAACCCCAATAACAGAGGAGCGACTGTTGACTGTGCGTACAGCACTTCTGGACGGCAACTGGCGGTGTTGGAGCCCAGGGACAGGTGGAGGAGGAGGAGGTTGGAGGAGGTAGGAGGGATTGCCACACACACAGCAGGGGAACAGCTGACGTTACTAAACCCCAATAACAGAGGAGCGACTGTTGACTGTGCGTACAGCACTTCTGGACGGCAACTGGCGGTGTTGGAGCCCAGGGACAGGTGGAGGAGGAGGAGGTTGGAGGAGGTAGGAGGGATTGCCACACACACAGCAGGGGAACAGCTGACGTTACTGAACCCCAATAACAGAGGAGGGACTGTTGACTGTGCGTACAGCACTTCTGGACGGCAACTGGCGGTGTTGGAGCCCAGGGACAGGTGGAAAAGCAGAGGAACACAATGTAGGCCGAAGCCTGAGAAAGTCGAAAGGGAACCTTTAACCCCCCCCCCAAGGCGTTTGTAGCTGAAAGAGCCAGCTTGTGCAGCACAAAAGATGCAAAAGGAAAAGGTGGCTCTTTTCATCATGCTCCTTGCAAACACAGAACTAAACACTTATAAAATGTGTCCCCTGCAACCGTAAAACCGTCCCGGAGGTGGGACTTTCCTTCGTAATGTGACGCAGCCCAGCCGTCATTCCTACCCCCCCGGCGCCGCGCACCGGCTCCTCAGCGTTGTTTTATTCCGTCCAGGAGCCTGCGCTGTTATGTTATCCCGTGGCCAGGCACACTTAGCGCTGCCCGTCTTCTGGCATCATTTGGTGTCTGGATGGCTGCGCCTGTGCGGCCGCGCTGGCAGAGAGCCCGCCTCGCAGTGTCTTCTGATTTAATCCCACTGGGGGCCTGGGATCCATGGACATGCGCAGTGCATATCTGAACCTCCACCTCTCACTCATCTCCCTATGGCTTCTTCAGACTGTGCGGTGTCACGGCCGTGGCATGCTGTTAGGGACCAGCTGACACCGAACAGTCTGAAGAAGCCATAGGGAAATGAGTGAGAGGTGGAGGTTCAGATATGCACTGCGCATGTCCATGGATCCCAGGCCCCCAGTGGGATTAAATCAGAAGACACTGCGAGGCGGGCTCTCTGCCAGCGCGGCCGCACAGGCGCAGCCATCCAGACACCAAATGATGCCAGAAGACGGGCAGCGCTAAGTGTGCCTGGCCACGGGATAACATAACAGCGCAGGCTCCTGGACGGAATAAAACAACGCTGAGGAGCCGGTGCGCGGCGCCGGGGGGGTAGGAATGACGGCTGGGCTGCGTCACATTACGAAGGAAAGTCCCACCTCCGGGACGGTTTTACGGTATCAGTGGACACATTTTATAAGTGTTAAGTTCTGCGTGTGCAAGGAGCTAAACAAAAATAGCTACCTTTTCCTTGTGCAGCATTACTGCTGCACAAGGTGGCTCTTTCAGTAACAAACGCCTTGGGGGGGGGGGGACAGATTCCCTTACATTTCAGTTGTTGTGTCAGCGTGGCGGTCGCATGACACATTGCCGGCTACACAGCTGGGGATCAGCTGACGTTACTGAAACCCAATAACACTGGGTCGTATGTTTTGACTGTGCAGACGGCACGTCTGAGCCTCAACTGGCGGTGTTGGAGCCCAGGAATTTAAGTTCAGGTGGTAGAAAGATGAACACAACAGGAGACCTGGATAACGTATACAGTGACCTAATTATTCAATCAGGAGGAGGAGTGGCAAATTCCGGCGAGATCCAGGCCTTGTTCATTTTCAGGAAAGTAAGCCGGTCAACGTTATCGGAGGATAGTCGCATGCGACGGTCAGTTAGTACACCACCTGCAGCACTAAAGACACGTTCCGATAATACACTGGCCGCAGGGCAAGACAGCACCTCCAATGCATACTGGCTTAGCTCTGGCCATGTATCCAGCTTTGAGACCCAAAACTTGAAAGGGGAAGAGCCGTCTGGGAGTACAGCAAGAGGGCAAGACATGTAGTCTGTCACCATCTGACGGAACCGTTGCCTCCTGCTGACTGGAGCCGTCTGTGATGGTGTAGACTTTTGTGGCGGGCACAGAAAACTGTGCCACAGTTCGGCCATACTGGTCTTGCCTTGGGCAGAGGCACTGCTTCTGCTCCCTCTTTGTGCAGAGCCTCCACCACGGCCTGGACGCACTGAGCTGCTTTGGAATGCACTAGCAGCACTTCTCTCAGTTGGAATGGAGAAGATGATGGAATTGACCAGTGTGTCTTGGTACTCCCGCATTTTTCGCTCCCGGTTCAACGGTGTGATGAGGCTTTCTACGTTGTCCCGGTAGCGAGGATCGAGGAGGGTGAACACCCAATAATCAGACATGTTGAGAATGTGGGCGATGCGGCGGTCGTTTCTCAGGCACTGCAGCATGTAATCCACCATGTGCTGCAGACTGCCAACTGCCCAAGAAACGCTGTCCCCTGCTGGAGGCGTGATCTCTGCCCGCTCGTCATCACCCCACCCTCGCTGTACACACTGAGTACTGGACAATTGTGTAACTCCCTCCTCTGGACGGATGTCTTCCTCCTCCATTGACTCCTCCTCATCCTCCTCACAAACGGTCCCCTGCCTACGCGTTTGTGAGGAACCACGTGGCGCTGACTGTCCAGAAGATGATGGAAATGGTGAATCCTCATCCTCCACCTCTTCCACAACATCATCCCTTAGCGCTTGCAGTGATTTTTCAAGCAGGCAGATAAGGGGGACAGTCATGCTGACTAGTGCATCATCTGCACTCGCCATCCGCGTGGAATAATCAAAGGGACGCAAAACCTGGCAGACGTCATTCATAGTGGCCCACTCTGTGGTTGTGAAGTCTGTACGGCGCTGACTGCGACTTTTTTGCGCCTGAAGCAGCTGGTACTCCATTACAGCTTGCTGCTGCTCACACAACCGCTCCAACATATGTAACGTGGAATTCCACCTGGTAGGTAGGTCACATATGATGCGATGTTCCGGCAGGCGGTGTCGGCGCTGCAGAGCCGCAATGCGCGCTTTTGCCGTGCTGGAACGCCGCAAGTGAGCACACTCTAGGCGGACCTTGTGCAGCAGTGCATCAAGATCCGGATAGTCCCTCAAAAAGCTCTGCACGACCAAATTGAGCACATGTGCCAGACATGGGATGTGAGTGAGGTTGCCGAGGCCCAGAGCTGCCACCAGATTTCGGCCATTATCACACACTACCATGCCTGGCTGGAGATTCGCTGGCACAAACCACACATCGCTCTCCTGCTTGATGGCATTCCAGAGCTCCTGCGCTGTGTGGCTACGATTCCCCAAGAAAATTAATTTCAAGACGGCCTGTTGACGTTTGGCCACGGCTGTGCTCATGTCGGTCGTAACAGGTACACGTTCATCACGGGTCCATGTGGAGGTGGACTGTGACGGCTCCTGCAGCGATGATTCTGAGGAACTGGTGTAAGAGGAGGAGTCAATGCGTACAGAATGGATTCCTGCAATCCTTGGAGTGGGCAGGACACGTCCTGCGCCACTCGCACGGTCTGTACCCGGCTCAACGACATTAACCCAATGGGCAGTGAGGGAAAGGTATCGCCCCTGTCCATGTTGACTGGTCCACGCATCGGTGGTGAGGTGGACCTTGCTACTGACGGCGTTCAGTAGCGCGTGTTTTATGTGTCCCTCCACATGCTTCTGCAGGGCAGGGACGGCTTGCCTGCTGAAGTAAAAGCGGCTGGGCACATTGTACTGTGGGACTGCCAATGACATCAAGTCACGGAAGCTGTCAGTCTCCACCAGCCTGAATGACAGCATTTCCAGTGACAGAAGTTTGGCAATGCCTGCAGTCAGAGCCTGTGCTCGTGGGTGGTTTGACGAGAAAGGCCGCCTTTTCTCCCATGCCTGTACTACCGATGGCTGTAGACTGGGCTGGGAGTGTGTGGATGACTGGGAAAGTGGCGCTGCGGGTGGAATTACAGCGGGTCTCTGGACAACAGGGGCAGAGGTTCTTCCACGGCGATCCTGGGAGGACGCCGAACCAGCTGCGTGTGAGGTAGAGGAAGAGGCAACACGAGCTGAAGAGGTGGTAGCTGCCGCTGTTGGTTGGCCTACCTCTTCAGTGTGTTTTTCTAACTCCGCCGGGTGCCTGTTGCGCACATGTTTCCACATGTTGGAGGTATTGAGGTTGCTGACATTTTTCCCTCTTTTGACTTTTTGATGACACACGTTGCATCTGACATAGCAAATGTCATCTGCAACTGTGTCAAAAAAGGACCAGGCACTGCAAGTCTTGGGAGCGCCCTTTTTGGCTTTTGGAAGAGACATGCTCCTAACGGGTGCCAAAGCGGAGGCTGCAGGATCCGCAGTCTTCCCCCTCCCTCTCCCTCTTTGGGCCGTACGGGGAATCTCTTCCTCAGAGCTGCTCCCACCACCTTCCTGTCCCTCACGCCAAGATGGGTCGAGGACCTCATCATCTACACTACCCTCTGCCCCCAACTGCTCCTCCTGGGTAGTCTCAGCAGCAGAGCACGCACCAGTAAGTGGCACCTGAGTGTCATCATCAGCTGATGCGGCCTGCGATGTGGTGACCGGAGCCACTGGCCCACCCGCCTCTTCAGAGGAAGACAGAAAAAGCTGTTGGGCATCACTGCACCCTGCCTCTTCTTCCATTTCTCCAATGCTGCTTGGCTGGCCCCCTGTTTCCAAGCCAAGAGATTCAGAGAACAGAAGTAGAGACGGCTCCTGTCCTGGGCTCTCTGTCTGCCTGGGCAATTTGGCAGGTGGTGAAGAGACAGATGGCTGCTCTCCAGTGCTCTGTGTCTGAGAGGATGTGGCACTAATGGAAGTTGATGCATTAGCTGCCATCCATCCGACAACAGCTTCAATTTGTTCTTCACGCAGCAGCGGTGTACGGCGCTCGGACACAAAGCTTCGCATGAACGACTGTTGCCTGGTGAAAGTGGGTGCTGATGAGTCACCGGTGCCCGCAGCAGGCACAGAATCCCCACGTCCCCTCCCTGCTCCGCGACGGCTCCCACGCCCCCGTGCCTTACTCACTGCCTTCTTCATCTTGGTTGACTGATAAAGATAAGCAGAAAAGTACTAACGGATTTGTGTGCTTATTCCTGAGCAACTCCTCCTAACAGGTATAAGAAGCACTAATTATCTAAAGTGTGGACTAGACTTTAATATGAGCTAATGTGGCCTACAGAAATGTAAAGTGGTGTAACTGGTGTGTTTGGTGAACTTTATTATTTATTTATTTTTTGGGGGCTGAACTGACAACAGATAGAGCTGCAGTCACACGGAGACCGTGCAGACAGACGTAAACGGCGCTACAAGGCCCAAAAACCCTCCTCTACTTTATCCTATGTAGTGTTTTTCCACAAATTAGCTGGAGACGGGTGGAAAGACACTAATAGGATTTTTTTGAATAAATTAGCAGCAGACTACACTATTTGGAAAAAAAAGAAAATTGATTTGGCGGTATGACGCAGTGAAAAACCCTGAGCTGGAGACAACCAGGCTATAGCTGCTCACAGATTACAGGGCGAGCTGCAGTCACACGGAGACCGTGCAGACAGCCGTAAACGGCGCTGCAAGGCCCAAAAACCCTCCTCTACTTTATCCTATGTAGTGTTTTTCCACAAATTAGCTGGAGATGGGTGGAAAGACACTAATAGGATTTTTTTAAATTAATTAGCAGCAGACTACACTACTTTGAAAAAAAAGAAAATTGATTTGGCAGTATGACGCAGTGAAAAACCCTGAGCTGGAGACAACCAGGCTATAGCTGCTCACAGATTACAGGGCGAGCTGCAGTCACACGGAGACCGTGCAGACAGCCGTAAACGGCGCTGCAAGGCCCAAAAACCCTCCTCTACTTTATCCTATGTAGTGTTTTTCCACAAATTAGCTGGAGACGGGTGGAAAGACACTAATAGGATTTTTTTAAATTAATTAGCAGCAGACTACACTACTTTGAAAAAAAAGAAAATTGATTTGGCGGTATGACGCAGTGAAAAACCCTGAGCTGGAGACAACCAGGCTACAGCTGCTCACAGATTACAGGGCGAGCTGCAGTCACACGGAGACCGTGCAGACAGCCGTAAACGGCGCTGCAAGGCCCAAAAACCCTCCTCTACTTTATCCTATGTAGTGTTTTTCCACAAATTAGCTGGAGACGGGTGGAAAGACACTAATAGGATTTTTTTAAATTAATTAGCAGCAGACTACACTACTTTGAAAAAAAAGAAAATTGATTTGGCGGTATGACGCAGTGAAAAACCCTGAGCTGGAGACAACCAGGCTACAGCTGCTCACAGATTACAGGGCGAGCTGCAGTCACACGGAGACCGTGCAGACAGCCGTAAACGGCGCTGCAAGGCCCAAAAACCCTCCTCTACTTTATCCTATGTAGTGTTTTTCCACAAATTAGCTGGAGACGGGTGGAAAGACACTAATAGGATTTTTTTTAATTAATTAGCAGCAGACTACACTACTTGGGAAAAAAAAAAAAAAAAGGAACAGTATGAGGCAATGAACCACCCTCCCTGAACTGAATACAACCAGCTATGGATGGCCTATGTGGCTGCACTCAGACTGGAGACTGGGCTGCACTCACACACACACACACACAGACCCTGCAGATCGCTGTGAAAACAGCGCTACAAGGCAAAAGCAAGGTGAATAGTAGGTGAACACAGCGGTTGCTAAATTAGCCTTTGGAAAGCACAAAGAAGCAAATCGCTATCTCTAAACTGTCCCTCAGTCAGCAAACAGCGTCCTGTCACTAACTGAATTCACAGCAGAGTGATCGCAAAATGGCGCCAGCGACTTTTAAACTGCATCATGACATCATTACACCAGCCAATCACAGCCTTGCCAGTAGTTTCATGCCCTCCATGCTAAACAGGATGTGCCCACACTTGGAATCAATCTCATTGGCTGAATTTCTGCTTTTTGAATCTTAGAACTTCCGATTCCGGTATCCGATACGCGGCAAGTATCGGAATCCCGGTATCGGAATTCCGATACCGCAAGTATCGGCCGATACCCGATACTTGCGGTATCGGAATGCTCAACACTACTGAGGACCCATTCTGCAGATAAATGTGGTCCCAGTTAGAATTTCTACCATGTTTTGGACTATAAGATGCACACTAGGTTTAGGCAGCAGAAAAATGGGAGCATTTTTTTCCTACTAATTAAAACATCTCTAGTGGTGTAAAGTGGAGGGGTCGTTATCGCTAATTTTAATGTACAGGAGTAGAATAGGGAGGTAATAAATCTAATGTTAGTGTATCTCTGCAGTGTGTTTCTTACACATACAGCTCTGTTACATGCCCATAGACATACCCAACTCTGCTGCATGCCCATTAATATAGTTGACTCTTCTACATGTATAGACATACATGGCTCTGCTTCATGCCCTTATACATACACAGTTTTGCTACATGCCCATAGACATATACAGCCCTGCTACATGCACATAGACATACATGGCTCTGCTACATGCAAACTACATGCACATATACACACACACACAACTATGCTACAAGTACATTTACTTACATACATACATTACCCCATATTGCAGTTCCCGATCAGGACCTCTATGGAGGCTGCAGGAGTTGTACATTTGAAGGACCTTCCCCTTGATTAACTCAAGCACTCTCAAGTCATGTGATCAGTCACTTAACCTGGAAGGCTCGGGAATTACTTGTGCAGAAGGCCCTTCAGCTGCTCGGCTCCTGCAGCCTCTGTTCCGGCCCGTAGTTTCCTCTGTTGCTGTGTGCCGATCGCACAGATCAATGTCAGACAGAAGGAGAGGGCGCTCTCTCTGTGATCGAGGAGAACATGGTGTCAAAGCTCTCCTCCATCACAGGAAGCGGTCTCTGGACTATAAGATGCAAACACTTTTTAGGAAGAGATTTTCTTGTTAAAAAATGCATCTTACAGTCTGAAAAATATGGTAATTTTTGTCTTTGTTCTGGATAATTTAGCCAAAAATGATGTGCAGCTGTAATTTGTAAAGACACATTGGAAAAACATCATAATTCACTAAAACCTTAAGTGATATATGCCTACAGTCTGTAATTCTGACATAAAAACATTGGCGACATTTATAAGTTCACAGTTCACTGGGTGTCACCTGCTAAATTGCAGTGCAAGACTAGTGAATGGGTCGCATTGCCACCGTGAGGGTGTTACGGCATGGCAAGTCAGCAAAGTCTGTCATGGCTGGGCTTTTTGCAACTTGCTTGTCATAGTCACATTACCCTCGAGATCATAAAGCAATGTTGCCATCTAGCCCCAGCCTAAATTGTAAAACAGTGATAGCTACAATCTTAACAATCTGTACAAGGTCATCTTGCTTCAAAAAAAATGGACATATTATAATTTTTTTAAAGACAAGGAAGAAAGACCCCTAATTTTTACAGACTGTCAAGGAATTTCTGGAAGGTTGGCAACTTTGGTACCACAGTGAGGACCTACAAGTGCTTCTTAGGCTGGTTTCACACTTGCGTTTTGATCTGCAGCGTTTGTAAAAAAAAACGCATGTGGTGAATAGACGCATGTGTTTTTGCATGCAGAAAAAAAAACCGCGGCATTTTGACACGTTTACATGCGTTTTTTCCTGCATTTGCGTTTTTGAAACGCATGCTGAGAAGTGTGTGACAGCTGCCAATCATCAAAATCAACTAGAAAACCCACTATTAATAGAATTAGCTAGGGTTAGGGTTAGGGATAGGGTTAGGGTTAGGATCCCTAGGGTTAGGTTTAGGGTTAGGAGTAGGGTTAGGGTTAGTGTTAGGGGTAGGGTTAGGGTTTGGATCCCTAGGGTTAGGGTTAGGGGTAGCTTTTTATTAGAAGAATGTCCTGGTCACCAGGTCACTGATAAGCCACCCCCCACCATCAAGGTGATAAAGGGATCCAAACCCTACCCCTAACCCTAACCCTATCCCTAACCCTAGGGATCCAAACCCTAACCCTAACCCTACCCCTAACCCTACCCCTAACCCTAACCCTAGGGATCCAAACCCTAACCCTACCCCTAACCCTAACCCTAACGCTAACCCTAGGGATCCAAACCCTAACCCTAACCCTACCGCTAACCCTAACCTTAACCCTAACCCTAACGCTAGGGATCCTAGGGATCCATAGGGATTGGCTATTATGTTGACCTGGAGACCAGGACATTCTTCTAATAAAAAGCTTTGTTCAATGTGGACACCCCAAGATATACGGTATTGCTATAGAGTACTAAAAATATAAACTCGGAGAATATTCACTGTCATATTGTTAGGTTTAGGTTTAGGGGTAGGGTTAGGGTTAGGGTTAGGGGTAGGGTTAGGGTTTGGATCCCTAGGGTTAGGGTTAGGGTTAGGGGTAGGGTTAGGGTAAGGGTTAGGATCCCTTTATCACCCTGATGGTGGGGGGTGGCTTATCAGGGTGTATTCTTGTTTTTTTGTATAAAAACGCATGCGTTTAAAACGCAAGCAAACGCATGTACGCAAAAACGCATGCGTTTCCATAGACATCAATGTATTTTTTGCCACAAATCAAAAGCAAATGAACGCATACGTTTTTTTGCGGCAAAAAAAGCCTCTGAAAATTACTACATGTTGCATTTCTGCAAAAGAACGCATGCAGCAAAAAAAGCATGCGTCGTTAAATGCGGCAAAACGCGTACAAAAAAAACGCATGCGTTTTTAATGTTAAACATAGGGGAAAAAAACGCATGTGTTTTTTTCGGTAAAAATGCTGCAGATCAAAACGCAAGTGTGAAACCAGCCTAAATTAGAATATCATCAAAAAGGTAATTTATTTCAGTTATTCAATACAAAAAGTGAAACTCATATATTATATACAGTAGAGTCATTATTACAAACAGAGTGATCTATTTCAAGTGTTTATTTCTGTTAATGTTGATGATTATGGCTTACAGCCAAGGAAAACCCCAGAGTCATTATCTCAGTAAATTAGAATACTTTATAGCAGCGGCTTGAGAAATGATTTTAAAATGCAAAATGTTGATCTACTGAAATGTATGTTCAGTAAATGCACTCAATACTTGGTCAGGGCTCCTTTTGCATCAATTACTGCATCAATTCAGAGTGACATGGAGGAAATCAGCCAGTGGCACTACTGAAGTGTTATGGAAGCCCAGATTACTTTGATAGCAGCCTTCAACTCATCTGCATTGTTGGGTCTGGTGTCTCTTATCTTCCTCTTGACAATACCCCATAAATTCTCTATGTGGTTAAGGTCAGATGAGTTTGCTGGCCAATCAAGCACAGTGATACTGTTGATTTTAAACCAGATATTGGTACTTTTGGCAGTGTGGACAGATGCCAAGTCAAGCTGGAGATGAAGTGCTATAAAATTTCCTGGTAGACAGCGGCGCTGACTTTGGTCTTGATGAAACACAGCGGACCTACATCAGCAGATGAGATGGCTCCTCAAACCATCACTGATTGTGGAAACTTCACACTAGACCTCAAGTAGATTGTGTGCCTCTCCATTCTTCCTCCAGACTCTGGGACCTTGATTTCCAAATGAAATGCAAAATTAACTTTCATCTGAAAACAACACCTTGGACCACCGAGCAACAATCCAGTTCTTTTTCTGCTTGGCCCAGGTAAGACGCTTCTGGCATTGTCTATTGGTCATGAGTGGCTTGACACAAGGAATGCAATGCTTGTAGCCCACATCCTGGATATGTCTGTGTGTGGTGGTTCTTGAAGCAATGTCTCCAGCAGCAGTCCTCTCCTTGTGAATCTCCCCCAAATTTTTGAATAACATTTTCTTAACAATCCTTTCAAGACTGTGGTTATCCCGATTGCTTGTGCACCTTTTTCTACCACACTTTCTCCTTCCACTCAATTCTCTATTGTTATGCTTGGATACAGCACTCTGTGAGCAGCCAGCTTCTTTAGCAATGACCTTTTGTGGCTAACCCTCCTTGTGGAGTCTGTCAATGACAGCCATCTGGACAGCTGTCAAATCAGCAGTCTTTCCCATGATTGTGGAGCCTACTGAAACAGGCTAAGGGACCTTTTTAAACGCATAGGAAGCCTTTGCAGGTGTTTTTTGTTAATTATTCTAATTTACTGAGATAATGACTTTTGGGTTTTCATTGGCTGTAAGCCATAATCATTAACATTAACAGAAATAAACACTTGAAATAGATTACTCTGCTTGTAATGACTATATATAATATAAGTGTTTCACTTTTCGTATTGAAGAACTAAAATAAATTAACTTTTTAATGAAATTCTAATTTAGTGATAAGCCGTGCACTTGTATAAATATGCCAAATGTCCCTGATGAAAACACCCTTTAAATCTCTAAACTTTGAAAATATTGTACCGTATGCTCCAAAATTTTGTGTAGCACTGTAATATATATTGACATTTTATGAAAATAATGGTTTATGTTTATTATTACTAGTGATGAGCGAATATACTCGTTGCTCGGGTTTTCCCGAGCACACTCGGGTGATCTCCGAGTATTTATGACTGCTCGGAGATTTAGTTTTCCTTGCCTCAGCCGGATGATTTATAGCTAGTGTTGAGCATTCCGATACTGCAAATATCGGGTATCGGCCGATACTCGCTGTATGGGAATTCCGATACCGAGTTCCAATATTTTTGTGATATCGGAAATCGGAATCGGAAGTTCCTATAAGCTCCCAGGCGTGTGCGGTGCGTATGGTTCCCAGGGTCTGGAGGAGAGGAGACTCTCCTTCAGGCCCTGGGATCCATATTCATTTAAAAAATAAAGAATAAAAATAAAAAATATGGATATACTCACCCTCGGACGGCCCCTGGACCTCAGCGGTGCAACCGGCAGCCTCCGTTCCTAAGAATGCAGTGAGTGTAGGACCTGCGATGACATCGCGGCTTGTGATTGGTTGCGTGAGCTGTCACATGAGCGGTCACGCGACCAATCACAAGCCACGACGTCATCGAAGGTCCTTCACTCTGCATTCTTAGGAACGGAGCAGAATCTACACAACAAAAATGACTAACGGGTCCAAATATATATAGAAAATTACCATTTATTAATTTAAAAACAGCCACAATATATAAAAAAAATCCAAAGTGTAAAGTAAGGATATGTAAGATGTTGCATACAATAGAAAATATTGCAAAAGTTAAGACGCGCACAGGGCATAAAGATGGACATGAGGTGAAACCAGTAACCTCATGAATAAAGAGAACCAGTAATACCCATATAGTACCACCTCAAGCAGAGGGGATTATATCGAATAGTATGCACTCTAATGTGCCCTCCATAATACCAAAATAGTGCCTGAGACACCATGCGTAGTAAGAAAGAAACCGCCACATATAAATAAATCAGTCCATAATTACCGAATAATAGTGGCGATCCCGGGCACAACCGTCTCCTATGACCCAGCGCGTCAGCCCCGACGCGCATTTCGGACCTTTCCTTCTTCCAAGGGGGCCTAACATACCGTGCAATATCTTGCCTTATATAGCTACATTACAATGCAGCCAGCTGGCTAAGCGATGCCGCAAGGACCGGAAGCTGGATCCCCGGACGGAAGTGACGTGCACATCCACCTGGCAACAGCGACGCCGGCCGGCGTCGGCGACACGTGACAGCAGGCCCTACAGGACACCGCTCATCACAGAAGACGCCGAAGGTCGCCCGGGGGCACCAGGCCATGGGGGATATGCGCGTGCAGGCACGGAGCCACAGCTTTGTCCGGCGGCATAGATGACATATTTAGAGAAATTCCCAATGAACACAAATAAGAAAAAAAGACAAAAGAAAGAAAAATAGAAAACCTATACCAGTGAATTAACCCCTTTGTGCCACCCACCGTACTAGTATGGCGCTGCCGGCACTGCATTTGTGCCAGCCGCAGTACTAGTACGGCGGGCCGATCACCGCGGTCTCGCGCTGAGCGCCGCGGTGATCGGGTGCGGGTGTCAGCTGTATATGACAGCTGACACCCCGCAGCAATGCCCATGATCGGCGCTGTCCCCGATCGCGGGCATTTAACCCCTCTGATGCCGCTGTCAATAGTGACAGCGGCATAGAGGGGGATCGCGCGGGGACGGGGGCTCCCTGCGCTCTCCCACCGGAGATGGAGTCCCCGGATCCAAGATGGCCGCGGGACTCCTTCCGGGTCATGAGATGACCCTGCTTGCCGGCATCTGCTGAGAATTCCTCATAGCAGGCGCCGGCAAGCCTCTGCCTTTGCCTGTCACATCGGTTATCTGACAGAGTGCTGTGCACACTGTCAGATCACCGATCTGTGATGTCCCCCCCTGGGACAAAGTAAAAAAGTAAAAAAAAATTTTTCCACATGTGTAAAAAAAAAAAAAAAAAAAAAATATTCCCATAAATACATTATCTAAATAAAAAACAATCACACATTAAAAGTACACATATTTAGTATCGCCGCGTCCGTAATGACCCCACCTATAAAACTATATCACTAGTTAACCCCTTCAGTGAACACCGTAAGTAAAAAAAAAAAAACGAGGCAAAAAACAACGCTTTATTCTCATACCGCCAAACAAAAAGTGGAATAACACCCGATCAAAAAGACGGATATAAATAACCATGGTACCGCTGAAAACATCATCTTGTCCCGCAAAAAAAAAGCCACCATACAGCATCATCAGCAGAAAAATAAAAAAGTTATAGCTCTCAGAATAAAGCGATGCAAAAACAATTATTTTTTTTATATAAAATAGTTTTTATTGTGTAAAAGCGCCAAAACATAAAAAAATTACATAAATGAGGTATAGCTGTAATTGTACTGACCCTAAGAATAAAACTGCTTTATCCTTTTTACCAAACGCGGAACTGTATAAACGCCCCCCCTAAAAGAATTTCAGGAATTGCTGGTTTTTGTTCATTCTGCCTCCCAAAAATCGGAATAAAAAGCGATCAAAAAATGTCATGTACCAGAAAATGGTACCAATAAAAACGTCTACTCGTCCCGCAAAAAACAAGATCTCACATGACTCTGTGGACCAAAATATGGAAAAATTATAGCTCTCAAAATGTGGTGATGCAAAAACTATTTTTTGCAATAAAAAGCGTCTTTTAGTGTGTGATGGTTGGGAACCATAAAAATCCGCCCAAAAAACTCTATAAAAGTAAATCAAATCCCCCTTCATCACCCCCTTAGTTAGGGAAAAATAATAAAATTGTAAAAAATATATTTATTTCCATTTTCCCGTTAGGCTATTTTCACACTAGCGTCGGTACGGGGCCGTCGCACTGCGTCGGCCCGACATACCGACGCATACTGTGCAAGCGCCGCACAACGGGGGCAGCGGATGCTGTTTTTCCACGCATCCGCTGTCCCATTGTGAGGTGCGGGGAGGTGGGGGCGGAGTTCCAGCCGCGCATGCGCGGTCGGAAATGGTGGACCGTCGGCACAAAAAAAGTTACATGTAACGTTTTTTGCTGCCGGCGGTCCACCACAACACAACGCAACCGTTGCACGACGCTTGCGACGTGTGTCAATACGTCGCTAATGTTAGTCTATGGGGAAAAAATGCATCCTGCAGATGACTTTGCAGGATGCGTTTTTTCGATAAAAAAAAGGACGCATTGCGACGTATGCAAAAAAACGCTAGTGTGAAAGTAGCGCTAGGGTTAGGACTAGGGTTAGGGCTAGGGTTAGGGCTGGGGTTAGGGCTAGGGTTAGGGCTGGGGTTAGGGTTGGGGTTAGGGTTTCAGTTAGAATTGGGGAGTTTTCACTGTTTAGGCACATCAGGGGCTCTCCAAACACAACATGGCGTCCAATCTCAATTCCAGCCAATTCTGCTTTGAAAAACTAAAACAGTGCTCCTTCCCTGCCGAGTTCTCCTGTGCGCCCAAACAGTGGTTCCCCCCAACATATGGGGTATCAGCGTTCTCAGGACAAGTTGGACAACAACTTTTGGGGTCCAATTTGTCCTGTTACCCTTGGGAAAATAAAAACGTGGGGGCTAAAATATAATTTTTGTGGAAAAAAATATATTTTTTATTTTCGCGGCTCTGCGTTATAAACTGTAGTGAAACACTTGGGGGTTCAAAGTTCTCACAACACATCTAGATAAGTTCCCTGGGGGGTCTAGTTTCCAATATGGGGTCACTTGTGGGGGGTTTCTACTGTTTAGGTACATCAGGGGCTCTGCAAATGCAACATGACACCTGCAGACCAATCCATCTAAGTCTGCAATTCAAACGGCGCTCCTTCCCTTCCGAGCTCTGCCGTGCACCCAAACAGTGGTTCCCCCCCATATATGGGGTATCAGCGTACTCAGGACAAATTGGACAACAACTTTTGTTGTCCAATTTCTCCTGTTATCCTTGGGAAAATAAAAACGTGGGGGCTAAAATATAATTTTCGTGGAAAAAAAAATATTTTTTATTTTCACGGCTCTGCGTGATAAACTGTAGTGAAACACTTGTTGGTTCAAAGTTTTCACAACACATCTAGATAAGTTCCGTGGGGGTCTAGTTTCCAATATGGGGTCACTTGTGGGGGGTTTCTACTGTTTCGGTACATCAGGGGCTCTGCAAATGCAACATGACACCTGCAGACCAATCCATCTAAGTCTGCATTTCAAACGGCGCTCCTTCCCTTCCGAGCTCTGCCGTGCGCCCAGACAGTGGTTCCCCCCAATGTATGGGGTATCAGCGTACTCAGGACAAATTGTACAATAACTTTTGTGGTCCAATTTCTCCTGTTACCCTTGGGAAAAAAAAATTGCGGGCTAAAACATCATTTTGTGGAAAGAAAAAATGATTTTTTAATTTTCACAGCGCTACATTCTAAACTTTAGTGAAACAATTGGGGGTTAAAAGTGCTCACCACACATCTAGATAAGTTCCTTAGGGGGTCTTCTTTCCAAAATGGTGTCACTTGTGGGGGTTTCCACTGTTTAGGCACGTCAGGGGCTCTCCAAACACGACATGGGTTCCGATCTCAATTCCAGCCAATTTTGCATTGAAAAGTCAAATGGCGCTCCTTCCCTTCCGAGCTCTACCATGTGCCCAATCAATGGTTTACCCCAATATGTGGGGTATCGGCGTACTCAGGACAAATTGTACAACGACTTTTTTGGTCCAATTTCTCCTGTTACCCTTGGTAAAATAAAACAAATTGGATCTGAAGTAAAAATTTTGTGAAAAAAAGGTTAAATGTTCAATTTTTTTTAAACATTCCAAAAATTCCTGTGAAGCACCTGAAGGGTTAATAAACCTTTTAAATGTGGTTTTGAGTACATTGAGGGGTGCAGTTTTTAGAATGGTGTCACTTTTGGGCACTTTCTGTCATATAGACCCCTCAAAGTCACTTCAAGTGTGAGGTGGTCCGTAAAAAAAATGGTTTTGCAAATTTTGTTGCAAAAATGAGAAATCGCTGGTCAACTTTTAACCCTTATAACTCCCTAACAAAAAAAAATTATGTTTCCAAAATTGTGCTGATGTAAAGCAGACATGTGGGAAATGTTGTTTATTAACTATATTATGAGATATACCTCTCTAATTTAAGGGCATAAAACCTAAAAGTTTGAAAATTGCTAAATTTTCATAATTTTCGACAAATTTTTGTTTTTTTCACAAATAAATGCAAATTATATCGAAGAAGTTTTCCACTATCATGAAGTACAATATGTCACGAGAAAACAGTCTCAGAATCAGCAGGATCCGTTGAAGCGTTTTAGAGTTATGACCTCATAAAATGACAGTGGTCAGAATTGTAAAAATTGGCCCTGTCACTTAGGTGAAAACAGGCTTTGGGGTGAAGGGGTTAAGAGGTGGCACCTTAAAAACATGACACAACCAATACACCATAGACTACATAATATATAAATAAATGCAGAATCATGAGACTTGATTGAAGTATAGAAATGGCTCTCCTGTCTTCATTATAATAGGACCATTCATTATTGGAATCTTCTCCATCAATTAGTCCTTATTTACACGCTTAGACCCACAATCACCAATATACGAGTGTGAGAAGAATACACAGGCACTATTTTGGTATTATGGAGGGCACATTAGAGTGCACACTATTTGATATAATCCCCTCTGCTTGAGGTGGTACTATATGGGTATTACTGGTTCTCTTTATTCATGAGGTTACTGGTTTCACCTCATGTCCGTCTTTATGCCCTGTGCGCGTCTTAACTTTTGCAATATTTTCTATTGTATGCAACATCTTACATATCCTTACTTTACACTTTGGATTTTTTTTTATATATTGTGGCTGTTTTTAAATTAATAAATGGTAATTTTCTATATATATTTGGACCCGTTAGTCATTTTTGTTGTGTAGATTCTGCTATATGTTAAGATAATGATGGGGTATGATTAGTCCGTTTGGCACACACAGGGATTTGATCATTGTTTCTTCCAAATCTACTGTGATATTATGTGGCTCTGTTCATTAAGAATCTTGTATTCTTAGGAACGGAGGCAGACGCTTGCAGCGGTGACAGCCAGGGCCCGTCCGAGGGTGAGTATATCCATATTTTTTACTTTTATTCTTTATTTTTTACATGAATATGGATCCCAGGGCCTCAAGGAGAGTTTCCTCTCCTTCAGACCCTGGGAACCATCCAGGATCACTTCCGATATTTGTGTCCCATTGACTTGTATTGGTATCGGGCATCGGCGATATCTGATATTTTTTGGATATCGGCCGATCCAATCCGATACCGATACTTTCAAATATCGGAAGGTATCGCTCAACACTATTTATAGCTGTTAGCCAGCCTGAGTACATGTGGGGGTTGCCTGGTTGCTAGGGAATCCCCACATGTAATCAAGCTGTCTAGTAGCCGCAAATCATCTAGCTGCGGCAAGGAAAACTAAATCTCCGAGCAGTCATAAATACTCGGAGACCACCCAAGCAACGAGTATATTCGCTCATCACTAATTATTACCTAATAAATACACAAGCAATGTACTTTTTTGACAGTGCTAACAAAAAGCGACATGGACAGAAAGGATGGACAACAGATTAATACTCCAGCACCAGTGAGGAATTTACGGACACTTTGCACATGGACACTTTAGACAATGCCACAACCAGTATTGAGCAATCTTTCCCTTTAGGAAACCAACCAGACATGGCAGCAAGAGGTGGAAATACAACCACAGGGATAAAAAGGAAACAAGTGTCCCGGTAAGACAATCACTGGTGTTTTCTAAAAAGGTCGGCGTGATAACAGGAGAAGAGGTGTATAATTGGGTGTCGTAAGCATAGAGATGGTACTGGAAACCAAATCTACTGATTGTTTGTCCAGTAGGGGCAGTATACAAAGAGAAGAGGAGGGGGCCTAGGACCGATCCTTGAGGAACCCCAACAGTAAGGGGAAGGTGAGAGGAGGAGGAACCAGCAAAACATACAGTGAAGGATCGGTCAGAGAGATAGGAGGAGAACCAGGAGAGAATGGTGTCCTTGAGGCCGATGGAGCGGAGCATATTGAGGAGGAGCTGATGATCCACAGTATCAAATGCTGCGGAGAGATCCAAGAGAATTAGCATGGAGTAGTGACCATTAGATTTAGCTGTTAGTAGGTCATTAGAGACTTTAGTGAGGGCAGTTTCAGTAGAGTGTAAAGAGCGGAAGCCAGATTGAAGAGGGTTGAGAAGAGAGTTATCTGAGAGATAGTGGGTAAGACGGGAGTGGACCAGGCATTCGAGAAGTTTGGAGATGAAGGGAAGATTAGAGACAGGTCTATAATTAGCGGCACAGTTTTGGTCGAGGGATGGTTTTTTAAGTAATGGATGTATGATGGCATGCTTAAATGAGGAGGGAAAAATACTGGAAGTGAGAGAAAGGTTGAATATTTTTGTTAGGTGAGAGGTGACAGCCGGGGAAAGGGACTGGAGGAGATGTGACGGAATGGGGTCACTGGTGCAAGTGGTCGGGCGAGAAGATGCAAGGAGCCCGACTACTTCTTCTTTTGTAACTGGCTCAAAGTCAGAGAGTGAACTAGATGCAGTGGGGGAGGGAGGACAGTGCATGGTATGAAGAGATTGGGAGATGATTTCTTATCAAATGTGGTCAATTTTTTCTTTGAAGTAATTGGCCAGAACGTCAGCGCGGAGATCCGTGGTTGGGGCCTGCTCTCTTGGGTTGAGTAGGGAATGGAAAGTGTCAAAGAGACGTTTAGTGTTATTTGACAGTGAGGTGATCAGGGTGTTGAAATAGGTTTGTTTGGAGAGGTGAAGGGCAAAGTTGTATGTTTTTAGCATGAACTTATAATGGATGAAATCTTTGGGTAGATTAGATTTTCTCCACAGACGTTCGGCGCACCTGGAGCACCGCTGCAGGAAACGTATTTGCAGCGTGTGCCATGGCTGTCGCCGTCTGTGCTGAGTTGTTCTATGTATAGGAGATGCAACTTCATCCAGGGCACTTTGCAGGGTTTCATTGTAATGCTTCAGAGCAGAATCAGGACATGAGATGGAGGAGATTGGGGCCAATGAGGACTGCAAGTTCTTCATAAGTTTCTGGGTGTTAATGGCCTGTATGTTTCTATAAGTGTGGAAAGTGGGGGTGACCTGAGCGGGATGGCAGTTCTTGATAGAGAATGAAAGAAGGTTGTGGTCAGAGAGCGGGAGAGGGGAGTTTGTGAACTCGTCCACTGAGCAAAGTCAGGAGAAGACCAAGTCAAGGGAGTTTCCATCTTCATGCGTTGGAGAGTTAGTATGCTGCGAGAGGCCGAAAGAGGAGGTTAGAGATTAAAGGTGAGAAGCAGATGGGGAGAGGGGAGAAGCAATGGGGATGTTGAAATCACCCATGATAAGGGTGGGGGTGTCACAGGAGAGAAAGTGTGAAAGCCAGGTGGCAAAGTGATCCAGGAACTGATGAGAGGGGCCGGGAGGACGATACACCACAGCCACTTGCATGGAGAAGGGGACGTAGAGTCTGACAGCATGGACCTCAAAGGAAGGGAATACAAGTGAAGGTACTTGGGGGATAATTTGGAAGGTACATTTTGGTGAAAGGAGCAGACCAACGCCTCCACCTGCTCTGCTGTCTGATCTTGGGGAATGAGAAAAGTGTAGTGCACCATATGAAAGAGCAGCAGCAGCGGTGGTGTCTGACTGCTGGATCCACGTTTCAGTAAGAGTCAGGAGATTAAGAGATACATGCCAATAAAAGCAGTACAAAGGCAGATGTTGAATATGAAGGGGAAATTCCTAGTGTGATCGGAGCCTGTGAATTCATTGTTAATGAAGTGGATAACTACATTTTGAGAGCGGATACTCTATTATTGACTTTGCTCACTGTTTCTAATATTGTGAGTCCTGTTGACTTTGACAATACCATTGGTGCCACACATGATGATCCAACTGTCCCTCCTTTCAGAGGTGGCGTCGCTTCATTATTTATTACACAAGTCACACCAGGCAATGTGGATCATGTTTTCCATGATAGAATATTGAAAGATGTTGAATCCTTGTTATACAACTCAAGTCCATACAATCTTCCAAGTAATGAATGGAAAGCATTAATTTTAAAAAAAAGGAAATATGTAGTAATTCGGAAGTCAGACAAAGGAGGTTATCTGGTTCCATTAACGAAAGAAGCCTAAATAACGGAAGCATTGCAGCAATTGACCGATTTGTCTGCCTGCAAAGTTCTAGAGGGGATCCCACTAACACATTTAAAAATCAATTAAGGTCACTATTGAGGAAATATGTGGACAAAGGCATACTCCCTAAAAAACTAGCTGAAAAATTGTTGCCTGAATTTCCTGAGAAACCATATTGGTGTTACATTCCAACAATCCATAAATCATCTATTAACCCTACCGCTTGTCTAATTGTTTCACGATTAGGTTCTCTCACTGAACCTCTGTCAGAATATTTAGACTGGATTTTGAAACCTATTTTAAATAATATTCCATTTACGTAAATGACACTGGTGCTTTTTTGATGGCGATTAATGAAATTGAATGGCAAAATGATTTTTCTTTAACCTCTATTGATGTAGTCGATCTGTATACCCGAATTCCGTAGCATTTGGGGATTGAGGCGGTTACATATATCTTAAAAAAACAGACAAAAGTGATAACTACATAAATTTTGTTACTGAAGCTTTGAATTTCGTATTATCACACAATGCCTTTCAATTTATTAATAAATGGTATTTACAATACATGGGGACCACGATAGGTACACCTTGCGTTTTCGCCAATCTTTTCTTAGCATATTTGAAACCAAGTATATTACAACTGTAGCAAATTCATACATCAAATACACCAAATCTTATCTGCATTATGTGGATGATTTTTTTGGTATGGTCCGGTACTGAAGAGCAGTTTTTTGAATTTGTTGATTATTTAAATCATTCAAATACTGAGAATATGATATTTACCGCTCAGTTTGGTGACACAAATCTGAATTTTCTGGATGTTACAGTAATGGAGCCAGGACGGTGGCTCATTGGTTAGCAGTGCAGCCTTGCAGTGCTGGGGTCCTGGTTTCAAATCCCAACAAGGATAACATCTGCAAGGAGTTTGCACAATGGGGAAAAAATATTTAGTCAGCAAGATCTCCCACTTAAAAAGATGAGAGAGGCCTGTAGAGAGTGGTAGACCACAACCATGAGAGTCAAAATGAGAAAATAAATCCAGAAAATCTCCTTGTCTGATTTGGCAAGATTTATTTTGCAAAATACAATGAAAAATAAGTATTTACTCACCTAAAATCAAGCAAGATTTCTTGCTCTCACAGACCTGTAAATTCTTCTTTAAGAGGCTCCTCTGTCCTCCACTCATTACCTGTAGCAATGGCACATGTTTGAACTTGTTATCAGTATAAAAGACACATGTCCACAACCTCAAACAGTCACGCTTCAAACTTCACTATGGTGAAGACCAAAGAGCTGTCGAAGGACACCAGAAACAAAATTGCAGCCCTGCACCAGGCTGGGAAGGCTGAATCTGCAAAAGGCAAGCAGTTTAGTGTGATGAAATCAACTGTGGAAGCAATAATAATAAAATGGAAGACATACAAGACCACTGATAATCTCCCCCGATCTGGGGCTCCACGCAAGATCTCACCTCGTGGGGTCAAAATGATCACAAGAATGGTGAGCAAAAATCCCAGAACCACACATGAGGGCCTAGTGAATGACCTGCATAGAGCTGGGACCACCATAACAAAGGCTACCATCAGTAATACACTACACCACCAGGGACTCAGACTCTGCAGTGCAGACGTGCCCCCCTGCTTAAGTCAGTATATGTCCGGGCCCGTCTGAAGTTTGCTAGAGAGCACTTGGATTATCCAGAAGACTATTGGGAGAATGTCAAATAGTCTGATAAAACCAAAGTAAAACTGTTTGGTAGAAACAAAACTCGTCATGTTAGGAGGAGACAGAATTCTGAGTTGCACCCAAAGGACACCATACCTACTGTGAAGCATGGGGGTGGCAACATCATGCTTTAGGGCTGATGCTCTGCAAACGGACCTGGACAACTGATCTGTGTGCATGAAAGAATGAATAGGTGTTATGATCCGGTGACCTTGGAGCCGCATGAAACTTTCTCTGGAGTCGGTGGAACCTGTACTGACCGCAAATCCTGAACTAACACCGCAACTAGAAGTAGCCGTGGGGTGTGCCTAACAAACCCTAGACACCTCGACACAGCCGGAGGACTAAATACCCCTATAGATGGAAATAGGAATGTTACCTCGCCTCAGAGCAGACCCCCAAAGGATAGGCAGCCCCCCACAAATAATGACTGTGAGTAGGAGAAGAATAGACACATGCAGGTAGAAAACAGGATTTAGCAAAAGAGGCCACTCTAGCTAAATAGGAAAGGATAGGACAGATTACTAGGCGGTCAGTATTAAAACCCTTCCAAAAATATCCACAGCAGATAATACAAAAAGTTCCACAATCTAACTAAAGACATGGAATGTATATCTGCCACTCCAGAGAATCCAACAAGACTGAGAAAATACTGACACAATCTAAGCTGGACAAGAAAACGCAAGAATAGCACTGAATTGTGAAGCACACAGCATGTGTGCCACAGAAAAAGAAACCAGACACTTATCTTTGCTGCTTTGGCAGAAAGGCAGGAGGAACCAGGCAGAGGTCCAACACCTCCCAACAACAATTGACAACTGGCAAGGACTAATGAATCCTGCACACCTAAATACCCCAGTCAGAACTGCAATCAGCAGACACACCTGACCAGGACTGCAACCCAGGGACAACTGCATTACCACCTACTACCACCGGAGGGAACCCAAAAGCAGAATTCACAACAAATAGGGCCATATATCGTAAGATTTTGAGTGCAGACCCCCTTCCATCAACATGGACATTGAAGATGAAACTTGGAAGGGTCTTTCAGCATGATAATGATCCCAAGCACACCGCCAGGGCAATGAAGGAGTGGCTTCATAAGAAGCATATGAAGGTCTTAAAGTGGCCTAGCCAGTTTCCAGATCTCAACCCCTTAGAAAACCTTTGGATTGAGTTGAAATTCCATGTTGCCCAGCAACAGGCCCAAACATCACTGCTCTAGAGGAGATATGCATGGAGGAATGGGCCAACATACCGCTAACAGTGTGTGTCAACCTTGTAAAGACTTACAGAAAACGTTTGACCACTGTCATTGCCAACAAAAGATATATAACAAAACATTGAGATGAACTTTTGTTAATGACCAAATACTTATTTTCCACCTTAATTTGCAAAATAAATCTTGCCAAATCAGACAAGTTGATTTTCTGGATTTGTTTTCTCATTTTGACTCTTAACTGTGGTCTACCTATGATGTCAATTACAGGCCTCTCTCATCTTTTTAAGTGGGAGAACTTGCACAATTGGTCGCTGACTAAATACTTATTTTCCCCACTGTATGTTCTCCCCGTGTTTTCTTGTGTTTCCTCTGGGTTCTCCAGTTTCCTCCCACACTCCAAAGACAAACTGATAGGGAATCTAGATTGTGAGCCCCAATTGGGATAGTAATGATAATGTCTGTAAAGCACTGCAGAATTAATGGCGCTATATAAGTAAATAAAATAAATAAATGAATAACAGAGACTTATACAAAACCTACATCCACTAATTCTCTACTCCATTACAATAATGCCCATCCCCGATATGTGAAAACAGGACTGCCTTACAGACAATACCTAAGGTTAAAGAAAATTAACAATACAGATCCTTCTTTTTTGAGACAATCAGAGAAATTAACTACCGTAATAATTTCAGAGAAAGAGGTTATCCTAAAAAATGTTAAACAATGCCTTTAATAGAGCTAAAAACTACACACAATATGATTTATTGAATAATAAACCAGGTAAGAACAAAGGCACTAGTGAGAGATTTGTGTTCAATTTTAAGCACAGCTCTGTTGATAAAATTTTGAGACAAGCGATAAACAGAAATTGGCATTTATTGGAAAATGACAAGGATCTTAATAATTAAGCAAGAGATAAACCAATTGTATCATTCCAATGTTATTAATAAAACAGAATTTCTCCTGATATTAACAACTGGCTGGATAGATCCCATCCCAAAGGTAATTTCAAATGCAGAAGTTGCTCTTTTTGCGATCATTATTTAAGCATTAATCCTATGAAAATAGGCCCTGCATTGCATGAAGTCAGGGTTTTTATGACCTGCAAATCAAATTTTATTGTATATGTTATTTTTTCCCCTTGCGTTTACTTTTATATAGGCAAAACAGTTTGTCCTTTATTTATTCATTTCAGGGAACACTTACACTCACTTGTTACTAAGAAAGGCTCCTGCAGGTTAATTGGGCATGTAGTGGAACAGCACAATGCTGATTCAAACACCTTGCAGTTTGCAGGCATTGAACAGGTTAACCCCTTCATGACCCAGCCTATTTTGGCCTTAATGACCTTGCCGTTTTTTGCAATTCTGACCAGTGTCCCTTTATGAGGTAATAACTCGGGAACGCTTCAACGGATCGTAGCGATTCTGAGATTGTTTTTTCGTGACATATTGGGCTTCATGTTAGTGGTAAATTTAGGTCGATAATTTCTGTGTTTATTTGTGAAAAAAATGGAAATTTGGCGAAAATTTTGAAAATTTTGCAATTTTCACATTTTGAATTTTTATTCTGTTAAACCAGAGAGTTATGTGACACAAAATAGTTAATAAATAACATTTCCCACATGTCTACTTTACATCAGCACAATTTTGGAAACAACATTTTTTTTTTGCTAGGAAGTTATAAGGGTTAAAATTTGACCAGTGATTTCTCATTTTTACAACAAAATTTACAAAACCATTTTTTTTAGGGACCACCTCACATTTGAAGTCAATTTGAGGGTTCTATATGGCTGAAAATACCCAAAAGTGACACCATTCTAAAAACTGCACCCCTCAAGGTGCTCAAAACCACATTCAAGAAGTTTATTAACCCTTCAGGTGTTTCACAGCAGCAGAAGCAACATGGAAGTAAAAAATGAACATTTAACTTTTTAGTCACAAAAATGATTTTTAGCAACAATTTTTTTATTTTCCCAAGGGTAAAAGGAAAAACTGGACAATGAAAGTTGTTGTCCAATTTGTTCTGAGTACGCTGATACCTCATATGTGGGGGTAAACTACTGTTTGGGCGCACGGCAGAACTCGGAAGGGAAGGAGCGCCATTTGACTTTTTGAATGAAAAATTGGCTCCAATCTTTAGCGGACACCATGTCGCGTTCGGAGAGCCCCCGTGTGCCTAAACATTGGAGCTCCCCCACAAGTGACCCCATTTTGGAAACTAGACGCCCCAAGGAACTTATCTAGATGCATAGTGAGCACTTTAAACCCCCAGGTGCTTCACAAATTGATCCATAAAAATGAAAAAATACTTTTTTTTAACAAAAAAATTATTTTAGCCTCAATTTTTTAATTTTCACATGGGCAACAGGATAAAATGGATCCTAAAATTTGTTGGGCAATTTCTCCTGAGTACACTGATACCTCACATGTGGGGGTAAACCACTGTTTGGGCACATGGTAAGTCTCGGAAGGGAAGGAGCGCCATTTGACTTTTTGAATGAAAAATTATCTCCATCGTTAGCGGACACCATGTCGAGTTTGGAGAGCCCCTGTGTGCCTAAACATTGGAGCTTCCCCACAAGTGACCCCATTTTGGAAAGGAGACCCCCCAAGGAACTTATCTAGATGCATAGTGAGCACTTTAAACCCTCAGGTGCTTCACAAATTGATCCGTAAAAATGAAAAAGTACTTTTTTCACAAAAAAATTCTTTTAGCCTCAATTTTTTAATTTTCACATGGGCGACAGGATAAAATGGATCCTAAAATTTGTTGGGCAATTTCTCCTGAGTACGCCGATACCTCATATGTGGGGGTAAACCACTGTTTGGGCGCATGGCAAGGCTCGGAAGGGAAGGCGCGCCATTTGACTTTTTGAATGGAAAATTAGCTCCAATCATTAGCGGACACCATGTCGCGTTTGGAGAGCCCCTGTGTGCCTAAACATTGGAGCTTCCCCATAAGTGACCCCATTTTGGAAACTAGACCCCCAAAGGAACTTATCTAGATGTGTGGTGACCACTTTGAACCCCTAAGTGCTTCACAGAAGTTTATAACGCAGAGCCGTGAAAATAATAAATACGTTTTCTTTCCTCAAAAAAAAATTTTTTAGCCCTGATTTTTTTATTTTCCCAAGGGTAACAGGAGAAATTTGACCCCAAGAGTTGTTGTCCATTTTCTCCTGAGTATGCTGATACCCCATATGTGGGGGTAAACCACTGTTTGGGCACATGCCGGGGCTTGGAAGTGAAGTAGTGATGTTTTGAAATGCAGACTTTGATGGAATGCTCTGCGGGCATCACGTTGCGTTTGCAGAGCCCCTGATGTGACTAAACAGTAGAAACCCCCCACAAGTGACCCCATTTTGGAAACTAAACCCCCAAGGGAACTTATCTAGATGTGTGGTGAGCACTTTTGAACCCCTAAGTGCTTCACAGAAGTTTATAACGCAGAGCCGTGAAAATAATAAATACGTTTTCTTTCCTCAAAAAATTTTTTTTATCTCTGATTTTTTTATTTTCCCAAGGGTAACAGGAGAAATTTGACCCCAAGAGTTGTTGTCCAGTTTCTCCTGAGTACGGTGATACCCCATATGTGGGGGTAAACCACTGTTTGGGCACATGCCGGAGCTCGGAAGTGAAGTAGTGACGTTTTGAAATGCAGACTTTGATGGAATGCTCTGTGGGCATCATGTTGCGTTTGCAGAGCCCCTGATGTGCCTAAACAGTAGAAACTCCCCACAAGTGACCCCATTTTGGAAACTAAACCCCCAAGGGAACTTATCTAGATGTGTGGTGAGCACTTTGAACCCCCAAGTGCTTCACAGAAGTTTATAACGCAGAGCCGTGAAAATAAAAAATCATTTTTCTTTCCTCAAAAATAATTTTTTAGCCCACAATTTTTTATTTTCCCAAGGGTTACAGGAGAAATTGGACCCCAAAAGTTGTTGATCAGTTTCTCCTGAGTACGCTGGTACCCCATATGTGGGGGTAAACCACTGTTTGGGCACACGTCGGGGCTCGGAAGGGAGAGAGCACCATTTTACTTTTTCAACGCAAGATTGGCTGGAATCAATGGTGGCGCCGTGTCGCGTTTGGAGACCCCCTGATGTGCCTAAAAAGTGGAAACCCCTCAATTCTAACTCCAACACTAACCCCAACACACCCCTAACTCTAATCCCAACCCTAACCACAACCCTAACCCCAACACACCCCTAACCCTAGTCTTACCCCTAATTCCAACCCTAACCCTAAGGCTATGTGCTCACGTTGCGGATTTGTGTGGATTTTTCCGCAGTTTTTGAAAAATCTGCAGGTAAAACGCACTGCGCTTTACCTGCGGATTTACCGCGGATTTCCAGTGTTTTTTGTGTGGATTTCACTTGCGGATTCCTATTATGGAGCAGGTGTAAAACGCTGCGGAATTGCACAAAGAATTGACATGCTGCGGAAAATACAACGCAGCGTTTCCGCGCTGTATTTTCCGCACCATGGGCACAGCGGATTTGGTTTTCCATAGGTTTACGTGGTACTGTAAACGTGATGGAAAACTGATACGAATCCGCAGCGACCAATCCGCTGCGGATCCGCAGCCAAATCCGCACCGTGTGCACATAGCCTAATTCTAACCCTAATTCCAACCCTAACCCTAATTCTAACCCTAATTCTAACCCTAGCCCTAAGTGCAACCCTAGCCCTAAGTGCAACCCTAGCCCTAAGTGCAACCCTAAGTGCAACCCTAGCCCTAAGTGCAACCCTAAGTGCAACCCTAGCCCTAAGTGCAACCCTAAGTGCAACCCTAGCCCTAAGTGCAACCCTAAGTGCAACCCTACCCTCTAACCCTACTCCTAACCCTACCCCTAACCGTACCCCTAACTGTACCCCTAACCCTAACCCTAACCCTAATGGAAAAACAAAAATAATTATATTTTCTGTATTTTATTATTGTCCCTACCTATGGGGGTGATAAAGGGGGGGATTTATTTACTATTTTTTTTGTTTTGATCGCTGTGATAGAACTTATCACAGCGACCAAAATGTGCAGGAACGAATCTGCCGGCTGGCAGATCGGGGTCTCCAGCCATGGCAGATGCTATTGCAGCATCGGCCATGGCTGGATTGTAATATTTCACCATTTTCATAGGTGAAATATTACAAATCGCTCTGATTGGCAGTTTCACTTTCAACAGCCAATCAGAGCGATTGTAGCCACGGGGGGGGTGAAGCCACCCCCCCTGGGCTGAAGTACCACTCCCCCTGTCTCTGCAGATCGGGTAAAATTGGAGTTAACCCTTTCACCCGATCTGCAGGGACGCGATCATTCTGTGACACAGCATATGCGTCACAGGTCGGATTGGCACCGACTTTCATGACGCATACGCTGTGTCACAGGTCGGGAAGGGGTTAATTGTCCAGTGAGAGGTGGAAATCATAATAAGTATCTATTACAAAGAGAAGCAAAATGGATTATAAAACTCATGCCAATGGCCCATTGGGGCTAAATGACAGGTATGATTTGTCTATGTTTTTATATAAAACTAGATGGTGGCCCGATTCTAACGCATCGGGTATTCTAGAATATGCATATCCACGTAGTATATTGGCCATTTACGTAGTGTATTGCCCAGCTACATAGTATACAGCACAGCAACGTAGGATATTGCGCAGCTACGTAGTATATTGCACAGAGCCACATAGTATATTGCACAGCTTTGTAGTATATTGTCCAGCCACGTAGTCTTGTAGTATACAGCAGAGCCACGCAGTATATTGCCCAGCCTTGTAGTATATTGCCATGCCACGTAGTGTATTGCCCAGCTACATAGTATACAGCACAGCGACGTAGGATATTGCGCAGCTACATTGTATATTGCAGAGAGCCACATAGTATATTGTCCAGCCACGTAGTATATTGCCCAGCCTTGTAGTATACAGCAGAGCCACGTAGGATATTGCCCAGTGACGTAGGATATTACCGAGGCACGTATGTCACAGGGCCAAAAAATAAAAAATAAACATACTCACCTAACGATCCGAGGGCCCCTTGTAGTGTATCATACTCACCATTCTTGTCGCTGCTCCTCTGCGTCCCGCCTCTCCTCTTCCTGGGATCCTGTGCAGATGGTAGTGCTCGGCTTCAGGAAAATGGCCGCGGGATGCCGCGCATGCGCAGATCGAGATCGCGGCGGCCATTTTCCTGAAGCCGAGTTCCATTGCAAGTGCCAGGGCTGGTGGGAGCAGGACCTATGAAGACGTCGCGGTCACATGACCGTGACGTCACGGCAGGTCCTTGCCGCACACCAGCCCTGGGATGGGACCTCACCGCAAGCTGACGGTTGTAATGGAGCGGTCCGGGGAGCGTGGCGAGGAGCGAGAAAGGCGGCGGAGGGTGAGTATAGCAGGTTTTTTTATTTATTTATTATTTTTAACATTACATTTTGTACTATTGATGCCGCATAGGCAGCGTCAATAGTACAAAGTTGGGGACACACAGGGTTAATAGCAGCGGTAACGGAGTGCGTTACCCACGGCATAACGCGGTCCGTTACCGCCGGCATTAACCCTGTGTGAGCTGTGTATGCGGGCGCGCCGGCAGTGAGTGCGGGGAGTAAGCGGCCATTTTTTCTGGACTGTGCGCGTCGCTGATTGGTCGCGGCAGCCATGACAGGCAGCTGCCGAGACCAATCAGCGAACGAATAACCGTTACAGAAGGACAGACGGAAGTACGCTTAGGCAATTATATAGTAGATTTTATGATATGTCTTTATGTCAGTTGATTGCATTATGACGTCTACCACATGTGCACCTGGTACAAGTGAGGTGGTTGTTCGTCTCATTATGTTTGGACCCACAGAAGTGATGGGATAGGTGCAAAATGGCTGCTGTCCTTCTTCACTTCCCCGCTCCCCCTGCATGTTAAAGGAATAAAGGACATTAACCTTTTTTAAGAAGCAATGGTGAGTGCTGTTTCTTTTTTCAATATTCTATATATTATGCGTTTATTCAATTTTTTTTCTGCTGTTTATGTTGAAATATTTAGTTGAACCACAATTCTCATAAAATATTGCTAGGCAACAATTATGCTGAGATGGTATGCATTATATATATATTTACAGGAATTAAAGACTTGCGCGTTTTCTTATCTGTTCCTTAAGAACATTTGTATGGTCTATTTGCAGATGTAAGCCATTTTTTATTACCAGGCTAAGGAATGTCAGTTTACACAAATCTGTATTTCTGAGATTGCAACCTAGGGATTTGTTATTGGAATGTGGAAATAATATCGGAAACCTCTCTAATACTCAAGATTATTCATTTTTAGAATATAAATAAATACTTGTAAAGCACTATACTGTATATCACAATAATGGCTCTAGTGCCTGTAAATTACACAAGCTGCAAATAAATAGAAAGAAAACCACTAATTGCCAGTGATTAATTATTATTGCAATAATTATTTTCACTAAAATGAAATAAGATCAATAACAACCAATATTCAGAAGCTATAACGTATGTACATCTGCTGTGCCTTAGTAAATAGGATCCATGCTGTCACCGCACATATATGCAAAAATACGACATTTACGGTGCAATGTGATTAAATACCTAATTGTCCACAGTCCGATCCATCGATATTGGTATAATAACTTTCAGAGGTATAGTCACCTGAGCGATGCCCCGGCTGACAACACGCGCCCAAGGGAGAATACTTCCGGAGGTTAGAATATCTTCTTTAGTAAGAAGTTGAAACGTGACGTCTCGTAGCTGGTGCTGGTATGGCTCATGGGGTGGATCACTGTTCCTTCCAACACTTTTCGAAAAGGGTGGTTTCCTTTCTCAAGGATGGTCCAGAGCGGTAAGTTAACCCTTTTATAACCCAGTCTAATAACAATATGTGAATGTATTAAAAATGTACTGTATTTCAAACCAACCTATATTCACTGAAATCTGAGTTGCTTGATGTCACTGTTCAAACCTTTTGGTTTTAGAGAATCCAATTCAAAGATCCAATGGCTTTCAATATAGGACATCTGTTTAATATAATACCCTCCCCTACTTTTTTGATCATGGAGCATTAATTTCGACCAATATACCTTTTTTTACAGGGACACTCAATACAATATATGACACCCTTTGTAGTACATGTGATACAATCTCAAATGGTAAATTTAATTTCTCATTTGTAAAACTTAATTTGTTTTTTTAAGGTGCAACTTGCCCAGGCTGGGTGTGCTCAGTGCTGCTGAAATTTATGTGAAGGGTATGCAGTGCTGCTCCAGATGCAGAGCAGGATCACTGGGCTGCGGTATATAAAGGCAACCATTGTGCTGGTGAGTCAGCAATAACCCCGCGATCCTGCTCTTCATCTGGTTGGTGGTTCACTTAGGATGCAGCTCTGCACTGAAGCTATAATGTTCTGAAAGCTCCAGTTTGCCAGTGTACTCATTGTGCCATCCACCACTGTGTTACAGCAAACGGGAGAGGAGAGGAGCTGGCAACAGACTCTACAGTGGGTACGGAAAGTATTCATACCCCTTTAAATTTGTCATTAATGTACACTCTGCACCCCATCTTGACTGAAAAAAACAGAAATGCAGTCATTTTTGCAAATTTATTAAAAAATAAAAACTGAAATATCACGTGGTCATAAGTATTCAGACCCTTTGCTCAGTACTGAGTAGAAGCACGCATTTGAGCTAGTACAGCCATGAGTCTTCTTGGTAATGATGCAACAAGTTTTTCACACCTGGATTTGGGGATCATCTGCCACTCTTCCTTGCATATCCTCTCCAGTTTCGTCAGGTTGGATGGTGAATGTTGAAGGACAGCCATTTTCAGGTCTCTCCAGAGAGGCTCAATCTGGTTTAGGTCAGGGCTCTGGCTGGGCCAGTCAAGAATGGTCACAGAGTTGTTCTGAAGCAACTCCTTTGTTATTTTAGCTGTGTGCTTAGAGTCATTTACCTGTTGGAAGGTGAACCTTTGGCCAAGTCTGAGGTCCAGAGCACTCTGGAAGAGGTTTTCATCCAGGATATCTCTGTACCTGGCTGCATTCATGTTTCCTTCAATGACAACCAGTCATTCTGTCCCTGCAGCTGAAAAACACCCCCATAGCTTGATGCTGCTACCAACATGTTTCACTGTTGGGATTGTATTTGGCAGGTGATGAGCAGTGCCTAGTTTTCTCCACACATACCACTTAGAATTATCACCAAAAAGGTCTATCTTCGTCTCATCAGACCAGAGAATCTTATTTCTAATAGTCTGGGAGTCCTTCATGTGTTTTTTTAGCAAACTCTATGTGGACTTTCATATGTCTTGCACTGAGGAGAGGCTTCTGTCGGGCCACTCTGCCATAAAGGCCCAACTGGGAGAGGGCTGCAGTGATAGTTGACTTTGTGGAACTTTCTCCCATCACCCTACTGCATTTCTGGAGCTCAACCACAGTGATCTTGGGGTTCTTCTTTACCTCTCTCACCAAGGCTCTTCTCCCACGATTTCTCAGTTTGGCTGGATGGCCAGGTCTAGGAAGACTTCTGGTGGTCCCAAACTTCTTCCATTTAAGGACTATGGAGGCCACTGTGCTCTTAGGAATCTTGAATGCTGCAGAAATTCTGTTGTAGCCTTGGCTAGATGTGTGCCTTGTCACAATTCTGTCTCTGAGTTCCTTGGCCAGTTCCATTGACCTCATGATTCTCATTTGGTCTGACATGCACTGTGAGCTGTGAGGTCTTATATAGACAGGTGTGTGCCTTTCCGAATCAAGTCCTAGCAGTTTAATTAAACACAGCTGGACTCCAATGAAGGAGTAGAACCATCTCAAGGAGTATCACAAGGAAATGGACAGCATGTGATTTAAATATGAATGTCTGACCAAAAGGTCTGAATACTTAAGACCATGTGATATTTCAGTTTTTCTTTTTTATTCAATTTGAAAAAATGAGGAAGTAGAAAGCACTGGCGCTCCTGATAGTTCCTAGTGGGGGAACAAAAATTGCTGAATGTAGAGTGCTGCTGGTGATTGTGACAGGTTCTGTGTACACCTGTAAAGTATATCAAATGAAAAAAAGTGGTATTCACCTGCGCTGTCTACAAAAACGAACAATAAAATGAAAAATAGATGAATAAATGAATAAGAGAGCACTTACTTAATGAGTAATCATTGGTTATACAGTGGATGTTTTAATAGGTCCTTAAAGTACTACCAGAATCTTAAGGGAATGAGAAGAAAAAAAAAAAAGGTGTAAATGTTTGTATTGGTGAATGTAGTGAGACTAAATAGATTTATAATATATACTCACTCAGATATTAAATGGAAATGTGCAATGAAGAGACGTGATCTCTGTGTATCTGCAATTGATGCGGGTATTGTGATGACCACGGTTGCTTAATCTTCAGAGGTTTATAGTAGATGCCCCTGCTTAAATAAATGTACAACCTTTATAAGTATGGTTTTAAATAAATGCGGTCTAGTTTTCCCAGTACACAATGAACTTACTGCTGGTGGGAGTAGCGCAGGATTCAGTTAGGTTAAGGTGCTAAGATGACCGTCAGGTGCTGGCTGACAAGGATTACTGTGATTAGAATTGATTGCCCATATGTTGAGATGAGGAGAAATGCTCCCCTAGTATGTTGGAGCACTAATATGCCACAATTGCTATGTGCACATAAAATATGCTGTACTCACTGTGGTGCTGAGTGTGGAGGGAAGCAGTTCCGGAAAGTCTGAGCCACAGCTAGGTGTATCGCTATGGCAGAGCGGTGGGTTAAGGAGAGAGTGGCGGAAGAAGCCGCGCGACCGCGAGACCTCGCGTGCCCCGGCCGGATGCAGCGCTGAGGAAGCGGTCGGAGAGGATGGGCGAAGCTACTGGTGACGTCACCATGCTACGGGGCTAAAGAGGACAGGTGTGCTAGTATAGCTAGTCAGCCAACCAATGCATTTCAAGGGCTCTGGCCCTCTTCATCAGGGTTAATGCTGACCGCATGTGTTCCTGGTTCTTTTATAGCGATATGCCCTCCCCTCCTATGTGTAATTGCTGCCAGTGCTGATTCAATTAGTGAATCGTATCATTAATTGGATGATTGTTTGTGCACCAATACAGAAAGTTGATGATATGTAATTAGGTATTGAGCTGTGGAACTCAATTGAATTGTCTGCTCGTTAGGAATTAGGCTGCGTGCACACAATGCAGAATCGGCACAATTATTTTAGTTATGAACAACAGTACTACCTCCAAACGCATGGGACCACGATGGGTACGCGCTTCGCACCCGGGTATGCTAATCTATCGCGCTGCATCCGGCCGGGGCACGCGAGGTCGCGCGGTCGCGCGGCTTCTTCCGCCACTCTCTCCTTAACCCACCGCTCTGCCATAGCGATACACCTAGCGGTGGCTCAGACTTTCCGGAACCACTTCCCTCCGCACTCAGCACCACAGTGAGTACAGCATATTTTATATGCACATAGCAATTGTGGCATATTAGTGCTCCAACATACTAGGGGAGCATTTCTCCTCATCTCAACATATGGGCAATCAATTCTAATCACAGTAATCCTTGTCAGCCAGCACCTGACGGTCATCTTAGCACCTTAACCTAACTGAATCCTGCGCTACTCCCACCAGCAGTAAGTTCATTGTGTACTGGGAAAACTAGACCGCATTTATTTAAAACCACACTTATAAAGGTTATACATTTATTTAAGCAGGGGCATCTACTATAAACCTCTGAAGATTAAGCAACCGTGGTCATTAGTGTTGAGCGATACTTTCCGATATCGGAAAGTATCGGTATCGGAAAGTATCGGCCGATACCGTCAAAATATCGGATCTAATCCGATACCGATACCCGATCCCAATGCAAGTCAATGGGACGAAAATATCGGAATTAAAATAAACCCTTTATAAACTTGTAGGTTCATTCTACATGAAGGAAAACAACTAAGAATAATGTAGGATGTATTGGGGGACGTGGCGGAGACATTAAAGGCACAGAGGTTTAGCCCAATGTAATAGAATAGCAGGATTTTTTTTTTTATGACGTTCGGCGGTAGAAAGATTTTGACTATGTTAATTTTTTTTTATTTTGTCAGATATTGATGTTTCACTACTTCCACGCCCTTCACCTTCTTTTTTACTTCTCCCACACTTTCTTCTTCATTATCCTCATCATCAGCTTCTTTGACATCAACTTCTTCACCTTATTCATCTTCTTCTTCATCTTCTACCTATTATTTTTTTGGTTACATTGTTCATATTCTTTTTATTTTACTATTATCTTCATCATATTCTACTTCTTCATCATATTCTTATTTGTGACAGGCATTCCCGTAGTTGTTATCTATAAAAGTTTGAAGATTACACCTTCCGTTCTGCCTGTCACAAAAGAGTTACATTTGTCCGCGTTCAGTTTGGCCTGCAGCATCAGGCTTTATCCAGGGGCACCACGAGGAGGAACGGACTCACCCCCATACACTGCTTAGTCTTCTTCTGCTTATAATTTAGATAATATTTTTTGCTCTGATATTTAGTGTTATGCTTAATGTTCTTCTGCTCTTTGTTCTGCAGCCTCTTGTTCTTCTGCTTCTCGGTCTTCCAGGTCGTCGTCGTCTCCAGGGTCGTCGTCTCCGGGGTCATCGTCATCGGGGTGGTCTTCAGGGTCGTCGTCTCCGGGGTCGTCGTCATCGGGGTGGTCTTCAGGGTCATCGTCTCCAGGGTCGTCGTCATCACGGTGGTTGTCGTCTCTGGTGTCGTCGTCATCTTAGGGGTGGTCTTCCGGGTCATCGTGTTTAGTCTCTTGAACTTGGAAATGTAGCAGAAGGTACAAGAAGGCTGAGAAAATGCCGAGAACCAGCTGATGGAACTGAAACTCGGATGGCTACCCGAAGGTCCAAGAGCCAATGGAACTACCGAGGACCAGCTGACGTTACTGGAACACGGTTACTAAGCAGGAGGTACCCGTGCCTGAAAGCACTACCAAGGACCACCTGACGTTGGTGGAACTTGGATACCCAGAGGGAGGCACCTAAGCCAAAGGCTCTGCCCGGAACCAGCTGACGGTACTGGAACCAGGATGGGGAGCAGAAGGTACAAGAGCAAAAGACACTGCCGAGAACCAGCTGACGGTGCTGGAACCCGGATGGGTAGCCGAAGGTCCAAGAGCCAATGGAACTACCGAAGACCAGCTGACGTTACTGGAACCCGGTTACTAAGCAGGAGGTACCCGTGCCTGAAAGCACTACCAAGGACCACCTGACGTTGGTGGAACTCGGATACCCAGAGGGAGGCACCTAAGCCAAAGGCTCTGCCCGGAACCAGCTGATGGTACTGGAACCAGGATGGGGAGCAGAAGGTACAAGAGCAAGTGTCTGCGTGGCTTTTGCAGGACACGATGCCGGCTGCACAGCAGGGGAACAGCTGGCGGTGCTGAACCCCACTGACACATTGGCTGGTGTTTTTCTCTGTGCAGCTAGCAGTACCGGGCCCCAACTGGCGGTGTTAGAGCCCGGGGTCAGCAGGAGGAGGAGATGGAGCAGAGTGTAGGCCGAAGCCTGCACTGGCGGCAGCTTTGGGTCTGTTGTGCCTGCGTGGCAGTTGCAGGACATGTTGCCGGCTGCACAGCAGGGGAACAGCTGGCGGTGCTGAACCCCATTGACACATTGGCTGGTGTTTGGCTCTGTGCAGCTAGCAGTACCGGGCCCCAACTGGCGGTGTTGGAGCCCAGGCTCTGCAGGGGGAGCAGAGTGTAGGCCGAAGCCTACTTGAACCAATTTCAAATGTAACCTTTAACCCCCCCTCAGGGGTTACAAAGTAGAAGAGCCACAGCTTATGCAGCAGTAGTGCTGCACAAGTCAAAGGTTGCTCTTTTAATTTTGCTCCTTGCACACGCTGAATGAAACACGTATAACATTTAGCCCTTTATGCAGTCAAACTGTGTTGGAGGCGCGAGTTCCCTTTGTAATGAGACGCAGCACAGATGTCAAGAATCCCACCTTGGTGCTGGGTGCAGCCTCCTGAGCGTTGTT
The DNA here is from genome assembly GCF_051348905.1 of Ranitomeya variabilis. NCBI lineage: Eukaryota > Metazoa > Chordata > Amphibia > Anura > Dendrobatidae > Ranitomeya > Ranitomeya variabilis. The sequence goes on from NC_135232.1 coordinate 371,745,930, forward strand.
ATTTGCTGTACAGGAGTCTGCGCTGTCGTGTTATCCCCTGGCCTAGCGCTGTTAGCGCTGCCCATCTTCTGACATCATTTAATGTCGGCCGGTGCGGTTCGCGATGACCATGAATCCCAGCCCCGCAGTGTCTTAACATTGTTAAAACACTGCGGGGCTGGGATTCATGGCCTGGCGCAGCACATATGTTCGCCTCTCACACTCGGGTCCTTACACCCGCTTCAGACTGTGTGGCGTCAGCTGATCCCTTATCGCATGCCACGGCCATGAAGCCGCACAGTCTGAAGAAGGCGGAAGGAGATGAGGGACAGGCGAACTGATGCACTGCTCATGCCCATCAATCACACCCTCGCAGTCCCAAGAAATAAGACACCGAGGGGCGTTGTGTGGGTCAGGGCGGCCGCAGAGGCGCAGGCAGCCAAACAATGATGCCAGAAGACGGGCAGCGCTACCAAGGGGGTTGCAGCGTGTCATTACAAAGGAAAGTCACACCCCCGGGACGGTTAAATGGTCACACAGAGGACACATTTCAGACGTGTTTTCAGTTCCACATGTGCGAGGAGAATACGTTTATGAGCCACCTTGCACACATGCAGCATTACCGCTGTACAAGGTGGCCTTAAAAACGTAAAAACGCCTGGGGGAGGGGGGACAGGTTCCCTTCAATTTCAGTTCTTGTGTCTGCGTGGCTTTTGCAGGACATGATGCCGGCTGCACAGCAGGGGAACAGCTGGCGGTGCTGAACCCCACTGACACATTGGCTGGTGTTTTTCTCTGTGCAGCTAGCAGTACCGGGCCCCAACTGGCGGTGTTAGAGCCCGGGGTCAGCAGGAGGAGGAGATGGAGCAGAGTGTAGGCCAAATCCTGCACTGGCGGCAGCTTTGGGTCTGTTGTGCCTGCGTGGCTGTTGCAGGACACGTTGCCGGCTGCACAGCAGGGGAACAGCTGGCGGTGCTGAACCCCACTGACACATTGGCTGGTGTTTGGCTCTGTGCAGCTAGCAGTACCGGGCCCCAACTGGCGGTGTTGGAGCCCGTGCTCTGCAGGGGGAGCAGAGTGTAGGCCGAAGCCTACTTGAACCAATTTCAAAGGTAACCTTTAACCCCCCCTCAGGGGTTACAAAGTAGAAGAGCCACAGCTTATGCAGCAGTAGTGCTGCACAAGTCAAAGGTTGCTATTTTAATTTTGCTCCTTGCACACGCTGAAAGGAACACGTATAACATTTAGGCCCTTACACAGTCAAACTGATTTTGAGGAGTGAGTTCCCTTCGTAAAGAGACGCAGTACAGCTGGCAAAAATGCCACCTTGGTGCTTTGCGTGGCCTCCTGAGCATCGTTATTTGTTGCACAGGAGTCTGCGCTGTCATGTTATCCCTTGGCCTTGCGCTGTTAGTGCTGCCCATCCTCTGACATCATTTGATGTCGGCCGGTGCGGTTCGCGATGCCCATGAATCCCAGCCCCGCAGTGTCTTGACATAGTTAAAACACTGCGGGGCTGGGATTCATGGCCTGGCGCAGTACATATGTTCGCCTCTCGCTTGGGTTCTTACACCTGCTTCAGACTATGTGGCGTCAGCTGATCCCTTATCGCATGCCACGGCCATGAAGCCGCACAGTCCGAAGAAGGCGGAAGGAGATGAGGGACAGGCGAAGAAATGCACCGTTCATGCCCGTCAATCACACCCTCGCAGTCAAAATAAATAAGACACCGAGGGACGTTGTGTGGGGCAAGGCGGCCGCAGAGGCGCACCCAGCCAAACAATGATGCCAGAAGACGGGCAGCGTTACCAAGGAGCTTGTTGCGTGTCAATACAAAGGAAAATCACACCTGAGGGACGTTTTAATGGTCACAGAGGACACATTTTAGACGTGTTCAGTTCCACGAGTGCAAGGAGAATACGTTTCTGAGCCACCTTGCACACATGCAGCATTACTGCTGTACAAGGTGGCTCTAAAACATAGAAACACCTGGGGGAGGGTGGACAGGTTCCCTTCAATTTCAGTTCTTGTGTCTGCGTGGCAGTCGCAGGACACGTTGCCGGCTACACAGCAGGGGAACAGCTGGCGGTGCTGAACCCCACTGACACATTGGCTGGTGTTTTTCTCTGTGCAGCTAGCAGTACCGGGCCCCAACTGGCGGTGTTAGAGCCCGGGGTCAGCAGGAGGAGGAGATGGAGCAGAGTGTAGGCCGAAGCCTGCACTGGCGGCAGCTTTGGGTCTGTTGTGCCTGCGTGGCTGTTGCAGGACACGTTGCCGGCTGCACAGCAGGGGAACAGCTGGCGGTGCTGAACCCCACTGACACATTGGCTGGTGTTTGGCTCTGTGCAGCTAGCAGTACCGGGCCCCAACTGGCGGTGTTGGAGCCCGTGCTCTGCAGGGGGAGCAGAGTGTAGGCCGAAGCCTACTTGAACCAATTTCAGGCGTAACCTTTAACCCCCCCTCAGGGGTTACAAAGTAGAAGAGCCACAGCTTATGCAGCAGTAGTGCTGCACAAGTCAAAGGTTGCTCTTTTAATTTTGCTCCTTGCACACGCTGAATGAAACACGTATAACATTTAGCCCTTTATACAGTCAAACTGTGTTGGAGGCGCGAGTTCCCTTTGTAATGAGACGCAGCACAGATGTCAAGAATCCCACCTTGGTGCTGGGTGCAGCCTCCTGAGCGTTGTTATTTGCTGTACAGGAGTCTGCGCTGTCGTGTTATCCCCTGGCCTTGCGCTGTTAGCGCTGCCCATCTTCTGACCTCATTTAATGTCGGCCGCTGCGGTTCGCGATGACCATGAATCCCAGCCCCGCGGTGTCTTAACATTGTTAAAACACTGCGGGGCTGTGATTCATGGCCTGGCGCAGCACATATGTTCGCCTCTCGCACTCGGGTCCTTACACCCGCTGCAGACTGTGCGGCGTCAGCTGATCCCTTATCGCATGCCACGGCCATGAAGCCGCACAGTCTGAAGAAGGCGGAAGGAGATGAGGGACAGGCGAACTGATGCACTGCTCATGCCCATCAATCACACCCTCGCAGTCCCAAGAAATAAGACACCGAGGGGCGTTGTGTGGGTCAGGGCGGCCGCAGAGGCGCAGGCAGCCAAACAATGATGCCAGAAGACGGGCAGCGCTACCAAGGGGGTTGCAGCGTGTCATTACAAAGGAAAGTCACACCCCCGGGACGGTTAAATGGTCACACAGAGGACACATTTCAGACGTGTTTTCAGTTCCACATGTGCGAGGAGAATACGTTTATGAGCCACCTTGCACACATGCAGCATTACCGCTGTACAAGGTGGCCTTAAAAACGTACAAACGCCTGGGGGAGGGGGGACAGGTTCCCTTCAATTTCAGTTCTTGTGTCTGCGTGGCTTTTGCAGGACACGATGCCGGCTGCACAGCAGGGGAACAGCTGGCGGTGCTGAACCCCACTGACACATTGGCTGGTGTTTTTCTCTGTGCAGCTAGCAGTACCGGGCCCCAACTGGCGGTGTTAGAGCCCGGGGTCAGCAGGAGGAGGAGATGGAGCAGAGTGTAGGCCGAAGCCTGCACTGGCGGCAGCTTTGGGTCTGTTGTGCCTGCGTGGCTGTTGCAGGACACGTTGCCGGCTGCACAGCAGGGGAACAGCTGGCGGTGCTGAACCCCACTGACACATTGGCTGGTGTTTGGCTCTGTGCAGCTAGCAGTACCGGGCCCCAACTGGCGGTGTTGGAGCCCGTGCTCTGCAGGGGGAGCAGAGTGTAGGCCGAAGCCTACTTGAACCAATTTCAAAGGTAACCTTTAACCCCCCCTCAGGGGTTACAAAGTAGAAGAGCCACAGCTTATGCAGCAGTAGTGCTGCACAAGTCAAAGGTTGCTCTTTCAATTTTGCTCCTTGCACACGCTGAATGAAACACGTATAACATTTAGCCCTTTATACAGTCAAACTGTGTTGGAGGCGCGAGTTCCCTTTGTAATGAGACGCAGCACAGATGTCAAGAATCCCACCTTGGTGCTGGGTGCAGCCTCCTGAGCGTTGTTATTTGCTGTACAGGAGTCTGCGCTGTCGTGTTATCCCCTGGCCTAGCGCTGTTAGCGCTGCCCATCTTCTGACATCATTTAATGTCGGCCGGTGCGGTTCGCGATGACCATGAATCCCAGCCCCGCAGTGTCTTAACATTGTTAAAATACTGCGGGGCTGGGATTCATGGCCTGGCGCAGCACATATGTTCGCCTCTCACACTCGGGTCCTTACACCCGCTTCAGACTGTGCGGCGTCAGCTGATCCCTTATCGCATGCCACGGCCATGAAGCCGCACAGTCTGAAGAAGGCGGAAGGAGATGAGGGACAGGCGAAGAAATGCACCGTTCATGCCCATCAATCACACCCTCGCAGTCCAAATAAATAAGACACCGAGGGGCGTTGTGTGGGGCAAGGCGGCCGCAGAGGCGCACCCAGCCAAACAATGATGCCAGAAGACGGGCAGCGTTACCAAGGAGCTTGTTGCGTGTCAATACAAAGGAAAATCACACCTGAGGGACGTTTTAATGGTCGCAGAGGACTCATTTTTAGACGTGTTCACTTCAACATGGGCAAGGAGATTAAGTTTCTGAGCCACCTTGCACACATGCAGCATTACTGTCGTACAAGGTGGCTGTAAAACGTAAAAACGCCTGGGGGAGGGGGGACAGGTTTCCTTCAATTTCAGTTCTTGTGTCTGCGTGGCTGTTGCAGGACACGTTGCCGGCTACACTGCAGGGGAACAGCTGGCGGTGCTGAACCCCACTGACACATTGGCTGGTGTTTGGCTCTGTGCAGCTAGCACATCTGGGCCCCAACTGGCGGTGTTAGAGCCCAGGGTCAGCAGGAGGAGGAGAGGGAGCAGAGTGTAGGCCGAAGCCTGCACTGGAGCAAGTTGAAAGGGAAACTTTAACCCCCCCCCCAGGCGTTTGTAGCTGAAAGAGACATCGTGTACAGCACTAATGCTGGAAAAGGTAAACTTAGCTCTTTTAATTATGGTCCTTGCACATGCTGAACCTAACACTTATAAAAAGTGTCCCCTCCTACCGTGATACCGTCCGGTAGGTGGAACTTTCCTTTGTGATGTGACGCAGCACAGCCGTCATTCTTACCCCCTTGGCGCCGTGCGCCGCCTCCTCAGCGTTGTTTGAATCAGTCCCGGAGCCTGCGCTGTTAGGTTAGCCCTTGGCCATGCACACATTTTGCGCTGCCCGTCTTCTGACATCATTTGGTGTCAGGCTGGCTGCGCCTGTGCGGCCGCGCTGGCCGAGAGCCCGCCTCGTACTGTCTTCTGATTTAATCCCACTGGGGGCCTGAGATCCATGGACATGCGCAGTGCATATCTGAACCTCCACCTCTCACTCATCTCCCTACTGCTTCTTCTGACTGTGCGGTGTCACGGCCGTGGCATGCTATTAGGGACCAGCTGACACCGCACAGTTTGAATAAGCCGTAGGGAGATGAGTGAGAGGTGGAGGTTCAGATATGCACTACTCATGTCCATGGATCTCTCGCCCCCAGTGGGATTAAATCAGAAGACAGTACGAGGCGGGCTCTCGGCCAGCGCGGCCGCACAGGCGCAGCCAGCCTGACACCAAATGATGTCAGAAGACGGGCAGCGCAAAATGTGTGCATGGCCAAGGGCTAACCTAACAGCGCAGGCTCCGGGACTGATTCAAACAACGCTGAGGAGGCGGCGCACGGCGCCAAGCGGGTAAGAATGACGGCTGTGCTGCGTCACATCACAAAGGAAAGTTCCACCAACCGGACGGTATCACGGTAGGAGGGGACACTTTTCATAAGTGTTAGGATCAGCATGTGCAAGGAGCACCACGAAAAGAGGCACTTTTTCCCTTTGCATCATTACTGCTGCACAAGGTGGCTCCTTCAGTAACAAACGCCTGGGGGGGGGGGACAGGTTCCCTTAAATTTAACTTGTTGTGCCTGCGTGGCGGTCGCAGTACACGTTGCCAGCTGCACAGCAGGGGAACAGCTGGGGGCGCTGAACCCCACTAACACATTGGCGAGGTGTTTGGCTCTGTGCGGACAGCACTTCTGGACGGCAACTAGCGGTGTTGGAGCCCAGGGACAGGTGGAGGAGGACGAGGTAGGAGGAGGTAGGAGGGATTGCCACACACACAGCAGGGGAACAGCTGACGTTACTGAACCCCAATAACAGAGGAGGGACTGTTGGGACTGTGCGTACAGCACTACCAGGCAACAACTAGCGGTGTTGGAGCCCAGGGACAGGTGGAGGAGGAGGAGGTGGAGGAGGTAGGAGGGATTGCCACACACACAGCAGGGGAACAGCTGACGTTACTGAACCCCAATAACAGAGGAGGGACTGTTGGGACTGTGCGTACAGCACTACCAGGCAACAACTAGCGGTGTTGGAGCCCAGGGACAGGTGGAGGAGGAGGAGGTGGAGGAGGTAGGAGGGATTGCCACACACACAGCAGGGGAACAGCTGACATTACTGAACCCCAATAACAGAGGAGGGACTGTTGGGACTGTGCGTACAGCACTACCAGGCAACAACTAGCGGTGTTGGAGCCCAGGGACAGGTGGAGGAGGAGGAGGTAGGAGGAGGTAGGAGGGATTGCCACACACACAGCAGGGGAACAGCTGACATTACTGAACCCCAATAACAGAGGAGGGACTGTTGGGACTGTGCATACAGCACTACCAGGCAACAACTAGCGGTGTTGGAGCCCAGGGACAGGTGGAGGAGGAGGAGGTGGAGGAGGTAGGAGGGATTGCCACACACACAGCAGGGGAACAGCTGACGTTACTGAAACCCAATAACAGAGGAGGGACTGTTGGGACTGTGCGTACAGCACTACCAGGCAACAACTAGCGGTGTTGGAGCCCAGGGACAGGTGGAGGAGGAGGAGGTGGAGGAGGTAGGAGGGATTGCCACACACACAGCAGGGGAACAGCTGACATTACTGAACCCCAATAACAGAGGAGGGACTGTTGGGACTGTGCGTACAGCACTACCAGGCAACAACTAGCGGTGTTGGAGCCCAGGGACAGGTGGAGGAGGAGGAGGTGGAGGAGGTAGGAGGGATTGCCACACACACAGCAGGGGAACAGCTGACGTTACTGAACCCCAATAACAGAGGAGGGACTGTTGGGACTGTGCGTACAGCACTACCAGGCAACAACTAGCGGTGTTGGAGCCCAGGGACAGGTGGAGGAGGAGGAGGTGGAGGAGGTAGGAGGGATTGCCACACACACAGCAGGGGAACAGCTGACATTACTGAACCCCAATAACAGAGGAGGGACTGTTGGGACTGTGCGTACAGCACTACCAGGCAACAACTAGCGGTGTTGGAGCCCAGGGACAGGTGGAGGAGGAGGAGGTAGGAGGAGGTAGGAGGGATTGCCACACACACAGCAGGGGAACAGCTGACATTACTGAACCCCAATAACAGAGGAGGGACTGTTGGGACTGTGCATACAGCACTACCAGGCAACAACTAGCGGTGTTGGAGCCCAGGGACAGGTGGAGGAGGAGGAGGTGGAGGAGGTAGGAGGGATTGCCACACACACAGCAGGGGAACAGCTGACGTTACTGAACCCCAATAACAGAGGAGGGACTGTTGGGACTGTGTGTACAGCACTACCAGGCAACAACTAGCGGTGTTGGAGCCCAGGGACAGGTGGAGGAGGAGGAGGTAGGAGGAGGTAGGAGGGATTGCCACACACACAGCAGGGGAACAGCTGACGTTACTGAATCCCAATAACAGAGGAGGGACTGTTGGGACTGTGCGTACAGCACTACCAGGCAACAACTAGCGGTGTTGGAGCCCAGGGACAGGTGGAGGAGGAGGAGGTGGAGGAGGTAGGAGGGATTGCCACACACACAGCAGGGGAACAGCTGACGTTACTGAACCCCAATAACAGAGGAGGGACTGTTGGGACTGTGCGTACAGCACTACCAGGCAACAACTAGCGGTGTTGGAGCCCAGGGACAGGTGGAGGAGGAGGAGGTGGAGGAGGTAGGAGGGATTGCCACACACACAGCAGGGGAACAGCTGATGTTACTGAACCCTAATAACAGAGGAGGGACTGTTGGGACTGTGCGTACAGCACTACCAGGCAACAACTAGCGGTGTTGGAGCCCAGGGACAGGTGGAGGAGGAGGAGGTGGAGGAGGTAGGAGGGATTGCCACACACACAGCAGGGAAACAGCTGACGTTACTGAACCCCAATAACAGAGGAGGGACTGTTGGGACTGTGCGTACAGCACTACCAGGCAACAACTAGCGGTGTTGGAGCCCAGGGACAGGTGGAGGAGGAGGAGGTGGAGGAGGTAGGAGGGATTGCCACACACACAGCAGGGGAACAGCTGACGTTACTGAACCCCAATAACAGAGGAGGGACTGTTGGGACTGTGCGTACAGCACTACCAGGCAACAACTAGCGGTGTTGGAGCCCAGGGACAGGTGGAGTAGGAGGAGGTAGGAGGGATTGCCACACACACAGCAGGGGAACAGCTGACGTTACTGAACCCCAATAACAGAGGAGGGACTGTTGGGACTGTGCGTACAGCACTACCAGGCAACAACTAGCGGTGTTGGAGCCCAGGGACAGGTGGAGGAGGAGGAGGTAGGAGGAGGTAGGAGGGATTGCCACACACACAGCAGGGGAACAGCTGACGTTACTGAACCCCAATAACAGAGGAGGGACTGTTGGGACTGTGCGTACAGCACTACCAGGCAACAACTAGCGGTGTTGGAGCCCAGGGACAGGTGGAGGAGGAGGAGGTAGGAGGGATTGCCACACACACAGCAGGGGAACAGCTGACGTTACTGAACCCCAATAACAGAGGAGGGACTGTTGGGACTGTGCGTACAGCACTACCAGGCAACAACTAGCGGTGTTGGAGCCCAGGGACAGGTGGAGGAGGAGGAGGTAGGAGGAGGTAGGAGGGATTGCCTCACACACAGCAGGGGAACAGCTGACGTTACTGAACCCCAATAACAGAGGAGGGACTGTTGGGACTGTGCGTACAGCACTACCAGGCAACAACTAGCGGTGTTGGAGCCCAGGGACAGGTGGAGGAGGAGGAGGTAGGAGGAGGTAGGAGGGATTGCCACACACACAGCAGGGGAACAGCTGACGTTACTGAACCCCAATAACAGAGGAGGGACTGTTGGGACTGTGCGTACAGCACTACCAGGCAACAACTAGCGGTGTTGGAGCCCAGGGACAGGTGGAGGAGGAGGAGGTAGGAGGAGGTAGGAGGGATTGCCACACACACAGCAGGGGAACAGCTGACGTTACTGAACCACAATAACAGAGGAGGGACTGTTGGGACTGTGCGTACAGCACTACCAGGCAACAACTAGCGGTGTTGGAGCCCAGGGACAGGTGGAGGAGGAGGAGGTAGGAGGAGGTAGGAGGGATTGCCACACACACAGCAGGGAAACAGCTGACGTTACTGAACCCCAATAACAGAGGAGGGACTGTTGGGACTGTGCGTACAGCACTACCAGGCAACAACTAGCGGTGTTGGAGCCCAGGGACAGGTGGAGGAGGAGGTAGGAGGAGGTAGGAGGGATTGCCACACACACAGCAGGGGAACAGCTGACGTTACTGAACCCCAATAACAGAGGAGGGACTGTTGGGACAGTGCGTACAGCACTACCAGGCAACAACTAGCGGTGTTGGAGCCCAGGGACAGGTGGAGGAGGAGGAGGTAGGAGGAGGTAGGAGGGATTGCCACACACACAGCAGGGGAACAGCTGACGTTACTGAACCACAATAACAGAGGAGGGACTGTTGGGACTGTGCGTACAGCACTACCAGGCAACAACTAGCGGTGTTGGAGCCCAGGGACAGGTGGAGGAGGAGGAGGTAGGAGGAGGTAGGAGGGATTGCCACACACACAGCAGGGGAACAGCTGACGTTACTGAACCCCAATAACAGAGGAGGGACTGTTGGGACTGTGCGTACAGCACTACCAGGCAACAACTAGTGGTGTTGGAGCCCAGGGACAGGTGGAGGAGGAGGAGGTAGGAGGAGGTAGGAGGGATTGCCACACACACAGCAGGGGAACAGCTGACGTTACTGAACCCCAATAACAGAGGAGGGACTGTTGGGACTGTGCGTACAGCACTACCAGGCAACAACTAGCGGTGTTGGAGCCCAGGGACAGGTGGAGGAGGAGGAGGTAGGAGGAGGTAGGAGGGATTGCCACACACACAGCAGGGGAACAGCTGATGTTACTGAACCCCAATAACAGAGGAGGGACTGTTGGGACTGTGCGTACAGCACTACCAGGCAACAACTAGCGGTGTTGGAGCCCAGGGACAGGTGGAGGAGGAGGAGGTAGGAGGAGGTAGGAGGGATTGCCACACACACAGCAGGGGAACAGCTGACGTTACTGAACCCCAATAACAGAGGAGGGACTGTTGGGACTGTGCGTACAGCACTACCAGGCAACAACTAGCGGTGTTGGAGCCCAGGGACAGGTGGAGGAGGAGAAGGTAGGAGGAGGTAGGAGGGATTGCCACAAACACAGCAGGGGAACAGCTGACGTTACTGAACCCCAATAACAGAGGAGGGACTGTTGGGACTGTGCGTACAGCACTACCAGGCAACAACTAGCGGTGTTGGAGCCCAGGGACAGGTGGAGGAGGAGGAGGTAGGAGGAGGTAGGAGGGATTGCCACACACACAGCAGGGGAACAGCTGACGTTACTGAACCCCAATAACAGAGGAGGGACTGTTGGGACTGTGCGTACAGCACTACCAGGCAACAACTAGCGGTGTTGGAGCCCAGGGACAGGTGGAGGAGGAGGAGGTAGGAGGAGGTAGGAGGGATTGCCACACACACAGCAGGGGAACAGCTGACGTTACTGAACCCCAATAACAGAGGAGGGACTGTTGGGACTGTGCGTACAGCACTACCAGGCAACAACTAGCGGTGTTGGAGCCCAGGGACAGGTGGAGGAGGAGGAGGTAGGAGGAGGTAGGAGGGATTGCCACACACACAGCAGGGGGACAGCTGACGTTACTGAACCCCAATAACAGAGGAGGGACTGTTGGGACTGTGCGTACAACACTACCAGGCAACAACTAGCGGTGTTGGAGCCCAGGGACAGGTGGAGGAGGAGGAGGTAGGAGGAGGTAGGAGGGATTGCCACACACACAGCAGGGGAACAGCTGATGTTACTGAACCCCAATAACAGAGGAGGGACTGTTGGGACTGTGCGTACAGCACTACCAGGCAACAACTAGCGGTGTTGGAGCCCAGGGACAGGTGGAGGAGGAGGAGGTAGGAGGAGGTAGGAGGGATTGCCACACACACAGCTGGGGAACAGCTGACGTTACTGAACCCCAATAACAGAGGGGCGACTGTTGGGACTGTGCGGACAGCACTTCTGGATGGCAACTAGCAGTGTTGGAGCCCAGGGACAGGTGGAAAAGCAGAGGAACACAATGTAGGCCGAAGCCTGAGAAAGTCGAAAGGGAACCTTTAACCCCCCCCAAGGCGTTTGTAGCTGAAAGAGCCAGCTTGTGCAGCACAAAAGATGCAAAAGGAAAAGGTGGCTCTTTTCATCATGCTCCTTGCAAACACAGAACTAAACACTTATAAAATGTGTCCCCTGAAACCGTGAAACCGTCCCGGAGGTGGGACTTTCCTTCGTAATATGACGCAGCACAGCCGTCATTCCTACCCCCCCGGCGCCGCGCCCCGGCTCCTCAGCGTAGTTTGATTCCGTCCCGGAGCCTGCGCTGTTATGTTATCCCTTGGCCAGGCACACTTAGCGCTGCCCATCTTCTGACATCATTTGGTGTCAGGCTGGCTGCGCCTGTGCGGCCGCGCTGGCCGAGAGCCCGCCTCGCAGTGTCTTCTGATTTTATCCCACTGGGGGCCTGGGATCCATGGCCATGCGCAGTGCATATCCTCGCCTCTCACTCCCCTCCCTACGGCTTCTTAAGACTGTGCGGTGTCACGGCCGTGGCATGCTATTAGGGACCAGCTGACACCGAACAGTCTGAAGAAGCCATAGGGAGATGAGTGAGAGGTGGAGGTTCAGATATGCACTGCGCATGTCCATGGATCCCAGGCCCCCAGTGGGATTAAATCAGAAGACACTGCGAGGCGGGCTCTCGGCCAGGTCAACGTTATCGGAGGATAGTCGCATGCGACGGTCAGTTAGTACACCACCTGCAGCACTAAAGACACGTTCCGATAATACACTGGCCGCAGGGCAAGACAGCACCTCCAATGCATACTGGCTTAGCTCTGGCCATGTATCCAGCTTTGAGACCCAAAACTTGAAAGGGGAAGAGCCGTCTGGGAGTACAGCAAGAGGGCAAGACATGTAGTCTGTCACCATCTGACGGAACCGTTGCCTCCTGCTGACTGGAGCCGTCTGTGATGGTGTAGACTTTTGTGGGGGGCACAGAAAACTGTGCCACAGTTGGGCCATACTGGTCTTGCCTTGGGCAGAGGCACTGCTTCTGCTCCCTCTTTGTGCAGAGCCTCCACCACTGCCTGGACGCACTGAGCTGCTTTGGAATGCACTAGCAGCACTTCTCTCAGTTGGAATGGAGAAGATGATGGAATTGACCAGTGTGTCTTGGTACTCCCGCATTTTTCGCTCCCGGTTCAACGGTGTGATGAGGCTTTCTACGTTGTCCCGGTAGCGAGGATCAAGGAGGGTGAACACCCAATAATCAGACATGTTGAGAATGTGGGCGATGCGGCGGTCGTTTCTCAGGCACTGCAGCATGTAATCCACCATGTGCTGCAGACTGCCAACTGCCCAAGAAACGCTGTCCCCTGCTGGAGGCGTGATCTCTGCCCGCTCGTCATCACCCCACCCTCGCTGTACACACTGAGTACTGGACAATTCGGTAACTCCCTCCTCTGGACGGATGTCTTCCTCCTCCATTGACTCCTCCTCATCCTCCTCACAAACTGTCCCCTGCCTACGCGTTTGTGAGGAACCACGTGGTGCTGACTGTCCAGAAGATGATGGAAATGCTGAATCCTCATCCTCCACCTCTTCCACAACATCATCCCTTAGCGCTTGCAGTGATTTTTCAAGCAGGCAGATAAGGGGGACAGTCATGCTGACTAGTGCATCATCTGCACTCGCCATCCACGTGGAATAATCAAAGGGACGCAAAACCTGGCAGACGTCATTCATAGTGGCCCACTCTGTGGTTGTGAAGTCTGTACGGCGCTGACTGCGACTTCTTTGCGCCTGAAGTAGCTGGTACTCCATTACAGCTTGCTGCTGCTCACACAACCGCTCCAACATATGTAACGTGGAATTCCACCTGGTAGGTAGGTCACATATGATGCGATGTTCCGGCAGGCGGTGTCGGCGCTGCAGAGCCGCAATGCGCGCTTTTGCCGTGCTGGAACGCCGCAAGTGAGCACACTCTAGGCGGACCTTGTGCAGCAGTGCATCAAGATCCGGATAGTCCCTCAAAAAGCTCTGCACGACCAAATTGAGCACATGTGCCAGACATGGGATGTGAGTGAGGTTGCCGAGGCCCAGAGCTGCCACCAGATTTCGGCCATTATCACACACTACCATGCCTGGCTGGAGATTCGCTGGCACAAACCACACATCGCTCTCCTGCTTGATGGCATTCCAGAGCTCCTGCGCTGTGTGGCTATGATTCCCCAAAAAAATTAATTTCAAGACGGCCTGTTGACGTTTGGCCACGGCTGTGCTCATGTCGGTCGTAACAGGTACACGTTCATCACGGGTCCATGTGGAGGTGGACTGTGACGGCTCCTGCAGCGATGATTCTGAGGAACTGGTGTAAGAGGAGGAGTCAATGCGTACAGAATGGATTCCTGCAATCCTTGGAGTGGGCAGGACACGTCCTGCGCCACTCGCACGGTCTGTACCCGGCTCAACGACATTAACCCAATGGGCAGTGAGGGAAAGGTATCGCCCCTGTCCATGATGACTGGTCCACGCATCGGTGGTGAGGTGGACCTTGCTACTGACGGCGTTCAGTAGCGCGTGTTTTATGTGTCCCTCCACATGCTTGTGCAGGGCAGGGACGGCTTGCCTGCTGAAGTAAAAGCGGCTGGGCACATTGTACTGTGGGACTGCCAATGACATCAAGTCACGGAAGCTGTCAGTCTCCACCAGCCTGAATGACAGCATTTCCAGTGAAAGAAGTTTGGCAATGCCTGCAGTCAGAGCCTGTGCACGTGGGTGGTTTGACGAGAAAGGTCGCCTTTTCTCCCATGCCTGTACTACCGATGGCTGTAGACTGGGCTGGGAGTGTGTGGATGACTGGGAAAGTGGTGCTGCGGGTGGAATTACAGCAGGTCTCTGGACAACAGGGCCAGAGGTTCTTCCACGGCGATCCTGGGAGGAAGCCGAACCAGCTGCGTGTGAGCTAGAGGAAGAGGCAACACGAGCTGAAGAGGTGGTAGCTGCCGCTGTTGGTTGGCCTAGCTCTTCAGTGTGTTTTTCTAACTCCGCCGGGTGCCTGTTGCGCACATGTTTCCACATGTTGGAGGTATTGAGGTTGCTGACATTTCGACCTCTTTTGACTTTTTGATGACACACTGTCATGATTCTCAATGGCGAGAGAACATAGCCCAGCATATATGAGAACTAGCTCTTGGAAGATGGAAACTATACTGACCATGAACTAAACCTGCCGCACAACTAGAAGTGGCCGGGTAGCATGCCTACGTTTTTTAACCCTAGATGCCCAGCGCCAGCCGGAGAACTACCTAATCCTAGCAGAGGAAAAGACAGTCCTGGCTCACCTCTAGAGAAATTTTCCCAAAAGGCAGACAGAGGCCCCCACATATATTGGCGGTGATTTTAGACGAAATGACAAACGTAGCATGAAAATAGGTTTAGCAAAATCGAGGTCCGCTTTCTAGATAGCAGGAAGACAGAAAGGACACTTTCATGGTCAGCAGAAAACCCTATCAAAACACCATCCAGAAATTCCTTTAAGACTCTAGCATTAACTCATAACACCAGAGTGGCAATTTCCGATCACAAGAGCTTTCCAGACACAGTAACGAAACAGCAGCTGTGAACAGGAACAAAATGCAAAAACACACAAGGACAAAAGTCCAACTTAGCTGGGAGTTGACTAGTAGCAGGAACAAGCACAGAAGGCTTCTGATTACATTGTTGACCGGCAAGAAACTGACAGAGGAGCAAGGTTATATAGCGACTCCCACATCCTGATAGGAGCAGGTGAACAGAGGGGATGATGCACACAAGTTCAATTCCACAAGTGGCCACCGGGGGAGCCCAGAATCCAATTTCACAACAACACACCTTGCATCTGACATAGCAAATGTCATCTGCAACTGTGTCAAAAAAGGACCAGGCACTGCAAGTCTTGGGAGCGCCCTTTTTGGCTTTTGGAAGAGACATGCTCCTAACGGGTGCCAAAGCGGAGGCTGCAGGATCCGCAGTCTTCCCCCTCCCTCTCCCTCTTTGGGCCGTACGGGGAATCTCTTCCTCAGAGCTGCTCCCACCACCTTCCTGTCCCTCACGCCAAGATGGGTCAAGGACCTCATCATCTACACTACCCTCTGCCTCCAACTGCTCCTCCTGGGTAGTCTCAGCAGCAGAGCACGCACCAGTAAGTGGCACCTGAGTGTCATCATCAGCTGATGCGGCCTGCGATGTGGTGACCGGAGCCACTGGCCCACCCGCCTCTTCAGAGGAAGAGAGAAAAAGCTGTTGGGCATCACTGCACCCTGCCTCTTCTTCCATTTCTCCAATGCTGCTTGGCTGGCCCCCTGTTTCCAAGCCAAGAGATTCAGAGAACAGAAGTAGAGACGGCTCCTGTCCTGGGCTCTCTGTCTGCCTGGGCAATTTGGCAGGTGGTGAAGAGACAGATGGCTGCTCTCCAGTGCTCTGTGTCTGAGAGGATGTGGCACTAATTGAAGTTGATGCATTAGCTGCCATCCATCCGACAACGGCTTCAATTTGTTCTTCACGCAGCAGCGGTGTACGGCGCTCTGACACAAAGCTGCGCATGAATGACTGTTGCCTGGTGAAAGTGGGTGCTGATGAGTCACCGGTGCCCGCAGCAGGCACAGAATCCCCACGTCCCCTCCCTGCTCCGCGCCCACGCCCACGTGCCTTACTCACTGCCTTCTTCATCTTGGTTGACTGATAAAGATAAGCAGAAAAGTACTAACGGCTTTGTGTGCTTATTCCTGAGCAACTCCTCCTAACAGGTATAAGAAACACTAATTTTCTAAAGTGTGGACTAGACTTTAATATGAGCTAATGTGGCCTACACAAATGTAAAGTGGTGTAACTGGTGTGTTTGGTGAACTTTATTATTTATTTATTTTTTGGGGGCTGAACTGACAACGGATAGAGCTGCAGTCACACGGAGACCGTGCAGACAGACGTAAACGGCGCTGCAAGGCCCAAAAACCCTCCTCTACGTTATCCTATGTAGTGTTTTTCCACAAGTTAGCTGGAGACGGGTGGAAAGACACTAATAGGATTTTTTTGAAAAAATGTGCAGCAGCCTGCACTACTTAAAACAAAATGAAAATTGATTTGGCGGTATGACGCAGTGAAGAACCCTGAGCTGGAGACAACCAGGCTATGGCTGCTCACAGACTACAGGGCGAGCTGCAGTCAAACGGAGACCATGCAGACAGCCGTAAACGGCGCTGCAAGGCCCAAAAACCCTCCTCTACGTTATCCTATGTAGTGTTTTTCCACAAATTAGCTGGAGACGGGTGGAAAGACACTAATAGGAATTTTTTGAAAAAATGTGCAGCAGCCTGCACTACTTAAAACAAAATGAAAATTGATTTGGCGGTATGACGCAGTGAACAACCCTGAGCTGGAGACAACCAGGCTACGGCTGCTCACAGACTACAGAGCGAGCTGCAGTCACACGGAGACCGTGCAGACAGCCGTAAACGGCGCTGCAAGGCCCAAAAACCCTCCTCTACGTTATCCTATGTAGTGTTTTTCCACAAATTAGCTGGTGACGGGTGGAAAGACACTAATAGGATTTTTTTTAATAAATTAGCAGCAGACTACACTACTTGAAAAAAAAAAAAAAAAAAAGAACAGTATGAGGCAATGAACCACCCTCCCTGAACTGAATACAACCAGCTATGGATGGCCTATGTGGCTGCACTCAGACTAGAGAGTGGGCTGCACTCACACACACACACACACACAGACCTTGCAGATCGCTGTGAAAACAGCGCTACAAGGCAAAAGCAAGGTGAATAGTAGGTGAACACAGCGGTTGCTAAATTAGCCTTTGGAAAGCACAAAGAAGCAAATCGCTATCTCTAAACTGTCCCTCAGTCAGCAAACAGCGTCCTGTCACTAACTGAATTCACAGCAGAGTGATCGCAAAATGGCGCCAGCGACTTTTAAACTGCATCATGACATCATTTCAGCAGCCAATCACAGCCTTGCCAGTAGTTTCATGCCCTCCATGCTAAACAGGATGTGCCCACACTTGGAATCATTCTCATTGGCTGAATTTCTGCATTTTGAATCTTGGAACTTCCGATTCCGGTATCCGATACGCGGCAAGTATCGGAATCCCGGTATCGGAATTCCGATACCGCAAGTATCGGCCGATACCCGATACTTGCGGTATCGGAATGCTCAACACTAGTGGTCATCACAATACCCGCATCAATTGCAGATACACAGAGATCACATCTCTTCATTGCACATTTCCATTTAATATCTGAGTGAGTATATATTATAAATCTATTTGGTCTCACTACATTCACCAATAAAAACATTTACACTTTTTTTTTTTTTTCTTCTCGTTCCCTTAAGATTCTGGTAGTACTTTAAGGACCTATTAAAACATCCACTGCAAAACCAATGATTACTCATTAAGTAAGTGCTCTCTTATTCATTTATTCATCTATTTTTCATTTTATTGTTCGTTTTTGTAGACAGCGCAGGTGAATACCACTTTTTTTTTCAATTTGAAAAAATGTCTACATTTCTGTTTTTTCCAGTCAAGATGGTGTGCAGAGTGTACATTAATGTGAAAAAATTTACTTTTTTGAATTTACCAAATGGCTGCAATGACACAAAGAGTGAAAAAGGTGGAAGTCATATATTATATAGAGTCATTACAAGCAGAGTGACCTAATTCAAGTGTTTATTTCTGTTATTGTTGAAAACCCAAAAGTCATTATCTCAGTAAATTAGAATGCTTTATTATACCAGCTTGAAAAATGATTTTAATATCCGAAATGTTGGCCTACTGTAAAAGGACGGGTTGCCCCCTTAAAATATACTAAACTTATAGTATCAAAGGAGGAACTCTCCTTACACCTCTATTGAGGTCCGATATTAACTATTATTGCCGAACTTGACTAATAATAATTAATATCCACTTAATGTGCCTCAACGTTATCTTTTCGTTAAACTATATACTGAGACAAAACAGTGTAACAATAAAGGATATTTATTACACACACACACAAGTCTGCAGTCTATAACATACAGTTATATGAAAAAGTTTGGGCACCCCTATTAATCTTAAGCTTAATGTTTTATAAAAATTGTTTTTTTGCAACAGCTATTTCAGTTTCATATATCTAATAACTGTTCGACACAGTAATGTTTCTGCCTTGAAATGAGGTTTATTGTACTAACAGAAAATGTGCAATCTGCATTCAAACAAAATTTGACAGGTGCATAAGTATGGGCACCTCACCAGAAAAGTGACATTAAGATTTAGTAGATCCTCCTTTTGCAAAAATAACAGCCTCTAGTCACTTCCTGTAGCTTTTAATGAGTTCCTGGATCCTGGATGAAGGTATTTTTGACCATTCCTCTTTACAAAACAATTCCAGTTCAGTTAAGTTTGATGGTTGCCGAGCATGGACAGCCCTCTTCAAATGATCCCACAGATGTTCAATGATATTCAGGTCTGGGGACTGGGATGGCCATTCCAGAACAGTGTAATTGTTCCTCTGCATGAATGCCTGAGTAGATTTGGAGCGGTGTTTTGGATCATTGTCTTGCTGAAAGATCCATCCCCTGCGTAACTTCAACTTTGTCATTGATTCATGAACATTATTGTCAAGAAACTGATAATACTGAGAGGAATCCATGCATCCCTCAACTTTAACAAGATTCCTGGTGCCGGCATTGGCCACACAGCCCCAAAGCATGATGGTACCTCCACCAAATTTTACTGTGGGTAGCAAGTGTTTTTCTTGGAATGCTGTGGTTTTTTGCTGCCATGCATAACGCCTTTTTGTATGACCAAACAACTCAATCTTGGTTTCATCAGTCCACAGGACCTTCTTCCAAAAAGAAATTGGCTTCTCCAAATGTGCTTTTGCATACCTCAGCCGACTCTGTTTGTGGCGTGCTTGCAGAAACGGTTTCTTTCGCATCACTCTCCCATACAGCTTCTCCTTGTGCAAAGTGCGTTGTATAGTTGACCGATGCACAGTAACACCATCTGCAGCAAGTTGATGCTGCAGCTCTCTGGAGGTGGTCTGAGGATTGTCCTTGACTGATCTCACCATTCTTCTTCTCTGCCTTTCTGATGTTTTTGTTGGCCTGCCACTTCTGGGCTTAACAAGAACTGTAGCTGTGTTCTTCCATTTCCTTACTATGTTCCTCACAGTGGAAATTGACAGGTTATATCTCTTAGACAGCTTTTTGTATCCTTCCCCCAAACAACTATGTTGAATAATCTTTGTTTTCAGATCATTTGACTTGTTTTGAGGAGCCCATGATGCCACTCTTCAGAGGAGATTCAAACAGGAGAACAACTTGCAAGTGGCCACTTTAAGTAGCTTTTCTCATGATTGCATACACCTAGCTATGAAGTTCAAAGCTCAATGAGGTTACAAAACAAAAAAAAGTGCTTTAGTAAGTCAGTAAAAAGCAGGTAGGAGTATTTAAAACAAGAAAATGATAAGGGTGCCCATACTTATGCACCTGTCAAATTTTGTTTGAATGCAGATTGCACATTTTCTGTTAGTACAATAAACCTCATTTCAAGGCAGAAACATTACTGTGTCCAACAATTATTAGATATTTGAAACTGAAATAGCTGTTGCAAAAAAAACTATTTTTATAAAACATTAAGCTTAAGATTAATAGGGGTGCCCAAACTTTTCATATAACTGTACATATATATTTATACCCAAGCTGGCAACTATAAATATATATACACAAATATACAAATACTACAACTTTAATACAGTAATATCATTACAGTATACAGTAATATCACAACAATATCACACAGTAATAACCCACAAAATACTGCCTAAATTACCCAAATCACACATTCAATATCAGCCCTCCCATCTATAGCCTACTATGCCTAATGAGTAGTACATGGCCTCATAAGAAAAGGGGATACATAGTATACTTAACCACCATGTACGTCCATGATCTTCCCAGTGAGCAAGAGAGCCAAAAGAGAAGGAAGCCACATGTTCTTGTCCCTTTTATGTCACCAGCTAAAAGAGATATGTGCAGCCCCAGGTGTGGGGAATGAGGTCGCAAGTCTATTGTCCACTGGCAAAGGTACAGTCCCTCAATGACCTGTCTTACCAGCTCATGGCAGACCTACATTGCAATACTGCAGGCTGGAAAATGGGCTTCGCTCCTCCGTGTGGGGGTGTATATGCACAAAATATGCATTAAACACATCTCAATATAAAGATATACATTTTGGGGCACTTCCCTTTTACAATCCCCCTGTTGTCGAGACCACGACAATGAAATTTGAGGGAAGTGTTGTGCTGGGATTTATTTGCCTACTCAACCCCAATTATAGCTAGTTACAGTTCAGGTTGGAATGAAGCATAATTCTGCACTTAGGTACCTAGACATCATCTCATCTCAATTTAAAGATACACATTTTGGGGCACTTCCCTTCTACACCTACTGAAAAGCATGTTTAGTAAATGCACTCAGTACTTGCTCGGGGCTACTTTTGCATCATTTACTGCATCAAAGCGGTGTGGCATGGAAGCAATCAGCACATGGCACTGCTGAGGTGTTATGGAAGCCCATGTTTCTTTGATATCAGCATTCAGCTTGTCTGCCTAGTTGGGTCTGGTGTCTCTCATCTTCCTCTTGACAATACCGCATAGATTCTCTATGGGGCTAAGGTCAGATGAGTTTGCTGCCAATCAATCACAGTGATACTCTTGTGCTGTGCTGACGTTGGTCTCGATAAAACACAGTGGACCTACTCAAGCAGATGATATGGCTCCCCAAACCATCACTGATTATGGAAACTTCACACTAGACCTCAAGCAGCTTGGATTGTGTGCCTCTCCACTGTTCCTTCAGACTCTGGGACCCTGATTTGCAAATGAAATGCAAAATTTACTTTCATCTGAAAACAACACCTTGGAGCACTGAGCAACAGTCCAGTTCTTATTCTCCTTGGCCCAGGTAAGACGCTTCTGGCGTTGTCTATTGGTCATCATGAGTGGCTTGACACAAGGAATGTGACACTTGTAAATTGTAATCCATGTTCTAGATACGTCTGGGTGTCCACTCCTTGTGAATCTTCCCAAATTTTTGAATGGCCTTTTTTTAACAATCCTTTCAAGAGTGTGATCATCCCGGTTGCTTGTGGACCTTT
Source organism: Ranitomeya variabilis (assembly GCF_051348905.1). Classification (NCBI taxonomy): domain Eukaryota; kingdom Metazoa; phylum Chordata; class Amphibia; order Anura; family Dendrobatidae; genus Ranitomeya; species Ranitomeya variabilis. Next base: position 371,767,529 of record NC_135232.1, read on the forward strand.
TTCAACCAAACTTTTTCTTCCACTCAACTTTCCATTAACATGCTTGGATACACCACTCTGTGAACACACACACACATATATATATATATATATATATATATATATATATATATATATATAGTACTATTTTATACTGTACTGAAAAACCTGACAAGAACCTCCTTAGGTGCAATAGCTGCCCATTATGTAAAAAGTAATCACAGCAGCACTCTATGAGGGCCAAGATATATAAAAACACTGGTAACATTAACTCCAAGCTGTATTGTTACTCAGTAAGATGTTCTTACAAAAAAGTGAAGGTTCTTAGTGCATAAATTGACCATTTTTCATCTGTGCTGCTCAACCATGACAGGGTGACACTTTTCTGATGGGTCCTATCATACCCCTTTCCTATCCTACTGAACATGTCACTTTTGGGCTAAAGCACCTGCAATAATGGACTAACCTGTCTCTCTTGGGCTATAAGCCTGCAATTTGAAAGGGCAAGTAGAATTCGCTGAATACACCAGTAGGTTAATAGGAGGATTGCAGTGTCAGGCTAGAGGCAGTCGCAATCTCTAATTATAGACTATACTGAAAAACCTGAGAAGCACCTTGTTAGTGTGAATAAGTGCAAGCTTTAATAACTGCACGATATGTAAAAAGAAAATACAGCAGCACTCTATAAAGGGCCAAGACATTCAGAAACACTGGAAACATTAACTCTAAGCTGTATTGCTACTCAGTAAGATTACAGATGTGCAGTGCTTCTTGTTTGCAACCATAAACAGTGACATTTAGATTCATAAACTTTTTCTCAAACTGTTGATGGGTAGAAGCCAGAGGAATAAAGGGATGTCTTACCACACTTAGCCAACCTTGTAAAAATGTGGAATAAACCAGAACTAATAAATATGGTTCATGTGATGACCAAAACGTGTCTCCAATTTGACCATTCAAACAGCTATGCCGAAACAGAAGTACACTACTCCTTGTTTTACTCTAGTAATTCCCTAAAGAAGATTCATAGATTAATTATCCCCACTGCCCAAAAAAGAACAATAAATGTCAGGAGTATGCTTGTGAGGTGTTTCTTTTCTGAATTGGAGTATTAAAACAGGTAATACAGGTAAAGAAAGAAAAATGTGTATATATAATGCTTTCAAATATTGTTGTTGTTTTTTTTTTAAAAAAAAAACACTATTGCTGGGCCATGTATGCTTGTTAAATTGTACTGCTGAAACAGTTATGCAAAAAAACCCTATTTTCTATTTTTTACAGATATCCTTCTGTTAACACTCACAGAAAGTAAGTTGCAATAACTGTTACCATTATTGTTGCGGCACGTACTTCGGTTGAATTGGACTAGTAAAATAACGATGCAAAACGTAACCTTTTTTGGTATTTTTTTTATATATATTTTTTGTTTCAATTTTCCCCTTACCAAAAAAGTTGTGATCTTAAAAAACTATGTTGCTAGGTCCGTACATGAACCAAAAATAAGTTACAGCAACAGCAAGCAGTATTCTTGTGGCTCGTATGGTTGTTGACTTGGACTGGTAGAGCAGCGGGCCTCTGAGTCTCTGCTCTGGGGTTGTCACGGTGGCTAGACCCGGTCCGTGACCCTGCTGAGGGGTGCACAATAAAAGGTGGTGAAATGGTGCTGATGTTGTGGTGCGGTGTAGTGCCGGTCGCAGTCAATAACGAGGACACCAGGTTGCAGTCTCTTTACCTCTTTACTGAAGGCTTCTGAGTCCTCAATCCGGAATACGGTTAACAGGGCTGCGCAAGTCCGGCCGGTCTGATGGCACCTCCAGAGTTCCCTTTGCAGGTGGAAATCTGTGCCTACCTTCCTGCGCTTGTGTTGTGGTCCTCCCCTGCTGTGCTTACGGGATAGTACCCCACAACTGTTGTGTCTGTTTCTCGCGTTCCCTCACAACTCGTTTCTGATGTTCTCCCTCTACGTCCCCCTGATCTTACGGTTAGGACGCACCCGTATGACGGGGAGGCTCGGAGCTCTTCCGGGACTCCAGTGTCGCCCCACTCCTGTTGTTACCCCCCTGTGTCTTCCTGGGTCTGGGTGAGACAGCCCGCCTGTAACTGACTGTCCTGCCGTAGGTTTGAAGTTTGGCTTGGAGCTCTATACTTCCTCGGCGTTCCAGCCACCGGTTATGCGCCTCAATAGGATGTTGCCTCGTCTTACAGCATGACTCCTACTGGTGTTCTCCTTGCTGCGTTGATCTCGTTTCTCACTCAGCACAATAAACCTTGCTTCTTGTCCTTTCCTGGGATACCGCCGCTTTATCATGCAGGCGCGGTCCCGTAACGTTCTCTCTGGTTGCTAGGCCTCTGTCAGGATCCCACCCCTGACAGGGACCTCTCTGAATCTTCCCCTACAACACCCTCTGCCACAAGGTGTTGCCTGGTTCCAACCCAGTCAGCTTTCTTTCTAACTTCCTGCCTAACCCCCAGTTTTACCAGATTGTGAGGAATGGCCTAATAAATAGAACCCTTAGCTCCCCCTGGAGGCCAGACTGTGAAATGTATTGGTGTCTGTGATACCTGGTCAGATGAACTCCTTCAGTGCCATCAGACGTACCATAGCCCCCCTTAGCGGCGGAGCAACAGTACTGCAACGACCAGGACTCTGGGGCGCTGCACTTCCCCCCGGTTAAATCCAGTACTCCTGGACTGGGAAGAAAACAACAATACATGTCAGCAAAAAGACATACAATTTTGAAAATGCAAGTACAAGTAAACTTTTTAACAGAGCTTCCCTTTATGGGAGGTGAGGACACTTGAACGTTACAAACATGGTTAAATACTTTAAATAACAGACTATAAATAACTTTTCTTACCCAACCGGGTATTCTACTAAGTGCAAAATCTTTGAACAATAATTTAACATTGCCTTTAAGGACGTACTCGCTAAATCCACTAAAGACCTTCTTATAAGACATTATAAGGCTACTCAACGTTTTTTTGCATTCTCCTACTTTACGTCTGCAGGACCGCCTGTCCTAACTGCTCCAGACCTACTGCCTCTCCTTTCTGTACAGGACCACCCCTTTCCGCCCGGGCCTACTGTCCTTCCACTACTATACACAGTATAGAACATATCATTTTTCTTTCAGTTCAAGATCACTGAGCCATCTCTGTATGGCTCCTAGGAGGACTCACTAACTAACCCCGTACGGGTTCACTTCCTGTCCTCGTTCTTCTATCAACATCATTAAACATTTCTTACAATCAACTAGTTAGTTACATTCAACTTTCACATATCAGCATTATTACTTTCTCTTTTAGAGCATCATCATTCTCTAAGTGCTATCAATGAACATCCCCTTTAAGAGGGGACCAAGTCTCTATGAGGTAGTGCAACTTCTCAAGCTGCAAGTCTGTTCGCAATAAGGACTCCGGTAATGTTCTCAAGATCAGTATCTTCGCAAAGAGTCCTTTCCTTATGTAAAACCAGTAGAGAGCACCTTTAAGAAGGTGCAAACTATTTACAAAATCAGTTTTTGAATCATTCACCGTCCATGATTCGGCAGTCCTTTGATAACTGTGCAAAGTAGAAAACAAACAAAAACAATAGGGATCCCGGGTCAACAAAGGGATCCCTTTAAGAGTTAACCCTGGACGGGTTTCAGCAGCAAAACAGTGAAAACAATTAACTATGTACAATTGCAGAGTATTAGGATAGTTACTTGAACCACTCAGGAGGCAGCACCGGCGGAGGCAACCCCCTGGGGTATTGCGCACCGCCTGGTACTGCATAAGGGGACGTGTTGTCCCATCTGGGGGTCTGCGTACCCACTGTCTTCAGTTCTGGAGCAGCACGAGCACCACCCACCTGAAGAGGTGCCTCCTTGGCCACAAGGGTGGTTGAGGTGACAATGCTGCATGTCGTGGTCTTGACCATAGTGCACGTTGGGGTGACCTCGGTGGTCCTGGTAACGATCATGGGCTGACCACAAGGGGGCACCTTTGCTACAGGGGTCAGCTTCACTGGCACCTTAATCGGGGGTATCACAGGGTTCTGCCTCTTGCGGACATTCAGGGCAAACCACCCCTTTTCCCCAAAGTGCCTAGTGCACGAGACTTCGTCCCCCGGGTAGAGATCCCGGTCTGGGTGGCCCTCTCTGAGATGCGACTCCACGTCCCTTCGGTTGACAAACACCTCCGCATACAGACCCGGCTCTTTAATGAAGCTACAGCCTCCACGGAGCTTGAAAGTGGTGATGGTGCCCTGCCTGCGCGGGGCCTGGTGAGCAGCGGGGTCCTTGCGGGCCCGGTCCTTGACCGCCAGGTCTTTTTGATGGTGGGCCTCCAGCCCGGCCTGGTACACCTCCTCCATTTCCTCCCACTGCTGTTCCAGCTGGGTCTGGTATTCCTCCCAGCTCAGGGCCTGCACCATCTCCCCTTCCCGTGTCTTCACCCCGGGGAACCCCATGAGGTTGGATCCTGGGTTCACCCAGCGGCATACGGTGCGCTCTGCATGGGCTTCACACAGCAGAGTAGTTGGCAGAATCGGGGCGTTCAGGAGGTGCTCCATACCCGTCTTCTCCTCCCATGGTAACAGGCGCTGGCGTCTATGGGTCCCAGGGAGAGGGGGTGCTGCAACGGGGCCTACTAACAAGCCCTCCACCAGCGGGACGGGGTCGTCGGACTCACCGGTCAATGCAGGCTCTTCCTCTGCGACAGGTTCCGCTGGCGGTGTCGGTGAGGGCCTCAGCAGCAACCCCGTTCGTGGTACAAGATCCGATGTCAGAGAACTTCCTTCCGGCGCTACCTGGTGCGGAGCCTGGGCCTTCACATTCAGCTGAAGGAGCTGGTGGATCAAGTCTCCCATCTCAGCCTGCAAGAGATCAGCGCTGTCCGTGGAGAATTGGCTGCGGTGCTCGTCCGGGTCGTTGGGGGAGTCTTCTGCTTCCACCCCGCATTCGGGTTCCGAGCTGCTGGCCATGGCATCCTCCACGTGGGTCGCTTCCTGATCCTTTTCCTGCTCTCTCCTTCGTGGGTGGTTTCGTTTTCGTTGTCTCCGCCCTCCATTGAGGATTAGGAGGCGGATCTCGGCTGCTGACGGACACGTCCTCACGGTGCAGAAATATTTAGACTGGGCGGCCATTGTCTTTCGCGCTCTCCAGCTGGTCCACGCCTACTCCACGCCCCTCTTCTTCTCCTGCGCTCTCCTCAGCGCTGTAATGGCGGTGGATTTTGACGGCAAGTGGCACAGCACAGTCTTTGCAATAAGTCACAGTCCAAGTATAATAAATCACAGTTCCAAGTATAATAAGTCACAGTTCTAAGGCACACATGACCCGATTCTTCAGGCTTAAGTAGATCCTGTTCGTGATGCCAAAATTGCAGCGCCCCCACTGTCGCAGGGCCGAGGGGTACCCGGTACCGGGCCTCTGAGTCTCTGCTCTGGGGTTGTCACGGTGGCTAGACCCGGTCCGTGACCCTGCTGAGGGGCGCACAATAAAAGGTGGTGAAATGGTGCTGATGTTGTGGTGCGGTGTAGTGCCGGTCGCAGTCAATAACGAGGACACCAGGTTGCAGTCTCTTTACCTCTTTACTGAAGGCTTCTGAGTCCTCAATCCGGAATACGGTTAACAGGGCTGCGCAAGTCCGGCCGGTCCGATGGCACCTCCAGAGTTCCCTTTGCAGGTGGAAATCTGTGCCTACCTTCCTGCGCTTGTGTTGTGGTCCTCCCCTGCTGTGCTTACGGGATAGTACCCCACAACTGTTGTGTCTGTTTCTCGCGTTCCCTCACAACTCGTTTCTGATGTTCTCCCTCTACGTCCCCCTGATCTTACGGTTAGGACGCACCCGTATGACGGGGAGGCTCGGAGCTCTTCCGGGACTCCAGCGTCGCCCCACTCCTGTTGTTACCCCCCTGTGTCTTCCTGGGTCTGGGTGAGACAGCCTGCCTGTAACTGACTGTCCTGCCGTAGGTTTGAAGTTTGGCTTGGAGCTCTATACTTCCTCGGCGTTCCGGCCACCGGTTATGCGCCTCAATAGGATGTTGCCTCGTCTTACAGCACGACTCCTACTGGTGTTCTCCTTGCTGCGTTGATCTCGTTTCTCACTCAGCACAATAAACCTCGCTTCTTGTCCTTTCCTGGGATACCGCCGCTTTATCGTGCAGGCGCGGTCCCGTAACGTTCTCTCTGGTTGCTAGGCCTCTGTCAGGATCCCACCCCTGACAGGGACCTCTCTGAATCTTCCCCTACAACACCTTCTGCCACAAGGTGTTGCCTGGTTCCAACCCAGTCAGCTTTCTTTCTAACTTCCTGCCTAACCCCCAGTTTTACCAGATTGTGAGGAGTGGCCTAATAAATAGAACCCTTAGCTCCCCCTGGAGGCCAGACTGTGAAATGTATTGGTGTCTGTGATACCTGGTCAGATGAACTCCTTCAGTGCCATCAGACGTACCATAGCCCCCCTTAGCGGCGGAGCAACAGTACTGCAACGACCAGGACTCTGGGGCGCTGCAATGACAATAGTATGCAGTATGGTCTTGAAGTGTACAATTTCTAAATTGTGTGAAAGGAGTGTGACTTTTTTTGTGGGTAAAAACTTAAAAATTTTTCTTCACTTCCCAATGGTATAAAATTCTGTGACACACCTATGGTGTCAATATTATCACTGCACAGCTGGATGAATTCACTGAGAGGTGTAGTTTGCAAAACAGGGTCACATCAGAATTTCTGCATCTCTGGAACCGCATTGGCAGAGCGCCAATGTGACATGGTACCCTCAAATCAGTGCAGCAAAATCTGCCCTTTAATATGGCGCGACTTCCCTTCTGAGCTTAAGGCCGGGATCACACATACGTGAGATACGGCTGAGTCTCGCAGGTGAAAACCCGGCTCTGGCGCCGGCTCTCTGGAGCGGAGCGTGCAGCTCCATGTATTGCTGTGCGGCTGCACGCTCCACTCCAGGGTGCCGGCGCCAGAGCTGGGTTTTCACCTGCGAGACTCGGCCGTATCTCGCGTATGTGTGATCCCGGCCTTACACTGTGCTTCAAAAGTAGTTTTTAATCACTTATCGGGTATTGATGTACTCAGGAGAAATTGTGTAACAAATGATGCATTTTCTCCTGTTACTCTTGTGAAAATGAAAAATTTGGGGCTAAAATAAAATTTTTGTGGGAAAAAGTTAATTGTTCATTTTTTTCTTCCACATTCCATTGATTCCTGTGAAGCACATGAAAGGTAAATAAAATTCTTGAATGTGGTTTTGAGCACTTTGAAGGGTACAATTTTTAGAATGGTGTAACTTTTAGGTATTTTCTGTCATAAAGGCCTTCAAGTCACTAAAAATGTGATGTAGTCCGTAAAAAAATGTTTTTGCCAATTATATAAAAAATGAGAAATTGCGGCTCACCTTTTAACATTTCTAACTTCGTAAGAGAATAATTATGTTTAAAAAATTGTGCTGATTTAATGTAGACATGTGGTAAATGTTATTTATGAGCTATTTTTTGTGACATAACTTTCTGGTTTAAGTGCATAAAAATTAAAAGTTTGAAAATTGCGAAATTTTCAAAATTTTCTCCACATTTCCATAATTTTAAAAAATAAATGCAAGTTATATCCAACATATTTTACCACTATCATGAAATGCAATAAGTCATGAATAAACGATCTCAGAATCACTGGATAGGTTGAAGCATTCCAGAGTTGTTACCTCATAAAGTGACACTGGTCAGGATTGAAAAAAATGGCTTGGTCACGAAGATGGAAACAGGATTTGGCGCCAAAGGGTTACATTTTCAAAAATTTGTGCACAGAGGAGGTGTCATAAAATAGCAGGAGGAGATAAAATACTGTGATATAATTAGATGTACTGTCAACTTACTATACAGAAGATTCAATACTCTGCAATAATAAGGTAAATATACTGAAGCATATATATGGGCACAATAGCTTATGATGCAATAGCATAATGCATCATTGAGAGTAGATCAGTAGACATAAAAAAGTTAAGGAAATGTATAAACATATTATCTGTACTCATCTCTTCCTGCTGGAATGATGCCTCAGTGTGCATTTCGGAGCTAATTGTTGACAGTTCAAGTTTCTAGCTCTAGAGTAAGTTTGATTAATTGAGAGAGTTTGACGGGTTAACTCTTAACATCCCAGTCAGCCCATTGATTTCTATAGAAGAGTGACCTACTAACATTCTTCAACCTTCCTCCTCTCCTTCTCATCTTCTGAAGATTAACAGTTAAAATTCACCAGCCCAGCAGCTTACACAGCATGTCTAATAATCATGGCTGTCTCAGGAGCTTGTTCTTGTTCACATGCCTTGTTATTAGGGTTGAGCGAAAAGGATCGGACATTTTCAAAAATCGCCGACTTTCGGCAAAGTCGGGTTTCGTGAAACCCGACCCGATCCCAGTGTGGGATCGGCCATGCTGTCGGCAATCTTTGCGCCAAAGTCGCGTTTCGTATGACGCTTTCAGCGCCATTTCTCAGCCAATGAAGGTGGACGCAGAGTGTGGGCAGCGTGATGACATAGGTCTCGGACCCCACCATCTTAGAGAAGGGCACGACAGTGATTGGCTTGCTTTCTGCCGCGTCACAGGGGCTATAAAGGGGCGTGCACGCCGACCGCCATCTTACTTCTGCCGATCTGAGCATAGGGAGAGGTTGCTGCAGCTTCGTCAGAAGCAGGGATATTGTTAGGGAGGAAATATTAACCCCCAAACCGCTTGTGCTGTAGCGATTTCCACTGTCCAACACCACCTTTTCTTTGCAGGGACAGTGGAGGCTAGATTTCTGTGCATCAGCTCTGCAGCTTATAAGGCTCCCTGATAGCTTCATTGCTGTTTGTACGCCGCTGTGCAAACCAACTGCTTTTTTAAAAGCAAAAGTCCTGTTGCTCCTTTCTGCACAGTTCTATTGTTTATTTGTCCACACTTTTGTGTGCAGCAGTCCTTTTTATTGCTGCCATACTTGTCCTGAGATCATTGTAGGGAGATTGTTACTGTAGTACAGTCCCTTTTTTTATATATATCTTCCAGCCACTTTCTGCCACTTATACTGTGTAATGTAATACAGTGGGCCTGAATTTTGCAGCAGTCTCCCACACATAAAAAGGGAGATTTATATTGCCACTAAGTGCATCTGTGTCAGTTCTGTTTGGCGTATATCTGCCAGCCACTTTCTGCCACTTATACTGTGTAGTGTAATACAGTGGGCCTGAATTTTGCAGCAGTGTCCCACACATAAAAAGGGAGATTTATATTGCCACTAAGTGCATCTGCGTCCGTTCTGTTTGGCGTATAGTTGCCAGCCACTTTCTGCCACGTACACTGTGTAGTGTAATACAGTGGGCCTGATTTTTGCAGCAGTCTCCCACACATATAGAAAGGGAGATTTAAACTCACAACAAGTTTACATACACCTTCTACCTTGTTTTACAGTACCATATAACGGTTGTTAGTTTGGTTACATTTTCCCAAGAATGAGGAAGTCTGGTGGAAGAGGTCGTGGCCGTGGGCGGTCATTGCCAGCTGGTAATGATGGTGGTGGTGGTGGTGGAGCATCTGGTGGCAGTGGGAAAGCAAAATAGCACCTAAGGCTCGAGTTGTTGAGCCAGCATCATCGTCTGGCTGCACAAGGCCTCGAACGCTCCCTTTTCTGGGAGTAGGAAAACCGCTTTTAAACCTGGAGCAGCAGGAAAAAGTTTTGGTTTTCCTTGCTGACTCAGCCTCTAGCTCTTTCGCCTCCTCTTCGGAAAGTTAAAAATTTAAAAGCAGCGAGTCATCAGTGGATGCTCCTTGTCAGGAGCAAGTCGCTTCCTTGTGTCCTTCACCCAGAACAACAGTGAAGGATGCGTCAGGCGACACAACAGGTTAATCCATGGAGCTCTTTACACATACTGTGCCTGGGTTAGAAAGGGAAATTGTTAACAGGCCATTACAAGATGAATCGGACATGGAGTGCACAGATGCACAGCCACAGCTAGATTATTATGCTGTTCCATTGACTCAGATCACAACATTGCCCTCGCAGTGTACTGAGCCAGAACCTGACCCTGATGAGACTATGGTGCCCTATCCCAAATGCTATAGCAACTTACAAGGTGACACAGAGGAAGGTGCACAGGACATTGAAGAGGAGGTAATAGATGACCCAGTTGTTGACCCCGATTGGCAGCCATTGGGGGAACAAGGTGCTGCTGGCAGTAGCTCTGAAGCGGAGTAGTATGAGCCACAGCAGGCATCAACATCGCAACAGCTTTCATCTGGCAGGCCTGTATCTGGCCGAAACGTGTGTCAAAACCAAAAACAGTTTTAGGATAGCGTGGCCATCCGGTGAAAGTAGCACAGCGTGCAATGCCTGAAAAGGTATTCGATAGTAGGAAGAGTGCAGTCTGGCAATTTTTTAACCAAGATCCGAATGATCAGTGCAAAGTTATCTGTAAGAAATGCTCAAGGACCTTTAGCAGAGGGCAGAATGTCAAAAAATTAAATACAACGTGCATGCGTAGACATTTAACCAGCATGCATTTGCAAGCCTGGACTAACTACCAAACATCCCGTAACGTAGGTGCACCCGCTCTGCATGAAGCTAGTCAGCAACGCTACATTGCTTCCCTCACTGTAAGCCCACCGTTTAGGACACCACCTGCAGCAAATGTGGAGGTATTGTTGCAAGGCCAAAGCAGTCAGGGAATCACTCGGTTGTTGGTAGGAAACACTGTATGTAGGCCAACAGCAAGAATACCCTCACCAACCCTCTCTCAATCTGCAATGTCCACCACCACCCCCGCTAGTTCCACCATAAGCAGCTCTCCAGTTCAGCTCACCCTACAAGAGACTCTCGTTAGGAAAAGGAAGTACTCATCCTCTCATCCGCGTACACAGGGTTTGAACGCCCACATTGCTAGACTAATCTCGTTAGAGATGATGCCCTACCGGTTGGTTGAAAGCGAAGCTTTCAAAGCCCTGATGGCCTACGCAGTACCACGCTGTGACCTACCCAGTTGACACTTCTTTGCGAAAAAAGCCATCCCAGCCCTCCACCAGCATGTCAAAGACCGCATTGTCCATGCGCTCAGGCAATCAGTCAGTAGAAAGGTGCACCTCACAACAGATGCATGGACCAGTAGGCATGGCCAGGGACGTTACGTGTCCATCACGGCACACTGGATTAATGTGGTGGATGCAGGGTCCACAGGGGACAGCCATAGTGGGACAGTTCTTCCTAGCCCACGGTCTAGGAAACAGTTGGCTGTAGGCGTTCACCACCCCTCCTCCTCCACCTCCTCCAGCAGAAGTGGAAGCTCGTCCACAGAGCGCAGTCGCATGACCACTCCATCCGCAGCTGCCAGTGTTGCACACGAGGTGTCCCATTATGGAACAGCTAGTGGTAAGAGTCAGCAGGCTGTGTTGGAAATGAAGTGTTTGGGCGACAACAGACACACCGCGGAAGTTCTGGCTGAGTTCTTGCAGCAAGAAACTCATTCATGGCTGGGCAGTGTACATCTTGAGGCAGGCAAGGTAGTCCATGTTAACTGAAGGAATTTTATGGCTGCCATAGCCCTTTCAGAACTGAAACACATACCTTGCCTGGCTCATACCTTGAACCTGGTGGTGCAGTGTTTCCTGAAAAGTTATCCGGGGTTACCAGCCCTGCTCCTGAAGGTGCAAAGACTTTGCTCGCACATCCACCGGTCGCCCAAACACTCCAGCCGTATGCAGAACCATCAGCGATCGTTGAAGCTTCCCCAGCACCGCCTAATAATCGACGTTGCAACAAGGTGGAACTCCACACTGCACATGCTTCAGAGGCTGTGCGAACAGAGGCGTACTGTAATGTATTTGTGGGAGGATACACATACACGGGCAGGCAGTTGGATGGCAGACATGGAGTTGTCAGGTGTGCAGTGGTCGAAGCTACAAGACCTCTGTCAAGTCCTTCAGTGTTTTGAGGAATGCACATGGCTGGTAAGTGCAGACGACGCCATCATAAGCATGAGCATCCCACTAATGCATCTGCTGATGCAAAATTTGATGCACATTAAGGAGCAGGCGTCTGCAGTCGAGGATGAGGGAAGCCTTCATGACAGTCAGCCATTGTCTGCTCAGGGAACTCTCCTGGTTGAGGTGGCGGACCTAGAGGAGGTGGAGGAGGAGGAGGAGGAGGATGGGGATGAATATTTATGGGAGGAGGAAGCTTCTCAGGGGGCAATAGAAACTGGTGGCGTTGCAAGGTCAGGTACAGGGTTTTTGCGGGAGACAAGTGATGTTGATTTGCCAGAAAGTACTCCTCAACCCAGCACAAGCAGTGATTTGACACCTGGAACATTGGCTCACATGGCTGATTATGCCTTGCATATCCTAAAAAAGGACTCGTCTGGCTATCCAAAATGTTGATGATCTAACCTTCATTAAAATGAACCAATCATGGATTTCTAATTATTTTGCCCCACCGTCCCCTGCTGACACGTAGCTTTCCTGTAAAAAGGTCTTGCTTTTGGCCTCCTCTTACTGACTGCTCCAATTCCTCCATTTGCAGCTGCTGAATGTCCACCATAGGCCATTTTTACACCTCCCTAAATGGGTTGACTCACCCCACGGGGCCATGGTCACCACTTGGCGCAAGCACCCATGCGAGTGCCGTTTGCCTGGACAGGTTGGTGTGCCCACTTTTGGCCGACGGCACTGGCACAGGGTCCCACATAGTACAATGAAGTGTCTCTGGCGGTGGTTGTGCACACCCAACGTCAGACACATTGTCGTAATATGAGGGGCCCTGTGCCAGTACCGCCGCCCACGAGAGAGTGTTCCCCCCAGCTCAAACACTGCTCTACCACTTGCAAAACTTACCTCTCACTGCTCCACCACTGTTTAGTCTGTGCTGTTAAATCCTTCAATGGCACTGCCAATACAAATTTGTTGAAATGATAGATAACAGTAAAAATATACAGGGGCCCTGCCCTCCATTTAGACCTGTAAATACTGTGCGCGAACTACCACTGTCTGCTACTCAGCAGAGGAACCCACCCCTGTACCTAGCTTTGCCAACTGTTTATTTAGGAACATTTTTTTTGCAGACATTTAGCCCACTTTACCATTTTGGCCAACTTACTGTGTCAGCCACTTCTTCCAGTTGTCCTCCACCGAACAAAGCAGTGCCGCCAGTATACTCCTGTTACCAGTTTAGAACTGCATTGAGCCTACTTTATTTTAGGCCTGCTAAGTCTGTCTGCGCCACTCCTTGCAATCGTCCTCCGCTGACCAAACCAATGCTGCCTGTGTACCCCTGTAACCTATTTTAAACTGCATAGAGCCTACTTTTTTATTTTAGGTCTAGTAAGTCTGCTCCACTCCTTGCAATCGTCCTCCGCTGACCTAACCAATGCTGCCTGTGTACCCCTGTAACCTATTTTAAACTGCATAGAGCCTACTTTTTTATTTTAGGCCTAGTAAGTCTGCTCCACTCCTTGCAATCGTCCTCCGCTGACCTAACCAATGCTGCCTGTGTACCCCTGTAACCTATTTTAAACTGCATAGAGCCTTTTTTTTCATTTTAGGCCTAGTACGTCTGCTCCACTCCTTGCAATTGTCCTCCGCTGACCAAACCAATGCTGCCTGTGTACCCCTGTAACCTATTTTAAACTAAATAGAGCCTACTTTTTATTTTAGGCCTAGTAAGTCTGCTCCACTCCTTGCAATCGTCCTCCGCTGACCAAACCAATGCTGCCTGTGCACCCCTGTAACATATTTTAAACTGCATAGAGCCTACTTTTTTATTTTAGGCCTAGTAAGTCTGCTCCACTCCTTGCAATCGTCCTCCACTGACCTAACCAATGCTGCCTGTGTACCCCTGTAACCTATTTTAAACTGCATAGAGCCTTCTTTTTTATTTTAGGCCTAGTAAGTCTGCTCCACTCCTTGCAATCGTCCTCCACTGACCACACCAATGCTGCCTGTGTACCGCTGTAACCTATTTTAAACTGCATAGAGCCTATTTTTTTATTTTAGGCCTAGTAAGTCTGCTCCACTCCTTGCAATCGTCCTCCGCTGACCTAACCAATGCTGCCTGTGTACCTCTGTAACCTATTTTAAACTGCATAGAGCCTTCTTTTTTATTTTAGGCCTAGTAAGTCTGCTCCACTCCTTGCAATCGTCCTCCGCTGACCAAACCAATGCTGCCTGTGTACCCCTGTAACCTATTTTAAACTGCATAGAGCCTACTTTTTTATTTTAGGCCTAGTAAGTCTGCTACACTCCTTGCAATCGTCCTCCGCTGACCAAAATAATGCTGCCTGTGTACCCCTGTAACCTATTTTAAACTGCATAGAGCCTACTTTTTTTATTTTAGGCCTAGTAAGTCTGCTCCACTCCTTGCAATCGTCCTCCGCTGACCTAACCAATGCTGCCTGTGTACCCCTGTAACCTATTTTAAACTGCATAGAGCCTACTTTTTTATTTTAGGCCTAGTAAGTCTGCTCCACACCTTGCATTTGTCCTCAGCTGACCTAACCATTGCTGCCTGTGTACCCCTGTAACCTATTTTAAACTGCATAGAGCCTACTTTTTTATTTTAGGCCTAGTAAGTCTGCTCCACTCCTTGCAATTGTCCTCCGCTGACCAAACCAATGCTGCCTGTGTACCCCTGTAATCTATTTTAAACTGCATTGAGCCTACTTTTTTATTTTAGGCCTACTACCTGTGTCTGTCTGCGCCACTCAATACAGCTGTCCTCCACTGAACAAAGCTGAGCTTCAATCTTCAGGCTTTCAGCCTATATTTTGAATATGAAACTGCATTTGGCCTACTTGTTTGGTTGGGCCTACTAACGGTGTCTGCCGCTGCTTGTTGTTCTCCTCCACTGAACAAAGCTGAGCTTCAATTTTCAGGCTATATCAGATATTAAGCTGCATTTGGCCTACTTGTTTGGTTGGGCCTACTAATGGTGTCTGCAGCTCCTTGCTTTTCTCCTCCACTGAACAAAGCTGAGCTTCAATCTTCAGGCTTTCGGCCTATATTTTGAATATGAAACTGCATTTGGCCTACTAGTTTGGTTGGGCCCTACTAACGGTGTCTGCCGCTCCTTGCTTTTCTCCTACACTGAACAAAGCTGAGCTTCAATCTTCAGGCTTTCGGCCTATATTTTGAATATGAAACGGCATTTGGCTTACTAGTTTGGTTGGGCATACTAACGGTGTCTGCCGCTCCTTGGTGTTCTCCTGTGCTTTTCTCCTGTGCTTCAATCTTCAGGCTTTCGGCCTATATTTTGAATATGAAACTGCATTTGGCCTACTAGTTTGGTTGGGCCCTACTAACGGTGTCTGCCGCTCCTTGCTTTTCTCCACTGAACAAAGCAGTGACACCGGTTTACTCCTGTTACCAATTTTGAACTGCATTTGGCCCACTTTTGTATTTGGCCCTGCTAACTGTGCCTGCCACTCATTACAGTTGTCTTCCACTGAACAAAGCAATGCCGCCTGTTTAGTCCTGTTACCACATTTGAACTGCATTTAGCCTACTTTATTATTTGGGCGTACTAACTGTGTTTCCTTCTCATCCTGCCCATTGCCCAGCCACTGCTAGATGAGTCTGCTGGTACATTGACCCAGACCACTACATTCCCCTTGCACTCTTTCAGCAGGGTCAGATTCTGGCTGTGTAGTCAGGTTCCCCTTCCCGCATACTATACCACCTTACACGGGGACAAAGAGGAAGGTGCAGATGAAAGTGCAGGTTCCTTCATCAGGTGGGGGGCATACTCGTTGGCGATGTCACTGGCACAGGGCCCCTCATAGTACGCAAAAGTGTCTCTGCCGGTGGGAGGCGCCCCCGCTGTCCAACACACCGCCGTACTTTGAGGGGCCCTGTGCCAGTGCCAATGCGAACGAGTGGGCCCCCCTGCTTGCTCAGGATCACAGCACTTGCAAAGTTGAAATACTTACCTCTCCCTGCTCCACCGCCGTGACGTAGTCTGCGTTTCCTGGGCCCACGGAAAACTTGAGCCAGCCCTACCCCCCCCACAACTTTAGCCAAATGACCCCCAATTTTCAATGCCTAACTATTATTATAAGGCAAATTAAGATTGACAAGCTTAAGTAACAAGAATTGATGTTTTTGGCATTATAATGGGCACTGTAGGTGTTTTCCTGTCCTCCAATCACTGCCGACTTTGCTTCCCCATTGACTTGCATTGGGTTTCGTGTTTCAGTCGGATCCCCGACTTTTTGCAATGATCGGCCGATTTCACCCTACCCGACTTTTGACAAAGTCGGGTTTCGCGAAACCCGACTCGATCCTAAAAAAGTAAAAGTCGCTCAACTCGACTTGTTATATCTATACTTAAATACAGGGATAACAGTGTAGACTCAGGACAAACCACTAAAAGTTGAATGTGTTATAGGAGAACTTATGCTGAGCTTTATAGTTCTACTACTAAAGTATTTTTATTCTCCCAGGCTGTCACTCAAGAAGTAAAGTCTGCATAGCTAGAAACCAGGAAAATGTAAGGAGATTGCTCTGTTCTGACCTGTTCAAGAGGCAACTTGAGAATTTCCCTTTAAGTGTTTTAGATACTTTCTACAGTTGTTTGACAAGTAGACAAGCTTGTGAAGAATGGGATGTGGTTTTGTGGAGAGTGAGTGTGGTTTTACATGTGACAGAGTTTTCCTAAAAAATACCCCAGAATCTTGGGCACGACACAAACTTAATGGGCAGCATACCTATAGACTAAACAATCTAAAGATGTATCACTTTGATAAATCTGGTGTATTTTAAGACTCTCTAAGTTTTCACTGTCTATGTGTTATGAAAGTATTAATAAATATGCACCACTGTGTTTGGATTTGTGGCATTTTAAGAGTCTGTGGAATTTTGTTTTCATATTATATAACCTTAATAGTGATGAAGAGTGAATATACTCGTTACTCGACATTTCCTGAGCATGCTTGGGGGTCCTCCGAGTATTTTTTAGTGCTCGGAGATTTAGTTTTCATCGCCGCAGCTGAATGATTTACATCTGTTAGCCAGCATAAGTACATGTGGGGGTTGCCTGGTTGCTAGGGAACCCCCACATGTACTTATGCTGGCTAACAGATGTAAATCATTCAGCTGCGGCAAGAAAAACGAAATCTCCGAGCACTAAAAAATACTCGGAGGACCCCCGAGCGTGCTCGGGAAATCTCGAGTAACGAGTATATTCGCTCATCACTAAACGTTAAGGTTCTGAGTAAGGTTTTTGTGCCTGGCACCTATACTATAGGCTTCCTAGTACAGCTTGGAAAATGCTAGAGAAAATGAATGATATTAGTGGAACAAAATAAAAAAGCTACCAAACATTTCCTATAGAAAGCGTTCAAAAACACAATTTTATTTAGAAAACAGGAAAAAATGTGTGAGAAGGAGACTATGCAGGTGAATTTACAATTTTTCTAAGAGAGTAAACATATTTAGCAACCAAATCTTCGTAGCACTGATATTTGTTATGACATGAACACTATATGGTGAATAATACAATGGTTGAAAATTTAGTGTAGTGTGTCTTTTGTGCTACACGCCTAAACATTATTGTATGGGATTTTCTGGAGAAAATTTGCTTTAAGCTGACATGCACAATTTTATGCTTGTCTATTAAATGTGTGGAAGATCAGAATCCTTCAAACGATGAAAACTCCTTCCATTTTAATAGACAGATAATTTTGAGGTTAGTAAAAAAGAACGAAAAAACTTTCCTATACCGACATTAATGGCTTCTAGGAAATTGCATAAAACTGTCCTTTTAAGTTGTGAATCTTTTCTTCTGTCTGCTGTCAGCCGTCTTTTCTATCCGCATCCCTCAGGAAGATGGTACAAGGTAGCCATTTAGCGAAGACTCAGTAATCGTTTTGTTTTAAAGGACAAGGGCTAATCACTAGCTGCTTAACATTCTCGTCACGTGACGAGGCGGCAGAATAAATCAGTTAAACAGCAAGATGCAGAACAACTCATTTTCATGTAAAAAGGGGTGATTGCCTTTTAACGTTGTGTTTTTTTAAAAGCTGTTAAAGCCCAAACATCCTGGTCTATCAGTCTATGAATTATTAATAAAAAGGGAGAGAAAAGAGGCTTTCTTTTTCTAAATACCATCTACTAAGCC
The DNA here is from genome assembly GCF_051348905.1 of Ranitomeya variabilis. NCBI lineage: Eukaryota > Metazoa > Chordata > Amphibia > Anura > Dendrobatidae > Ranitomeya > Ranitomeya variabilis. The sequence continues at coordinate 371,785,633 of NC_135232.1, forward strand.
ACCACAGACTGAAGTGCCTCACACTGATTCCTCATTTACATAGTCCCAGTTGGAAGCTAATGAAGACTGCTGAGCCACCTTTCAACATGCAGATAAACCTTCATGTATTTAAAAGCAGGGAATATGTGCTTGTTGCTGGCAAATTATTCATCTTAGATCTGAAGTTTTTGACACCGCCTGCGTCAGATAAACTGTCACCCAAATTGCAAACTAATTAGTGATTCAAACATTTTCGAGCTGATTGATGACAGAATAATTTACGCTTGTTTCTCAGTTTCCAGCTGGCGGAGGCTGCTGACTGGAGTCCTAATTAACGCTAGTACATCAGTCATGTTCTGCCAAGGCAGCACGTACAATTAAAAGGCAGTTTAAATGGAATATCACATTAAAGAGGCTGATAGATGTAAATGTGAGGAAACAGCGCTTTAGGAAGGAATGACAACAAAACCCACTAACCAAAACAGAATAGAAGGGTTTTTTTTCAAGAAAATCATAACAAAACAAACACAAAGTACACAGATAATGAGGCGCCAGACGTTTTATAAGTTGGTCAACTTTTTCTATCTAAAAATAATTTTACTAGTGTTTTATTTATTACACTTGCTGATGTTGAACCCACTCTAAGTAAGTGACAATACTATTAGACCTTTTAAGACCAGTGCCTATGGAATGGTGGGTTACAGGTGCCACTGAAATTATTCTGCAGAAGGAGATTTTAGTATGGGAAGCTATGGAAGCTATGGGCAGAACAGATTTTTCACCGCCACTGAGACTAGGGTGACTGGGACCTGTAGTTTTGTCTGCCTTCCTAGTTCTGTCCCAGCAACCTGACAACTCCTGCCAGTCTTCACCACAGGCCAGCAGCCAACTTGATCTCAGTTCAAGAATTACAGGGTGAAGGCAAGGACAACTACTTCGATCTGGTCAGAGTTGCCAACCTGACTTTATCTTTTCTGAGAAGCATACCATAAAATTATGGACATAGAATAGTATTTACGGACACATTGTTAAACTATAATAAATCATTATGATTACAAGTGATATATGTTTATAGCTCATAATTCTTATATTCTCCGACATCGCTTCTGTTGCCAGGTGCCGTTGCAATCATTCTGTGGGAGGAGATCCCAGTACAAGAAGCTCTGGGCAGAACAGGTTTTGTCCAGCCTCTGAGATTAGGTTGACTGGGACCTGTGGATCCTGAAAAACGCAGCAAAAATCATAGCAAACACGCAGCAAGAAAAGCATCAAAAAGTCAGCAAAACCTGCTTTTTGTCTGCAGCTTTTTTACTGCCAGGAGATCAGGTTTTGGCTGTGGCAAAAAAACAACATGTGAAAATAGCCTTACACTCTCTATTAGTGTTGAGCATTCCGATACTGCAAATATCGGGTATCGGCCGATATTTGCTGTATCGGAATTCCGATACCGAGTTCCGATATTTTTGCGATATCGGAAATCGGAATCGGAAGTGTGCGGTGCGTATGGTTTCCAGGGTCTGGAGGAGAGGAGACTCTCCTTCAGGCCCTGGGATCCATATTCATGTAAAAAAGAAATAATAAAAATAAAAAATATTGATATACTCACCCCTCCGGCGGACCCTGGACCTTAGCGGTGCCTCCATTCCTAAGAATGCAGGGAGTGAAGGACCTTCGATGACGTCGCGGCTTGTGATTGGTCGTGTGAGCGGTCACATGAGCGGTCACGCGACCAATCACAAGCCGCGACGTCATCGAAGGTCCTTCACTCCCTGCATTCTTAGGAACGGAGGCAGACGCTTGGACCGGTGAGAGCCGGGGCCGTCAGAGGGGTGAGTATATCAATATTTTTTATTTTTATTCTTTCTTTTATACATGAATATGGATCCCAGGGCCTGAAGGAGAGTTTCCTCTCCTTCAGACCCTGGGAACCATTCCGATATTTTGTGTCCCATTAATATGCATTGGTATCGGGTATCGGTATCGGCGATATCCGATATTTTTTGGATATCGGCCGATCCAATCCGATACCGATACCTTTGCATATTGGAAGGTATCGCTCAACACTACTCTCTATATTTCCACACTGTCCCCCTGCCATGCTATCCTTTCTGAAAACTGTGCCCCCATTTCATACTGCTCCCTCATATCCATTCTGTGCTCCCTTCTCATACTGTGTCCTCATACTTCCCACCACATTGTCCTCTCCAAACTGTACCCCTTCTCCTACTGGGTATGATGGTCACCACAGCCTCCCATACAGTTAGATATCAACAACAAACCCTCAATATACATTATGATGTCCATCATAGAACCCCCAAGCTGTATAATGTTCATCACAGCCCCCCAATATACAGTATGATGTCCAACACAGCCCCCATACAATATGGTCACCACACACCCCTATACAGTACGATGTCCACCACAGGCCCCTATTATATAGTATGGTCACCACTACAGCCCCATGTGTTGTGTGATGACCCCTATGGCACCCTAAACAGTATTATAGCTGCCAATCACCGATAGAGTGTAATGGCCCCTTCCAGCTGCTGGGCTGGAGTCCATGCATCACACCCTACTATGGAAACTATAGTCACACACACGGTGAGCTGAAAATATCCCTTTACCATTTCCCACTTTTTTATTTCATAACATCCCCACAACTTCTCTTGTAATGGCCCCATTCATTAGTTAAATAATATAAGAAAATTTAAAAAAAAAGCTTATACTCACCTAATACCAGCACAGCCGTCATCTCCTCTTCTATGAATTGCAGCAGTGGGCACTGGATGGTGCGATGACCTCACAGCATCACACCATCCATCGTCCTCTGTGTGTGCCATCTTCAACAGGGTGCAGGCCTGAAGTGGCCTGCTTGCTGCTGGAGATCACGGTAGAGCAGGGGGCTGATTACAGCTCCTCTGCTTTTGTCCCAGGCGATGTTGACATCAATTGTATTCGCATCTGATAGACATGAATACAATTGAGTGCAGGGAGGAAGCATTGGCCAGGGTAAAGGCAGAGAGAGGTGAGTGGTTTCAGTGACTGACACTGCTCCTCTGTGTGCCCGTGCCTTGGCTGCCACTGTGCTGAATGCCTGCTGCTGGAGAAAGGTGATGAGTGGCCGCAGGCATTTGGCAATGTCAGATGCTATTTTTCTCCCAAAGTTTGTCCCCCTCTGGGAGGCAGGAGGTAATGTCCTTCTTATGAATATAATTGTGCCTTGCAAGTAGGTGCCATAGGATATGGAAGGGATGACGTTTTTTGTTTTTTTTGCAGATAAGGAACTAAAAAGTTTAGCAGGACTAAATGACTAAATATTATATAGATATTGGATATACATTACTAATTAGTATATACAAATATGTATCCATGTATTATTTATTCTTCTTATACTTTTTAATAACTTTTCTGTAAAAAAAAAATATTGCTTATCTCTCCCCTTGAAATAATGTCTTGTAATTCTGAAAGCTGATTGGCTTGTCAAATAACTTAACATTAATTGGAGATCCAAGTTAAATGTCCTCTTATCTTTAAGATGATCATACCTAATTACAATTTCCTGATCATCACGCCAGGACACTAAATAGTCACCATTTAATTTAGTTCTCTCTAGAGAATGTATTAGACTACATTGATTTTTACTCAGAAACATAGTCACATACCTACATTAGGATTGAATCTAAAAGGGCCACAATTTGTAAAGACCTTCAAAGAAAAGGTTTTAATCTTGCGATTAACCTGCAAGAACAATATGTTGATGTATTTAAAGAAATAACAGATTGCAGAATAACTCCTCAGAGATGCTGCCAGTTTTTCTTGTGCTTTTTATAAGCATCGCAAATGCATCCAAGTGAAAGGAGAGTGATAACTTTTAGGTATTTTATCCTATTTTCAATAAATGTTTAGAAAAAGTTAATGAAAAACATGTAAGATGGTACATACAGTAAATCAGATCACCATTTTAACCCACTTACCCTCCATTCATTTGCTGCATTTGAACAAATGGATAAAAACTTATTTCAAAGTAACAATGGTAAAATTACACATCTCTCCAGACTTATATACCTCTACTTTTCCTTTAAGGTCTACCTGAAGAGTGCTTTTCTGGACACAGCCCTCTACTAGGCTGGAGATGAAGCCTGAGCTGTTTTGAAAATTGAGCAACTTGGTGAGTCAACATGCTGTAAGAAATATTACAACTATGCAAATTATCTGATGAAAACAACACTCCAGCAATCAACAGGTCATCAACAAAAATGCTATGCTACCACAATTTCACAGATGTTCTTTCTTTAATGATACTTCTGTATCTGCATTGCACCCTGCTGTTGTCTATCCAGATCTGAAACCATTCAATAGTAACAACGTAAAGTAGAAGCAACACTTTATATCAAGGTGTAAAAGCTTTGTGCTTTTGTTTTACTAACAAAACCCAGGAGGAGAAAAGTGTCATCACAATTCCCAAATATTTAGAATTGAGAGGACTCTCAATTCTAAATATTTTTTTATCTACTGGCTAACACGGTACCAAGATATATATCTTTCCTGTATCACAATTCCCAGTCTGTATCCTGGGTGCCCAATTTGTTTTCATTGGTGTCTTTACATTATAGCATCCATTGAAAGAATACATAGGGACTATATCCCATTTTACACCTGATTGATGTCACTGTAAGATTCGGCATCGTCTAGTGCAGCAGATTGTGCTATAACTACCAGAGAAAAAAAATAGTTTGCCGATATATACCTGCATAACAGAGGCTAAGAGGATGCTTCTTTGCCTGATGAGTATGTTTAATATATGTAAGGTCAAGAATGTAGTGTCAAGGGATGAGAGTGTTGAGAGAACAGTCAACTATTGAAGGCAGAGAAAAGGTTTAAAAAGAAGATATAAAAAATAGTGATGGGCTAACCCGTGGATGTTTGTTTTTTTGCTTTTTTTAAAGTTTGGTTTGGGTACCAGAAAGGTACCCAAACCCAGACCGCATTCAGATGAATGAGGAGCTAGAACATCCGTTGTTCCCCACTCTGTCGTCTGCATGACAGCGTGGCAAACACAGGCTCTAATCGGTGGTAAAATCATTACAGCTGGTCAGAGAGATGTGGTTCCCATGCTGTCAGATGACAGCATGAGCCAGCAGCTGTGATCGGCAGTAAACAGTTTTCCTCCAGTCACAGGTGTCGGCTAATGAGAGAGTACTACTCCCAACAACCTACGCCTGCTGTGCCTGAGAACAGCAATAGCAGTCACCAATGATGGGAGTATTCATTAGCCAGTGCCTGTGCTAAAAATAAATAAATAATTTCAAAAATTGAGGTGGAATCTCTTCTATTTTTGCCAACCAGCGCAGGCAAAACTGACAGCTGCGGACTACAACTATCAGCAGTCAACTTTATCATGACTGGTTATCAAGAATGCAGGGGTCCACTGCTGTTTTTTTAATTTAATTAAGTAAATAATTTAAAAAATGGCTTTTTGTCCCCCAATTTTTGACAACCAGCCTAGCTAAAGCAGACAGCTGGGGACTGGTATTCTCAGGCTGGTAAGCCCCCCCCCCCCTCCCAAGGCTAAAACTGGCAGTCTTCAGCCACCCCAGAAAAGGCACATCTATTAGATGAACCAATTGTTGCGCTTTGCCCACCTCTTTCCATTTGCCTTGGTGCAGTGGCAAGTGGGGTAATGGTTGTGGGGTTGATGTCAGCTGTTTTATGGCCACTGACATCAAGCACACAGATTAGTATATGGAGAGGCATCTAGATACAACTAGAATAAAATCCTGTATTTGAAAGAAAGACACAGACTCCTTTACTTGAAATAAAAATAAAAAAGCAGTTATACAATCCTGTATTTGAAAGAAAGACACAGACTCCTTTACTTGAAATAAAAATAAAAAAGCAGTTATACTCACCTTATACCTAATCCATTGAAGCACTTGTCCCCTGTAAAAAAAACAGAAAATCATAAGCAACAAAAATACTCACCTTATGCCTAATCCACCAATGCCATGTCCCCTGTAAACAAAGAAAAATACTAAACAACCATATCCCTCACCTGTTCGACATGAAGATAATCCATACTGTCCCATAACGATCTTGGTGATTTGAATAGCAGTCACATCAGTGATGTGACTACTATCCCTGCCAGCCAAAATACACTGACTGGAGTGCAATCGCTCAGTGCTAGAGATTGACAGGCGCATAATCCGTAATGTGTTCCAGCTGACGGGGATAGCAGTCGCATCACTGATGTGACCGATATCCAAATAATCGGAATTATGGTGGGACAGTATGGATTACTTTCATAATGGACAGATGAGGGATTTACAAAAGATTGTATCTGTTGGAAAAGTAAGTTAAATTAGAGATGGAAGGACGTCTCAAAACTAACTTATTTTTCAAGGAGTTTTAATGCAAAGGACTGCTGCTGTAACTGCACACAGCACTGGTTGAAGGATGGCTTTTAAGGATGAGCGTTATAGTTGCAATTTTAATATAATATATTAAGAGGTAGTTTAGAGCTGTTATAAACACAGCAATAAAGATAGAGTTGGATATGGGCCACATTCCCATGAGGTAAGATTTGAAGAGTTGGGGTAAGAGCATTAAAGGGAATCTGTCACCAGGTTTTTTACCAGCTAATCTGAAAGCAACATAACGTAGAGACAAATGCCCTGATTCCAGTAATGTATGACTTACTTGGCTGCTTAGTAGTTTTGATAATATCGCTGTTTTATCAGGGACAGCTACTATGTTGTACTCTAGATTCATGAGCTCTCTTGGCAGCTTTCTGGGTACACTATACATGGACAGAAAGCAGTAACTCTGTGGTGTCGGCGGGGTTTTAAAGAGATCAACAGTCAGATAACTGCTGGCATAAAACAAATGTGATTTTTATCAAAATGATAGCAAGCAGCTAAGTAAGTGATATAACATTGCAATCAGGGTCTCTGTCCCTACACTATGCTGCTATCAAATGGGTAGCAAAAATCTAGTGACAGATTCCCTTTGAGCAGTTGTGTAGAAAGTTTCCTGGGTCTGTACATTGAGGCTTTATCTATTGTTGTCAGTCGTGTACTTGAAAAATATGGAAAGTTTTGAGCTGAGATGACAAATGCACAGATGGTATGATGGTAGCAGAGTAGTTCTGGTTAGCAGAAGTGAATACATAAAGTTATCAAGATGGCACAGCAGGGATTTGCTTTACATTGGTCACTTGCTTATGGAACGCAATTTATATGTACTTGATTGGTGGAGATAGGTCATTGATCTAGAGAAGTAAAGGCATTATTTCCCCTAATAAGATGCCTTTGACATCTATCTCATAGAGGTTTATCTATAGATAAATAATAGGTTAACCCCTTAACCCCCAAGGGTGGTTTGCATGTTAATGACCGGGCCAATTTTTACAATTCTGAACACTGTCCCTTTATGAGGTTATACAGTGCCTTGCGAAAGTATTTGACTCCCTGGAAATGTTCAACCTTTTCCATGCTTCAAGCATAAAGATACCAAATGTTCCAGAGTTACAGTGCCTTGCGAAAGTATTCAGCTCCCTGGAACTTTTCAACCTTTTCCCACATATCATGTTCAAACATAAAGATAACAAATGTAAATTTTTGGTGAAGAATCAGCAACAAGTGGAACACAATTGTGAAATTGAACAAAATTTATTGGTTATTTTAAATTTTTGTGGAAATTCAAAAACTGAAAAGTGGGGCGTGTAATATTATTCGGCCCCTTTACTTTCAGTCTCTCTCATCTCTGTCTATCTCCCTACACGTGCCCTCCGTTCTACAAATGACCTAAGACTAACATCCCCTATAATCCGAACCTCACACCTCCGTCTCTAAGACTTCTCTCATGCAGCGCCAGCTCTCTGGAATGCACTTCCCCAGACGATCAGACTGATACCTAGCCCCGACCTATTCAAGCGCGCTTTAAAAACCCATCTCTTCAAACAAGCCTACCACATCAACTACTCAGTAAACTAACTTTGTCCTGTTCCCTCCTTCCAAATATTACTCTGAATCTGCACCCTCCATGCACATGATAACTGCACTTAATACTTGACTATTGCACTTAAACACATGGGCTGATGACTAGGTCATGCAGCTTTATATGAAAATCCCTATTTATTGTAATTGCCAGACCTGAAATAACAAGCACTTTTCACCTATTGTGTCCCCCCATTTCCTTGTAGATTGTAAGCTTGCGAGCAGGGACCTCACTCCTAATGTCACAGTTTAAATTGTCTTAACTCGTACCAAATTTATTGTTTGTACATGTCCCTGCTTAATTGTAAAGTGCTGCGGAATATGTTGGCGCTATATAAATAAAAATTATTATTATTATTATTATTATTATTATTATTATTATTCAGTGCAGCAAACTCAATCCAGAAGTTCATTGTGGATCTCTGAATGATCCAATGTTGTCCTAAATGCCTAATGATGATAAATATAATCCACCTGTGTGTAATATAATCTAATATATAAAGCTGAATGTGTGTATGTATGTATGTGTGTGTGTATGTATGTCCGGGATTGGCATCTGAACCGTCGCAGATACAGCCACAAAATTTTGCACAGTCACACGTCTGGACCCCGAGAGCGTCATAGGCTATGTTGTGAGGTAAAATTTTAACCCCGCGCTTTCCAATTCACCAAACAATTTTGCCCCTATCTACATAATGGGGAAAAAGTGAAAGGAAAAGTGTTGGAGGCGTCGCAGCTACAGGCACAAAATTTTGCACAGTCACACGTCTGGACCCCGAGAGCGTCAAAGCTATGTTGTGAGGTGAAATTTTAACCCCGTGCTTTCCAATTCACCAAACAATTTTGCCCCTATCTACATAATGGGGAAAAAATGAAAGGAAAAGTGTTGGAGGCAAATTAACAGCTGCCAGATGTGAACAAGGGGGACTTAAAGAATGACAGCGATGGAGCCAAAGAGTATATACTGTACAGTTGCTAAGGTGGGGCCCCGACATGGGATAATCACCACACCACCACGGGGATATGAACACACACACAAAATGTGCCACACACTACCACGTGCTCGAACACATATACCACCCTCAGCGCACATTTCACCACACATACACCAACCTCGCCACATAAAAGTTGAAACACAAAAGTCGCCGCTCAAAACTTGCCACGCGCAAAACTCTCCACATGGAAAACTCGCCACACGCAAAACTTGCACACGCGGAAAAATTGCCACATGCACAAAAGTTGCAACACATGCAAAAGTTGCCTCACACAAAACTTGCACATACTCAAAAGGCACCACACATAAAACTCGCCACGCGCAAAACTCGCCATGCGCAAAACTTGCTGCACACAACTTGCTACACTAACCTGTCACATGCAACTCGACACACAAAAAGTTGCTACACGCATGTCGCCACACAAAACTCATCTCACAAAAGTCGCTACATGCATGTCGCCACACGCAACTCAACACACACAACTTGACACACGAAACTCGCCCTAAAACACACACAAGTCTGGTATTATCCTTCAAAAATAAAAATCTGATTAATAAGCTGACAAACTACAAGAGCAACAAATGTACCATATAGGAATCCGGCAGCTGTCAGTCACATGACCAGTCTATTATGTGTATGTGTGAGCTAATATATACTGCCAGGGGGTGGGCTTACTGTTGGCTGGGGATTTATCAGGCTGCCAATTTAGCTTACAAATACTGAGGTAAAAATACCAAATAACGTGTGAATGAGGTCTAATACAGGAGGAGATGACATACAGATATATACTATATACAGGAGGAGATGACACACAGGTATATACTATTTACAGGGGAGATGACACACAGGTATATACTATATGCAGGAGGAGATGACACACAGATATATACTATATACAGGAGAGATGACACACAGGTATATACTATATAGAGGAGGAGGTGACATACAGGTACATACTACATACAGCAGGAGATGACATACAGGTATATACTATATACAGAAGGAGATGACACACAGGTATATACTATATACAGGAGCAGATTACCTACAGGTATATAGTATATACAGGAGGAGATGACATACAGGTATATGCTATGTATAGGAGGAGATGACATACAGGTATATACTATATACAGGAGGAGATGACACACAGATATATACTATATATAGGTGAGATGACACACAGGTATATACTATATACAGGAGGAGATTACATACAGGTATATACTATATATAGGAGAAGATGACATACAGGTATATACTATATACAGGGGAGATGACACACAGCAGGTATATACTATATACAGGGGAGATGACATACAGGTATATACTATATACAGGAGATGACATACAGGTGTATACTATATATAAGGGAGATGACAAACATGTATATACTGAGGTGAAAATGAGAGGTGTGAGGTGAAAATGAAAAGGTGTGAGTGCAAAATGAGAGGAGTGAGGGAAAATAGTGGAGTGATCGGAAAATGACAGATGTGAGGTCGAAATGACAAGTGTTAGGGGGGAATGAGAGGAGTGAGGGGGAAAATAAGAGGAGTGAGGGGGAAAATGAGAGGTGTGAGGGAGAAAATGAGAGATGTGAGGGGGAAAATGAAAGATGTGATGGGGAAAATGAGAGGCGTGATGGGAAAATAAGAGAAGTGAGGTGCTATAACTAACCACAGATATTTACTATGCCCAGGCAACGCCGGGCTCTTCAGCTAGCTTAGATTTACAATCTCCATGCTTTTCTCATGGTCAACTTTATGTGGCCTGTTCAAGAGTTGGAACAGCCAAAAATCTGTTTGTCTTTGCACCTGAAGGAAAAACTAAGAATGTCGTTTATCAAAAGGCTCTCGAATAAGTAGTAGAAGATTACTTCACATTACTTGGCCAATTTAGTTAAATCTGTGTGGAATATCTCTGGTGTTGAAATATATGTTGTAAAATGCTTCTATTAGCTTAGTTTTTGCCTTTTAATAATTACATTTCTATCTATTTGTTTTGTGGTTTTTTTGTGCAGAATAAATTTTTGTTAACACATTCTATTTTGCTAACAGCAGTTATTACCCCGGGCGAAGCCGGGTAGTACAGCTAGTATAATATAAATGCATCTGCTCTGTGATAGTCTCAGGGTTCTGTTTGAAGCACATAGAGCATCATGAAGACCAAGAAACACAACAGGCAGGTCCATGATACTGTTGTGGAGAAGTTTAAAGCTGGATTTGGATACAAAATGATTTCCAAAACCTTAAACCTCCCAAGGAGCACTGTGCAAGTGATCATATTAAAATGGAAGGAGTATCATACAACTGCAAATCTACCAAGACCCTCTAAACTTTCATCTCAAACAAGGAGAAGACTGATCAGAGATGCAGCCAAGAGGCCAATGATCACTCTGGATGAACTGCAGAGATCTACAGCTGAGGTGGGACAGTCTGTCCATAGGACAACAATCAGTTGTACACGTCAAAAATCTGGCCTTTATGGAAGAGTGGCAAGAAGAATGCCATTTCTCAAAGATATCCATAAAAAGTGTAATTTAAGTTTGCAACAAGCCACCTGGGAGACAGACCAAACATGTGGAAGAAGGTGCACTGGTCAGATGAAACCAAAATGAAACTTTTTGCCAACAATGCCAAATGATATGTTTGGCTTATAGGCAACACAGCTCATCACCCTGAACACACCATCCCCACTGTCAAACATGGTGGTGGCAGCATCATGGTTTGGGCCTGCTTTTCTTCAGCAGGGACAGGGAAGATGGTTAAAATTGATGGGAAGATAGATGGAGCCAAAATGCAGGACCATTCTTGAAGAAAACCTGTTGGAGTCTGAAAAGACCTGAGACTGGGACAGGGATTTGTCTTCCAACAAGACAATGATCCCAAAAATAAAGCAAAATCTACAATGGAATGGTTCACAAATAAACATATCCAGGTGTTAGAATGGCCAAGTCAAAGTCCAGACCTCAATCCAATCGAGAATCTGTGGAAAGAGCTGAAAACTGCTGTTCAGAAACGATCTCCATCAAACCTCATTGAGCTCGAGCTGTTTGCCAAGGAAGAATGGGCAAGAATTTCAGTCTCTCAATGTACAAAACTGATAGAGACATACGCCAAGCGACTTGCAGCTATAATCACAGCAAAAGGTGGCGCAACAAAGTATTAAGTTAAAGCGGCCTAATAATATTGCACGCCCCACTTTTCAGTTTTTGAATTTCCACAAAAATTTAAATTCACCAATAAATTTCATTCAACTTCACAATTGTGTTGCACTTGTTGTTGATTCTTCACCAAAAATTTACATTTGGTATCTTTATGTTTGAAGCATGATATGTGGGAAAAGGTTGTAAAGTTCCAGGGAGCCAAATACTTTCACAAAGCACTGTAACTCTGGAATGCTTGCATGGACCCTGGTGATTCTGACATTGTTTTCTCAAGACATATTGTAGTTCATGTTATTGGTAAAATTTCCTCAACATTACTTGAGTTTATTTGTGAAAAAATTGAAATTTGGCAAAAATTTTGATAATTTCACAAAATAGTTTTTTGTTAGGAAGTTATAAGGGTTGAAAGTTGACCAGCAATTTCTCATTTTTACAACACCATTTTCTTTTAGGGACCACATCACATTTGAAGTCACTTTGAGGGGTCTATATGATAGAAAATAAAAAAGTGACACCATTCTAAAAACTTCACCCCTCATGGTGCTCAAAACCACATTCGAAAAGTTTATTAACCCTTCAGGTGCTTCACAGGAATTTTTGGAATGTTTAAAAAAAATGAACATTTAACTTTTTTTCACAAAAAATTTAATTCAGATCCAATTTGTTTTATTTTACCAAGGGTAACAGGAGAAAATGGACCCCAAAAGTTGTTGTACAATTTGTCCTGAGTATGCTGATACTCGATTTGTGGGGGTAAACCACTGTTTGGACACATGGCAGAGCTCGGAAGGGAGGGAGTGACATTTGACTTTTCAATGCAAAAGTGGCTGGAATTGAGATCGGACGCCATGTCGCGTTTGGAGAGCCCCTGATGTGCCTAACCAGTGGAAACCCCCCAAATTGACACCATTTTGGAAACTAGACCCCTAAGGAACTTATCTAGGTGTGTTGTGAGAACTTTGAACCCCAAGTGTTTCACTACAGTTTATAACACAGAGCCGTGAAAATAAAAAAATATAAATTCCACTAAAATGATTTTTTAGCCCCCCAATTTTTATTTTCCCAAGCATAACAGGAGAAATTGGACCCCAAAGTTGTTGTCCAATTGGTTCTGAGTACGCTGATACCCCACCTGTGGGGGAACCACCGTTTGGGTGCATGGCAGAGCTCGGAAGGGAAGGAGTGCCGTTTCGGAATGCAGACTTAGATGGAATGGTCTGTGGGCGTCACGTTGCATTTGTAGAGCCCCTGATGTACCTAGACAGTAGAAACCCCCCACAAGTGACCCCATATTGGATACTAGACCCCCAAAGAACTTATTTAGAAGTGTTGTGAGAACTTTGAACCCCCAAGTGTTTCACTACAGTTAATAACGCAGAGCCGTTAAAAAAAACAACATTTTTTTCCCACAAAAATATTTTTTAACCCCCAAATTTTTATTTTACAAGGGTAACAGGAGAGATTGGACCCCAATAGTTGTTGTCCAGTTTGCCCTGAATACGCTGATACCCCATATGTGGGGGTAAACCCCTGTTTGAGAGCACGGGAGAGCTTGGAAGGGAAGGAACACTGTTTTACTTTTTCAAAGCAGAATTGGCTGGAATTGAGATCGGATGCCATGCCACGTTTGGAGAGCCCATGATTTGCCTAAACAGGGAAACCCCCAATTCTAACTCCAACCTTAACCCCAACACATCTCTAACCCTAATGTCAACCCTAACCATAACCCTAACCACACCCCTAACCCGAACACGCCCCTAACCCTAATCCCAACCCTAACCACACCCCTATCCCCAACACACCCCCTAACCCTAATCCCAACTATAACCCCAACCACACCCTTAACCCTGACACACCCCTAATCCTAATCCCAAACCTAATCCCAGCCATAAATGTAATCCAAACCCTAATCTTAACTTTAGCCCCAACCCTTACCCTATCTTTAGCCCCAACCCTAACCTTAATTTTAGCCCCAACCCTAACCCTAACTTTAACCCTAACCCCAATTTTAGCCCCAATCCTAACTTTAGCCCTAACCCTAACCCTAATGGGGAAATAGAAATAAATACTTTTTTTATTTTATTATTTTTCCCTAACTAAGGGGGTGATGAAGGGAGTTTGATTCACTATTTATAGTGGGTTTTAATAGCGGGTGTTTGGCAGCTGTCATGCACTAAAAGATGCTTTTTATTGCAAAAAATTGTTTTTGCATCATCACATTTTGAGAGCTATAATTTATCCATATTTTGGCCCACAGAGTCATGTGAGGTCTTGTTTATTGCAGGACGAGTTGACATTTTAATTGGTACCATTTTCAGGCACATGACAATTTTTGATCGCTTTTATTATTACGATTTTTGGGAGGCAGAAAGAACAAAAACCAGCAATTCATGAATTTCTTTTGAGGGACGTTTATACCGTTCCACGTGTGGTAAAATTGATAAAGCAGTTTTATTCTTCGAGTTAGTACGATTACAGTGATACCTCATTTTTTTTTATTTTATGTTTTGTCGCTTTTATACAATAAAACTATTTTATATAAAAAATAGTTATTTTTGCATCGCTTTATTCTGAGGGCTATAACTTTTTAATTTTTTTGCTGATGACACTGTGTGGTGGCTCGATTTTTGCGAGACAAGATGACGTTTTCAGCGATACCATGTTTATTTATATCCATCTTTTTGATCGTGTGTTATTACACTTTTTGATCAGCGGTGTGATGATAAAGCATTGTTTTTTACCTTGTTTTTTACGGTGTTCACTGAAGGGGTTAACTAGTGGGAAAGTTTTATAGGTCAGGTTGTTACAGACTTGGCAATACTAAATATGTGTACTTTTATTGTTTTATTTAAATAAGGAAATTTATTTTTAGAATGAAATTGTAATTTTTTTTATACATGATTGTTTTATTTTTTTTTTATTTTTATATTGTCCCAGGGTGGGTGTTAGGTGTCAAGTTCCCACTGCTGCACAGGAGGAATCTCAAACCATGTCCACTGCAGTCTCCCATTCTCCTCCAGCTGCAGTGGAACCTGCTCAGCAGAAACGTTGGTCCCAGCCTCTGGCTCAAGCTGATACTGTGCGAATGGTTACTGCTGCCTTTCCAGGCTCTGCCTTTGTAGCCAGCACTGATCTGCAGCAAGCAGGCCTTTCTGAGACTAAGTCATGCTTTTCCTATACTGAGCATGCCCACGGGACAACCTCCCATTGGAGGTCAGGGGTCACATGCTCAGGTCCTGTTGCAGCTCCTATTGGACCATCAGGAAGGTCCTGGAGCGCTACTACTATAAAAGATTTGCATGGCCGCTCGGCCATGCACTAGTGAAAACTTATTTACTTGTGTGTGTGTAGATGAATGTCTGTCGATGGATGAAAGCTCCGAATCATTCCCATCCTAAGTGTTGTTGCCTGCTCGCGAATGGTGGAAGATACCTAGCGCCAGACAGTGCTACTCTGCACATCCAGCACACAAATCAGCGTCTCTCAGCAGCGACCGCCAGTGCGGCGCCGTGTGGTTAGTGCACTTTCCGGGCCCTGGTTAGGGTGGTTAGTGGCGTCGCACTGTCTTGTGTGATAAATTATTATTATTAGCTTAGTTCTATCCCTGACACCATAGTAACAGTGTCAAGCGTAAGAGGTCTAGAGGAACTCTTTCCCCGTGTCTTGTGACAGAATTCTGTGACCCTTTACTTGCGCTCTCTGTGCAGTATTGTGGCCCTGTGATGCAACAGGGTTTGCTTCCTTCATAACGGGTGAAGCTAACCTGTGTGTGTATTCACATTATACCGCCATCTAATCCGCCATGACCGAGCAGCAGGTGTCCTTTCTGCATGGTGGACCCCAGACTGCTAACGCACCTCATATCCTCTCTAAATGTTATTTGGTGGGACATCAGTATATAGTGTGCACTGTGTCAGATCAGCAATCTGACAGACAGTGCAGGAGGTTTGCCGGTGCCTGCTCTCAGCAGGCACTGACAAGCCACCTCCCTGCAGGACCCGGAAGGACCCCACGGCCTTCTTGGATCCGGGGGCCTGCAGGGAGGTGACCCTCGAAACAACGCAATCACATCTCGTTGTTCTGAGGGTCTCAGGGAGACACGCAGGGAGCCCCCTCCCTACGCGATGCTTCCCTATGCCACCAGAAAGCTGCAATCTAGTTTTATGACAGTGTTCCGGGGGTTAAAGTGCTGGGAGCGGTCTGTAACCGCTCCTGGCGCATAGTGTTGGGAGAGTCAACTGTGATAATCAGCTGATACCCAGCCACGATCGGCCGCTCTCCACCCGTGAGCGCGCCTGATTGTGTATGACGTACTATCTCATCCATGGGAATTACTGTAAGTCCCAGGTCACATGGACGGGATAGTACGTCCGATGGCAGAAAGGGGTTAAACTAAATGGGCTCATCTCTGTTTTAACCATAATATGTTATTTGTTCCAAACTGTGGAATCGCAATGATTATCATTAACGAGCTATAAAAAAACTTCTTTTGTACACTAAGGTTCTCAACATATTATTGGCAATGAGATGTCCACCAGGGTTTGCAATGTTTATGACAAAAATAGTTCACTCTTGTACAATATAAAAAATAACAGTACCTTTAACCCCTTCCTGACGTCGGACGGGATAGTACGTCCGACGTCAGGTCCCCTGCTTTGATGCAGGGCTCCGCGGTGAGCCCGCATCAAAGCCGGGACGTGTCAGCTGTTTTGAACAGCTGACATGTGCCCGCAATAGCGGCAGCTGAAATCACGATTCACCTGCCGCTATTAACTAGTTAAATGCCGCTGTCAAACGCAGACAGCGGCATTTAACTACCGCATCCGGCCGGCCGGAAATGACGTCATCGCCGACCCCTGTCATATGATCGGGGGTCGGCGATGCTTCAGTGTTGTAACCATAGAGGTCCTTGAGACCTCTATGGTTACTGATCGCCGGTAGCTGTGAGCGCCACCCTGTGGTCGGCGCTCACAGCACACCTGATTTTCTGCTGCATAGCAGCGATCTGATGATCGCTGTTATGTAGGAGAGGCGATCGAGTTGTGCCTGCTTCTAGCCTCCCATGGAGGCTATTGAAGCATGGCAAAAGTAAAAAAAAAAGTGAAAAAAATAAAAAAACATAAAAGTTTAAATCACCCCCCTTTCGCCCCAATCAAAATAAATCAATAAAAGAAAAATCAAACCTACACATATTTGGTATTGCCGCGTTCAGAATCGCCCGATCTATCAATAAAAAAAAGCATTAACCTGATTGCTAAATGGCGTAATGAGAAAAAAATCCGAAACTCCAGAATTACGTTTTTTTGGTCGCCACGACATTGCATTAAAATGCAATAACAGGCGATCAAAAGCACGTATCTGCACCAAAATGGTATCATTAAAAACACCAGCTCGGCACGCAAAAAATAAGCCCTCAACCGACCCCAGATCATGAAAAATGGAGACGCTACGAGTATCGGAAAATGGCACAATTTTTTTTTTCTTTTTTAGCAAAGTTTGGAATTTTTTTTCACCACTTAGGTAAAAAATAACCTTGTCATGTTAGGTGTCTATGAACTTGTAATGACCTGGAGAATCATAATGGCAGGTCAGTTTTAGCATTTAGTGAACCTAGCAAAAAAGCCAAGCAAAAAACAAGTGTGGGATTGCACTTTTTTTTGCAATTTCACCGCACTTGGAATTTTTTTCCCGTTTTCTAGTACATGACATGGTAAAACCAATGATGTCGTTCAAAAGTACAACTCGTCCCGCAAAAAATAAGCCCTCACATGGCCAAATTGACGGAAAAATAAAAAAGTTATGGCTCTGGGAAGGAGGGGAGTGAAAAACGAATACGGAAAAACAGAAAATCCCACGGTCATGAAGGGGTTAATAACCCATATACATTCATACTGTAATTGATCCATCATAATTGTCATGGTCTTATTATAAGCAGAAGTCATAACATTGGTGTGAATAGAGTTTTATAAAACATATAATCTGTTTTTTTCTTACATTACTTTTGAATTCACAGCATATAGTTGTACAATTTAGGGTGATATTAGGATGAGGAAACCATTTGTGGTATTGCCCACATTCTTTATCTTTTTAGTTGGGTATTCATTTATTTATTTTACTCACTTATATAGCGCATTAATTCCACAGCGCTTTACAAACATTATTGGAACTGTCCCCATTGGAGCTCACAATCTAGATTCCCTATGTCTTTGGAGCCTGGGAGGCAAACATGGGGAGAATATGCAAACATAGGGAGAACATACAAACTCTTTGCAGATGTTGTCCTTGGTGGCATTTGTACCCAGGACCCCAGCGCTGCAAAGCTGTGTATCAACTCAATTGGTGACTTGCAATGAGAACTCATTTTCCATGTTTTATAATATAAAACAGTCTGAACAGAAACGGGAAATTATAAGTAAATGTATTAAATATTTTAACAATTTCTCATATTGTCTACTTACAGACCTGTTAAATTAATTCTAGGTATTTTTTCTATAGAACACACTTTGGATAGAGGAAAGCAATTTTGTGTAATCATTTTTCAACTAACTTTTTTTTTAATTAAAATATGATACTTCTTCCTATTCTGCAGGATTAATTATGATTCATTTTTTCACCTTATGACTTTGCTAATACCGCTAACCCCCACTTAAATGACTGGCATGCATAACAGATTACATTTGTGCTAATAGTCTGGATGTGTGACAATGGCTGGGCTTCAATCAATGAAAATATGCATAGGCAATCTGTTTCCAAATTTCTGTACTGCATAGATTTCTCATTAATAAAAACTTTAGAAACTTGTGTATCGAGCAGAGACATATCCAACGGTTCATAATAGACTACAAAGTGTTTTACAGGAAAGAGGAGGGTTTGCCAGAATAAATTAGTTTCAAATAATAATGGATGAAAAATGTATTCTACGAATACACAATGATCCAAATTTCTTAAAGGGTTTCCCACTTTTTATGACCCATTTGTGCTTGAAGAATCCTTCAGACAAAAATTTTACCAAAGTTCTTCCATATAGAAATGCTTTTTGTAGCAGCTTAAGAATGAATATTTGAAGCAGGTCCAAAATTACATGTAATATTTAAACAAAAATCACTGGCGCTCACCACTTATGTCCGCCGAACAAATCGAAATGGACCAAGGAAACTCCCAGCTGCTGGTATCCACAGAAATGGCGCCCCTTCTGTAAGATAACTAAAACATATAACAACTGATACCGCGCTTGGGAACAGATTAGGAGGGAGAGGGGGGGGGGGGAAAAAAAGGGAACTACCCCTAAATGTGAAAATGTAGCCAGACTAAGAAAATGTACAACAAAAAACGAAACTATCCACTGTAATTTGTCACAAGTCGAATAGATAACTACTCATAATGTCAAACTGCTTGCTTACTCACAAAAAATACATATGCACCGGTATGTATCCACACTCCCACAGGAGTAACCACAAGTGTCCGCACACTAATAGGTTAATGACCACAATGACTACAAGCGATAATGGTTCTTACCATATGGAGGTGTAGTTGTGGGATGATGGCTGTATTATCAGGCTTTCACCTCGCTGTTCGTATTGAATACCGAAAATGGTGTGCGGCGCCTCACCGCTGCACGCGGTAGGTGTATAGGTAGGATACCCTGTGGGTGGCACCTACTCTCAAGGTGCCACCCACAGGGTATCCTACCTATACACCTACCGCGTGCAGCGGTGAGGCGCCGCACACCATTTTCGGTATTCAATACGAACAGCGAGGTGAAAGCCTGATAATACAGCCATCATCCCACAACTACACCTCCATATGGTAAGAACCATTATCGCTTGTAGTCATTGTGGTCATTAACCTATTAGTGTGCGGACACTTGTGGTTACTCCTGTGGGAGTGTGGATACATACCGGTGCATATGTATTTTTTGTGAGTAAGCAAGCAGTTTGACATTATGAGTAGTTATCTATTCGACTTGTGACAAATTACAGTGGATAGTTTCGTTTTTTGTTGTACATTTTCTTAGTCTGGCTACATTTTCACATTTAGGGGTAGTTCCCTTTTTTTCCCCCCCCCCCCTCTCCCTCCTAATCTGTTCCCAAGCGCGGTATCAGTTGTTATACATGTAATATTTAATGCTATGTAAGATTTTACGTAAGAAACATTTGTATAATGAAAGTGGATATGATCAAATTGGTTCGCTGCTAAGCGGTTTCAAGTCAAAGTCAAAGTTCATGAAATTTGCAAATTCCCATTTCACGTCGCCATTTTATTGCTGAAGATTGCATCAGCCAGAGAGTGGGCTCACATGATGTCAGGCACTTAGCATCTATTACATCACATAGTTTAAAACAGCCAATCAGAAGTATTATCACAGTCATTATAAAATAAGTGGCTATTTCAAGATTTTAGGGATAGGAGGTTAGAGTGCACATCTCATCATTAGAGATAGTGCTGAAGAACACAGAAAATAAGAGTGATAGTCGATAGTCTCAGTCAGTGAATAATATAAATATTCAACTGATAGGGAGTTGCAAAACCTGCAGAGTCAGTGAGACTGTGAACTGATTGATTCATGATATGCTTCATTACAGCACCTTAATAAATTATTATTTTTTCATTCTTGATGCACTACAATCAAGGAGGGCAGTTTACCGTAATTCCCCTCCTCAGTCTTAATTTTTTAACTGAAGAAAAATACTGAGATCAATGCTAGTTCTTTCCGAGAAAGAGTTTTAAAAAAGCTATTTTTTCAGAAATGTAAGTGCAGCTGTTAACCTCATAAAGTGCACGTTTATTTTTTCTTAAATGTTTTGCACACTTATTTTAATAGTTCAATATGACTTTTGCAGGTGCTGGCTTTCTATCAAGTAAGACATTTTACAAAGTAAGGTTAACATTTTGCATGCTTATTTAATTAGTCCAATTTAGCAATTATACAACCACTAAGAATACTGCAGAGTAGAGTTGAGCAAATATGTTCTGGTTCCCTCTTATTTGGCAAGCTATAGTGCTTGCCGAATAAGCTGCAGAGGGAACCCGGCTTCCTGGATCATGCCTGCCAGCGGCCAGCTGATTGGTGCAGCAGCTGCATGTGTCGCGGCTGTGTCACAGTCATGACACATGCATAGAGAGCCTGTTTGTTGGGATCGCCATGCATTTGTTGTGACTGTCACACAGCCGCAACACATGCAACTGCGGCAACGATCAGCTGATTGGCTGCCGCGATCAACACATGTCCTCAACCTGGTGGTACAGCATTTTCTCCGCCACTATTCCAGCCTGGATGCATGGCTGCAGAAAGCACGGTCGGTGAGTGCTCACTTCCGACGATCGCACCCCTCAGGTCATTGACTTGCGTCACTACAGAGGTCTTTCCGGTTAACTTTTTGATTAGCGATGTCGCGATAAAGTGAAATTCCACTCTGCACTCGGCTGTGGCAGCAGCATCGAGCCCTGGTGCAGTATATCCTTTTGCATAGCCTGATGCCATCATCAGCATCACTGGTCTGGTCATCTACATGCTGGAGCACACTCTGAATAGTCTACATGAGGAGGTGATGGTCCCAGAGGAAGAGGTGGAAGCAGAGGAGGATGCATAGGGGATAACAATATCCCAAATTTCTGGACTGCCATCCCACAGGCGGATGCCATGGGAGGGCGACTTACAGCAATCAAAGGGGGTTCATGGTACCAGACAAGTATACTGTTTCTACTCTGTGGAAATTGATGCCACTTCAATGGTGAGTGACAATAATTGTTTCAAATGTGGAAACTCAATTTGAGTGTCCATCTGTTGGGTTGCCGGTAGTAGAAGGTGTGTCAGAGGCCTGGTATATTGTTTCTAATCTGTGGAAATTGATGCCACTTCAAATTGTGAGTGACAATATTTTTTTAAATGTGGATACACAAAGTTGGGTCTCTGTTGTGAATTCTATTTTTGGGCTCCCTCTAGTGGTCACAAGCGGTACTGTGTAGTTTTGTCTTTCTGCAGGTTGGCTGCATCAGCTGGTTCGTTATCCTTGGTTGGTTTCCTATTTAGCTCACCTGGAGACTCAGTTCCTTGCCTGCTATCAATGTATTCAGTGCTCTTCAGATTCCTTGTGTCTACCTTGCTCCCAGTCTCTCCAAGACAAGCTAAGTTTTGTTTGATCATTTTTTGATTATCAGTGTTCATTATGTTTTTATTCCAGCTCGCTAAAATGTGATTTCCTCGCTTGCTGGTTGCTCTAGGGGACTGAGTTTCTCCCCCCACACCGTTAGTTGGTGTGGGGGTTCTTGAAATCTCAGAGTGGATATTTTGTAAGGTTTTTTTACTGACCGCATAGATTCCCTTTTCTATTTTCTGCTATCTAGTATTAGTGGGCCTCATTTGCTGAATCTGCTTTCACCCCTGTGTATGTGCCTTCCTCTTACCTCACCGTTATTATCTGTTGGGGGCTTCTATATCTTTGGGGATTATTTCCCTGGAGGCAAGAGAGGTCTTTTCTTTCTCTCTAGGGGTAGTTAGTTCCTCAGGCTGGCTCGAGACGTCTAGGATTTTTAGGCCCGTTCACCGGCTACTTCTAGTGTGTTTGGATAGGTTCAGATTTGTGGTCAGTCCAGTTTGCCACCTCCCTAGAGCTTGTCCTATGTTTGTTACTTAGCTGGAGTAATTTTTGATCCTCAACCACTTAGGATCATAACAGTATAGCAGGCCAAAAAGTGTTTAATGCATCGCAGAAGTGGGATAAAAAGAAGACCTGAGTACATTTTTTTTTTTTCCTCCCGCTTTTCCTTTGCTGCAGTCTGTTTAGCTTCTTTCATCCCCTTGAACTCTGGGTGGTTTTGAGCTCAGCTGCAGACATGAATGTTCAGACTCTGACTTCTAGTGTGGATCATCTTACTGCACGGGTGCAAAGTATTCAGGATTTTGTTATTCATAGCCCTATGTCAGAACCAAAGATACCCATTCCTGAGTTGTTTTCTGTAGATAAATCTAGGTTTCTAAATCTTAAGAATAATTGTAAGCTATTTCTATCTCTGAGACCTCGTTCCTCTGGTGATTCCGCTCAGCAAGTTAAAATTGTTATCTCCTTGTTGCGCGGCGACCCTCAAGATTGGGCTTTCTCTCTGGCGCCAGGAGATCCTGCATTGCTTAATGTGGATGCATTTTTTCTGGCTCTTGGACTGCTTTATGAGGAGCCTAATCTTGAGAATCAGGCAGAAAAAGCGTTGCTGGCTATCTCTCAGGGTCAGGATGAAGCAGAGGTGTATTGTCAAAAAGTTCGGAAATGGTCGGTGCTTACTCAATGGAATGAGTGTGCCCTGGCTGCAAATTTCAGAGAAGGTCTTTCTGAGGCCGTTAAGAATGTTATGGTGGGGTTTCCCACCCCTGCAAGTTTGAGTGATTCTATGGCTTTAGCCATTCAGGTTGATCGGCGTTTGCGGGAGCGCAAATCTGCTCATCCTTTGGCGGTGTTTTCCGAACAGAGACCTGAGTCTATGCAATGTGACCGAACTCTGACCAGAATTGAGTGACAAAGTCATAGACGTCAAAATGGGTTGTGCTTTTACTGTGGTGATTCTACTCATGTTATCTCAGCATGCTCTAAACGCTTAAAAAAGAAATCTAAACCTGTCACCATTGGTACTATACAGCCTAAATTTATTTTGTCTGTTACTTTGATTTGTTCTTTGTCGTCCTACCCGGTTATGGCTTTTGTGGATTCGGGTGCTGCCCTGAATCTGATGGATTTGTCATTTGCCAGGCGCTGTGGTTTTGTCCTGGAGCCTTTGGAATTTCCTATTCCTCTGAGGGGAATTGATGCTACGCCATTGGCTGAGAATAAGCCTCAGTATTGGACGCAAATGACCATGTGCATGACTCCCGTACATCAGGAGGTGATTCGCTTTCTTGTTCTGCATAATTTGCATGATGTTGTCGTTTTGGGTCTGCCATGGCTGCAAGCTCATAATCCAGTTTTAGATTGGAAAGCTATGTCTGTGTCAAGTTGGGGTTGTCAGGGAATTCATGGCGATACTCCGTTGGTGTCTATTGCTTCTTCCACTCCTTCTGAGGTCCCTGAGTTTTTGTCTGACTACCAGGATGTATTTGATGAGCCCAGGTCCTGTGCCCTGCCTCCTCATAGGGATTGTGACTGTGCTATAAATTTAATTCCTGGTAGTAAATTCCCTAAGGGACGACTTTTTAATTTGTCTATACCAGAGCATGCCGCGATGCGGAGTTATATAAAGGAGTCTCTGGAGAAGGGACATATTCGCCCATCCTCTTCCCCTCTTGGTGCAGGTTTTTTTTTGTGGCCAAGAAGGACGGTTCTTTGAGACCTTGTATAGATTATCGTCTTCTGAATAAAATCACAGTCAAATTTCAGTATCCTTTGCCACTACTGTCTGATTTGTTTGCTCGGATTAAGGGTGCCAGTTGGTTCACCAAGATAGATCTCCATGGTGCGTATAACCTTGTGCGCATTAAGCAGGGAGATGAATGGAAAACAGCATTTAATATGCCCGAAGGCCATTTTGAGTACTTAGTGATGCCTTTTGGACTCTCTAATGCTCCTTCTGTGTTTCAGTCCTTCATGCATGACATCTTCCGAGAATATCTGGATAAATTTATGATTGTTTATCTGGATGACATTTTGGTCTTTTCTGATGATTGGGAGTCCCATGTGAAGCAGGTCAGGATGGTGTTTCAGGTCCTGCGTGCTAATGCTTTATTTGTGAAGGGCTCAAAATGCCTCTTCGGAGTACAGAAGGTCTCCTTTTTGGGTTTTATTTTTTCTCCTTCTACTGTGGAGATGGACCCAGTCAAGGTCCAGGCTATTCATGACTGGACTCAGCCCACGTCTGTTAAGAGTCTTCAGAAGTTCTTTGGTTTTGCTAATTTTTACCTTCGTTTCATCGCTAATTTTTCTAGCGTGGTTAAACCTTTGACGGATTTGACCAAGAAGGGTTATGATGTGACTAATTGGTCTCCTGCGGCCGTGGAGGCCTTTCGGGAGCTGAAGCACCGGTTTTCTTCAGCTCCAGTCTTATGTCAGCCAGATGTCTCTCTCCCCTTCCAGGTCGAGGTTGATGCTTCTGAGATTGGAGCAGGGGCTGTTTTGTCGCAGAGAAACTCTGATGGCTCTGTGATGAAGCCTTGTGCTTTCTTTTCAAGAAGGTTTTTGCCTGCCGAGTGGAATTATGATGTTGGTAATCGGGAGTTGTTGGCTATGAAGTGGGCATTTGAGGAGTGGTGACATTGGCTCGAAGGAGCTAAACATCGTGTGGTGGTCTTGACTGATCACAAAAATCTGATTTACCTTGAATCTGCCAAGCGCCTGAATCCTAGACAGGCTCGTTGGTCGTTGTTTTTCTCCCGTTTCAACTTCGTGGTCTCATACCTGCCTGGTTCGAAGAACGTGAAAGCTGATGCACTTTCTAGGAGTTTTGTGCCTGACTCTCCGGGAGTTTCTGAGCCGGCTGGTATTCTCAGAGAGGGAGTGATTTTGTCTGCCATTTCCCCAGATTTGCGACGAGTGCTGCAGAAATTTCAGGCGGATAGACCTGACCGTTGTCCACCAGAGAGACTGTTTGTCCCGGATAGATGGACCAGCAGAGTTATTTCCGAGGTTCATTCTTCGGTGTTGGCGGGTCATCCTGGGATTTTTGGTACCAGAGATTTGGTGGCTAGGTCCTTCTGGTGGCCTTCCTTGTCGCGGGATGTGCGTTCCTTTGTGCAGTCTTGTGGGATTTGTGCTCGGGCTAAGGCTTGCTGTTCTCGTGCCAGCGGTTTGCTTTTGCCTTTGCCTGTTCCGAAAAGGCCTTGGACGCACATTTCCATGGATTTTATTTCGGATCTTCCAGTCTCTCAGAGAATGTCTGTCATCTGGGTGGTGTGTGATCGTTTTTCCAAGATGGTCCATTTGGTGCCCTTGCCTAAGTTGCCTTCTTCCTCCGATTTGGTTCCTCTATTTTTTCAGAATGTGGTTCGCTTGCACGGCATTCCTGAGAATATTGTGTCTGATAGAGGATCCCAGTTTGTGTCCAGGTTTTGGCGGACTTTTTGTGCTAAGATGGGCATTGATTTGTCTTTTTCATCGGCCTTCCATCCTCAGACTAATGGCCAAACCGAGCGAACTAATCAGACGTTGGAAACTTATTTGAGATGTTTTGTTTCTGCTGATCAGGATGATTGGGTGACTTTTTTGCCATTGGCCGAGTTTGCCCTTAATAATCGGGCTAGTTCTGCTACTTTGGTTTCGCCTTTTTTCTGCAATTCTGGTTTCCATCCTCATTTTTCCTCGGGTCAGGTTGAGCCTTCTGACTGTCCTGGGGTGGATTCTGTGGTGGATAGGTTGCAGCAGATTTGGAACCATGTGGTGGACAATTTGA